>NC_081325.1:36997866-37617927 GCF_026419965.1 Kogia breviceps
AAAGGAATTCCGACAGCCTTCTCAAACAGCATAGAAGCAGAGGTCGACTTCAGCAGCATCTCCATGAGAGTCTATCCACAAAAGGAACACCTTGAAGCTGGCTGCGAATGCAGAGCTTCGGAGGAAAGCAGTACCCGCATGCTACGAATTAGATATCTGGATGGTGCCAAGGAAAGGAATTCTGGCAGAATTCTCAAAGAGCATGGAAGCAGAGCCCGTCTCCAGCAGCATCTCCACGAGAGTCTATCCACAAAAGGAACACCTTGTAGGTGCCTTCGAATGCACAGCTTAGGAGCAAACTAGTACCCGCATTCTACGAATGTGATATCTGGATGGTGCTCAGGAAAGGACTTCTGACCGCCTTCTCAAACAGCAAAGAATCAGAGGCTGATTTCTGCAGCATCTCCACGAGAGTCTATCCACAAAAGGAACACTTTGAAGCTAGCTGCTAATGCAGAGGTTAGGAGAAAAGCAGTACCCGCATGGTACGAATGTGATATCTGGATGGTGCCCAGGAATGGAATTCTGGCAGAATTCTGAAAAAGCATAGAAGCACAGGCCGTCTCCTGCAGCACGTCCACGAGAGTCTATCCACAAAAGGAACACCTTGATGCTGGTTGCGAATGCACATCTTAGGAGGAAAGCAGTACCTGCATGCTACGAATTTGATATCTGGAATGTGCCCAGGATAGGAATTCTGGCAGAATTCTCAAAGAGCATAGAAGCACAGGCCGTCTCCTGCAGCATCTCCACGAGAGTCTATCCACAAAAGGAACACCTTGAAGCTGGCTGCGAATACTGAGGTTAGGTTGAAAGCAGTACCCGCATGCTACGAATGTGATATCTGGATGGTGCCCAGGAAAGGAATTCTGGCAAAATTCTAAAAGAGCATAGAAGCGGAACCCGTCTCCAGCAGCATCTCCACGAGAATCTATCCTCAAATGGAACACCTTGTAGCTGCCTGCGAATGCAGAGCTTAGTAGGAAAGCAGTACCGGCCGGCTACGAATGTGATATTTGGATGGTGCCCACGAATTGAATTCAGGCACAATTCTGAAAGAGAATAGAAGCACAGGCCGTCTCCAGCAGCATCTCCACGAGAGTCTATCCACAAAAGGAACCCCTTGAAGCTGGCTGCAAATGCAGAGCTTAGAGGCAAAGCAGTACCTGCATGCTACCAATGTGATATCTGGATGGTGCCCATGGAAGGAATTCTGGCAGAATTCTCAAAGAGCATAGAAGCAGAGCCAGTCTCCAGCAGCATCTCCACGACAGTCTATCCACAAAAGGAACACCTTGTAGCTGCCTGCGAATGCACAGATTAGGAGCAAACTAGTACCCGCATGCGACGAATGTGAAATCTGGATGGTGCCCAGGAAAGGAATTCTGACAGCCTTCTCAAACAGCATAGAAGCAGAGGTCGACTTCAGCAGCATCTCCATGAGAGTCTATCCACAAAAGGAACACCTTGAACCTGGCTGCAAATGCTGACCTTAGGAGGAAAGCAGTCCCCGCATGATACGAATGTGATATCTGAATGGTGCCCAGGAAAGGAATTCTGGCAAAATTCTGAAAGACCATAGAAGCACAGGCCGTCTCCAGCAGCACCTCCACGAGAGTCTATCCACAAAAGGAACACCTTGAAGCTGGCTGCGAATGCAGAGCTTAGGAGGAAAGCAGTAACTGCATGCTACGAATGAGATATCTGGACGGTGCCCAAGAAAGGAATTCTGGCGGAATTCTCAAAGAGCATAGAAGCATTGCCCGTGTCTAGCAACATCTCCACGAGAGTCTATCCAGGAAAGGAACACCTTGTAGCTGCCTGCGAATGCACAGCTTAGGAGGAAAGCAGTACCTGCATGCTACGAATGTGATATCTGGATGGTGCACAGGAAAGGAATTCTGACAGACTTCTAAAAGAGCATAGAAGCAGAGCCCGTCTCCAGCAGCATCTCCACGAGAGTCTATCCACAAAAGGAACACCTTGTAGCTGCCTGTGAATGCACAGCTTAGGAGCAAACTAGTACCCGCATTCTACGAATGTGATATCTGGATGGTGCACAGGAAAGGAATTCTGACAGCCTTCTCAAAGAGCATAGAAGCAGAGGCTGACTTCAGCAGCATCTCCACGAGAATCTATCCACAAACGGAACACATTGAAGCTGGCTGCAAAAGCAGAGCTTATGAGAAAAGCAGTACCCGCATGCTACGAATGTGATATCTGGATGGTCCCCAGAATTCGAATTCTGGCAGAATTCTGAAAGAGCATAGAAGCACAGGCCGTCTTCTGCAGCACCTCCATGAGAGTCTATCCACAAAAGGAACACCGTGTAGTTGCCTGCTAATGCACAGCTTAGGAGCCAAGTAGTACCAGCATGCTACGAATGTGAAATCTGAATGGTGCCCAGGAAAGGAATTCTGACAGCCTTCTCAAACAGCATAGAAGCAGAGGACGACTTCAGCAGCATCTCCATGAGAGTCTCTCCACAAAAGAAACACCTTAACCCTGGCTGCAAATGCTGAGCTTAGGAGGAATGCAGTCCCCGCATGCTACGAATGTGATATCTGAATAGTGCCCAGGAAAGGAATTCTGGCAGAATTCTGAAAGACCATAGAAGCACAGGCCGTCTCCAGCAGCACCACCACGACAGTCTATCCACAAAAAGAACACCTTGAAGCTGGCTGCGAATGCAGAGCTTAGGAGGAAAGCAGTACCCGCATGCTACGAATTAGATATCTGGATGGTGCCCAGGAAAGGAATTCTGACAGCTTTCTCAAAGAGCATAGAAGCAGAGCCCGTCTCCAGCAGCATCTCCACGAGAGTCTATCCACAAAAGGAACACCTTGTAGCTGCCTGTGAATGCACAGCTTAGGAGCCAACTAGTACCCGCATTCTACGAATGTGATATCTGGATGGTGCCCAGGAAACGAATTCTGCCGGAATTCTCAAAGAGCATAGAAGCAGAGCCCGTCTCCAGCAGCATCTCCACGAGAGTCTCTCCAGGAAAGGAACTCTTGGTAGCTGCCTTCGAATGCACAGCCTACGAGCCAAGTAGTAACCGCATGCTACGAATGTGAAATCTGAATGGTGCCCAGGAATGGAATTCTGACAGCCTTCTAAAAGAGCATAGAAGCAGAGCCCGTCTCCAGCAGCATCTCCACGAGAGTCTATCCACAAAAGGAACACCTTGTAGCTGCCTGTGAATGCACAGCTTAGGAGCAAACTAGTACCCGAATTCTACGAATGTGATATCTGGATGGTGCACAGGAAAGGAATTCTGACAGCCTTCTCAAAGAGCATAGAAGCAGAGGCTGACTTCAGCAGCATCTCCACGAGAATCTATCCACAAACGGAACACATTGAAGCTGGCTGCAAAAGCAGAGCTTATGAGAAAAGCAGTACCCGCATGCTACGAATGTGATATCTGGATGGTCCCCAGAATTCGAATTCTGGCAGAATTCTGAAAGAGCAGAGAAGCACAGGTCGTCTTCTGCAGCACCTCCATGAGAGTCTATCCACAAAAGGAACACCTTATGGCTGCCTGCTAATGCACAGCTTAGGAGCCAAGTAGTACCAGCATGCTACGAATGTGATATCTGAATGGTGCCCAGGAAACGAATTCTGACAGCCTTCTCAAACAGCATAGAAGCAGAGGTCGACTTCAGCAGCATCTCCATGAGAGTCTATCCACAAAAGGAACACCTTGAAGCTGGCTGCGAATGCAGAGCTTCGGAGGAAAGCAGTACCCGCATGCTACGAATTAGATATCTGGCTGGTGCCCAGGAAAGGAATTCTGGCAGAATTCTCAAGGAGCATGGAAGCAGAGCCCGTCTCCAGCAGCATCTCCACGAGAGTCTATCCACAAAAGGAACACCTTGTAGCTGCCTGCGAATGCACAGCTTAGGAGCAAACTAGTACCCGCATTCTACGAATGTGATATCTGGATGGTGCACAGGAAAGGAATTCTGACCGCCTTCTCAAAGAGCATAGAATCAGAGGCTGAATCTGCAGCATCTCCACGAGAGTCTATCCACAAAAGGAACACTTTGAAGCTAGCTGCTAATGCAGAGCTTAGGAGGAAAGCAGTAACTGCATGCTACGAATTAGATATCTGGACGGTGCCCAGGAAAGGAATTCTGGCGGAATTCTCAAAGAGCATAGAAGCATTGCCCGTCTCTAGCAACATCTCCACGAGAGTCTATCCAGGAAAGGAACACCTTGTAGCTGCCTGCGAATGCACAGCTTAGGAGGAAAGCAGTACCTGCATGCTACGAATGTGATATCTGGATGGTGCACAGGAAAGGAATTCTGACAGCCTTCTAAAAGAGCATAGAAGCAGAGCCCGTCTCCAGCAGCATCTCCACGAGAGTCTATCCACAAAAGGAACACCTTGTAGCTGCCTGTGAATGCACAGCTTAGGAGCAAACTAGTACCCGCATTCTACGAATGTGATATCTGGATGGTGCACAGGAAAGGAATTCTGACAGCCTTCTCAAAGAGCATAGAAGCAGAGGCTGACTTCAGCAGCATCTCCACGAGAATCTATCCACAAACGGAACACATTGAAGCTGGCTGCAAATGCAGAGCTTATGAGAAAAGCAGTACCCGCATGCTACGAATGTGATATATGGATGGTCCCCAGAATTGGAATTCTGGCAGAATTCTCAAAGAGCATAGAAGCAGAGCCAGTCTCCAGCAGCATCTCCACGGCAGTCTATCCACAAAAGGAACACCTTGTAGCTGCCTGCGAATGCACAGTTTAGGAGCAAACTAGTACCCGCATGCAACGAATGTGAAATCTGGATGGTGCCCAGGAAAGGAATACCGACAGCCTTCTCAAACAGCATAGAAGCAGAGGTCGACTTCAGCAGCATCTCCATGAGAGTCTATCCACAAAAGGAACACCTTGAAGCTGGCTGCGAATGCAGAGCTTCGGAGGAATGCAGTACCCGCATGCTACGAATTAGATATCTGGATGGTGCCAAGGAAAGGAATTCTGGCAGAATTCTCAAAGAGCATGGAAGCAGAGCCCGTCTCCAGCAGCATCTCCACGAGAGTCTATCCACAAAAGGAACACCTTGTAGGTGCCTGCGAATGCACAGCTTAGGAGCAAACTAGTACCCGCATTCTACGAATGAGATATCTGGATGGTGCTCAGTAAAGGACTTCTGACCGCCTTCTCAAACAGCAAAGAATCAGAGGCTGACTTCTGCAGCATCTCCACAAGAGTCTATCCACAAAAGGAACACTTTGAAGCTAGCTGCTAATGCAGAGGTTAGGAGAAAAGCAGTACCCGCATGGTACGAATGTGATATCTGGATGGTGCCCAGGAATGGAATTCTGGCAGAATTCTGAAAAAGCATATAAGCACAGGCCGTCTCCTGCAGCACCTCCACGAGAGTCTATCCACAAAAGGAACACCTTGATGCTGGCTGCGAATGCACATCTTAGGAGGAAAGCAGTACCTGCATGCTACGAATTTGATATCTGGAATGTGCCCAGGATAGGAATTCTGGCAGAATTCTCAAAGAGCATAGAAGCACAGGCCGTCTCCTGCAGCATCTCCACAAGAGTCTATCCACAAAAGGAACACCTTGAAGCTGGCTGCGAATGCTGAGGTTAGGTTAAAAGCAGTACCCGCATGCTACGAATGTGATATCTGGATGGTGCCCAGGAAAGGAATTCTGGCAAAATTCTAAAAGAGCATAGAAGCGGAACCCGTCTCCAGCAGCATCTCCACGAGAATCTATCCTCAAATGGAACACCTTGTAGCTGCCTGCGAATGCAGAGCTTAGTAGGAAAGCAGTACCGGCCGGCTACGAATGTGATATTTGGATGGTGCCCACGAATTGAATTCAGGCACAATTCTGAAAGAGAATAGAAGCACAGGCCGTCTCCAGCAGCATCTCCACGAGAGTCTATCCACAAAAGGAACCCCTTGAAGCTGGCTGCAAATGCAGAGCTTAGAGGCAAAGCAGTACCTGCATGCTACCAATGTGATATCTGGATGGTGCCCAGGGAAGGAATTCTGGCAGAATTCTCAAAGAGCATAGAAGCAGAGCCAGTCTCCAGCAGCATCTCCACGACAGTCTATCCACAAAAGGAACACCTTGTAGCTGCCTGCGAATGCACAGATTAGGAGCAAACTAGTACCCGCATGCGACGAATGTGAAATCTGGATGGTGCCCAGGAAAGGAATTCTGACAGCCTTCTCAAACAGCATAGAAGCAGAGGTCGACTTCAGCAGCATCTCCATGAGAGTCTATCCACAAAAGGAACACCTTGAACCTGGCTGCAAATGCTGACCTTAGGAGGAAAGCAGTCCCCGCATGCTACGAATGTGATATCTGAATGGTGCCCAGGAAAGGAATTCTGGCAAAATTCTGAAAGACCATAGAAGCACAGGCCGTCTCCAGCAGCACCTCCACGAGAGTCTATCCACAAAAGGAACACCTTGAAGCTGGCTGCGAATGCAGAGCTTAGGAGGAAAGCAGTAACTGCATGCTACGAATTAGATACCTGGACGGTGCCCAAGAAAGGAATTCTGGCGGAATTCTCAAAGAAATGGAAGCAGAGCCCGTCTCCAGCAGCATCTCCACGAGACTCTATCCACAAAAGGAACACCTTGTAGCTGCCTGCGAATGCACAGCTTAGGAGCAAACTAGTACCCGTATTCTACGAATGTGATATCTGGATGGTGCACAGGAAAGGAATTCTGACTGCCTTCTCAAACAGCATAGAATCAGAGGCTGACTTCTGCAGAATCTCCACGAGAGTCTATCCACAAAAGGAACACTTTGAAGCTAGCTGCTAATGCAGAGGTTAGGAGAAAAGCAGTACCCGCATGGTACGAATGTGATATCTGGATGGTGCCCAGGAATGGAATTCTGGCAGAATTCTGAAAAAGCATAGAAGCACAGGCCGTCTCCTGCAGCACGTCCACGAGAGTCTATCCACAAAAGGAACACCTTGATGCTGGCTGCGAATGCACATCTTAGGAGGAAAGCAGTACCCGCATGCTACGAATTTGATATCTGGAATGTGCCCAGGATAGGAATTCTGGCAGAATTCTCAAAGAGCATAGAAGCACAGGCCGTCTCCTGCAGCATCTCCACGAGAGTCTATCCACAAAAAGAACACCTTGAAGCTGGCTGCCAATGCAGAGGTTAGGTTGAAAGCAGTACCCGCATGCTACGAATGTGATATCTGGAGGGTGCCCAGGAAAGGAATTCTGGCAAAATTCTAAAAGAGCATAGAAGCGGACCCCGTCTCCAGCAGCATCTCCACGAGAATCTATCCTCAAATGGAACACCTTGTAGCTGCCTGCGAATGCACAGCTTAGGAGCAAATTAGTACCCGCATGCGACGAATGTGAAATCTGGATGGTGCCCAGGAAAGGAATTCGGACAGCCTTCTCAAACAGCATAGAAGCAGAGGTCGACTTCAGCAGCATCTCCATGAGAGTCTATCCACAAAAGGAACACCTTGAAGCTGGCTGCGAATGCAGAGCTTCGGAGGAAAGCAGTACCCGCATGCTACGAATTAGATATCCGGATGGTGCCAAGGAAAGGAATTCTGGCAGAATTCTCAAAGAGCATGGAAGCAGAGCCCGTCTCCAGCAGCATCTCCACGAGAGTCTATCCACAAAAGGAACACCTTGTAGGTGCCTTCGAATGCACAGCTTAGGAGCAAACTAGTACCCGCATTCTACGAATGTGATATCTGGATGGTGCTCAGGAAAGGACTTCTGACCGCCTTCTCAAACAGCAAAGAATCAGAGGCTGACTTCTGCAGCATCTCCACGAGAGTCTATCCACAAAAGGAACACTTTGAAGCTAGCTGCTAATGCAGAGGTTAGGAGAAAAGCAGTACCCGCATGGTACGAATGTGATATCTGGATGGTGCCCAGGAATGGAATTCTGGCAGAATTCTGAAAAAGCATAGAAGCACAGGCCGTCTCCTGCAGCACGTCCACGAGAGTCTATCCACAAAAGGAACACCTTGATGCTGGTTGCGAATGCACATCTTAGGAGGAAAGCAGTACCTGCATGCTACGAATTTGATATCTGGAATGTGCCCAGGATAGGAATTCTGGCAGAATTCTCAAAGAGCATAGAAGCACAGGCCGTCTCCTGCAGCATCTCCACGAGAGTCTATCCACAAAAGGAACACCTTGAATCTGGCTGCGAATGCTGAGGTTAGGTTGAAAGCAGTACCCGCATGCTACGAATGTGATATCTGGATGGTGCCCAGGAAAGGAATTCTGGCAAAATTCTAAAAGAGCATAGAAGCGGAACCCGTCTCCAGCAGCATCTCCACGAGAATCTATCCTCAAATGGAGCACCTTGTAGCTGCCTGCGAATGCAGAGCTTAGTAGGAAAGCAGTACCGGCCGGCTACGAATGTGATATTTGGATGGTGCCCACGAATTGAATTCAGGCACAATTCTGAAAGAGAATAGAAGCACAGGCCGTCTCCAGCAGCATCTCCACGAGAGTCTATCCACAAAAGGAACCCCTTGAAGCTGGCTGCAAATGCAGAGCTTAGAGGCAAAGCAGTACCTGCATGCTACCAATGTGATATCTGGATGGTGCCCATGGAAGGAATTCTGGCAGAATTCTCAAAGAGCATAGAAGCAGAGCCAGTCTCCAGCAGCATCTCCACGACAGTCTATCCACAAAAGGAACACCTTGTAGCTGCCTGCGAATGCACAGATTAGGAGCAAACTAGTACCCGCATGCGACGAATGTGAAATCTGGATGGTGCCCAGGAAAGGAATTCTGACAGCCTTCTCAAACAGCATAGAAGCAGAGGTCGACTTCAGCAGCATCTCCATGAGAGTCTATCCACAAAAGGAACACCTTGAACCTGGCTGCAAATGCTGACCTTAGGAGGAAAGCAGTCCCCGCATGCTACGAATGTGATATCTGAATGGTGCCCAGGAAAGGAATTCTGGCAAAATTCTGAAAGACCATAGAAGCACAGGCCGTCTCCAGCAGCACCTCCACGAGAGTCTATCCACAAAAGGAACACCTTGAAGCTGGCTGCGAATGCAGAGCTTAGGAGGAAAGCAGTAACTGCATGCTACGAATTAGATATCTGGACGGTGCCCAAGAAAGGAATTCTGGCGGAATTCTCAAAGAGCATAGAAGCATTGCCCGTGTCTAGCAACATCTCCACGAGAGTCTATCCAGGAAAGGAACACCTTGTAGCTGCCTGCGAATGCACAGCTTAGGAGGAAAGCAGTACCTGCATGCTACGAATGTGATATCTGGATGGTGCACAGGAAAGGAATTCTGACAGACTTCTAAAAGAGCATAGAAGCAGAGCCCGTCTCCAGCAGCATCTCCACGAGAGTCTATCCACAAAAGGAACACCTTGTAGCTGCCTGTGAATGCACAGCTTAGGAGCAAACTAGTACCCGCATTCTACGAATGTGATATCTGGATGGTGCACAGGAAAGGAATTCTGACAGCCTTCTCAAAGAGCATAGAAGCAGAGGCTGACTTCAGCAGCATCTCCACGAGAATCTATCCACAAACGGAACACATTGAAGCTGGCTGCAAAAGCAGAGCTTATGAGAAAAGCAGTACCCGCATGCTACGAATGTGATATCTGGATGGTCCCCAGAATTCGAATTCTGGCAGAATTCTGAAAGAGCATAGAAGCACAGGCCGTCTTCTGCAGCACCTCCATGAGAGTCTATCCACAAAAGGAACACCGTGTAGTTGCCTGCTAATGCACAGCTTAGGAGCCAAGTAGTACCAGCATGCTACGAATGTGAAATCTGAATGGTGCCCAGGAAAGGAATTCTGACAGCCTTCTCAAACAGCATAGAAGCAGAGGACGACTTCAGCAGCATCTCCATGAGAGTCTCTCCACAAAAGAAACACCTTAACCCTGGCTGCAAATGCTGAGCTTAGGAGGAATGCAGTCCCCGCATGCTACGAATGTGATATCTGAATAGTGCCCAGGAAAGGAATTCTGGCAGAATTCTGAAAGACCATAGAAGCACAGGACGTCTCCAGCAGCACCACCACGACAGTCTATCCACAAAAAGAACACCTTGAAGCTGGCTGCGAATGCAGAGCTTAGGAGGAAAGCAGTACCCGCATGCTACGAATTAGATATCTGGATGGTGCCCAGGAAAGGAATTCTGACAGCTTTCTCAAAGAGCATAGAAGCAGAGCCCGTCTCCAGCAGCATCTCCACGAGAGTCTATCCACAAAAGGAACACCTTGTAGCTGCCTGTGAATGCACAGCTTAGGAGCCAACTAGTACCCGCATTCTACGAATGTGATATCTGGATGGTGCCCAGGAAACGAATTCTGCCGGAATTCTCAAAGAGCATAGAAGCAGAGCCCGTCTCCAGCAGCATCTCCACGAGAGTCTCTCCAGGAAAGGAACTCTTGGTAGCTGCCTTCGAATGCACAGCCTACGAGCCAAGTAGTAACCGCATGCTACGAATGTGAAATCTGAATGGTGCCCAGGAATGGAATTCTGACAGCCTTCTAAAAGAGCATAGAAGCAGAGCCCGTCTCCAGCAGCATCTCCACGAGAGTCTATCCACAAAAGGAACACCTGGTAGCTGCCTGTGAATGCACAGCTTAGGAGCAAACTAGTACCTGAATTCTACGAATGTGATATCTGGATGGTGCACAGGAAAGGAATTCTGACAGCCTTCTCAAAGAGCATAGAAGCAGAGGCTGACTTCAGCAGCATCTCCACGAGAATCTATCCACCAACGGAACACATTGAAGCTGGCTGCAAAAGCAGAGCTTATGAGAAAAGCAGTACCCGCATGCTACGAATGTGATATCTGGATGGTCCCCAGAATTCGAATTCTGGCAGAATTCTGAAAGAGCAGAGAAGCACAGGTCGTCTTCTGCAGCACCTCCATGAGAGTCTATCCACAAAAGGAACACCTTATGGCTGCCTGCTAATGCACAGCTTAGGAGCCAAGTAGTACCAGCATGCTACGAATGTGATATCTGAATGGTGCCCAGGAAACGAATTCTGACAGCCTTCTCAAACAGCATAGAAGCAGAGGTCGACTTCAGCAGCATCTCCATGAGAGTCTATCCACAAAAGGAACACCTTGAAGCTGGCTGCGAATGCAGAGCTTCGGAGGAAAGCAGTACCCGCATGCTACGAATTAGATATCTGGCTGGTGCCCAGGAAAGGAATTCTGGCAGAATTCTCAAGGAGCATGGAAGCAGAGCCCGTCTCCAGCAGCATCTCCACGAGAGTCTATCCACAAAAGGAACAACTTGTAGCTGCCTGCGAATGCACAGCTTAGGAGCAAACTAGTACCCGCATTCTACGAATGTGATATCTGGATGGTGCACAGGAAAGGAATTCTGACCGCCTTCTCAAAGAGCATAGAATCAGAGGCTGAATCTGCAGCATCTCCACGAGAGTCTATCCACAAAAGGAACACTTTGAAGCTAGCTGCTAATGCAGAGCTTAGGAGGAAAGCAGTAACTGCATGCTACGAATTAGATATCTGGACGGTGCCCAGGAAAGGAATTCTGGCGGAATTCTCAAAGAGCATAGAAGCATTGCCCGTCTCTAGCAACATCTCCACGAGAGTCTATCCAGGAAAGGAACACCTTGTAGCTGCCTGCGAATGCACAGCTTAGGAGGAAAGCAGTACCTGCATGCTACGAATGTGATATCTGGATGGTGCACAGGAAAGGAATTCTGACAGCCTTCTAAAAGAGCATAGAAGCAGAGCCCGTCTCCAGCAGCATCTCCACGAGAGTCTATCCACAAAAGGAACACCTTGTAGCTGCCTGTGAATGCACAGCTTAGGAGCAAACTAGTACCCGCATTCTACGAATGTGATATCTGGATGGTGCACAGGAAAGGAATTCTGACAGCCTTCTCAAAGAGCATAGAAGCAGAGGCTGACTTCAGCAGCATCTCCACGAGAATCTATCCACAAACGGAACACATTGAAGCTGGCTGCAAATGCAGAGCTTATGAGAAAAGCAGTACGCGCATGCTACGAATGTGATATCTGGATGGTCCCCAGGATTGGAATTCTGGCAGAAATCTGAAACAGCAGAGAAGCACAGGCCGTCTTCTGCAGCACCTCCATGAGAATCTATCCACAAAAGGAACACCTTGTAGCTGCCTGCTAATGCACAGTTTAGGAGCCAAGTAGTACCCGCATGCAACGAATGTGAAATCTGGATGGTGCCCAGGAAAGGAATACCGACAGCCTTCTCAAACAGCATAGAAGCAGAGGTCGACTTCAGCAGCATCTCCATGAGAGTCTATCCACAAAAGGAACACCTTGAAGCTGGCTGCGAATGCAGATCTTAGGAGGAAAGCAGTACACGCATGCTACGAATTTGATATCTGGAATGTGCCCAGGATAGGAATTCTGGCAGAATTCTCAAAGAGCATAGAAGCACAGGCCGTCTCCTGCAGCATCTCCACGAGAGTCTATCCACAAAAGGAACACTTTGAAGCTAGCTGCTAATGCAGAGGTTAGGAGAAAAGCAGTACCCGCATGGTACGAATGTGATATCTGGATGGTGCCCAGGAATGGAATTCTGGCAGAATTCTGAAAGAGCATAGAAGCACAGGCCGTCTTCTGCAGCATCTCCACGAGAGTCTATCCACAAAAGGAACACCTTGAAGCTGGCTGCGAATGCAGAGGTTAGGTTGAAAGCAGTACCTGCATGCTACGAATGTGATATCTGGATGGTGCACAGGAAAGGAATTCTGGCAGAATTCTCAAAGAGCATGGAAGCTGAGCCCGTCTCCAGCAGCATCTCCACGAGAGTCTATCCACAAAAGGAACACCTTGTAGCTGCCTGCGAATGCACAGCTTAGGAGCAAACTAGTACCCGCATTCTACGAATGTGATATCTGGATGGTGCACAGGAAAGGAATTCTGACCGCCTTCTCAAAGAGCATAGAATCAGAGGCTGACTTCTGCAGCATCTCCACGAGAGTCTATACACAAAAGGAACACCTTGAAGCTAGTTGCTAATGCAGAGGTTAGGAGAAAAGCAGTACCCGCATGGTACGAATGTGATATCTGGATGGTGCCCAGGAATGGAATTCTGGCAGAATTCTGAAAAAGCATAGAAGCACAGGCCGTCTCCTGCAGCACGTCCACGAGAGTCTATAGACAAAAGGAACACCTTGATGCTGCTGCGAATGCAGATCTTAGGAGGAAAGCAGTACCCGCATGGTACGAATGTGATATCTGGATGGTGCACAGGAAAGGAATTCTGGCAAAATTCTAAAAGAGCAGAGAAGCGGAGCCCGTCTCCAGCAGCATCTCCACGAGAATCTATCCTCAAATGGAACACCTTGTAGCTGCCTGCGAATGCAGAGCTTAGTAGGAAAGCAGTAACCGCCTGCTACGAATGTGATATTTGGATGGTGCCCACGAATTGAATTCAGGCACAATTCTGAAAGAGAATAGAAGCACAGGCCGTCTCGAGCAGCATCTCCACGAGAGTCTATCCACAAAAGGAACCCCTTGAAGCTGGCTGCAAATGCAGAGCTTAGAGGCAAAGCAGTACCTGCATGCTACCAATGTGATATATGGATGGTGCCCAGGGAAGGAATTCTGGCAGAATTCTCAAAGAGCATAGAAGCAGAGCCAGTCTCCAGCAGCATCTCCACGACAGTCTATCCACAAAAGGAACACCTTGTAGCTGCCTGCGAATGCACAGCTTAGGAGCAAACTAGTACCCGCATGCGACGAATGTGAAATCTGGATGGTACCCAGGAAAGGAATTCTGACAGCCTTCTCAAACAGCATAGAAGCAGAGGTCGACTTCAGCAGCATCTCCACGAGAGTCTATCCACAAAAGGAACACCTTGAACCTGGCTGCAAATGCTGACCTTAGGAGGAAAGCAGTCCCCGCATGCTACGAATGTGATATCTGAATGGTGCCCAGGAAAGGAATTCTGGCAGAATTCTGAAAGACCACAGAAGCACAGGCCGTCTCCAGCAGCATCTCCACGAGAGTCTATCCACAAAAGGAACACCTTGAAGCTGGCTGCGAATGCAGAGCTTAGGAGGAAAGCAGTAACTGCATGTTACGAATTAGATATCTGGACGGTGCCCAGGAAAGGAATTCTGGCGGAATTCTCAAAGAGAATAGAAACATTGTCCGTGTCTAGCAACATCTCCACGAGAGTCTATCCAGGAAAGGAACACCTTGTAGCTGCCTGCGAATGCACAGCTTAGGAGGAAAGCAGTACCTGCATGCTACGAATGTGATATCTGGATGGTGCACAGGAAAGGAATTCTGACAGCCTTCTAAAAGAGCATAGAAGCAGAGCCCGTCTCCAGCAGCATCTCCATGAGAGTCTATCCACAAAAGGAACACCTTGTAGCTGCCTGCGAATGCACAGCTTAGGAGCAAACTAGTACCCGCATTCTACGAATGTGATATCTGGATGGTGCACAGGAAAGGAATTCTGACAGCCTTCTCAAAGAGCATAGAAGCAGAGGCTGACTTCAGCAGCATCTCCCCGAGAATCTATCCACAAACGGAACACATTGAAGCTGGCTGCCAATGCAGAGCTTATGAGAAAAGCGGTACCCGCATGCTACGAATGTGATATCTGGATGGTCCCCAGGATTGGAATTCTGGCAGAATTCTGAAAGAGCAGAGAAGCACAGGCCGTCTTCTGCAGCACCTCCATGAGAGTCTATCCACAAAAGGAACACCTTGTAGCTGCCTGCTAATGCACAGCTTAGGATCAAACTAGTACCCGCATTCTACGAATGTGATATCTGGATGGTGCACAGGAAAGGAATTCTGACCGCCTTCTCAAAGAGCATAGAATCAGAGGCTGACTTCTGCAGCATCTCCCCGAGGGTCTATCCACAAAAGGAACACTTTGAAGCTAGCTGCTAATGCAGAGGTTAGGAGAAAAGCAGTACCCGCATGGTACGAATGTGATATCTGGATGGTGCCCAGGAATGGAATTCTGGCAGAATTCTGAAAAAGCATAGAAGCACAGGCCGTCTCCTGCAGCACCTCCACGAGAGTCTATCCACAAAAGGAACACCTTGATGCTGGCTGCGAATGCAGATCTTAGGAGGAAAGCAGTACCCGCATGGTACGAATGTGATATCTGGATGGTGCACAGGAAAGGAATTCTGGCACAATTCTAAAAGAGCAGAGAAGCGGAGCCCGTCTCCAGCAGCATCTCCACGAGAATCTATCCTCAAATGGAACACCTTGTAGCTGCCTGCGAATGCAGAGCTTAGTAGGAAAGCAGGAACCGCCTGCTACGAATGTGATATTTGGATGGTGCCCACGAATTGAATTCAGGCACAATTCTGAAAGAGAATAGAAGCACAGGCCGTCTCCAGCAGCATCTCCACGAGAGTCTATCCACAAAAGGAACCCCTTGAAGCTGGCTGCAAATGCAGAGCTTAGAGGCAAAGCAGTACCTGCATGCTACCAATGTGATATCTGGATGGTGCCCAGGGAAGGAATTCTGGCACAATTCACAAAGAGCATAGAAGCAGAGCCAGTCTCCAGCAGCATCTCCACGACAGTCTATCCACAAAAGGAACACCTTGTAGCTGCATGCGAATGCACAGCTTAGGAGCAAACTAGTACCCGCATGCGACGAATGTGAAATCTGGATGGTGCCCAGGAAAGGAATTCTGACAGCCTTCTCAAACAGCATAGAAGCAGAGGTCGACTTCAGCAGCATCTCCATTAGAGTCTATCCACAAAAGGAACACTTTGAACCTGGCTGCGAATGCTGACCTTAGGAGGAAAGCAGTCCCCGCATGCTACGAATGTGATATCTGAATGGTGCCCAGGAAAGGAATTCTGGCAGAATTCTGAAAGACCATAGAAGCACAGGCCGTCTCCAGCAGCACCTCAACGAGAGTCTATCCACAAAAGGAACACCTTGAAGCTGGCTGCGAATGCAGAGCTTAGGAGGAAAGCAGTAACTGCATGCTACGAATTAGATATCTGGACGGTGCCCAGGAAAGGAATTCTGGCGGAATTCTCAAAGAGCATAGAAGCATTGCCCGTCTCTAGCAACATCTCCACGAGAGTCTATCCAGGAAAGGAACACCTTGTAGCTGCCTGCGAATGCACAGCTTAGGAGGAAAGCAGTACCTGCATGCTACGAATGTGATATCTGGATGGTGCACAGGAAAGGAATTCTGACAGCCTTCTAAAAGAGCATAGAAGCAGAGCCCGTCTCCAGCAGCATCTCCATGAGAGTCTATCCACAAAAGGAACACCTTGTAGCTGCCTGCGAATGCACAGCTTAGGAGCAAACTAGTACCCGCATTCTACGAATGTGATATCTGGATGGTGCACAGGAAAGGAATTCTGACAGCCTTCTCAAAGAGCATAGAAGCAGAGGCTGACTTCAGCAGCATCTCCCCGAGAATCTATCCACAAACGGAACACATTGAAGCTGGCTGCCAATGCAGAGCTTATGAGAAAAGCGGTACCCGCATGCTACGAATGTGATATCTGGATGGTCCCCAGGATTGGAATTCTGGCAGAATTCTGAAAGAGCAGAGAAGCACAGGCCGTCTTCTGCAGCACCTCCATGAGAGTCTATCCACAAAAGGAACACCTTGTAGCTGCCTGCTAATGCACAGCTTAGGATCAAACTAGTACCCGCATTCTACGAATGTGATATCTGGATGGTGCACAGGAAAGGAATTCTGACCGCCTTCTCAAAGAGCATAGAATCAGAGGCTGACTTCTGCAGCATCTCCCCGAGGGTCTATCCACAAAAGGAACACTTTGAAGCTAGCTGCTAATGCAGAGGTTAGGAGAAAAGCAGTACCCGCATGGTACGAATGTGATATCTGGATGGTGCCCAGGAATGGAATTCTGGCAGAATTCTGAAAAAGCATAGAAGCACAGGCCGTCTCCTGCAGCACCTCCACGAGAGTCTATCCACAAAAGGAACACCTTGATGCTGGCTGCGAATGCAGATCTTAGGAGGAAAGCAGTACCCGCATGGTACGAATGTGATATCTGGATGGTGCACAGGAAAGGAATTCTGGCACAATTCTAAAAGAGCAGAGAAGCGGAGCCCGTCTCCAGCAGCATCTCCACGAGAATCTATCCTCAAATGGAACACCTTGTAGCTGCCTGCGAATGCAGAGCTTAGTAGGAAAGCAGGAACCGCCTGCTACGAATGTGATATTTGGATGGTGCCCACGAATTGAATTCAGGCACAATTCTGAAAGAGAATAGAAGCACAGGCCGTCTCCAGCAGCATCTCCACGAGAGTCTATCCACAAAAGGAACCCCTTGAAGCTGGCTGCAAATGCAGAGCTTAGAGGCAAAGCAGTACCTGCATGCTACCAATGTGATATCAGGATGGTGCCCAGGGAAGGAATTCTGGCACAATTCACAAAGAGCATAGAAGCAGAGCCAGTCTCCAGCAGCATCTCCACGACAGTCTATCCACAAAAGGAACACCTTGTAGCTGCATGCGAATGCACAGCTTAGGAGCAAACTAGTACCCGCATGCGACGAATGTGAAATCTGGATGGTGCCCAGGAAAGGAATTCTGACAGCCTTCTCAAACAGCATAGAAGCAGAGGTCGACTTCAGCAGCATCTCCATTAGAGTCTATCCACAAAAGGAACACTTTGAACCTGGCTGCGAATGCTGACCTTAGGAGGAAAGCAGTCCCCGCATGCTACGAATGTGATATCTGAATGGTGCCCAGGAAAGGAATTCTGGCAGAATTCTGAAAGACCATAGAAGCACAGGCCGTCTCCAGCAGCACCTCAACGAGAGTCTATCCACAAAAGGAACACCTTGAAGCTGGCTGCGAATGCAGAGCTTAGGAGGAAAGCAGTAACTGCATGCTACGAATTAGATATCTGGACGGTGCCCAGGAAAGGAATTCTGGCGGAATTCTCAAAGAGCATAGAAGCATTGCCCGTCTCTAGCAACATCTCCACGAAAGTCTATCCAGGAAAGGAACACCTTGTAGCTGCCTGCGAATGCACAGCTTAGGAGGAAAGCAGTACCTGCATGCTACGAATGTGATATCTGGATGGTGCACAGGAAAGGAATTCTGACAGCCTTCTAAAAGAGCATAGAAGCAGAGCCCGTCTCCAGCAGCATCTCCACGAGAGTCTATCCACAAAAGGAACACCTTGTAGCTGCCTGTGAATGCACAGCTTAGGAGCAAACTAGTACCCGCATTCTACGAATGTGATATCTGGATGGTGCACAGGAAAGGAATTCTGACAGCCTTCTCAAAGAGCATTGAAGCAGAGGCTGACTTCAGCAGCATCTCCACGAGAATCTATCCACAAACGGAACACATTGAAGCTGGCTGCAAATGCAGAGATTATGAGAAAAGCAGTACCCGCATGCTACGAATGTGATATCTGGATGGTCCCCAGGATTGTAATTCTGGCAGAATTCTGAAAGAGCAGAGAAGCACAGCCCGTCTTCTGCAGCACCTCCATGAGAGTCTAACCACAAAAGGAACACCTTGTAGCTGCCTGCTAATGCACAGCTTAGGAGCCAAGTAGTACCAGCATGCTACGAATGTGAAATCTGAATGGTGCCCAGGAAAGGAATTCTGACAGCCTTCTCAAACAGCATAGAAGCAGAGGTCGACTTCAGCAGCATCTCCATGAGAGTCTATTCACAAAAGGAACACCTTGAAGCTGGCTGCGAATGCAGAGCTTCGGAGGAAAGCAGTACCCGCATGCTACGAATTAGATATCTGGATGGTGCCCAGGAAAGGAATTCTGGCAGAATTCTCAAAGAAATGGACGCAGAGCCCGTCTCCAGCAGCATCTCCACGAGAGTCTATCCACAAAAGGAACACCTTGTAGCTGCCTGTGAATTCACAGCTTAGGAGCAATGTAGTACCCGCACTCTACGAATGTGATGTCTGGATGGTGCACAGGATAGGAATTCTGACAGCCTTCTCAAAGAGCATAGAAGCAGAGGCTGACTTCAGCAGCATCTCCACGAGAATCTATCCACAAACGGAACACATTGAAGCTGGGTGCAAATGCAGAGCTTATGAGAAAAGCATTACCCGCATGCTACGAATGTGATATCTGGATGGTCCCCAGGATTGGAATTCTGGCAGAATTCTGAAAGAGCAGAGAAGCACAGGCCGTCTTCTGCAGCACCTCCATGAGAGTCTATCCACAAAAGGAACACCTTGTAGCTGCCTGCTAATGCACAGCTTAGGAGCCAAGTAGTACCAGCATGCTACGAATGTGAAATCTGAATGGTGCCCAGGAAAGGAATTCTGACAGCCTTCTCAAACAGCATAGAAGCAGAGGTCGACTTCAGCAGCATCTCCATGAGAGTCTATCCACAAAAGGAACACCTTGAAGCTGGCTGCGAATGCAGAGCTTCGGAGGAAAGCAATACCCGCATGCTACGAATTAGATATCTGGATGGTGCAAAGGAAAGGAATTCTGGCAGAATTCTCAAAGAGCATAGAAGCAGAGGCTGACTTCAGCAGCATCTCCCCGAGAATCTATCCACAAACGGAACACATTGAAGCTGGCTGCCAATGCAGAGCTTATGAGAAAAGCAGTACCCGCATGCTACGAATGTGATATCTGGATGGTCCCCAGGATTGGAATTCTGGCAGAATTCTGAAAGAGCAGAGAAGCACAGGCCGTCTTCTGCAGCACCTCCATGAGAGTCTATCCACAAAAGGAACACCTTGTAGCTGCCTGCTAATGCACAGCTTAGGAGCAAACTAGTACCCGCATTCTACGAATGTGATATCTGGATGGTGCACAGGAAAGGAATTCTGACCGCCTTCTCAAAGAGCATAGAATCAGAGGCTGACTTCTGCAGCATCTCCACGAGAGTCTATCCACAAAAGGAACACTTTGAAGCTAGCTGCTAATGCAGAGTTTAGGAGAAAAGCAGTACCCGCATGGTACGAATGTGATATCTGGATGGTGCCCAGGAATGGAATTCTGGCAGAATTCTGAAAAAGCATAGAAGCACAGGCCGTCTCCTGCAGCACCTCCACGAGAGTCTATAGACAAAAGGAACACTTTGATGCTGGCTGCGAATGCAGATCTTAGGAGGAAAGCAGTACCCGCATGGTACGAATGTGATATCTGGATGGTGCACAGGAAAGGAATTCTGGCACAATTCTAAAAGAGCAGAGAAGCGGAGCCCGTCTCCAGCAGCATCTCCACGAGAATCTGTCCTCAAATGGAACACCTTGTAGCTGCCTGCGAATGCAGAGCTTAGTAGGAAAGCAGGAACCGCCTGCTACGAATGTGATATTTGGATGGTGCCCACGAATTGAATTCAGGCACATTTCTGAAAGAGAATAGAAGCACAGGCCGTCTCCAGCAGCATCTCCACGAGAGTCTATCCACAAAAGGAACCCCATGAAGCTGGCTGCAAATGCAGATCTTAGAGGCAAAGCAGTACCTGCATGCTACCAATGTGATATCTGGATGGTGCCCAGGGAAGGAATTCTGGCAGAATTCTCAAAGAGCATAGAAGCAGAGCCAGTCTCCAGCAGCATCTCCACGACAGTCTATCCACAAAAGGAACACCTTGTAGCTGCATGCGAATGCACAGCTTAGGAGCAAACTAGTACCCGCATGCGACGAATGTGAAATCTGGATGGTGCCCAGGAAAGGAATTCTGACAGCCTTCTCAAACAGCATAGAAGCAGAGGTCGACTTCAACAGCATCTCCATTAGAGTCTATCCACAAAAGGAACACTTTGAACCTGGCTGCGAATGCTGACCTTAGGAGGAAAGCAGTCCCCGCATGCTACGAATGTGATATCTGAATGGTGCCCAGGAAAGGAATTCTGGCAGAATTCTGAAAGACAATAGAAGCACAGGCCGTCTCCAGCAGCACCTCCACGAGAGTCTATCCACAAAAGGAACACCTTGAAGCTGGCTGCGAATGCAGAGCTTAGGAGGAAAGCAGTAACTGCATGCTACGAATTAGATATCTGGACGGTGCCCAGGAAAGGAATTCTGGCGGAATTCTCAAAGAGCATAGAAGCATTGCCCGTCTCTAGCAACATCTCCACGAGAGTCTATCCAGGAAAGGAACACCTTGTAGCTGCCTGCGAATGCACAGCTTAGGAGGAAAGCAGTACCTGCATGCTACGAATGTGATATCTGGATGGTCCCCAGGATTGTAATTCTGGCAGAATTCTGAAAGAGCAGAGAAGCACAGCCCGTCTTCTGCAGCACCTCCATGAGAGTCTAACCACAAAAGGAACACCTTGTGGCTGCCTGCTAATGCACAGCTTAGGAGCCAAGTAGTACCAGCATGCTACGAATGTGAAATCTGAATGGTGCCCAGGAAAGGAATTCTGACAGCCTTCTCAAACAGCATAGAAGCAGAGGTCGACTTCAGCAGCATCTCCATGAGAGTCTATTCACAAAAGGAACACCTTGAAGCTGGCTGCGAATGCAGAGCTTCGGAGGAAAGCAGTACCCGCATGCTACGAATTAGATATCTGGATGGTGCCCAGGAAAGGAATTCTGGCAGAATTCTCAAAGAAATGGAAGCAGAGCCCGTCTCCAGCAGCATCTCCACGAGAGTCTATCCACAAAAGGAACACCTTGTAGCTGCCTGTGAATTCACAGCTTAGGAGCAATGTAGTACCCGCATTCTACGAATGTGATGTCTGGATGGTGCACAGGATAGGAATTCTGACAGCCTTCTCAAAGAGCATAGAAGCAGAGGCTGACTTCAGCAGCATCTCCACGAGAATCTATCCACAAACGGAACACATTGAAGCTGGCTGCAAATGCAGAGCTTATGAGAAAAGCAGTACCCGCATGCTACGAATGTGATATCTGGATGGTCCCCAGGATTGGAATTCTGGCAGAATTCTGAAAGAGCAGAGAAGCACAGGCCGTCTTCTGCAGCACCTCCATGAGAGTCTATCCACAAAAGGAACACCTTGTAGCTGCCTGCTAATGCACAGCTTAGGAGCCAAGTAGTACCAGCATGCTACGAATGTGAAATCTGAATGGTGCCCAGGAAAGGAATTCTGACAGCCTTCTCAAACAGCATAGAAGCAGAGGTCGACTTCAGCAGCATCTCCATGAGAGTCTATCCACAAAAGGAACACCTTGAAGCTGGCTGCGAATGCAGAGCTTCGGAGGAAAGCAGTACCCGCATGCTACGAATTAGATATCTGTATTGTGCCCAGGAATGGAATTCTGGCAGAATTCTGAAAGAGCATAGAAGCACAGGCCGTCTCCTGCAGCACCTCCACGAGAGTCTATCCACAAAAGGAACACCTTGATGCTGGCTGCTAATGCAGATCTTAGGAGGAAAGCAGTACCCGCATGCTACGAATTTGATATCTGGAATGTGCCCAGGATAGGAATTCTGGCAGAATTCTCAAAGAGCATAGAAGCACAGGCCGTCTCCTGCAGCATCTCCATGAGAGTCTATCCACAAAAGGAACACCTTGAAGCTGGCTGCGAATGCAGAGGTTAGGTTGAAAGCAGTACCCGCATGCTACGAATTTGATATCTGGATGGTGCAGAGGAAAGGAATTCTGGCAAAATTCTAAAAGAGCATAAAAGCGGAGCCCGTCTCCAGCAGCATCTCCACGAGAATCTATCCACAAATGGAACACGTTGTAGCTGCCTGCGAATGCAGAGCTTAGTAGGAAAGCAGTACCCGCCTGCTACGAATGTGATATTTGGATGGTGCCCACGAATTGAATCCAGGCAGAATTCTGAAAGAGAATAGAAGCACAGGCCGTCTCCAGCAGCATCTCCACGAGAGTCTATCCACAAAAGGATCCCCTTGAAGCTGGCTGCAAATGCAGATCTTAGAGGCAAAGCAGTACCTGCATGCTACCAATGTGATATCTGGATGGTGCCCAGGGAAGGAATTCTGGTAGAATTCTCAAAGAGCATAGAAGCAGAGCCAGTCTCCAGCAGCATCTCCACGACAGTCTATCCACAAAAGGAACACCTTGTAGCTGCCTGCGAATGCACAGCTTAGGAGCAAACTAGTACCCGCATTCTACGAATGTGAAATCTGGATGGTGCCCAGGAAAGGAATTCTGACAGCCTTCTCAAAGAGCATAGAAGCAGAGGCTGACTTCAGCAGCATCTCCACGAGAATCTATCCACAAACGGAACACATTGAAGCTGGCTGCAAATGCAGAGATTATGAGAAAAGCAGTACCCGCATGCTACGAATGTGATATCTGGATGGTCCCCAGGATTGGAATTCTGGCAGAATTCTGAAAGAGCAGAGAAGCACAGCCCGTCTTCTGCAGCACCTCCATGAGAGTCTAACCACAAAAGGAACACCTTGTAGCTGCCTGCTAATGCACAGCTTAGGAGCCAAGTAGTACCAGCATGCTACGAATGTGAAATCTGAATGGTGCCCAGGAAAGGAATTCGGACAGCCTTCTCAAACAGCATAGAAGCAGAGGTCGACGTCAGCAGCATCTCCATGAGAGTCTATCCACAAAAGGAACACCTTGAAGCTGGCTGCGAATGCAGAGCTTCCGAGGAAAGCAGTACCCGCATGCTACGAATTAGATATCTGGATGGTGCCCAGGAAAGGAATTCTGGCAGAATTCTCAAAGAGCATAGAAGCAGAGCCAGTCTCTAGCGGCATCTCCACGACAGTCTATCCACAAAAGGAACACCTTGTAGCTGCCTGCGAATGCACAGCTTAGGAGCAAACTAGTACCCGCATGCGACGAATGTGAAATCTGGATGGTGCCCAGGAAAGGAATTCTGACAGCCTTCTCAAACAGCATAGAAGCAGAGGTCGACTTAAGCAGCATCTCCATGAGAGTCTATTCACAAAAGGAACACCTTGAACCTGGCTGCAAATGCTGACCTTAGGAGGAAAGCAGTCCCCGCATGCTACGAATGTGATATCTGAATGGTGCCCAGGAAAGGAATTCTGGCAGAATTCTGAAAGACCATAGAAGCACAGGCCGTCTCCAGCAGCACCTCCACGAGAGTCTATCCACAAAAGGAACACCTTGAAGCTTGCTGCGAATGCAGAGTTTAGGAGGAAAGCAGTAACTGCATGCTACGAATTAGATATCTGGACGGTGCCCAGGAAAGGAATTCTGGCGGAATTCTCAAAGAGCATAGAAGCATTGCCCGTGTCTAGCAACATCTCCACGAGAGTCTATCCAGGAAAGGAACACCTTGTAGCTGCCTGCGAATGCACAGCTTAGGCGGAAAGCAGTACCTGCATGCTACGAATGTGATATCTGGATGGTGCACAGGAAAGGAATTCTGACAGCCTTCTAAAAGAGCATAGAAGCAGAGCCCGTCTCCAGCAGCATGTCCACGAGAGTCTATTCACAAAAGGAACACCTTGTAGCTGCCTGTGAATGCACAGCTTAGGAGCAAACTAGTACCCGCATTCTACGAATGTGATATCTGGATGGTGCACAGGAAAGGAATTCTGACAGCCTTCTCAAAGAGCATAGAAGCAGAGGCTGACTTCAGCAGCATCTCCACGAGAATCTATCCACAAACGGAACACATTGAAGCTGGCTGCCAATGCAGAGCTTATGAGAAAAGCAGTACCCGCATGCTACGAATGTGATATCTGGATGGTCCCCAGGATTGGAATTCTGGCAGAATTCTGAAAGAGCAGAGAAGCACAGGCCGTCTTCTGCAGCACCTCCATGAGAGTCTATCCACAAAAGGAACACCTTGTAGCTGCCTGCTAATGCACAGCTTAGGAGCCAAGTAGTACCAGCATGCTACGAATGTGAAATCTGAATGGTGCCCAGGAAAGGAATTCTGACAGCCTTCTCAAACAGCATAGAAGCAGAGGTCGACTTCAGCAGCAGCTCCATGAGAGTCTATCCACAAAAGGAACACCTTGAAGCTGGCTGCGAATGCAGAGCTTCGGAGGAAAGCAGTACCCGCATGCTACGAATTAGATATCTGGATGGTGCAAAGGAAAGGAATTCTGGCCGAATTCTCAAAGAGCATGGAAGCAGAGCCCGTCTCCAGCAGCATCTCCACGAGAGTCTATCCACAAAAGGAACACCTTGTAGCTGCCTGCGAATGCACAGCTTTGGAGCAAACTAGTACCCGCATTCTACGAATGTGATATCTGGATGGTGCACAGGAAAGGAATTCTGACCGCCTTCTCAAAGAGCATAGAATCAGAGGCTGACTTCTGCAGCATCTCCACGAGAGTCTATCCACAAAAGGAACACCTTGAACCTGGCTGCAAATGCTGACCTTAGGAGGAAAGCAGTCCCCGCATGCTACGAATGTGATATCTGAATGGTGCCCAGGAATGGAATTCTGGCAGAATTCTGAAAAAGCATAGAAGCACAGGCCGTCTCCTGCAGCACCTCCACGAGAGTCTATCCACAAAAGGAACACCTTGATGCTGGCTGCGAATGCAGATCTTAGGAGGAAAGCAGTACCCGCATGCTAGGAATTTGATATCTGGAATGTGCCCAGGATAGGAATTCTGGCAGAATTCTCAAAGAGCATAGAAGCACAGGCCGTCTCCTGCAGCATCTCCACGAGAGTCTATCCACGAAAGGAACACCTTGAAGCTGGCTGCGAATGCAGAGGTTAGGTTGAAAGCAGTACCCGCATGCTACGAATGTGATATCTGGATGGTGCACAGGAAAGGAATTCTGGCAAAATTCTAAAAGAGCAGAGAAGCGGAGCCCGTCTCCAGCAGCATCTCCACGAGAATCTATCCTCAAATGGAACACCTTGTAGCTGCCTGCGAATGCAGAGCTTAGTAGGAAAGCAGTACCCGCCTGCTACGAATGTGATATTTGGATGGTGCCCACGAATTGAATTCAGGCACAATTCTGAAAGAGAATAGAAGCACAGGCCGTCTCGAGCAGCATCTCCACGAGAGTCTATCCACAAAAGGAACCCCTTGAAGCTGGCTGCAAATGCAGAGCTTAGAGGCAAAGCAGTACCTGCATGCTACCAATGTGATATCTGGATGGTGCCCATGGAAGGAATTCTGGCAGAATTCTCAAAGAGCATAGAAGCAGAGCCAGTCTCCAGCAGCATCTCCACGACAGTCTATCCACAAAAGGAACACCTTGTAGCTGCCTGCGAATGCACAGCTTAGGAGCAAACTAGTACCCGCATGCGACGAATGTGAAATCAGGATGGTGCCCAGGAAAGGAATTCTGACAGCCTTCTCAAACAGCATAGAAGCAGAGGTCGACTTCAGCAGCATCTCCATGAGAGTCTATCCACAAAAGGAACACCTTGAACCTGGCTGCAAATGCTGACCTTAGGAGGAAAGCAGTCCCCGCATGCTACGAATGTGATATCTGAATGGTGCCCAGGAAAGGAATTCTGGCAGAATTCTGAAAGACCATAGAAACACAGGCCGTCTCCAGCAGCACCTCCACGAGGGTCTATCCACAAAAGGAACACAATGAAGCTGGCTGCGAATGCAGAGCTTAGGAGGAAAGAAGTAACTGCATGCTACGAATTAGATATCTGGACGGTGCCCAGGAAAGGAATTCTGGCGGAATTCTCAAAGAGCATAGAAGCATTGCCCGTCTCTAGCAACATCTCCACGAGAGTCTATCCAGGAAAGGAACACCTTGTAGCTGCCTGCGAATGCACAGCTTAGGAGGAAAGCAGTACCTGCATGCTACGAAAGTGATATCTGGATGGTGCACAGGAAAGGAATTCTGACAGCCTTCTAAAAGAGCATAGAAGCAGAGCCCGTCTCCAGCAGCATCTTCACGAGAGTCTATCCACAAAAGGAACACCTTGTAGCTGCCTGTGAATGCACAGCTTAGGAGCAAACTAGTACCCGCATTCTACGAATGTGATATCTGGATGGTGCACAGGAAAGGAATTATGACAGCCTTCTCAAAGAGCATAGAAGCAGAGGCTGACTTCAGCCACATCTCCACGAGAATCTATCCACAAACGGAACACATTGAAGCTGGCTGCCAATGCAGAGCTTATGAGAAAAGCAGTACCCGCATGCTACGAATGTGATATCTGGATGGTCCCCAGGATTGGAATTCTGGCAGAATTCTGAAAGAGCAGAGAAGCACAGGCCGTCTTCTGCAGCACCTCCATGAGAGTCTATCCACAAAAGGAACACCTTGTAGCTGCCTGCTAATGCACAGCTTAGGAGCCAAGTAGTACCAGCATGCTATGAATGTGAAATCTGAATGGTGCCCAGGAAAGGAATTCGGACAGCCTTCTCAAACAGCATAGAAGCAGAGGTCGACGTCAGCAGTATGTCCATGAGAGTCTATCCACAAAAGGAACACCTTGAAGCTGGCTGCGAATGCAGAGCTTCGGAGGAAAGCTGTACCCGCATGCTACGAATTAGATATCTGGATGGTGCAAAGGAAAGGAATTCTGGCAGAATTCTCAAAGAGCATGGAAGCAGAGCCCGTCTCCAGCAGCATCTCCACGAGAGTCTATCCACAAAAGGAACACCTTGTAGCTGCCTGCGAATGCACAGCTTAGGAGCAAACTAGTACCCGCATTCTACGAATGTGATATCTGGATGGTGCACAGGAAAGGAATTCTGACCGCCTTCTCAAAGAGCATAGAATCAGAGGCTGACTTCTGCAGCATCTCCACGAGAGTCTATCCACAAAAGGAACACCTTGAACCTGGCTGCAAATGCTGACCTTAGGAGGAAAGCAGTCCCCGCATGCTACGAATGTGATATCTGAATGGTGCCCAGGAATGGAATTCTGGCAGAATTCTGAAAAAGCATAGAAGCACAGGCCGTCTCCTGCAGCACCTCCACGAGAGTCTATCCACAAAAGGAACACCTTGATGCTGGCTGCAAATGCAGATCTTAGGAGGAAAGCAGTACCCGCATGCTACGAATTTGATATCTGGAATGTGCCCAGGATAAGAATTCTGGCAGAATTCTCAAAGAGCATAGAAGCACAGGCCGTCTCCTGCAGCATCTCCACGAGAGTCTATCCACGAAAGGAACACCTTGAAGCTGGCTGCGAATGCAGAGGTTAGGTTGAAAGCAGTACCCGCATGCTACGAATGTGATATCTGGATGGTGCACAGGAAAGGAATTCTGGCAAAATTCTAAAAGAGCAGAGAAGCGGAGCCCGTCTCCAGCAGCATCTCCACGAGAATCTATCCTCAAATGGAACACCTTGTAGCTGCCTGCGAATGCAGAGCTTAGTAGGAAAGCAGTACCCGCCTGCTACGAATGTGATATTTGGATGGTGCCCACGAATTGAATTCAGGCACAATTCTGAAAGAGAATAGAAGCACAGGCCCTCTCGAGCAGCATCTCCACGAGAGTCTATCCACAAAAGGAACCCCTTGAAGCTGGCTGCAAATGCAGAGCTTAGAGGCAAAGCAGTACCTGCATGCTACCAATGTGATATCTGGATGGTGCCCATGGAAGGAATTCTGGCAGAATTCTCAAAGAGCATAGAAGCAGAGCCAGTCTCCAGCAGCATCTCCACGACAGTCTATCCACAAAAGGAACACCTTGTAGCTGCCTGCGAATGCACAGCTTAGGAGCAAACTAGTACCCGCATGCGACGAATGTGAAATCTGGATGGTGCCCAGGAAAGGAATTCTGACAGCCTTCTCAAACAGCATAGAAGCAGAGGTCGACTTCAGCAGCATCTCCATGAGAGTCTATCCACAAAAGGAACACCTTGAACCTGGCTGCAAATGCTGACCTTAGGAGGAAAGCAGTCCCCGCATGCTACGAATGTGATATCTGAATGGTGCCCAGGAAAGGAATTCTGGCAGAATTCTGAAAGACCATAGAAACACAGGCCGTCTCCAGCAGCACCTCCACGAGAGTCTATCCACAAAAGGAACACCTTGAAGCTGGCTGCGAATGCAGAGCTTAGGAGGAAAGCAGTAACTGCATGCTACGAATTAGATATCTGGACGGTGCCCAGGAAAGGAATTCTGGCGGAATTCTCAAAGAGCATAGAAGCATTGCCCGTCTCTAGCAACATCTCCACGAGAGTCTATCCAGGAAAGGAACACCTTGTAGCTGCCTGCGAATGCACAGCTTAGGAGGAAAGCAGTACCTGCATGCTACGAAAGTGATATCTGGATGGTGCACAGGAAAGGAATTCTGACAGCCTTCTAAAAGAGAATAGAAGCAGAGCCCGTCTCCAGCAGCATCTTCACGAGAGTCTATCCACAAAAGGAACACCTTGTAGCTGCCTGTGAATGCACAGCTTAGGAGCAAACTAGTACCCGTATTCTACGAATGTGATATCTGGATGGTGCACAGGAAAGGAATTCTGACAGCCTTCTCAAAGAGCATAGAAGCAGAGGCTGACTTCAGCCACATCTCCACGAGAATCTATCCACAAACGGAACACATTGAAGCTGGCTGCCAATGCAGAGCTTATGAGAAAAGCAGTACCCGCATGCTACGAATGTGATATCTGGATGGTCCCCAGGATTGGAATTCTGGCAGAATTCTGAAAGAGCAGAGAAGCACAGGCCGTCTTCTGCAGCACCTCCATGAGAGTCTATCCACAAAAGGAACACCTTGTAGCTGCCTGCTAATGCACAGCTTAGGAGCCAAGTAGTACCAGCATGCTACGAATGTGAAATCTGAATGGTGCCCAGGAAAGGAATTCGGACAGCCTTCTCAAACAGCATAGAAGCAGAGGTCGACGTCAGCAGTATGTCCATGAGAGTCTATCCACAAAAGGAACACCTTGAAGCTGGCTGCGAATGCAGAGCTTCGGAGGAAAGCTGTACCCGCATGCTACGAATTAGATATCTGGATGGTGCAAAGGAAAGGAATTCTGGCAGAATTCTCAAAGAGCATGGAAGCAGAGCCCGTCTCCAGCAGCATCTCCACGAGAGTCTATCCACAAAAGGAACACCTTGTAGCTGCCTGCGAATGCACAGCTTAGGAGCAAACTAGTACCCGCATTCTACGAATGTGATATCTGGATGGTGCACAGGAAAGGAATTCTGACCGCCTTCTCAAAGAGCATAGAATCAGAGGCTGACTTCTGCAGCATCTCCACGAGAGTCTATCCACAAAAGGAACACCTTGAACCTGGCTGCAAATGCTGACCTTAGGAGGAAAGCAGTCCCCGCATGCTACGAATGTGATATCTGAATGGTGCCCAGGAATGGAATTCTGGCAGAATTCTGAAAAAGCATAGAAGCACAGGCCGTCTCCTGCAGCACCTCCACGAGAGTCTATCCACAAAAGGAACACCTTGATGCTGGCTGCAAATGCAGATCTTAGGAGGAAAGCAGTACCCGCATGCTACGAATTTGATATCTGGAATGTGCCCAGGATAGGAATTCTGGCAGAATTCTCAAAGAGCATAGAAGCACAGGCCGTCTCCTGCAGCATCTCCACGAGAGTCTATCCACGAAAGGAACACCTTGAAGCTGGCTGCGAATGCAGAGGTTAGTTTGAAAGCAATACCCGCATGCTACGAATGTGATATCTGGATGGTGCACAGGAAAGGAATTCTGGCAAAATTCTAAAAGAGCAGAGAAGCGGAGCCCGTCTCCAGAAGCATCTCCAGGAGAATCTATCCTCAAATGGAACACCTTGTAGCTGCCTGCGAATGCAGAGCTTAGTAGGAAAGCAGTACCCGCCTGCTACGAATGTGATATTTGGATGGTGCCCACGAATTGAATTCAGGCACAATTCTGAAAGAGAATAGAAGCACAGGCCGTCTCGAGCAGCATCTCCACGAGAGTCTATCCACAAAAGGAACCCCTTGAAGCTGGCTGCAAATGCAGAGCTTAGAGGCAAAGCAGTACCTGCATGCTACCAATGTGATATCTGGATGGTGCCCATGGAAGGAATTCTGGCAGAATTCTCAAAGAGCATAGAAGCAGAGCCAGTCTCCAGCAGCATCTCCACGACAGTCTATCCACAAAAGGAACACCTTGTAGCTGCCTGCGAATGCACAGCTTAGGAGCAAACTAGTACCCGCATGCGACGAATGTGAAATCTGGATGGTGCCCAGGAAAGGAATTCTGACAGCCTTCTCAAACAGCATAGAAGCAGAGGTCGACTTCAGCAGCATCTCCATGAGAGTCTATCCACAAAAGGAACACCTTGAACCTGGCTGCAAATGCTGACCTTAGGAGGAAAGCAGTCCCCGCATGCTACGAATGTGATATCTGAATGGTGCCCAGGAAAGGAATTCTGGCAGAATTCTGAAAGACCATAGAAACACAGGCCGTCTCCAGCAGCACCTCCACGAGAGTCTATCCACAAAAGGAACACCTTGAAGCTGGCTGCGAATGCAGAGCTTAGGAGGAAAGCAGTAACTGCATGCTACGAATTAGATATCTGGACGGTGCCCAGGAAAGGAATTCTGGCGGAATTCTCAAAGAGCATAGAAGCATTGCCCGTCTCTAGCAACATCTCCACGAGTGTCTATCCAGGAAAGGAACACCTTGTAGCTGCCTGCGAATGCACAGCTTAGGAGGAAAGCAGTACCTGCATGCTACGAATGTGATATCTGTATGGTGCACAGGAAAGGAATTCTGACAGCCTTCTAAAAGAGCATGGAAGCAGAGCCCGTCTCCAGCAGCATCTCCACGAGAGTCTATCCACAAAAGGAACACCTTGTAGCTGCCTGCGAATGCACAGCTTAGGAGCAAACTAGTACCCGCATTCTACGAATGTGATATCTGGATGGTGCACAGGAAAGGAATTCTGACCGCCTTCTCAAAGAGCATAGAATCAGAGGCTGACTTCTGCAGCATCTCCATGAGAGTCTATCCACAAAAGGAACACCTTGAACCTGGCTGCAAATGCTGACCTTAGGAGGAAAGCAGTCCCCGCATGCTACGAATGTGATATCTGAATGGTGCCCAGGAATGGAATTCTGGCAGAATTCTGAAAAAGCATAGAAGCACAGGCCGTCTCCTGCAGCACCTCCACGAGAGTCTATCCACAAAAGGAACACCTTGATGCTGGCTGCAAATGCAGATCTTAGGAGGAAAGCAGTACCCGCATGCTACGAATTTGATATCTGGAATGTGCCCAGGATAGGAATTCTGGCAGAATTCTCAAAGAGCATAGAAGCACAGGCCGTCTCCTGCAGCATCTCCACGAGAGTCTATCCACGAAAGGAACACCTTGAAGCTGGCTGCGAATGCAGAGGTTAGGTTGAAAGCAATACCCGCATGCTACGAATGTGATATCTGGATGGTGCACAGGAAAGGAATTCTGGCAAAATTCTAAAAGAGCAGAGAAGCGGAGCCCGTCTCCAGAAGCATCTCCACGAGAATCTATCCTCAAATGGAACACCTTGTAGCTGCCTGCGAATGCAGAGCTTCGTAGGAAAGCAGTACCCGCCTGCTACGAATGTGATATTTGGATGGTGCCCACGAATTGAATTCAGGCACAATTCTGAAAGAGAATAGAAGCACAGGCCGTCTCGAGCAGCATCTCCACGAGAGTCTATCCACAAAAGGAACCCCTTGAAGCTGGCTGCAAATGCAGAGCTTAGAGGCAAAGCAGTACCTGCATGCTACCAATGTGATATCTGGATGGTGCCCATGGAAGGAATTCTGGCAGAATTCTCAAAGAGCATAGAAGCAGAGCCAGTCTCCAGCAGCATCTCCACGACAGTCTATCCACAAAAGGAACACCTTGTAGCTGCCTGCGAATGCACAGCTTAGGAGCAAACTAGTACCCGCATGCGACGAATGTGAAATCTGGATGGTGCCCAGGAAAGGAATTCTGACAGCCTTCTCAAACAGCATAGAAGCAGAGGTCGACTTCAGCAGCATCTCCATGAGAGTCTATCCACAAAAGGAACACCTTGAACCTGGCTGCAAATGCTGACCTTAGGAGGAAAGCAGTCCCCGCATGCTACGAATGTGATATCTGAATGGTGCCCAGGAAAGGAATTCTGGCAGAATTCTGAAAGACCATAGAAACACAGGCCGTCTCCAGCAGCACCTCCACGAGAGTCTATCCACAAAAGGAACACCTTGAAGCTGGCTGCGAATGCAGAGCTTAGGAGGAAAGCAGTAACTGCATGCTACGAATTAGATATCTGGACGGTGCCCAGGAAAGGAATTCTGGCGGAATTCTCAAAGAGCATAGAAGCATTGCCCGTCTCTAGCAACATCTCCACGAGTGTCTATCCAGGAAAGGAACACCTTGTAGCTGCCTGCGAATGCACAGCTTAGGAGGAAAGCAGTACCTGCATGCTACGAATGTGATATCTGGATGGTGCACAGGAAAGGAATTCTGACAGCCTTCTAAAAGAGCATAGAAGCAGAGCCCGTCTCCAGCAGCATCTTCACGAGAGTCTATCCACAAAAGGAACACCTTGTAGCTGCCTGTGAATGCACAGCTTAGGAGCAAACTAGTACCCGCATTCTACGAATGTGATATCTGGATGGTGCACAGGAAAGGAATTCTGACAGCCTTCTCAAAGAGCATAGAAGCAGAGGCTGACTTCAGCAGCATCTCCACGAGAATCTATCCACAAACTGAACACATTGAAGCTGGCTGCCAATGCAGAGCTTATGAGAAAAGCAGTACCCGCATGCTACGAATGTGATATCTGGATGGTCCCCAGGATTGGAATTCTGGCAGAATTCTGAAAGAGCAGAGAAGCACAGGCCGTCTTCTGCAGCACCTCCATGAGAGTCTATCCACAAAAGGACCACCTTGTAGCTGCCTGCTAATGCACAGCTTAGGAGCCAAGTAGTACCAGCATGCTACGAATGTGAAATCTGAATGGTGCCCAGGAAAGGAATTCTGACAGCCTTCTCAAACAGCATAGAAGCAGAGGTCGACTTCAGCAGCATCTCCATGAGAGTCTATCCACAAAAGGAACACCTTGAAGCTGGCTGCGAATGCAGAGCTTCGGAGGAAAGCAGTACCCGCATGCTACGAATTAGATATCTGGATGGTGCAAAGGAAAGGAATTCTGGCAGAATTCTCAAAGAGCATGGAAGCAGAGCCCGTCTCCAGCAGCATCTCCACGAGAGTCTATCCACAAAAGGAACACCTTGTAGCTGCCTGCGAATGCACAGCTTAGGAGCAAACTAGTACCCGCATTCTACGAATGTGATATCTGGATGGTGCACAGGAAAGGAATTCTGACCGCCTTCTCAAAGAGCATAGAATCAGAGGCTGACTTCTGCAGCATCTCCACGAGAGTCTATCCACAAAAGGAACACCTTGAACCTGGCTGCAAATGCTGACCTTAGGAGGAAAGCAGTCCCCGCATGCTACGAATGTGATATCTGAATGGTGCCCAGGAATGGAATTCTGGCAGAATTCTGAAAAAGCATAGAAGCACAGGCCGTCTCCTGCAGCACCTCCACGAGAGTCTATCCACAAAAGGAACACCTTGATGCTGGCTGCAAATGCAGATCTTAGGAGGAAAGCAGTACCCGCATGCTACGAATTTGATATCTGGAATGTGCCCAGGATAGGAATTCTGGCAGAATTCTCAAAGAGCATAGAAGCACAGGCCGTCTCCTGCAGCATCTCCACGAGAGTCTATCCACGAAAGGAACACCTTGAAGCTGGCTGCGAATGCAGAGGTTAGGTTGAAAGCAATACCCGCATGCTACGAATGTGATATCTGGATGGTGCACAGGAAAGGAATTCTGGCAAAATTCTAAAAGAGCAGAGAAGCGGAGCCCGTCTCCAGAAGCATCTCCACGAGAATCTATCCTCAAATGGAACACCTTGTAGCTGCCTGCGAATGCAGAGCTTAGTAGGAAAGCAGTACCCGCCTGCTACGAATGTGATATTTGGATGGTGCCCACGAATTGAATTCAGGCAGAATTCTGAAAGAGAATAGAAGCACAGGCCGTCTCGAGCAGCATCTCCACGAGAGTCTATCCACAAAAGGAACCCCTTGAAGCTGGCTGCAAATGCAGAGCTTAGAGGCAAAGCAGTACCTGCATGCTACCAATGTGATATCTGGATGGTGCCCATGGAAGGAATTCTGGCAGAATTCTCAAAGAGCATAGAAGCAGAGCCAGTCTCCAGCAGCATCTCCACGACAGTCTATCCACAAAAGGAACACCTTGTAGCTGCCTGCGAATGCACAGCTTAGGAGCAAACTAGTACCCGCATGCGACGAATGTGAAATCTGGATGGTGCCCAGGAAAGGAATTCTGACAGCCTTCTCAAACAGCATAGAAGCAGAGGTCGACTTCAGCAGCATCTCCATGAGAGTCTATCCACAAAAGGAACACCTTGAACCTGGCTGCAAATGCTGACCTTAGGAGGAAAGCAGTCCCCGCATGCTACGAATGTGATATCTGAATGGTGCCCAGGAAAGGAATTCTGGCAGAATTCTGAAAGACCATAGAAACACAGGCCGTCTCCAGCAGCACCTCCACGAGAGTCTATCCACAAAAGGAACACCTTGAAGCTGGCTGCGAATGCAGAGCTTAGGAGGAAAGCAGTAACTGCATGCTACGAATTAGATATCTGGACGGTGCCCAGGAAAGGAATTCTGGCGGAATTCTCAAAGAGCATAGAAGCATTGCCCGTCTCTAGCAACATCTCCACGAGTGTCTATCCAGGAAAGGAACACCTTGTAGCTGCCTGCGAATGCACAGCTTAGGAGGAAAGCAGTACCTGCATGCTACGAATGTGATATCTGTATGGTGCACAGGAAAGGAATTCTGACAGCCTTCTAAAAGAGCATGGAAGCAGAGCCCGTCTCCAGCAGCATCTCCACGAGAGTCTATCCACAAAAGGAACACCTTGTAGCTGCCTGCGAATGCACAGCTTAGGAGCAAACTAGTACCCGCATTCTACGAATGTGATATCTGGATGGTGCACAGGAAAGGAATTCTGACCGCCTTCTCAAAGAGCATAGAATCAGAGGCTGACTTCTGCAGCATCTCCACGAGAGTCTATCCACAAAAGGAACACCTTGAACCTGGCTGCAAATGCTGACCTTAGGAGGAAAGCAGTCCCCGCATGCTACGAATGTGATATCTGAATGGTGCCCAGGAATGGAATTCTGGCAGAATTCTGAAAAAGCATAGAAGCACAGGCCGTCTCCTGCAGCACCTCCACGAGAGTCTATCCACAAAAGGAACACCTTGATGCTGGCTGCAAATGCAGATCTTAGGAGGAAAGCAGTACCCGCATGCTACGAATTTGATATCTGGAATGTGCCCAGGATAGGAATTCTGGCAGAATTCTCAAAGAGCATAGAACCACAGGCCGTCTCCTGCAGCATCTCCACGAGAGTCTATCCACGAAAGGAACACCTTGAAGCTGGCTGCGAATGCAGAGGTTAGGTTGAAAGCAATACCCGCATGCTACGAATGTGATATCTGGATGGTGCACAGGAAAGGAATTCTGGCAAAATTCTAAAAGAGCAGAGAAGCGGAGCCCGTCTCCAGAAGCATCTCCACGAGAATCTATCCTCAAATGGAACACCTTGTAGCTGCCTGCGAATGCAGAGCTTAGTAGGAAAGCAGTACCCGCCTGCTACGAATGTGATATTTGGATGGTGCCCACGAATTGAATTCAGGCAGAATTCTGAAAGAGAATAGAAGCACAGGCCGTCTCGAGCAGCATCTCCACGAGAGTCTATCCACAAAAGGAACCCCTTGAAGCTGGCTGCAAATGCAGAGCTTAGAGGCAAAGCAGTACCTGCATGCTACCAATGTGATATCTGGATGGTGCCCATGGAAGGAATTCTGGCAGAATTCTCAAAGAGCATAGAAGCAGAGCCAGTCTCCAGCAGCATCTCCACGACAGTCTATCCACAAAAGGAACACCTTGTAGCTGCCTGCGAATGCACAGCTTAGGAGCAAACTAGTACCCGCATGCGACGAATGTGAAATCTGGATGGTGCCCAGGAAAGGAATTCTGACAGCCTTCTCAAACAGCATAGAAGCAGAGGTCGACTTCAGCAGCATCTCCATGAGAGTCTATCCACAAAAGGAACACCTTGAACCTGGCTGCAAATGCTGACCTTAGGAGGAAAGCAGTCCCCGCATGCTACGAATGTGATATCTGAATGGTGCCCAGGAAAGGAATTCTGGCAGAATTCTGAAAGACCATAGAAACACAGGCCGTCTCCAGCAGCACCTCCACGAGAGTCTATCCACAAAAGGAACACCTTGAAGCTGGCTGCGAATGCAGAGCTTAGGAGGAAAGCAGTAACTGCATGCTACGAATTAGATATCTGGACGGTGCCCAGGAAAGGAATTCTGGCGGAATTCTCAAAGAGCATAGAAGCATTGCCCGTCTCTAGCAACATCTCCACGAGTGTCTATCCAGGAAAGGAACACCTTGTAGCTGCCTGCGAATGCACAGCTTAGGAGGAAAGCAGTACCTGCATGCTACGAATGTGATATCTGGATGGTGCACAGGAAAGGAATTCTGACAGCCTTCTAAAAGAGCATAGAAGCAGAGCCCGTCTCCAGCAGCATCTTCACGAGAGTCTATCCACAAAAGGAACACCTTGTAGCTGCCTGTGAATGCACAGCTTAGGAGCAAACTAGTACCCGCATTCTACGAATGTGATATCTGGATGGTGCACAGGAAAGGAATTCTGACAGCCTTCTCAAAGAGCATAGAAGCAGAGGCTGACTTCAGCAGCATCTCCACGAGAATCTATCCACAAACTGAACACATTGAAGCTGGCTGCCAATGCAGAGCTTATGAGAAAAGCAGTACCCGCATGCTACGAATGTGATATCTGGATGGTCCCCAGGATTGGAATTCTGGCAGAATTCTGAAAGAGCAGAGAAGCACAGGCCGTCTTCTGCAGCACCTCCATGAGAGTCTATCCACAAAAGGACCACCTTGTAGCTGCCTGCTAATGCACAGCTTAAGAGCCAAGTAGTACCAGCATGCTACGAATGTGAAATCTGAATGGTGCCCAGGAAAGGAATTCTGACAGCCTTCTCAAACAGCATAGAAGCAGAGGTCGACTTCAGCAGCATCTCCATGAGAGTCTATCCACAAAAGGAACACCTTGAAGCTGGCTGCGAATGCAGAGCTTCGGAGGAAAGCAGTACCCGCATGCTACGAATTAGATATCTGGATGGTGCAAAGGAAAGGAATTCTGGCAGAATTCTCAAAGAGCATGGAAGCAGAGCCCGTCTCCAGCAGCATCTCCACGAGAGTCTATCCACAAAAGGAACACCTTGTAGCTGCCTGCGAATGCACAGCTTAGGAGCAAACTAGTACCCGCATTCTACGAATGTGATATCTGGATGGTGCACAGGAAAGGAATTCTGACCGCCTTCTCAAAGAGCATAGAATCAGAGGCTGACTTCTGCAGCATCTCCACGAGAGTCTATCCACAAAAGGAACACCTTGAACCTGGCTGCAAATGCTGACCTTAGGAGGAAAGCAGTCCCCGCATGCTACGAATGTGATATCTGAATGGTGCCCAGGAATGGAATTCTGGCAGAATTCTGAAAAAGCATAGAAGCACAGGCCGTCTCCTGCAGCACCTCCACGAGAGTCTATCCACAAAAGGAACACCTTGATGCTGGCTGCAAATGCAGATCTTAGGAGGAAAGCAGTACCCGCATGCTACGAATTTGATATCTGGAATGTGCCCAGGATAGGAATTCTGGCAGAATTCTCAAAGAGCATAGAAGCACAGGCCGTCTGCTGCAGCATCTCCACGAGAGTCTATCCACGAAAGGAACACCTTGAAGCTGGCTGCGAATGCAGAGGTTAGGTTGAAAGCAATACCCGCATGCTACGAATGTGATATCTGGATGGTGCACAGGAAAGGAATTCTGGCAAAATTCTAAAAGAGCAGAGAAGCGGAGCCCGTCTCCAGAAGCATCTCCACGAGAATCTATCCTCAAATGGAACACCTTGTAGCTGCCTGCGAATGCAGAGCTTAGTAGGAAAGCAGTACCCGCCTGCTACGAATGTGATATTTGGATGGTGCCCACGAATTGAATTCAGGCACAATTCTGAAAGAGAATAGAAGCACAGGCCGTCTCGAGCAGCATCTCCACGAGAGTCTATCCACAAAAGGAACCCCTTGAAGCTGGCTGCAAATGCAGAGCTTAGAGGCAAAGCAGTACCTGCATGCTACCAATGTGATATCTGGATGGTGCCCATGGAAGGAATTCTGGCAGAATTCTCAAAGAGCATAGAAGCAGAGCCAGTCTCCAGCAGCATCTCCACGACAGTCTATCCACAAAAGGAACACCTTGTAGCTGCCTGCGAATGCACAGCTTAGGAGCAAACTAGTACCCGCATGCGACGAATGTGAAATCTGGATGGTGCCCAGGAAAGGAATTCTGACAGCCTTCTCAAACAGCATAGAAGCAGAGGTCGACTTCAGCAGCATCTCCATGAGAGTCTATCCACAAAAGGAACACCTTGAACCTGGCTGCAAATGCTGACCTTAGGAGGAAAGCAGTCCCCGCATGCTACGAATGTGATATCTGAATGGTGCCCAGGAAAGGAATTCTGGCAGAATTCTGAAAGACCATAGAAACACAGGCCGTCTCCAGCAGCACCTCCACGAGAGTCTATCCACAAAAGGAACACCTTGAAGCTGGCTGCGAATGCAGAGCTTAGGAGGAAAGCAGTAACTGCATGCTACGAATTAGATATCTGGACGGTGCCCAGGAAAGGAATTCTGGCGGAATTCTCAAAGAGCATAGAAGCATTGCCCGTCTCTAGCAACATCTCCACGAGTGTCTATCCAGGAAAGGAACACCTTGTAGCTGCCTGCGAATGCACAGCTTAGGAGGAAAGCAGTACCTGCATGCTACGAATGTGATATCTGGATGGTGCACAGGAAAGGAATTCTGACAGCCTTCTAAAAGAGCATAGAAGCAGAGCCCGTCTCCAGCAGCATCTTCACGAGAGTCTATCCACAAAAGGAACACCTTGTAGCTGCCTGTGAATGCACAGCTTAGGAGCAAACTAGTACCCGCATTCTACGAATGTGATATCTGGATGGTGCACAGGAAAGGAATTCTGACAGCCTTCTCAAAGAGCATAGAAGCAGAGGCTGACTTCAGCAGCATCTCCACGAGAATCTATCCACAAACTGAACACATTGAAGCTGGCTGCCAATGCAGAGCTTATGAGAAAAGCAGTACCCGCATGCTACGAATGTGATATCTGGATGGTCCCCAGGATTGGAATTCTGGCAGAATTCTGAAAGAGCAGAGAAGCACAGGCCGTCTTCTGCAGCACCTCCATGAGAGTCTATCCACAAAAGGACCACCTTGTAGCTGCCTGCTAATGCACAGCTTAGGAGCCAAGTAGTACCAGCATGCTACGAATGTGAAATCTGAATGGTGCCCAGGAAAGGAATTCTGACAGCCTTCTCAAACAGCATAGAAGCAGAGGTCGACTTCAGCAGCATCTCCATGAGAGTCTATCCACAAAAGGAACACCTTGAAGCTGGCTGCGAATGCAGAGCTTCGGAGGAAAGCAGTACCCGCATGCTACGAATTAGATATCTGGATGGTGCCCAGGAAAGGAATTCTGGCAGAATTCTCAAAGAGCATGGAAGCAGAGCCCGTCTCCAGCAGCATCTCCACGAGAGTCTATCCACAAAAGGAACACCTTGTAGCTGCCTGCGAATGCACAGCTTAAGAGCAAACTAGTACCCGCATTCTACGAATGTGATATCTGAATGGTGCACAGGAAAGGAATTCTGACCGCCTTCTCAAAGAGCATAGAATCAGAGGCTGACTTCTGCAGCATCTCCACGAGCGTCTATCCACAAAAGGAACACTTTGAAGCTAGCTGCTAATGCAGAGGGTAGGAGAAAAGCAGTACCCGCATTGTACGAATGTGATATCTGGATGGTGCCCAGGAATGGAATTCTGGCAGAATTCTGAAAAAGCATAGAAGCACAGGCCGTCTCCTGCAGCACCTCCACGAGAGTCTATCCACAAAAGGAACACCTTGATGCTGGCTGCGAATGCAGATCTTAGGAGGAAAGCAGTACCCGCATGCAACGATTTTATATCTGGATGGTGCCCAGGAAAGGAATTCTGGCAGAATTCTGAAAGAGCATAAAAGCAGAGCCCGTCTCCAGCAGCATCTCCACGAGAGTCTATCCACAAAAGGAACACCTTGCACCTGCCTGCGAATGCACAGCTTAGGAGCAAAGTAGTACCCTCATGCTACAAATGTGATATCTGGATGGTGCCCAGGAAAGGAATTCTGGCAGAATTCTCAAAGCGCATAATAGCAGAGGCCGACTCCAGCAACATGTCCACGAGAGTCTATCCACAAAAGGAACACCTTGTACCTGCCTGCGAATGCACAGCTTAGGAGGAAAGCAGTACCTGCATGCTACGAATGTGATATCTGGATGGTACACAGGAAAGGAATCCTGACAGCCTCCTCAAAGAGCATAGAAGCAGAGCCCGTCTCCAGCAGCATCTCCACGAGAGTGTATCCACAAAAGGAACACCTTGTAGCTGCCTGTGAATGCACAGCTTACGAGCAAACTAGTACCCGCATTCTACGAATGTGATATCTGGATGGTGCACAGGAAAGGAATTCTGACAGCCTTCTCAAAGAGCATAGAAGCAGAGGCTGACTTCAGCAGCATCTCCACGAGAATCTATCAACAAACGGAACACCTTGAAGCTGGCTGCGAATGCAGAACTTAGGAGAAAAGCAGTACCCGCATGCTACGAATGTGATATCTGGATGGTCCCCAGGATTGGAATTCTGGCAGAATTCTGCAAGAGCAGAGAAGCACAGGCCGTCTTCTGCAGCACCTCCACGAGAGTCTATCCACAAAAGGAACACCTTGTAGCTGCCTGCTAATGCACAGCTTAGGAACCAAGTAGTACCAGCATGCTACGAATGTGAAATCTGAATGGTGCCCAGGAAAGGAATTCTGACAGCCTTCTCAAACAGCATAGAAGCAGAGGACGACTTCAGCAGCATCTCCATGAGAGTCTCTCCACAAAAGAAACACCTTAACCCTGGCTGCAAATGCTGAGCTTAGGAGGAATGCAGTCCCCGCATGCTACGAATGTGATATCTGAATAGTGCCCAGGAAAGGAATTCTGGCAGAATTCTGAAAGACCATAGAAGCACAGGCCGTCTCCAGCAGCACCACCACGACAGTCTATCCACAAAAAGAACACCTTGAAGCTGGCTGCGAATGCAGAGCTTAGGAGGAAAGCAGTACCCGCATGCTACGAATTAGATATCTGGATGGTGCCCAGGAAAGGAATTCTGACAGCTTTCTCAAAGAGCATAGAAGCAGAGCCCGTCTCCAGCAGCATCTCCACGAGAGTCTATCCACAAAAGGAACACCTTGTAGCTGCCTGTGAATGCACAGCTTAGGAGCCAACTAATACCCGCATTCTACGAATGTGATATCTGGATTGTGCACAGGAAAGGAATTCTGCCGGAGTTCTCAAAGAGCATAGAAGCAGAGCCCGTCTCCAGCAGCATCTCCACGAGAGTCTCTCCAGGAAAGGAACTCTTGGTAGCTGCCTTCGAATGCACAGCCTATGAGCCAAGTAGTACCCGCATGCTACGAATGTGAAATCTGAATGGTGCCCAGGAATGGAATTCTGACAGCCTTCTCAAAGGGCATAGAAGTAGAGCCCGTCTCCATCAGCATCTCCACGAGAGACTATCCACAAAAGGAACACCTCGTAGCTGCCTGCGAATGCACAGCTTAGGAGCAAACTAGTACCCGCATGCGACGAATGTGAAATCTGGATGGTGCCCAGGAAAGGAATTCTGACAGCCTTCTCAAACAGCATAGAAGCAGAGGTCGACTTCAGCAGCATCTCCATGAGAGTCTATCCACAAAAGGAACACCTTGAACCTGGCTGCAAATGCTGACCTTAGGAGGAAAGCAGTCCCCGCATGCTACGAATGTGATATCTGAATGGTGCCCAGGAAAGGAATTCTGGCAGAATTCTGAAAGACCATAGAAGCACAGGCCGTCTCCAGCAGCACCTCCACGAGAGTCTATCCACAAAAGGAACACCTTGAAGCTGGCTGCGAATGCAGAGCTTAGGAGGAAAGCAGTAACTGCATGCTACGAATTAGATATCTGGACGGTGCCCAGGAAAGGAATTCTGGCGGAATTCTCAAAGAGCATAGAAGCATTGCCCGTCTCTAGCAACATCTCCACGAGAGTCTATCCAGGAAAGGAACACCTTGTAGCTGCCTGGGAATGCACAGCTTAGGAGGAAAGCAGTACCTGCATGCTACGAATGTGATATCTGGATGGTGCACAGGAAAGGAATTCTGACAGCCTTCTAAAAGAGCATAGAAGCAGAGCCGGTCTCCAGGAGCATGTCCACGAGAGTCTATTCACAAAAGGAACACCTTGTAGCTGCCTGCTAATGCACAGCTTAGGAGCCAAGTAGTACCAGCATGCTACGAATGTGAAATCTGAATGGTGCCCAGGAAAGGAATTCTGACAGCCTTCTCAAACAGCATAGAAGCAGAGGTCGACTTCAGCAGCATCTCCATGAGAGTCTATCCACAAAAGGAACACCTTGAAGCTGGCTGCGAATGCAGAGCTTCGGAGGAAAGCAGTACCCGCATGCTACGAATTAGATATCTGGATGGTGCAAAGGAAAGGAATTCTGGCAGAATTCTCAAAGAGCATGGAAGCAGAGCCCGTCTCCAGCAGCATCTCCACGAGAGTCTATCCACAAAAGGAACACCTTGTAGCTGCCTGCGAATGCACAGCTTAGGAGCAAACTAGTACCCGCATTCTACGAATGTGATATCTGGATGGTGCACAGGAAAGGAATTCTGACCGCCTTCTCAAAGAGCATAGAATCAGAGGCTGACTTCTGCAGCATCTCCACGAGAGTCTATCCACAAAAGGAACACCTTGAACCTGGCTGCAAATGCTGACCTTAGGAGGAAAGCAGTCCCCGCATGCTACGAATGTGATATCTGAATGGTGCCCAGGAATGGAATTCTGGCAGAATTCTGAAAAAGCATAGAAGCACAGGCCGTCTCCTGCAGCACCTCCACGAGAGTCTATCCACAAAAGGAACACCTTGATGCTGGCTGCGAATGCAGATCTTAGGAGGAAAGCAGTACCCGCATGCTACGAATTTGATATCTGGAATGTGCCCAGGATAGGAATTCTGGCAGAATTCTCAAAGAGCATAGAAGCACAGGCCGTCTCCTGCAGCATCTCCACGAGAGTCTATCCACGAAAGGAACACCTTGAAGCTGGCTGCGAATGCAGAGGTTAGGTTGAAAGCAGTACCCGCATGCTACGAATGTGATATCTGGATGGTGCACAGGAAAGGAATTCTGGCAAAATTCTAAAAGAGCAGAGAAGCGGAGCCCGTCTCCAGCACCATCTCCACGAGAATCTATCCTCAAATGGAACACCTTGTAGCTGCCTGCGAATGCAGAGCTTAGTAGGAAAGCAGTACCCGCCTGCTACGAATGTGATATTTGGATGGTGCCCACGAATTGAATTCAGGCACAATTCTGAAAGAGAATAGAAGCACAGGCCGTCTCGAGCAGCATCTCCACGAGAGTCTATCCACAAAAGGAACCCCTTGAAGCTGGCTGCAAATGCAGAGCTTAGAGGCAAAGCAGTACCTGCATGCTACCAATGTGATATCTGGATGGTGCCCATGGAAGGAATTCTGGCAGAATTCTCAAAGAGCATAGAAGCAGAGCCAGTCTCCAGCAGCATCTCCACGACAGTCTATCCACAAAAGGAACACCTTGTAGCTGCCTGCGAATGCACAGCTTAGGAGCAAACTAGTACCCGCATGCGACGAACGTGAAATCTGGATGGTGCACAGGAAAGGAATTCTGACCGCCTTCTCAAAGTGCATAGAATCAGAGGCTGACTTCTGCAGCATCTCCACGAGAGTCTATCCACAAAAGGAACACTTTGAAGCTAGCTGCTAATGCAGAGGTTAGGAGAAAAGCAGTACCCGCATGGTACGAATGTGATATCTGGATGGTGCCCAGGATTGGAATTCTGGCAGAATTCTGAAAGAGCAGAGAAGCACAGGCCGTCTTCTGCAGCACCTCCATGAGAGTCTATCCACAAAAGGAACACCTTGTAGCTGCCTGCTAATGCACAGCTTAGGAGCCAAGTAGTACCAGCATGCTACGAATGTGAAATCTGAATGGTGCCCAGGAAAGGAATTCTGACAGCCTTCTCAAACAGCATAGAAGCAGAGGTCGACTTCAGCAGCATCTCCATGAGAGTCTATCCACAAAAGGAACACCTTGAAGCTGGCTGCGAATGCAGAGCTTCGGAGGAAAGCAGTACCCGCATGCTACGAATTAGATATCTGGATGGTGCCCAGGAAAGGAATTCTGGCAGAATTCTCAAAGAGCATGGAAGCAGAGCCGGTCTCCAGCAGCATCTCCACGAGAGTCTATCCACAAAAGGAACACCTTGTAGCTGCCTGCGAATGCACAGCTTAAGAGCAAACTAGTACCCGCATTCTACGAATGTGATATCTGAATGGTGCACAGGAAAGGAATTCTGACCGCCTTCTCAAAGAGCATAGAATCAGAGGCTGACTTCTGCAGCATCTCCACGAGCGTCTATCCACAAAAGGAACACTTTGAAGCTAGCTGCTAATGCAGAGGGTAGGAGAAAAGCAGTACCCGCATGGTACGAATGTGATATCTGGATGGTGCCCAGGCATGGAATTCTGGCAGAATTCTGAAAAAGCATAGAAGCACAGGCCGTCTCCTGCAGCACGTCCACGAGAGTCTATCCACAAAAGGAACACCTTGATGCTGGCTGCGAATGCAGATCTTAGGAGGAAAGCAGTACCCGCATGCAACGATTTTATATCTGGATGGTGCCCAGGAAAGGAATTCTGGCAGAATTCTGAAAGAGCATAAAAGCAGAGCCCGTCTCCAGCAGCATCTCCACGAGAGTCTATCCACAAAAGGAACACCTTGCACCTGCCTGCGAATGCACAGCTTAGGAGCAAAGTAGTACCCTCATGCTACGAATGTGATATCTGGATGGTGCCCAGGAAAGGAATTCTGGCAGAATTCTCAAAGCGCATAATAGCAGAGTCCGACTCCAGCAACATGTCCACGAGAGTCTATCCACAAAAGGAACACCTTGTACCTGCCTGCGAATGCACAGCTTAGGAGGAAAGCAGTACCTGCATGCTACGAATGTGATATCTGGATGGTACACAGGAAAGGAATCCTGACAGCCTCCTCAAAGAGCATAGAAGCAGAGCCCGTCTCCAGCAGCATCTCCACGAGAGTGTATCCACAAAAGGAACACCTTGTAGCTGCCTGTGAATGCACAGCTTACGAGCAAACTAGTACCCGCATTCTACGAATGTGATATCTAGATGGTGCACAGGAAAGGAATTCTGACAGCCTTCTCAAAGAGCATAGAAGCAGAGGCTGACTTCAGCAGCATCTCCACGAGAATATATCAACAAACGGAACACCTTGAAGCTGGCTGCGAATGCACAACTTAGGAGAAAAGCAGTACCCGCATGCTACGAATGTGATATCTGGATGGTCCCCAGGATTGGAATTCTGGCAGAATTCTGCAAGAGCAGAGAAGCACAGGCCGTCTTCTGCAGCACCTCCACGAGAGTCTATCCACAAAAGGAACACCTTGTAGCTGCCTGCTAATGCACAGCTTAGGAACCAAGTAGTACCAGCATGCTACGAATGTGAAATCTGAATGGTGCCCAGGAAAGGAATTCTGACAGCCTTCTCAAACAGCATAGAAGCAGAGGACGACTTCAGCAGCATCTCCATGAGAGTCTCTCCACAAAAGAAACACCTTAACCCTGGCTGCAAATGCTGAGCTTAGGAGGAATGCAGTCCCCGCATGCTACGAATGTGATATCTGAATAGTGCCCAGGAAAGGAATTCTGGCAGAATTCTGAAAGACCATAGAAGCACAGGCCGTCTCCAGCAGCACCTCCACGAGAGTCTATCCACAAAAGGAACACCTTGAAGCTGGCTGCGAATGCAGAGCTTAGGAGGAAAGCAGTACCCGCATGCTACGAATTTGATATCTGGAATGTGCCCAGGATAGGAATTCTGGCAGAATTCTCAAAGAGCATAGAAGCAGAGCCCGTCTCCAGCAGCATCTCCACGAGAGTCTATCCACAAAAGGAACACCTTGTAGCTGCCTGTGAATGCACAGCTTAGGAGCCAACTAATACCCGCATTCTACGAATGTGATATCTGGATTGTGCCCAGGAAAGGAATTCTGCCGGAGTTCTCAAAGAGCATAGAAGCAGAGCCCGTCTCCAGCAGCATCTCCACGAGAGTCTCTCCAGGAAAGGAACTCTTGGTAGCTGCCTTCGAATGCACAGCCTATGAGCCAAGTAGTACCCGCATGCTACGAATGTGAAATCTGAATGGTGTCCAGGAATGGAATTCTGACAGCCTTCTCAAAGGGCATAGAAGTAGAGCCCGTCTCCATCAGCATCTCCACGAGAGACTATCCACAAAAGGAACACCTCGTAGCTGCCTGCGAATGCACAGCTTAGGAGCAAACTAGTACCCGCATGCGACGAATGTGAAATCTGGATGGTGCCCAGGAAAGGAATTCTGACAGCCTTCTCAAACAGCATAGAAGCAGAGGTCGACTTCAGCAGCATCTCCATGAGAGTCTATCCACAAAAGGAACACCTTGAACCTGGCTGCAAATGCTGACCTTAGGAGGAAAGCAGTCCCCGCATGCTACGAATGTGATATCTGAATGGTGCCCAGGAAAGGAATTCTGGCAGAATTCTGAAAGACCATAGAAGCACAGGCCGTCTCCAGCAGCACCTCCACGAGAGTCTATCCACAAAAGGAACACCTTGAAGCTGGCTGCGAATGCAGAGCTTAGGAGGAAAGCAGTAACTGCATGCTACGAATTAGATATCTGGACGGTGCCCAGGAAAGGAATTCTGGCGGAATTCTCAAAGAGCATAGAAGCATTGCCCGTCTCTAGCAACATCTCCACGAGAGTCTATCCAGGAAAGGAACACCTTGTAGCTGCCTGCGAATGCACAGCTTAGGAGGAAAGCAGTACCTGCATGCTACGAATGTGATATCTGGATGGTGCACAGGAAAGGAATTCTGACAGCCTTCTAAAAGAGCATAGAAGCAGAGCCGGTCTCCAGGAGCATGTCCACGAGAGTCTATTCACAAAAGGAACACCTTGTAGCTGCCTGCTAATGCACAGCTTAGGAGCCAAGTAGTACCAGCATGCTACGAATGTGAAATCTGAATGGTGCCCAGGAAAGGAATTCTGACAGCCTTCTCAAACAGCATAGAAGCAGAGGTCGACTTCAGCAGCATCTCCATGAGAGTCTATCCACAAAAGGAACACCTTGAAGCTGGCTGCGAATGCAGAGCTTCGGAGGAAAGCAGTACCCGCATGCTACGAATTAGATATCTGGATGGTGCAAAGGAAAGGAATTCTGGCAGAATTCTCAAAGAGCATGGAAGCAGAGCCCGTCTCCAGCAGCATCTCCACGAGAGTCTATCCACAAAAGGAACACCTTGTAGCTGCCTGCGAATGCACAGCTTAGGAGCAAACTAGTACCCGCATTCTACGAATGTGATATCTGGATGGTGCACAGGAAAGGAATTCTGACCGCCTTCTCAAAGAGCATAGAATCAGAGGCTGACTTCTGCAGCATCTCCACGAGAGTCTATCCACAAAAGGAACACCTTGAACCTGGCTGCAAATGCTGACCTTAGGAGGAAAGCAGTCCCCGCATGCTACGAATGTGATATCTGAATGGTGCCCAGGAATGGAATTCTGGCAGAATTCTGAAAAAGCATAGAAGCACAGGCCGTCTCCTGCAGCACCTCCACGAGAGTCTATCCACAAAAGGAACACCTTGATGCTGGCTGCGAATGCAGATCTTAGGAGGAAAGCAGTACCCGCATGCTACGAATTTGATATCTGGAATGTGCCCAGGATAGGAATTCTGGCAGAATTCTCAAAGAGCATAGAAGCACAGGCCGTCTCCTGCAGCATCTCCACGAGAGTCTATCCACGAAAGGAACACCTTGAAGCTGGCTGCGAATGCAGAGGTTAGGTTGAAAGCAGTACCCGCATGCTACGAATGTGATATCTGGATGGTGCACAGGAAAGGAATTCTGGCAAAATTCTAAAAGAGCAGAGAAGCGGAGCCCGTCTCCAGCAGCATCTCCACGAGAATCTATCCTCAAATGGAACACCTTGTAGCTGCCTGCGAATGCAGAGCTTAGTAGGAAAGCAGTACCCGCCTGCTACGAATGTGATATTTGGATGGTGCCCACGAATTGAATTCAGGCACAATTCTGAAAGAGAATAGAAGCACAGGCCGTCTCGAGCAGCATCTCCACGAGAGTCTATCCACAAAAGGAACCCCTTGAAGCTGGCTGCAAATGCAGAGCTTAGGGGCAAAGCAGTACCTGCATGCTACCAATGTGATATCTGGATGGTGCCCATGGAAGGAATTCTGGCAGAATTCTCAAAGAGCATAGAAGCAGAGCCAGTCTCCAGCAGCATCTCCACGACAGTCTATCCACAAAAGGAACACCTTGTAGCTGCCTGCGAATGCACAGCTTAGGAGCAAACTAGTACCCGCATGCGACGAACGTGAAATCTGGATGGTGCACAGGAAAGGAATTCTGACCGCCTTCTCAAAGTGCATAGAATCAGAGGCTGACTTCTGCAGCATCTCCACGAGAGTCTATCCACAAAAGGAACACTTTGAAGCTAGCTGCTAATGCAGAGGTTAGGAGAAAAGCAGTACCCGCATGGTACGAATGTGATATCTGGATGGTGCCCAGGATTGGAATTCTGGCAGAATTCTGAAAGAGCAGAGAAGCACAGGCCGTCTTCTGCAGCACCTCCATGAGAGTCTATCCACAAAAGGAACACCTTGTAGCTGCCTGCTAATGCACAGCTTAGGAGCCAAGTAGTACCAGCATGCTACGAATGTGAAATCTGAATGGTGCCCAGGAAAGGAATTCTGACAGCCTTCTCAAACAGCATAGAAGCAGAGGTCGACTTCAGCAGCATCTCCATGAGAGTCTATCCACAAAAGGAACACCTTGAAGCTGGCTGCGAATGCAGAGCTTCGGAGGAAAGCAGTACCCGCATGCTACGAATTAGATATCTGGATGGTGCCCAGGAAAGGAATTCTGGCAGAATTCTCAAAGAGCATGGAAGCAGAGCCCGTCTCCAGCAGCATCTCCACGAGAGTCTATCCACAAAAGGAACACCTTGTAGCTGCCTGCGAATGCACAGCTTAAGAGCAAACTAGTACCCGCATTCTACGAATGTGATATCTGAATGGTGCACAGGAAAGGAATTCTGACCGCCTTCTCAAAGAGCATAGAATCAGAGGCTGACTTCTGCAGCATCTCCACGAGCGTCTATCCACAAAAGGAACACTTTGAAGCTAGCTGCTAATGCAGAGGGTAGGAGAAAAGCAGTACCCGCATGGTACGAATGTGATATCTGGATGGTGCCCAGGAATGGAATTCTGGCAGAATTCTGAAAAAGCATAGAAGCACAGGCCGTCTCCTGCAGCACCTCCACGAGAGTCTATCCACAAAAGGAACACCTTGATGCTGGCTGCGAATGCAGATCTTAGGAGGAAAGCAGTACCCGCATGCAACGATTTTATATCTGGATGGTGCCCAGGAAAGGAATTCTGGCAGAATTCTGAAAGACTATAAAAGCAGAGCCCGTCTCCAGCAGAATCTCCACGAGAGTCTATCCACAAAAGGAACACCTTGCACCTGCCTGCGAATGCAGAGCTTAGGAGCAAAGTAGTACCCTCATGCTACGAATGTGATATCTGGATGGTGCCCAGGAAAGGAATTCTGGCAGAATTCTCAAAGCGCATAATAGCAGAGGCCGACTCCAGCAACATGTCCACGAGAGTCTATCCACAAAAGGAACACCTTGTACCTGCCTGCGAATGCACAGCTTAGGAGGAAAGCAGTACCTGCATGCTACGAATGTGATATCTGGATGGTACACAGGAAAGGAATCCTGACAGCCTCCTCAAAGAGCATAGAAGCAGAGCCCGTCTCCAGCAGCATCTCCACGAGAGTGTATCCACAAAAGGAACACCTTGTAGCTGCCTGTGAATGCACAGTTTAGGAGCAAACTAGTACCCGCATTCTACGAATGTGATATCTGGATGGTGCACAGGAAAGGAATTCTGACAGCCTTCTCAAAGAGCATAGAAGCAGAGGCTGACTTCAGCAGCATCTCCACGAGAATCAATCAACAAACGGAACACCTTGAAGCTGGCTGCGAATGCAGAACTTAGGAGAAAAGCAGTACCCGCATGCTACGAATGTGATATCTGGATGGTCCCCAGGATTGGAATTCTGGCAGAATTCTGCAAGAGCAGAGAAGCACAGGCCGTCTTCTGCAGCACCTCCACGAGAGTCTATCCACAAAAGGAACACCTTGTAGCTGCCTGCTAATGCACAGCTTAGGAACCAAGTAGTACCAGCATGCTACGAATGTGAAATCTGAATGGTGCCCAGGAAAGGAATTCTGACAGCCTTCTCAAACAGCATAGAAGCAGAGGACGACTTCAGCAGCATCTCCATGAGAGTCTCTCCACAAAAGAAACACCTTAACCCTGGCTGCAAATGCTGAGCTTAGGAGGAATGCAGTCCCCGCATGCTACGAATGTGATATCTGAATAGTGCCCAGGAAAGGAATTCTGGCAGAATTCTGAAAGACCATAGAAGCACAGGCCGTCTCCAGCAGCACCTCCACGAGAGTCTATCCACAAAAGGAACACCTTGAAGCTGGCTGCGAATGCAGAGCTTAGGAGGAAAGCAGTACCCGCATGCTACGAATTTGATATCTGGAATGTGCCCAGGATAGGAATTCTGGCAGAATTCTCAAAGAGCATAGAAGCACAGGCCGTCTCCTGCAGCATCTCCACGAGAGTCTATCCACGAAAGGAACACCTTGAAGCTGGCTGCGAATGCAGAGGTTAGGTTGAAAGCAATACCCGCATGCTACGAATGTGATATCTGGATGGTGCACAGGAAAGGAATTCTGGCAAAATTCTAAAAGAGCAGAGAAGCGGAGCCCGTCTCCAGAAGCATCTCCACGAGAATCTATCCTCAAATGGAACACCTTGTAGCTGCCTGCGAATGCAGAGCTTAGTAGGAAAGCAGTACCCGCCTGCTACGAATGTGATATTTGGATGGTGCCCACGAATTGAATTCAGGCACAATTCTGAAAGAGAATAGAAGCACAGGCCGTCTCGAGCAGCATCTCCACGAGAGTCTATCCACAAAAGGAACCCCTTGAAGCTGGCTGCAAATGCAGAGCTTAGAGGCAAAGCAGTACCTGCATGCTACCAATGTGATATCTGGATGGTGCCCATGGAAGGAATTCTGGCAGAATTCTCAAAGAGCATAGAAGCAGAGCCAGTCTCCAGCAGCATCTCCACGACAGTCTATCCACAAAAGGAACACCTTGTAGCTGCCTGCGAATGCACAGCTTAGGAGCAAACTAGTACCCGCATGCGACGAATGTGAAATCTGGATGGTGCCCAGGAAAGGAATTCTGACAGCCTTCTCAAACAGCATAGAAGCAGAGGTCGACTTCAGCAGCATCTCCATGAGAGTCTATCCACAAAAGGAACACCTTGAACCTGGCTGCAAATGCTGACCTTAGGAGGAAAGCAGTCCCCGCATGCTACGAATGTGATATCTGAATGGTGCCCAGGAAAGGAATTCTGGCAGAATTCTGAAAGACCATAGAAACACAGGCCGTCTCCAGCAGCACCTCCACGAGAGTCTATCCACAAAAGGAACACCTTGAAGGTGGCTGCGAATGCAGAGCTTAGGAGGAAAGCAGTACCTGCATGCTACGAATGTGATATCTGGATGGTGCACAGGAAAGGAATTCTGACAGCCTTCTAAAAGAGCATAGAAGCAGAGCCCGTCTCCAGCAGCATCTTCACGAGAGTCTATCCACAAAAGGAACACCTTGTAGCTGCCTGTGAATGCACAGCTTAGGAGCAAACTAGTACCCGCATTCTACGAATGTGATATCTGGATGGTGCACAGGAAAGGAATTCTGACAGCCTTCTCAAAGAGCATAGAAGCAGAGGCTGACTTCAGCAGCATCTCCACGAGAATCTATCCACAAAATGAACACATTGAAGCTGGCTGCCAATGCAGAGCTTATGAGAAAAGCAGTACCAGCATGCTACGAATGTGATATCTGGATGGTCCCCAGGATTGGAATTCTGGCAGAATTCTGAAAGAGCAGAGAAGCACAGGCCGTCTTCTGCAGCACCTCCATGAGAGTCTATCCACAAAAGGACCACCTTGTAGCTGCCTGCTAATGCACAGCTTAGGAGCCAAGTAGTACCAGCATGCTACGAATGTGAAATCTGAATGGTGCCCAGGAAAGGAATTCTGACAGCCTTCTCAAACAGCATAGAAGCAGAGGTCGACTTCAGCAGCATCTCCATGAGAGTCTATCCACAAAAGGAACACCTTGAAGCTGGCTGCGAATGCAGAGCTTCGGAGGAAAGCAGTACCCGCATGCTACGAATTAGATATCTGGATGGTGCCCAGGAAAGGAATTCTGGCAGAATTCTCAAAGAGCATGGAAGCAGAGCCCGTCTCCAGCAGCATCTCCATGAGAGTCTATCCACAAAAGGAACACCTTGTAGCTGCCTGCGAATGCACAGCTTAAGAGCAAACTAGTACCCGCATTCTACGAATGTGATATCTGAATGGTGCACAGGAAAGGAATTCTGACCGCCTTCTCAAAGAGCATAGAATCAGAGGCTGACTTCTGCAGCATCTCCACGAGCGTCTATCCACAAAAGGAACACTTTGAAGCTAGCTGCTAATGCAGAGGGTAGGAGAAAAGCAGTACCCGCATGGTACGAATGTGATATCTGGATGGTGCCCAGGAATGGAATTCTGGCAGAATTCTGAAAAAGCATAGAAGCACAGGCCGTCTCCTGCAGCACCTCCACGAGAGTCTATCCACAAAAGGAACACCTTGATGCTGGCTGCGAATGCAGATCTTAGGAGGAAAGCAGTACCCGCATGCAACGATTTTATATCTGGATGGTGCCCAGGAAAGGAATTCTGGCAGAATTCTGAAAGAGCATAAAAGCAGAGCCCGTCTCCAGCAGCATCTCCACGAGAGTCTATCCACAAAAGGAACACCTTGCACCTGCCTGCGAATGCACAGCTTAGGAGCAAAGTAGTACCCTCATGCTACGAATGTGATATCTGGATGGTACCCAGGAAAGGAATTCTGGCAGAATTCTCAAAGCGCATAATAGCAGAGGCCGACTCCAGCAACATGTCCACGAGAGTCTATCCACAAAAGGAACACCTTGTACCTGCCTGCGAATGCACAGCTTAGGAGGAAAGCAGTACCTGCATGCTACGAATGTGATATCTGGATGGTACACAGGAAAGGAATCCTGACAGCCTCCTCAAAGAGCATAGAAGCAGAGCCCGTCTCCAGCAGCATCTCCACGAGAGTGTATCCACAAAAGGAACACCTTGTAGCTGCCTGTGAATGCACAGCTTACGAGCAAACTAGTACCCGCATTCTACGAATGTGATATCTGGATGGTGCACAGGAAAGGAATTCTGACAGCCTTCTCAAAGAGCATAGAAGCAGAGGCTGACTTCAGCAGCATCTCCACGAGAATCTATCAACAAACGGAACACCTTGAAGCTGGCTGCGAATGCAGAACTTAGGAGAAAAGCAGTACCCGCATGCTACGAATGTGATATCTGGATGGTCCCCAGGATTGGAATTCTGGCAGAATTCTGCAAGAGCAGAGAAGCACAGGCCGTCTTCTGCAGCACCTCCACGAGAGTCTATCCACAAAAGGAACACCTTGTAGCTGCCTGCTAATGCACAGCTTAGGAACCAAGTAGTACCAGCATGCTACGAATGTGAAATCTGAATGGTGCCCAGGAAAGGAATTCTGACAGCCTTCTCAAACAGCATAGAAGCAGAGGACGACTTCAGCAGCATCTCCATGAGAGTCTCTCCACAAAAGAAACACCTTAACCCTGGCTGCAAATGCTGAGCTTTGGAGGAATGCAGTCCCCGCATGCTACGAATGTGATATCTGAATAGTGCCCAGGAAAGGAATTCTGGCAGAATTCTGAAAGACCATAGAAGCACAGGCCGTCTCCAGCAGCACCACCACGACAGTCTATCCACAAAAAGAACACCTTGAAGCTGGCTGCGAATGCAGAGCTTAGGAGGAAAGCAGTACCCGCATGCTACGAATTAGATATCTGGATGGTGCCCAGGAAAGGAATTCTGACAGCTTTCTCAAAGAGCATAGAAGCAGAGCCCGCCTCCAGCAGCATCTCCACGAGAGTCTATCCACAAAAGGAACACCTTGTAGCTGCCTGTGAATGCACAGCTTAGGAGCCAACTAGTACCCGCATTCTACGAATGTGATATCTGGATGGTGCCCAGGAAACGAATTCTGCCGGAATTCTCAAAGAGCATAGAAGCAGAGCCCGTCTCCAGCAGCATCTCCACGAGAGTCTCTCCAGGAAAGGAACTCTTGGTAGCTGCCTTCGAATGCACAGCCTACGAGCCAAGTAGTACCCGCATGCTACGAATGTGAAATCTGAATGGTGCCCAGGAATGGAATTCTGACAGCCTTCTCAAAGGGCATAGAAGTAGAGCCCGTCTCCATCAGCATCTCCACGAGAGACTATCCACAAAAGGAACACCTCGTAGCTGCCTGCGAATGCACAGCTTAGGAGCAAACTAGTACCCGCATGCGACGAATGTGAAATCTGGATGGTGCCCAGGAAAGGAATTCTGACAGCCTTCTCAAACAGCATAGAAGCAGAGGTCGACTTCAGCAGCATCTCCATGAGAGTCTATCCACAAAAGGAACACCTTGAACCTGGCTGCAAATGCTGACCTTAGGAGGAAAGCAGTCCCCGCATGCTACGAATGTGATATCTGAATGGTGCCCAGGAAAGGAATTCTGGCAGAATTCTGAAAGACCATAGAAGCACAGGCCGTCTCCAGCAGCACCTCCACGAGAGTCTATCCACAAAAGGAACACCTTGATGCTGGCTGCGAATGCAGATCTTAGGAGGAAAGCAGTACCCGCATGCTACGAATTTGATATCTGGAATGTGCCCAGGATAGGAATTCTGGCAGAATTCTCAAAGAGCATAGAAGCACAGGCCGTCTCCTGCAGCATCTCCACGAGAGTCTATCCACGAAAAGAACACCTTGAAGCTGGCTGCGAATGCAGAGGTTAGGTTGAAAGCAGTACCCGCATGCTACGAATGTGATATCTGGATGGTGCACAGGAAAGGAATTCTGGCAAAATTCTAAAAGAGCAGAGAAGCGGAGCCCGTCTCCAGCAGCATCTCCACGAGAATCTATCCTCAAATGGAACACCTTGTAGCTGCCTGCGAATGCAGAGCTTAGTAGGAAAGCAGTACCCGCCTGCTACGAATGTGATATTTGGATGGTGCCCACGAATTGAATTCAGGCACAATTCTGAAAGAGAATAGAAGCACAGGCCGTCTCGAGCAGCATCTCCACGAGAGTCTATCCACAAAAGGAACCCCTTGAAGCTGGCTGCAAATGCAGAGCTTAGAGGCAAAGCAGTACCTGCATGCTACCAATGTGATATCTGGATGGTGCCCATGGAAGGAATTCTGGCAGAATTCTCAAAGAGCATAGAAGCAGAGCCAGTCTCCAGCAGCATCTCCACGACAGTCTATCCACAAAAGGAACACCTTGTAGCTGCCTGCGAATGCACAGCTTAGGAGCAAACTAGTACCCGCATGCGACGAACGTGAAATCTGGATGGTGCACAGGAAAGGAATTCTGACCGCCTTCTCAAAGTGCATAGAATCAGAGGCTGACTTCTGCAGCATCTCCACGAGAGTCTATCCACAAAAGGAACACTTTGAAGCTAGCTGCTAATGCAGAGGTTAGGAGAAAAGCAGTACCCGCATGGTACGAATGTGATATCTGGATGGTGCCCAGGATTGGAATTCTGGCAGAATTCTGAAAGAGCAGAGAAGCACAGGCCGTCTTCTGCAGCACCTCCATGAGAGTCTATCCACAAAAGGACCACCTTGTAGCTGCCTGCTAATGCACAGCTTAGGAGCCAAGTAGTACCAGCATGCTACGAATGTGAAATCTGAATGGTGCCCAGGAAAGGAATTCTGACAGCCTTCTCAAACAGCATAGAAGCAGAGGTCGACTTCAGCAGCATCTCCATGAGAGTCTATCCACAAAAGGAACACCTTGAAGCTGGCTGCGAATGCAGAGCTTCGGAGGAAAGCAGTACCCGCATGCTACGAATTAGATATCTGGATGGTGCCCAGGAAAGGAATTCTGGCAGAATTCTCAAAGAGCATGGAAGCAGAGCCCGTCTCCAGCAGCATCTCCACGAGAGTCTATCCACAAAAGGAACACCTTGTAGCTGCCTGCGAATGCACAGCTTAAGAGCAAACTAGTACCCGCATTCTACGAATGTGATATCTGAATGGTGCACAGGAAAGGAATTCTGACCGCCTTCTCAAAGAGCATAGAATCAGAGGCTGACTTCTGCAGCATCTCCACGAGCGTCTATCCACAAAAGGAACACTTTGAAGCTAGCTGCTAATGCAGAGGGTAGGAGAAAAGCAGTACCCGCATGGTACGAATGTGATATCTGGATGGTGCCCAGGAATGGAATTCTGGCAGAATTCTGAAAAAGCATAGAAGCACAGGCCGTCTCCTGCAGCACCTCCACGAGAGTCTATCCACAAAAGGAACACCTTGATGCTGGCTGCGAATGCAGATCTTAGGAGGAAAGCAGTACCCGCATGCAACGATTTTATATCTGGATGGTGCCCAGGAAAGGAATTCTGGCAGAATTCTGAAAGAGCATAAAAGCAGAGCCCGTCTCCAGCAGCATCTCCACGAGAGTCTATCCACAAAAGGAACACCTTGCACCTGCCTGCGAATGCACAGCTTAGGAGCAAAGTAGTACCCTCATGCTACGAATGTGATATCTGGATGGTACCCAGGAAAGGAATTCTGGCAGAATTCTCAAAGCGCATAATAGCAGAGGCCGACTCCAGCAACATGTCCACGAGAGTCTATCCACAAAAGGAACACCTTGTACCTGCCTGCGAATGCACAGCTTAGGAGGAAAGCAGTACCTGCATGCTACGAATGTGATATCTGGATGGTACACAGGAAAGGAATCCTGACAGCCTCCTCAAAGAGCATAGAAGCAGAGCCCGTCTCCAGCAGCATCTCCACGAGAGTGTATCCACAAAAGGAACACCTTGTAGCTGCCTGTGAATGCACAGCTTACGAGCAAACTAGTACCCGCATTCTACGAATGTGATATCTGGATGGTGCACAGGAAAGGAATTCTGACAGCCTTCTCAAAGAGCATAGAAGCAGAGGCTGACTTCAGCAGCATCTCCACGAGAATCTATCAACAAACGGAACACCTTGAAGCTGGCTGCGAATGCACAACTTAGGAGAAAAGCAGTACCCGCATGCTACGAATGTGATATCTGGATGGTCCCCAGGATTGGAATTCTGGCAGAATTCTGCAAGAGCAGAGAAGCACAGGCCGTCTTCTGCAGCACCTCCACGAGAGTCTATCCACAAAAGGAACACCTTGTAGCTGCCTGCTAATGCACAGCTTAGGAACCAAGTAGTACCAGCATGCTACGAATGTGAAATCTGAATGGTGCCCAGGAAAGGAATTCTGACAGCCTTCTCAAACAGCATAGAAGCAGAGGACGACTTCAGCAGCATCTCTATGAGAGTCTCTCCACAAAAGAAACACCTTAACCCTGGCTGCAAATGCTGAGCTTAGGAGGAATGCAGTCCCCGCATGCTACGAATGTGATATCTGAATAGTGCCCAGGAAAGGAATTCTGGCAGAATTCTGAAAGACCATAGAAGCACAGGCCGTCTCCAGCAGCACCACCACGACAGTCTATCCACAAAAAGAACACCTTGAAGCTGGCTGCGAATGCAGAGCTTAGGAGGAAAGCAGTACCCGCATGCTACGAATTAGATATCTGGATGGTGCCCAGGAAAGGAATTCTGACAGCTTTCTCAAAGAGCATAGAAGCAGAGCCCGTCTCCAGCAGCATCTCCACGAGAGTCTATCCACAAAAGGAACACCTTGTAGCTGCCTGTGAATGCACAGCTTAGGAGCCAACTAGTACCCGCATTCTACGAATGTGATATCTGGATGGTGCCCAGGAAAGGAATTCTGCCGGAGTTCTCAAAGAGCATAGAAGCAGAGCCCGTCTCCAGCAGCATCTCCACGAGAGTCTCTACAGGAAAGGAACTCTTGGTAGCTGCCTTAGAATGCACAGCCTACGAGCCAAGTAGTACCCGCATGCTACGAATGTGAAATCTGAATGGTGCCCAGGAATGGAATTCTGACAGCCTTCTCAAAGGGCATAGAAGTAGAGCCCGTCTCCATCAGCATCTCCACGAGAGACTATCCACAAAAGGAACACCTCGTAGCTGCCTGCGAATGCACAGCTTAGGAGCAAACTAGTACCCGCATGCGACGAATGTGAAATCTGGATGGTGCCCAGGAAAGGAATTCTGACAGCCTTTTCAAACAGCATAGAAGCAGAGGTCGACTTCAGCAGCATCTCCATGAGAGTCTATCCACAAAAGGAACACCTTGAACCTGGCTGCAAATGCTGACCTTAGGAGGAAAGCAGTCCCCGCATGCTACGAATGTGATATCTGAATGGTGCCCAGGAAAGGAATTCTGGCAGAATTCTGAAAGACCATAGAAGCACAGGCCGTCTCCAGCAGCACCTCCACGAGAGTCTATCCGCAAAAGGAACAGCTTGAAGCTGGCTGCGAATGCAGAGCTTAGGAGGAAAGCAGTAACTGCATGCTACGAATTAGATATCTGGACGGTGCCCAGGAAAGGAATTCTGGCGGAATTCTCAAAGAGCATAGAAGCATTGCCCGTCTCTAGCAACATCTCCACGAGAGTCTATCCAGGAAAGGAACACCTTGTAGCTGCCTGCGAATGCACAGCTTAGGAGGAAAGCAGTACCTGCATGCTACGAATGTGATATCTGGATGGTGCACAGGAAAGGAATTCTGACAGCCTTCTAAAAGAGCATAGAAGCAGAGCCCGTCTCCATCAGCATCTCCACGAGAGTCTATCCACAAAAGGAACACCTTGTAGCTGCCTGTGAATGCACAGCTTAGGAGCAAACTAGTACCCGCATTCTACGAATGTGATATCTGGATGGTGCACAGGAAAGGAATTCTGACAGCCTTCTCAAAGAGCATAGAAGCAGAGGCTGACTTCAGCAGCATCTCCACGAGAATCTATCCACAAACGGAACACCTTGTAGCTGCCTGCTAATGCACAGCTTAGGAACCAAGTAGTACCAGCATGCTACGAATGTGAAATCTGAATGGTGCCCAGGAAAGGAATTCTGACAGCCTTCTCAAACAGCATAGAAGCAGAGGTCGACTTCAGCAGCATCTCCATGAGAGTCTATCCACAAAAGGAACACCTTGAACCTGGCTGCAAATGCTGACCTTAGGAGGAAAGCAGTCCCCGCATGCTATGAATGTGATATCTGAATGGTGCCCAGGAAAGGAATTCTGGCAGAATTCTGAAAGACCATAGAAGCACAGGCCGTCTCCAGCAGCACCTCCACGAGAGTCTATCCACAAAAGGAACACCTTGAAGCTGGCTGCGAATGCAGAGCTTAGGAGGAAAGCAGTAACTGCATGCTACGAATTAGATATCTGGACGGTGCCCAGGAAAGGAATTCTGGCGGAATTCTCAAAGAGCATAGAAGCATTGCCCGTCTCTAGCAACATCTCCACGAGTGTCTATCCAGGAAAGGAACACCTTGTAGCTGCCTGCGAATGCACAGCTTAGGAGGAAAGCAGTACCTGCATGCTACGAATGTGATATCTGGATGGTGCACAGGAAAGGAATTCTGACAGCCTTCTAAAAGAGCATAGAAGCAGAGCCGGTCTCCAGGAGCATGTCCACGAGAGTCTATTCACAAAAAGAAACCTTGTAGCTGCCTGTGAATGCACAGCTTACGAGCAAACTAGTACCCGCATTCTACGAATGTGATATCTGGATGGTGCACAGGAAAGGAATTCTGACAGCCTTCTCAAAGAGCATAGAAGCAGAGGCTGACTTCAGCAGTATCTCCACGAGAATCTATCCACAAACAGAACACATTGAAGCTGGCTGCCAATGCAGAGCTTATGAGAAAAGCAGTACCCGCATGCTACGAATGTGATATCTGGATGGTCCCCAGGATTGGAATTCTGGCAGAATTCTGAAAGAGCAGAGAAGCACAGGCCGTCTTCTGCAGCACCTCCATGAGAGTCTATCCACAAAAGGAACACCTTGTAGCTGCCTGCTAATGCACAGCTTAGGAGCCAAGTAGTACCAGCATTCTACGAATGTGAAATCTGAATGGTGCCCAGGAAAGGAATTCTGACAGCCTTCTCAAACAGCATAGAAGCAGAGGTCGACTTCAGCAGCATCTCCATGAGAGTCTATCCACAAAAGGAACACCTTGAAGCTGGCTGCGAATGCAGAGCTTCGGAGGAAAGCAGTACCCGCATGCTACGAATTAGATATCTGGATGGTGCAAAGGAAAGGAATTCTGGCAGAATTCTCAAAGAGCATGGAAGCAGAGCCCGTCTCCAGCAGCATCTCCACGAGAGTCTATCCACAAAAGGAACACCTTGTAGCTGCCTGCGAATGCACAGCTTAGGAGCAAACTAGTACCCGCATTCTACGAATGTGATATCTGGATGGTGCACAGGAAAGGAATTCTGACCGCCTTCTCAAAGAGCATAGAATCAGAGGCTGACTTCTGCAGCATCTCCACGAGAGTCTATCCACAAAAGGAACACCTTGAACCTGGCTGCAAATGCTGACCTTAGGAGGAAAGCAGTCCCCGCATGCTACGAATGTGATATCTGAATGGTGCCCAGGAATGGAATTCTGGCAGAATTCTGAAAAAGCATAGAAGCACAGGCCGTCTCCTGCAGCACCTCCACGAGAGTCTATCCACAAAAGGAACACCTTGATGCTGGCTGCGAATGCAGATCTTAGTAGGAAAGCAGTACCCGCATGCTACGAATTTGATATCTGGAATGTGCCCAGGATAGGAATTCTGGCAGAATTCTCAAAGAGCATAGAAGCACAGGCCGTCTCCTGCAGCATCTCCACGAGAGTCTATCCACGAAAGGAACACCTTGAAGCTGGCTGCGAATGCAGAGGTTAGGTTGAAAGCAGTACCCGCAAGCTACGAATGTGATATCTGGATGGTGCACAGGAAAGGAATTCTGGCAAAATTCTAAAAGAGCAGAGAAGCGGAGCCCGTCTCCAGCAGCATCTCCACGAGAATCTATCCTCAAATGGAACACCTTGTAGCTGCCTGCGAATGCAGAGCTTAGTAGGAAAGCAGTACCCGCCTGCTACGAATGTGATATTTGGATGGTGCCCACGAATTGAATTCAGGCACAATTCTGAAAGAGAATAGAAGCACAGGCCGTCTCGAGCAGCATCTCCACGAGAGTCTATCCACAAAAGGAACCCCTTGAAGCTGGTTGCAAATGCAGAGCTTAGAGGCAAAGCAGTACCTGCATGCTACCAATGTGATATCTGGATGGTGCCCATGGAAGGAATTCTGGCAGAATTCTCAAAGAGCATAGAAGCAGAGCCAGTCTCCAGCAGCATCTCCACGACAGTCTATCCACAAAAGGAACACCTTGTAGCTGCCTGCGAATGCACAGCTTAGGAGCAAACTAGTACCCGCATGCGACGAATGTGAAATCTGGATGGTGCCCAGGAAAGGAATTCTGACAGCCTTCTCAAACAGCATAGAAGCAGCGGTCGACTTCAGCAGCATCTCCATGAGAGTCTATCCACAAAAGGAACACCTTGAACCTGGCTGCAAATGCTGACCTTAGGAGGAAAGCAGTCCCCGCATGCTACGAATGTGATATCTGAATGGTGCCCAGGAAAGGAATTCTGGCAGAATTCTGAAAGACCATAGAAACACAGGCCGTCTCCAGCAGCACCTCCATGAGAGTCTATCCACAAAAGGAACACCTTGAAGCTGGCTGCGAATGCAGAGCTTAGGAGGAAAGCAGTAACTGCATGCTACGAATTAGATATCTGGATGGTGCCCAGGAAAGGAATTCTGGCAGAATTCTGAAAGAGCATAGAAGCAGAGGCCGTCTCCTGCAGCACCTCCACGAGAATCTATCCACAAAAGGAACACCTTGAACCTGCCTGCGAATGCACAGCTTAGGAGCAAAGTAGTACCCTCATGCTACGAATGTGATATCTGGATGGTGCCCAGGAAAGGAATTCTGGCAGAATTCTCAAAGCGCATAATAGCAGAGTCCGACTCCAGCAACATGTCCACGAGAGTCTATCCACAAAAGGAACACCTTGTACCTGCCTGCGAATGCACAGCTTAGGAGGAAAGCAGTACCTGCATGCTACGAATGTGATATCTGGATGGTACACAGGAAAGGAATCCTGACAGCCTCCTCAAAGAGCATAGAAGCAGAGCCCGTCTCCAGCAGCATCTCCACGAGAGTGTATCCACAAAAGGAACACCTTGTAGCTGCCTGTGAATGCACAGCTTACGAGCAAACTAGTACCCGCATTCTACGAATGTGATATCTGGATGGTGCACAGGAAAGGAATTCTGACAGCCTTCTCAAAGAGCATAGAAGCAGAGGCTGACTTCAGCAGCATCTCCACGAGAATCTATCAACAAACGGAACACCTTGAAGCTGGCTGTGAATGCAGAACTTAGGAGAAAAGCAGTACCCGCATGCTACGAATGTGATATCTGGATGGTCCCCAGGATTGGAATTCTGGCAGAATTCTGCAAGAGCAGAGAAGCACAGGCCGTCTTCTGCAGCACCTCCACGAGAGTCTATCCACAAAAGGAACACCTTGTAGCTGCCTGCTAATGCACAGCTTAGGAACCAAGTAGTACCAGCATGCTACGAATGTGAAATCTGAATGGTGCCCAGGAAAGGAATTCTGACAGCCTTCTCAAACAGCATAGAAGCAGAGGACGACTTCAGCAGCATCTCCATGAGAGTCTCTCCACAAAAGAAACACCTTAACCCTGGCTGCAAATGCTGAGCTTAGGAGGAATGCAGTCCCCGCATGCTACGAATGTGATATCTGAATAGTGCCCAGGAAAGGAATTCTGGCAGAATTCTGAAAGACCATAGAAGCACAGGCCGTCTCCAGCAGCACCACCACGACAGTCTATCCACAAAAAGAACACCTTGAAGCTGGCTGCGAATGCAGAGCTTAGGAGGAAAGCAGTACCCGCATGCTACGAATTAGATATCTGGATGGTGCCCAGGAAAGGAATTCTGACAGCTTTCTCAAAGAGCATAGAAGCAGAGCCCGTCTCCAGCAGCATCTCCACGAGAGTCTATCCACAAAAGGAACACCTTGTAGCTGCCTGTGAATGCACAGCTTAGGAGCCAACTAGTACCCGCATTCTACGAATGTGATATCTGGATGGTGCCCAGGAAAGGAATTCTGCCGGAGTTCTCAAAGAGCATAGAAGCAGAGCCCGTCTCCAGCAGCATCTCCACGAGAGTCTCTCCAGGAAAGGAACTCTTGGTAGCTGCCTTCGAATGCACAGCCTACGAGCCAAGTAGGACCCGCATGCTACGAATGTGAAATCTGAATGGTGCCCAGGAATGGAATTCTGACAGCCTTCTCAAAGGGCATAGAAGTAGAGCCCGTCTCCATCAGCATCTCCACGAGAGACTATCCACAAAAGGAACACCTCGTAGCTGCCTGCGAATGCACAGCTTAGGAGCAAACTAGTACCCGCATGCGACGAATGTGAAATCTGGATGGTGCCCAGGAAAGGAATTCTGACAGCCTTTTCAAACAGCATAGAAGCAGAGGTCGACTTCAGCAGCATCTCCATGAGAGTCTATCCACAAAAGGAACACCTTGAACCTGGCTGCAAATGCTGACCTTAGGAGGAAAGCAGTCCCCGCATGCTACGAATGTGATATCTGAATGGTGCCCAGGAAAGGAATTCTGGCAGAATTCTGAAAGACCATAGAAGCACAGGCCGTCTCCAGCAGCACCTCCACGAGAGTCTATCCGCAAAAGGAACAGCTTGAAGCTGGCTGCGAATGCAGAGCTTAGGAGGAAAGCAGTAACTGCATGCTACGAATTAGATATCTGGACGGTGCCCAGGAAAGGAATTCTGGCGGAATTCTCAAAGAGCATAGAAGCATTGCCCGTCTCTAGCAACATCTCCACGAGAGTCTATCCAGGAAAGGAACACCTTGTAGCTGCCTGCGAATGCACAGCTTAGGAGGAAAGCAGTACCTGCATGCTACGAATGTGATATCTGGATGGTGCACAGGAAAGGAATTCTGACAGCCTTCTAAAAGAGCATAGAAGCAGAGCCCGTCTCCATCAGCATCTCCACGAGAGTCTATCCACAAAAGGAACACCTTGTAGCTGCCTGTGAATGCACAGCTTAGGAGCAAACTAGTACCCGCATTCTACGAATGTGATATCTGGATGGTGCACAGGAAAGGAATTCTGACAGCCTTCTCAAAGAGCATAGAAGCAGAGGCTGACTTCAGCAGCATCTCCACGAGAATCTATCCACAAACGGAACACCTTGTAGCTGCCTGCTAATGCACAGCTTAGGAACCAAGTAGTACCAGCATGCTACGAATGTGAAATCTGAATGGTGCCCAGGAAAGGAATTCTGACAGCCTTCTCAAACAGCATAGAAGCAGAGGTCGACTTCAGCAGCATCTCCATGAGAGTCTATCCACAAAAGGAACACCTTGAACCTGGCTGCAAATGCTGACCTTAGGAGGAAAGCAGTCCCCGCATGCTATGAATGTGATATCTGAATGGTGCCCAGGAAAGGAATTCTGGCAGAATTCTGAAAGACCATAGAAGCACAGGCCGTCTCCAGCAGCACCTCCACGAGAGTCTATCCACAAAAGGAACACCTTGAAGCTGGCTGCGAATGCAGAGCTTAGGAGGAAAGCAGTAACTGCATGCTACGAATTAGATATCTGGACGGTGCCCAGGAAAGGAATTCTGGCGGAATTCTCAAAGAGCATAGAAGCATTGCCCGTCTCTAGCAACATCTCCACGAGTGTCTATCCAGGAAAGGAACACCTTGTAGCTGCCTGCGAATGCACAGCTTAGGAGGAAAGCAGTACCTGCATGCTACGAATGTGATATCTGGATGGTGCACAGGAAAGGAATTCTGACAGCCTTCTAAAAGAGCATAGAAGCAGAGCCGGTCTCCAGGAGCATGTCCACGAGAGTCTATTCACAAAAGGAAACCTTGTAGCTGCCTGTGAATGCACAGCTTACGAGCAAACTAGTACCCGCATTCTACGAATGTGATATCTGGATGGTGCACAGGAAAGGAATTCTGACAGCCTTCTCAAAGAGCATAGAAGCAGAGGCTGACTTCAGCAGTATCTCCACGAGAATCTATCCACAAACAGAACACATTGAAGCTGGCTGCCAATGCAGAGCTTATGAGAAAAGCAGTACCCGCATGCTACGAATGTGATATCTGGATGGTCCCCAGGATTGGAATTCTGGCAGAATTCTGAAAGAGCAGAGAAGCACAGGCCGTCTTCTGCAGCACCTCCATGAGAGTCTATCCACAAAAGGAACACCTTGTAGCTGCCTGCTAATGCACAGCTTAGGAGCCAAGTAGTACCAGCATTCTACGAATGTGAAATCTGAATGGTGCCCAGGAAAGGAATTCTGACAGCCTTCTCAAACAGCATAGAAGCAGAGGTCGACTTCAGCAGCATCTCCATGAGAGTCTATCCACAAAAGGAACACCTTGAAGCTGGCTGCGAATGCAGAGCTTCGGAGGAAAGCAGTACCCGCATGCTACGAATTAGATATCTGGATGGTGCAAAGGAAAGGAATTCTGGCAGAATTCTCAAAGAGCATGGAAGCAGAGCCCGTCTCCAGCAGCATCTCCACGAGAGTCTATCCACAAAAGGAACACCTTGTAGCTGCCTGCGAATGCACAGCTTAGGAGCAAACTAGTACCCGCATTCTACGAATGTGATATCTGGATGGTGCACAGGAAAGGAATTCTGACCGCCTTCTCAAAGAGCATAGAATCAGAGGCTGACTTCTGCAGCATCTCCACGAGAGTCTATCCACAAAAGGAACACCTTGAACCTGGCTGCAAATGCTGACCTTAGGAGGAAAGCAGTCCCCGCATGCTACGAATGTGATATCTGAATGGTGCCCAGGAATGGAATTCTGGCAGAATTCTGAAAAAGCATAGAAGCACAGGCCGTCTCCTGCAGCACCTCCACGAGAGTCTATCCACAAAAGGAACACCTTGATGCTGGCTGCGAATGCAGATCTTAGGAGGAAAGCAGTACCCGCATGCTACGAATTTGATATCTGGAATGTGCCCAGGATAGGAATTCTGGCAGAATTCTCAAAGAGCATAGAAGCACAGGCCGTCTCCTGCAGCATCTCCACGAGAGTCTATCCACGAAAGGAACACCTTGAAGCTGGCTGCGAATGCAGAGGTTAGGTTGAAAGCAGTACCCGCAAGCTACGAATGTGATATCTGGATGGTGCACAGGAAAGGAATTCTGGCAAAATTCTAAAAGAGCAGAGAAGCGGAGCCCGTCTCCAGCAGCATCTCCACGAGAATCTATCCTCAAATGGAACACCTTGTAGCTGCCTGCGAATGCAGAGCTTAGTAGGAAAGCAGTACCCGCCTGCTACGAATGTGATATTTGGATGGTGCCCACGAATTGAATTCAGGCACAATTCTGAAAGAGAATAGAAGCACAGGCCGTCTCGAGCAGCATCTCCACGAGAGTCTATCCACAAAAGGAACCCCTTGAAGCTGGTTGCAAATGCAGAGCTTAGAGGCAAAGCAGTACCTGCATGCTACCAATGTGATATCTGGATGGTGCCCATGGAAGGAATTCTGGCAGAATTCTCAAAGAGCATAGAAGCAGAGCCAGTCTCCAGCAGCATCTCCACGACAGTCTATCCACAAAAGGAACACCTTGTAGCTGCCTGCGAATGCACAGCTTAGGAGCAAACTAGTACCCGCATGCGACGAATGTGAAATCTGGATGGTGCCCAGGAAAGGAATTCTGACAGCCTTCTCAAACAGCATAGAAGCAGCGGTCGACTTCAGCAGCATCTCCATGAGAGTCTATCCACAAAAGGAACACCTTGAACCTGGCTGCAAATGCTGACCTTAGGAGGAAAGCAGTCCCCGCATGCTACGAATGTGATATCTGAATGGTGCCCAGGAAAGGAATTCTGGCAGAATTCTGAAAGACCATAGAAACACAGGCCGTCTCCAGCAGCACCTCCATGAGAGTCTATCCACAAAAGGAACACCTTGAAGCTGGCTGCGAATGCAGAGCTTAGGAGGAAAGCAGTAACTGCATGCTACGAATTAGATATCTGGATGGTGCCCAGGAAAGGAATTCTGGCAGAATTCTGAAAGAGCATAGAAGCAGAGGCCGTCTCCTGCAGCACCTCCACGAGAGTCTATCCACAAAAGGAACACCTTGAACCTGCCTGCGAATGCACAGCTTAGGAGCAAAGTAGTACCCTCATGCTACGAATGTGATATCTGGATGGTGCCCAGGAAAGGAATTCTGGCAGAATTCTCAAAGCGCATAATAGCAGAGTCCGACTCCAGCAACATGTCCACGAGAGTCTATCCACAAAAGGAACACCTTGTACCTGCCTGCGAATGCACAGCTTAGGAGGAAAGCAGTACCTGCATGCTACTAATGTGATATCTGGATGGTACACAGGAAAGGAATCCTGACAGCCTCCTCAAAGAGCATAGAAGCAGAGCCCGTCTCCAGCAGCATCTCCACGAGAGTGTATCCACAAAAGGAACACCTTGTAGCTGCCTGTGAATGCACAGCTTACGAGCAAACTAGTACCCGCATTCTACGAATGTGATATCTGGATGGTGCACAGGAAAGGAATTCTGACAGCCTTCTCAAAGAGCATAGAAGCAGAGGCTGACTTCAGCAGCATCTCCACGAGAATCTATCAACAAACGGAACACCTTGAAGCTGGCTGTGAATGCAGAACTTAGGAGAAAAGCAGTACCCGCATGCTACGAATGTGATATCTGGATGGTCCCCAGGATTGGAATTCTGGCAGAATTCTGCAAGAGCAGAGAAGCACAGGCCGTCTTCTGCAGCACCTCCACGAGAGTCTATCCACAAAAGGAACACCTTGTAGCTGCCTGCTAATGCACAGCTTAGGAACCAAGTAGTACCAGCATGCTACGAATGTGAAATCTGAATGGTGCCCAGGAAAGGAATTCTGACAGCCTTCTCAAACAGCATAGAAGCAGAGGACGACTTCAGCAGCATCTCCATGAGAGTCTCTCCACAAAAAAACACCTTAACCCTGGCTGCAAATGCTGAGCTTAGGAGGAATGCAGTCCCCGCATGCTACGAATGTGATATCTGAATAGTGCCCAGGAAAGGAATTCTGGCAGAATTCTGAAAGACCATAGAAGCACAGGCCGTCTCCAGCAGCACCACCACGACAGTCTATCCACAAAAAGAACACCTTGAAGCTGGCTGCGAATGCAGAGCTTAGGAGGAAAGCAGTACCCGCATGCTACGAATTAGATATCTGGATGGTGCCCAGGAAAGGAATTCTGACAGCTTTCTCAAAGAGCATAGAAGCAGAGCCCGTCTCCAGCAGCATCTCCACGAGAGTCTATCCACAAAAGGAACACCTTGTAGCTGCCTGTGAATGCACAGCTTAGGAGCCAACTAGTACCCGCATTCTACGAATGTGATATCTGGATGGTGCCCAGGAAAGGAATTCTGCCGGAGTTCTCAAAGAGCATAGAAGCAGAGCCCGTCTCCAGCAGCATCTCCACGAGAGTCTCTCCAGGAAAGGAACTCTTGGTAGCTGCCTTCGAATGCACAGCCTACGAGCCAAGTAGGACCCGCATGCTACGAATGTGAAATCTGAATGGTGCCCAGGAATGGAATTCTGACAGCCTTCTCAAAGGGCATAGAAGTAGAGCCCGTCTCCATCAGCATCTCCACGAGAGACTATCCACAAAAGGAACACCTCGTAGCTGCCTGCGAATGCACAGCTTAGGAGCAAACTAGTACCCGCATGCGACGAATGTGAAATCTGGATGGTGCCCAGGAAAGGAATTCTGACAGCCTTTTCAAACAGCATAGAAGCAGAGGTCGACTTCAGCAGCATCTCCATGAGAGTCTATCCACAAAAGGAACACCTTGAACCTGGCTGCAAATGCTGACCTTAGGAGGAAAGCAGTCCCCGCATGCTACGAATGTGATATCTGAATGGTGCCCAGGAAAGGAATTCTGGCAGAATTCTGAAAGACCATAGAAGCACAGGCCGTCTCCAGCAGCACCTCCACGAGAGTCTATCCGCAAAAGGAACAGCTTGTAGCTGGCTGCGAATGCAGAGCTTAGGAGGAAAGCAGTAACTGCATGCTACGAATTAGATATCTGGACGGTGCCCAGGAAAGGAATTCTGGCGGAATTCTCAAAGAGCATAGAAGCATTGCCCGTCTCTAGCAACATCTCCACGAGAGTCTATCCAGGAAAGGAACACCTTTTAGCTGCCTGCGAATGCACAGCTTAGGAGGAAAGCAGTACCTGCATGCTACGAATGTGATATCTGGATGGTGCACAGGAAAGGAATTCTGACAGCCTTCTAAAAGAGCATAGAAGCAGAGCCCGTCTCCATCAGCATCTCCACGAGAGTCTATCCACAAAAGGAACACCTTGTAGCTGCCTGTGAATGCACAGCTTAGGAGCAAACTAGTACCCGCATTCTACGAATGTGATATCTGGATGGTGCACAGGAAAGGAATTCTGACAGCCTTCTCAAAGAGCATAGAAGCAGAGGCTGACTTCAGCAGCATCTCCACGAGAATCTATCCACAAACGGAACACCTTGTAGCTGCCTGCTAATGCACAGCTTAGGAACCAAGTAGTACCAGCATGCTACGAATGTGAAATCTGAATGGTGCCCAGGAAAGGAATTCTGACAGCCTTCTCAAACAGCATAGAAGCAGAGGTCGACTTCAGCAGCATCTCCATGAGAGTCTATCCACAAAAGGAACACCTTGAACCTGGCTGCAAATGCTGACCTTAGGAGGAAAGCAGTCCCCGCATGCTATGAATGTGATATCTGAATGGTGCCCAGGAAAGGAATTCTGGCAGAATTCTGAAAGACCATAGAAGCACAGGCCGTCTCCAGCAGCACCTCCACGAGAGTCTATCCACAAAAGGAACACCTTGAAGCTGGCTGCGAATGCAGAGCTTAGGAGGAAAGCAGTAACTGCATGCTACGAATTAGATATCTGGACGGTGCCCAGGAAAGGAATTCTGGCGGAATTCTCAAAGAGCATAGAAGCATTGCCCGTCTCTAGCAACATCTCCACGAGTGTCTATCCAGGAAAGGAACACCTTGTAGCTGCCTGCGAATGCACAGCTTAGGAGGAAAGCAGTACCTGCATGCTACGAATGTGATATCTGGATGGTGCACAGGAAAGGAATTCTGACAGCCTTCTAAAAGAGCATAGAAGCAGAGCCGGTCTCCAGGAGCATGTCCACGAGAGTCTATTCACAAAAGGAAACCTTGTAGCTGCCTGTGAATGCACAGCTTACGAGCAAACTAGTACCCGCATTCTACGAATGTGATATCTGGATGGTGCACAGGAAAGGAATTCTGACAGCCTTCTCAAAGAGCATAGAAGCAGAGGCTGACTTCAGCAGTATCTCCACGAGAATCTATCCACAAACAGAACACATTGAAGCTGGCTGCCAATGCAGAGCTTATGAGAAAAGCAGTACCCGCATGCTACGAATGTGATATCTGGATGGTCCCCAGGATTGGAATTCTGGCAGAATTCTGAAAGAGCAGAGAAGCACAGGCCGTCTTCTGCAGCACCTCCATGAGAGTCTATCCACAAAAGGAACACCTTGTAGCTGCCTGCTAATGCACAGCTTAGGAGCCAAGTAGTACCAGCATTCTACGAATGTGAAATCTGAATGGTGCCCAGGAAAGGAATTCTGACAGCCTTCTCAAACAGCATAGAAGCAGAGGTCGACTTCAGCAGCATCTCCATGAGAGTCTATCCACAAAAGGAACACCTTGAAGCTGGCTGCGAATGCAGAGCTTCGGAGGAAAGCAGTACCCGCATGCTACGAATTAGATATCTGGATGGTGCAAAGGAAAGGAATTCTGGCAGAATTCTCAAAGAGCATGGAAGCAGAGCCCGTCTCCAGCAGCATCTCCACGAGAGTCTATCCACAAAAGGAACACCTTGTAGCTGCCTGCGAATGCACAGCTTAGGAGCAAACTAGTACCCGCATTCTACGAATGTGATATCTGGATGGTGCACAGGAAAGGAATTCTGACCGCCTTCTCAAAGAGCATAGAATCAGAGGCTGACTTCTGCAGCATCTCCACGAGAGTCTATCCACAAAAGGAACACCTTGAACCTGGCTGCAAATGCTGACCTTAGGAGGAAAGCAGTCCCCGCATGCTACGAATGTGATATCTGAATGGTGCCCAGGAATGGAATTCTGGCAGAATTCTGAAAAAGCATAGAAGCACAGGCCGTCTCCTGCAGCACCTCCACGAGAGTCTATCCACAAAAGGAACACCTTGATGCTGGCTGCGAATGCAGATCTTAGGAGGAAAGCAGTACCCGCATGCTACGAATTTGATATCTGGAATGTGCCCAGGATAGGAATTCTGGCAGAATTCTCAAAGAGCATAGAAGCACAGGCCGTCTCCTGCAGCATCTCCACGAGAGTCTATCCACGAAAGGAACACCTTGAAGCTGGCTGCGAATGCAGAGGTTAGGTTGAAAGCAGTACCCGCAAGCTACGAATGTGATATCTGGATGGTGCACAGGAAAGGAATTCTGGCAAAATTCTAAAAGAGCAGAGAAGCGGAGCCCGTCTCCAGCAGCATCTCCACGAGAATCTATCCTCAAATGGAACACCTTGTAGCTGCCTGCGAATGCAGAGCTTAGTAGGAAAGCAGTACCCGCCTGCTACGAATGTGATATTTGGATGGTGCCCACGAATTGAATTCAGGCACAATTCTGAAAGAGAATAGAAGCACAGGCCGTCTCGAGCAGCATCTCCACGAGAGTCTATCCACAAAAGGAACCCCTTGAAGCTGGTTGCAAATGCAGAGCTTAGAGGCAAAGCAGTACCTGCATGCTACCAATGTGATATCTGGATGGTGCCCATGGAAGGAATTCTGGCAGAATTCTCAAAGAGCATAGAAGCAGAGCCAGTCTCCAGCAGCATCTCCACGACAGTCTATCCACAAAAGGAACACCTTGTAGCTGCCTGCGAATGCACAGCTTAGGAGCAAACTAGTACCCGCATGCGACGAATGTGAAATCTGGATGGTGCCCAGGAAAGGAATTCTGACAGCCTTCTCAAACAGCATAGAAGCAGCGGTCGACTTCAGCAGCATCTCCATGAGAGTCTATCCACAAAAGGAACACTTTGAACCTGGCTGCAAATGCTGACCTTAGGAGGAAAGCAGTCCCCGCATGCTACGAATGTGATATCTGAATGGTGCCCAGGAAAGGAATTCTGGCAGAATTCTGAAAGACCATAGAAACACAGGCCGTCTCCAGCAGCACCTCCATGAGAGTCTATCCACAAAAGGAACACCTTGAAGCTGGCTGCGAATGCAGAGCTTAGGAGGAAAGCAGTAACTGCATGCTACGAATTAGATATCTGGATGGTGCCCAGGAAAGGAATTCTGGCAGAATTCTGAAAGAGCATAGAAGCAGAGGCCGTCTCCTGCAGCACCTCCACGAGAGTCTATCCACAAAAGGAACACCTTGAACCTGCCTGCGAATGCACAGCTTAGGAGCAAAGTAGTACCCTCATGCTACGAATGTGATATCTGGATGGTGCCCAGGAAAGGAATTCTGGCAGAATTCTCAAAGCGCATAATAGCAGAGTCCGACTCCAGCAACATGTCCACGAGAGTCTATCCACAAAAGGAACACCTTGTACCTGCCTGCGAATGCACAGCTTAGGAGGAAAGCAGTACCTGCATGCTACGAATGTGATATCTGGATGGTACACAGGAAAGGAATCCTGACAGCCTCCTCAAAGAGCATAGAAGCAGAGCCCGTCTCCAGCAGCATCTCCACGAGAGTGTATCCACAAAAGGAACACCTTGTAGCTGCCTGTGAATGCACAGCTTACGAGCAAACTAGTACCCGCATTCTACGAATGTGATATCTGGATGGTGCACAGGAAAGGAATTCTGACAGCCTTCTCAAAGAGCATAGAAGCAGAGGCTGACTTCAGCAGCATCTCCACGAGAATCTATCAACAAACGGAACACCTTGAAGCTGACTGTGAATGCAGAACTTAGGAGAAAAGCAGTACCCGCATGCTACGAATGTGATATCTGGATGGTCCCCAGGATTGGAATTCTGGCAGAATTCTGCAAGAGCAGAGAAGCACAGGCCATCTTCTGCAGCACCTCCACGAGAGTCTATCCACAAAAGGAACACCTTGTAGCTGCCTGCTAATGCACAGCTTAGGAACCAAGTAGTACCAGCATGCTACGAATGTGAAATCTGAATGGTGCCCAGGAAAGGAATTCTGACAGCCTTCTCAAACAGCATAGAAGCAGAGGACGACTTCAGCAGCATCTCCATGAGAGTCTCTCCACAAAAGAAACACCTTAACCCTGGCTGCAAATGCTGAGCTTAGGAGGAATGCAGTCCCCGCATGCTACGAATGTGATATCTGAATAGTGCCCAGGAAAGGAATTCTGGCAGAATTCTGAAAGACCATAGAAGCACAGGCCGTCTCCAGCAGCACCACCACGACAGTGTATCCACAAAAAGAACACCTTGAAGCTGGCTGCGAATGCAGAGCTTAGGAGGAAAGCAGTACCCGCATGCTACGAATTAGATATCTGGATGGTGCCCAGGAAAGGAATTCTGACAGCTTTCTCAAAGAGCATAGAAGCAGAGCCCGTCTCCAGCAGCATCTCCACGAGAGTCTATCCACAAAAGGAACACCTTGTAGCTGCCTGTGAATGCACAGCTTAGGAGCCAACTAGTACCCGCATTCTACGAATGTGATATCTGGATGGTGCCCAGGAAAGGAATTCTGCCGGAGTTCTCAAAGAGCATAGAAGCAGAGCCCGTCTCCAGCAGCATCTCCACGAGAGTCTCTCCAGGAAAGGAACTCTTGGTAGCTGCCTTCGAATGCACAGCCTACGAGCCAAGTAGGACCCGCATGCTACGAATGTGAAATCTGAATGGTGCCCAGGAATGGAATTCTGACAGCCTTCTCAAAGGGCATAGAAGTAGAGCCCGTCTCCATCAGCATCTCCACGAGAGACTATCCACAAAAGGAACACCTCGTAGCTGCCTGCGAATGCACAGCTTAGGAGCAAACTAGTACCCGCATGCGACGAATGTGAAATCTGGATGGTGCCCAGGAAAGGAATTCTGACAGCCTTTTCAAACAGCATAGAAGCAGAGGTCGACTTCAGCAGCATCTCCATGAGAGTCTATCCACAAAAGGAACACCTTGAACCTGGCTGCAAATGCTGACCTTAGGAGGAAAGCAGTCCCCGCATGCTACGAATGTGATATCTGAATGGTGCCCAGGAAAGGAATTCTGGCAGAATTCTGAAAGACCATAGAAGCACAGGCCGTCTCCAGCAGCACCTCCACGAGAGTCTATCCACAAAAGGAACAGCTTGAAGCTGGCTGCGAATGCAGAGCTTAGGAGGAAAGCAGTAACTGCATGCTACGAATTAGATATCTGGACGGTGCCCAGGAAAGGAATTCTGGCGGAATTCTCAAAGAGCATAGAAGCATTGCCCGTCTCTAGCAACATCTCCACGAGAGTCTATCCAGGAAAGGAACACCTTGTAGCTGCCTGCGAATGCACAGCTTAGGAGGAAAGCAGTACCTGCATGCTACGAATGTGATATCTGGATGGTGCACAGGAAAGGAATTCTAACAGCCTTCTAAAAGAGCATAGAAGCAGAGCCCGTCTCCATCAGCATCTCCACGAGAGTCTATCCACAAAAGGAACACCTTGTAGCTGCCTGTGAATGCACAGCTTAGGAGCAAACTAGTACCCGCATTCTACGAATGTGATATCTGGATGGTGCACAGGAAAGGAATTCTGACAGCCTTCTCAAAGAGCATAGAAGCAGAGGCTGACTTCAGCAGCATCTCCACGAGAATCTATCCACAAACGGAACACCTTGTAGCTGCCTGCTAATGCACAGCTTAGGAACCAAGTAGTACCAGCATGCTACGAATGTGAAATCTGAATGGTGCCCAGGAAAGGAATTCTGACAGCCTTCTCAAACAGCATAGAAGCAGAGGTCGACTTCAGCAGCATCTCCATGAGAGTCTATCCACAAAAGGAACACCTTGAACCTGGCTGCAAATGCTGACCTTAGGAGAAAAGCAGTGCCCGCATGCTATGAATGTGATATCTGAATGGTGCCCAGGAAAGGAATTCTGGCAGAATTCTGAAAGACCATAGAAGCACAGGCCGTCTCCAGCAGCACCTCCACGAGAGTCTATCCACAAAAGGAACACCTTGAAGCTGGCTGCGAATGCAGAGCTTAGGAGGAAAGCAGTAACTGCATGCTACGAATTAGATATCTGGACGGTGCCCAGGAAAGGAATTCTGGCGGAATTCTCAAAGAGCATAGAAGCATTGCCCGTCTCTAGCAACATCTCCACGAGAGTCTATCCAGGAAAGGAACACCTTGTAGCTGCCTGCGAATGCACAGCTTAGGAGGAAAGCAGTACCTGCATGCTACGAATGTGATATCTGGATGGTGCACAGGAAAGGAATTCTGACAGCCTTCTAAAAGAGCATAGAAGCAGAGCCGGTCTCCAGGAGCATATCCACGAGAGTCTATTCACAAAAGGAAACCTTGTAGATGCCTGTGAATGCACAGCTTAGGAGCAAACTAGTACCCGCATTCTACGAATGTGATATCTGGATGGTGCACAGGAAAGGAATTCTGACAGCCTTCTCAAAGAGCATAGAAGCAGAGGCTGACTTCAGCAGTATCTCCACGAGAATCTATCCACAAACGGAACACATTGAAGCTGGCTGCCAATGCAGAGCTTATGAGAAAAGCAGTACCCGCATGCTACGAATGTGATATCTGGATGGTCCCCAGGATTGGAATTCTGGCAGAATTCTGAAAGAGCAGAGAAGCACAGGCCGTCTTCTGCAGCACCTCCATGAGAGTCTATCCACAAAAGGAACACCTTGTAGCTGCCTGCTAATGCACAGCTTAGGAGCCAAGTAGTACCAGCATGCTACGAATGTGAAATCTGAATGGTGCCCAGGAAAGGAATTCTGACAGCCTTCTCAAACAGCATAGAAGCAGAGGTCGACTTCAGCAGCATCTCCATGAGAGTCTATCCACAAAAGGAACACCTTGAAGCTGGCTGCGAATGCAGAGCTTCGGAGGAAAGCAGTACCGCATGCTACGAATTAGATATCTGGATGGTGCAAAGGAAAGGAATTCTGGCAGAATTCTCAAAGAGCATGGAAGCAGAGCCCGTCTCCAGCAGCATCTCCACGAGAGTCTATCCACAAAAGGAACACCTTGTAGCTGCCTGCGAATGCACAGCTTAGGAGCAAACTAGTACCCGCATTCTACGAATGTGATATCTGGATGGTGCACAGGAAAGGAATTCTGACCGCCTTCTCAAAGAGCATAGAATCAGAGGCTGACTTCTGCAGCATCTCCACGAGAGTCTATCCACAAAAGGAACACCTTGAACCTGGCTGCAAATGCTGACCTTAGGAGGAAAGCAGTCCCCGCATGCTACGAATGTGATATCTGAATGGTGCCCAGGAATGGAATTCTGGCAGAATTCTGAAAAAGCATAGAAGCACAGGCCGTCTCGTGCAGCACCTCCACGAGAGTCTATCCACAAAAGGAATACCTTGATGCTGGCTGCGAATGCAGATCTTAGGAGGAAAGCAGTACCCGCATGCTACGAATTTGATATCTGGAATGTGCCCAGGATAGGAATTCTGGCAGAATTCTCAAAGAGCATAGAAGCACAGGCCGTCTCCTGCAGCATCTCCACGAGAGTCTATCCACGAAAGGAACACCTTGAAGCTGGCTGCGAATGCAGAGGTTAGGTTGAAAGCAGTACCCGCAAGCTACGAATGTGATATCTGGATGGTGCACAGGAAAGGAATTCTGGCAAAATTCTAAAAGAGCAGAGAAGCGGAGCCCGTCTCCAGCAGCATCTCCACGAGAATCTATCCTCAAATGGAACACCTTGTAGCTGCCTGCGAATGCAGAGCTTAGTAGGAAAGCAGTACCCGCCTGCTACGAATGTGATATTTGGATGGTGCCCACGAATTGAATTCAGGCACAATTCTGAAAGAGAATAGAAGCACAGGCCGTCTCGAGCAGCATCTGCACGAGAGTCTATCCACAAAAGGAACCCCTTGAAGCTGGTTGCAAATGCAGAGCTTAGAGGCAAAGCAGTACCTGCATGCTACCAATGTGATATCTGGATGGTGCCCATGGAAGGAATTCTGGCAGAATTCTCAAAGAGCATAGAAGCAGAGCCAGTCTCCAGCAGCATCTCCACGACAGTCTATCCACAAAAGGAACACCTTGTAGCTGCCTGCGAATGCACAGCTTAGGAGCAAACTAGTACCCGCATGCGACGAATGTGAAATCTGGATGGTGCCCAGGAAAGGAATTCTGACAGCCTTCTCAAACAGCATAGAAGCAGCAGTCGACTTCAGCAGCATCTCCATGAGAGTCTATCCACAAAAGGAACACCTTGAACCTGGCTGCAAATGCTGACCTTAGGAGGAAAGCAGTCCCCGCATGCTACGAATGTGATATCTGAATGGTGCCCAGGAAAGGAATTCTGGCAGAATTCTGAAAGACCATAGAAACACAGGCCGTCTCCAGCAGCACCTCCATGAGAGTCTATCCACAAAAGGAACACCTTGAAGCTGGCTGCGAATGCAGAGCTTAGGAGGAAAGCAGTAACTGCATGCTACGAATTAGATATCTGGATGGTGCCCAGGAAAGGAATTCTGGCAGAATTCTGAAAGAGCATAGAAGCAGAGGCCGTCTCCTGCAGCACCTCCACGAGAGTCTATCCACAAAAGGAACACCTTGAACCTGCCTGCGAATGCACAGCTTAGGAGCAAAGTAGTACCCTCATGCTACGAATGTGATATCTGGATGGTGCCCAGGAAAGGAATTCTGGCAGAATTCTCAAAGCGCATAATAGCAGAGTCCGACTCCAGCAACATGTCCACGAGAGTCTATCCACAAAAGGAACACCTTGTACCTGCCTGCGAATGCACAGCTTAGGAGGAAAGCAGTACCTGCATGCTACGAATGTGATATCTGGATGGTACACAGGAAAGGAATCCTGACAGCCTCCTCAAAGAGCATAGAAGCAGAGCCCGTCTCCAGCAGCATCTCCACGAGAGTGTATCCACAAAAGGAACACCTTGTAGCTGCCTGTGAATGCACAGCTTACGAGCAAACTAGTACCCGCATTCTACGAATGTGATATCTGGATGGTGCACAGGAAAGGAATTCTGACAGCCTTCTCAAAGAGCATAGAAGCAGAGGCTGACTTCAGCAGCATCTCCACGAGAATCTATCAACAAACGGAACACCTTGAAGCTGGCTGTGAATGCAGAACTTAGGAGAAAAGCAGTACCCGCATGCTACGAATGTGATATCTGGATGGTCCCCAGGATTGGAATTCTGGCAGAATTCGGCAAGAGCAGAGAAGCACAGGCCGTCTTCTGCAGCACCTCCACGAGAGTCTATCCACAAAAGGAACACCTTGTAGCTGCCTGCTAATGCACAGCTTAGGAACCAAGTAGTACCAGCATGCTACGAATGTGAAATCTGAATGGTGCCCAGGAAAGGAATTCTGACAGCCTTCTCAAACAGCATAGAAGCAGAGGACGACTTCAGCAGCATCTCCATGAGAGTCTCTCCACAAAAGAAACACCTTAACCCTGGCTGCAAATGCTGAGCTTAGGAGGAATGCAGTCCCCGCATGCTACGAATGTGATATCTGAATAGTGCCCAGGAAAGGAATTCTGGCAGAATTCTGAAAGACCATAGAAGCACAGGCCGTCTCCAGCAGCACCACCACGACAGTCTATCCACAAAAAGAACACCTTGAAGCTGGCTGCGAATGCAGAGCTTAGGAGGAAAGCAGTACCCGCATGCTACGAATTAGATATCTGGATGGTGCCCAGGAAAGGAATTCTGACAGCTTTCTCAAAGAGCATAGAAGCAGAGCCCGTCTCCAGCAGCATCTCCACGAGAGTCTATCCACAAAAGGAACACCTTGTAGCTGCCTGTGAATGCACAGCTTAGGAGCCAACTAGTACCCGCATTCTACGAATGTGATATCTGGATGGTGCCCAGGAAAGGAATTCTGCCGGAGTTCTCAAAGAGCATAGAAGCAGAGCCCGTCTCCAGCAGCATCTCCACGAGAGTCTCTCCAGGAAAGGAACTCTTGGTAGCTGCCTTCGAATGCACAGCCTACGAGCCAAGTAGGACCCGCATGCTACGAATGTGAAATCTGAATGGTGCCCAGGAATGGAATTCTGACAGCCTTCTCAAAGGGCATAGAAGTAGAGCCCGTCTCCATCAGCATCTCCACGAGAGACTATCCACAAAAGGAACACCTCGTAGCTGCCTGCGAATGCACAGCTTAGGAGCAAACTAGTACCCGCATGCGACGAATGTGAAATCTGGATGGTGCCCAGGAAAGGAATTCTGACAGCCTTTTCAAACAGCATAGAAGCAGAGGTCGACTTCAGCAGCATCTCCATGAGAGTCTATCCACAAAAGGAACACCTTGAACCTGGCTGCAAATGCTGACCTTAGGAGGAAAGCAGTCCCCGCATGCTACGAATGTGATATCTGAATGGTGCCCAGGAAAGGAATTCTGGCAGAATTCTGAAAGACCATAGAAGCACAGGCCGTCTCCAGCAGCACCTCCACGAGAGTCTATCCACAAAAGGAACAGCTTGAAGCTGGCTGCGAATGCAGAGCTTAGGAGGAAAGCAGTAACTGCATGCTACGAATTAGATATCTGGACGGTGCCCAGGAAAGGAATTCTGGCGGAATTCTCAAAGAGCATAGAAGCATTGCCCGTCTCTAGCAACATCTCCACGAGAGTCTATCCAGGAAAGGAACACCTTGTAGCTGCCTGCGAATGCACAGCTTAGGAGGAAAGCAGTACCTGCATGCTACGAATGTGATATCTGGATGGTGCACAGGAAAGGAATTCTGACAGCCTTCTAAAAGAGCATAGAAGCAGAGCCCGTCTCCATCAGCATCTCCACGAGAGTCTATCCACAAAAGGAACACCTTGTAGCTGCCTGTGAATGCACAGCTTAGGAGCAAACTAGTACCCGCATTCTACGAATGTGATATCTGGATGGTGCACAGGAAAGGAATTCTGACAGCCTTCTCAAAGAGCATAGAAGCAGAGGCTGACTTCAGCAGCATCTCCACGAGAATCTATCCACAAACGGAACACCTTGTAGCTGCCTGCTAATGCACAGCTTAGGAACCAAGTAGTACCAGCATGCTACGAATGTGAAATCTGAATGGTGCCCAGGAAAGGAATTCTGACAGCCTTCTCAAACAGCATAGAAGCAGAGGTCGACTTCAGCAGCATCTCCATGAGAGTCTATCCACAAAAGGAACACCTTGAACCTGGCTGCAAATGCTGACCTTAGGAGGAAAGCAGTCCCCGCATGCTATGAATGTGATATCTGAATGGTGCCCAGGAAAGGAATTCTGGCAGAATTCTGAAAGACCATAGAAACACAGGCCGTCTCCAGCAGCACCTCCATGAGAGTCTATCCACAAAAGGAACACCTTGAAGCTGGCTGCGAATGCAGAGCTTAGGAGGAAAGCAGTAACTGCATGCTACGAATTAGATATCTGGACGGTGCCCAGGAAAGGAATTCTGGCGGAATTCTCAAAGAGCATAGAAGCATTGCCCGTCTCTAGCAACATCTCCACGAGAGTCTATCCAGGAAAGGAACACCTTGTAGCTGCCTGCGAATGCACAGCTTAGGAGGAAAGCAGTACCTGCATGCTACGAATGTGATATCTGGATGGTGCACAGGAAAGGAATTCTGACAGCCTTCTAAAAGAGCATAGAAGCAGAGCCCGTCTCCAGCAGCATCTCCACGAGAGTCTATCCACAAAAGGAACACCTTGTAGCTGCCTGCGAATGCACAGCTTAAGAGCAAACTAGTACCCGCATTCTAAGAATGTGATATCTGAATGGTGCACAGGAAAGGAATTCTGACCGCCTTCTCAAAGAGCATAGAATCAGAGGCTGACTTCTGCAGCATCTCCACGAGAGTCTATCCACAAAAGGAACACTTTGAAGCTAGCTGCTAATGCAGAGGGTAGGAGAAAAGCAGTACCCGCATGGTACGAATGTGATATCTGGATGGTGCCCAGGAATGGAATTCTGGCAGAATTCTGAAAAAGCATAGAAGCACAGGCCGTCTCCTGCAGCACCTCCACGAGAGTCTATCCACAAAAGGAACACCTTGATGCTGGCTGCGAATGCAGATCTTAGGAGGAAAGCAGTACCCGCATGCAACGATTTTTTATCTGGATGGTGCCCAGGAAAGGAATTCTGGCAGAATTCTGAAAGAGCATAGAAGCAGAGCCCGTCTCCAGCAGCATCTCCACGAGAGTCTATCCACAAAAGGAACACCTTGAACCTGCCTGCGAATGCACAGCTTAGGAGCAAAGTAGTACCCTCATGCTACGAATGTGATATCTGGATGGTGCCCAGGAAAGGAATTCTGGCAGAATTCTCAAAGCGCATAATAGCAGAGTCCGACTCCAGCAACATGTCCACGAGAGTCTATCCACAAAAGGAACACCTTGTACCTGCCTGCGAATGCACAGCTTAGGAGGAAAGCAGTACCTGCATGCTACGAATGTGATATCTGGATGGTACACAGGAAAGGAATCCTGACAGCCTCCTCAAAGAGCATAGAAGCAGAGCCCGTCTCCAGCAGCATCTCCACGAGAGTGTATCCACAAAAGGAACACCTTGTAGCTGCCTGTGAATGCACAGCTTACGAGCAAACTAGTACCCGCATTCTACGAATGTGATATCTGGATGGTGCACAGGAAAGGAATTCTGACAGCCTTCTCAAAGAGCATAGAAGCAGAGGCTGACTTCAGCAGCATCTCCACGAGAATCTATCAACAAACGGAACACCTTGAAGCTGGCTGCGAATGCAGAACTTAGGAGAAAAGCAGTACCCGCATGCTACGAATGTGATATCTGGATGGTCCCCAGGATTGGAATTCTGGCAGAATTCTGCAAGAGCAGAGAAGCACAGGCCGTCTTCTGCAGCACCTCCATGAGAGTCTATCCACAAAAGGAACACCTTGTAGCTGCCTGCTAATGCACAGCTTAGGAACCAAGTAGTACCAGCATGCTACGAATGTGAAATCTGAATGGTGCCCAGGAAAGGAATTCTGACAGCCTTCTCAAACAGCATAGAAGCAGAGGACGACTTCAGCAGCATCTCCATGAGAGTCTCTCCACAAAAGAAACACCTTAACCCTGGCTGCAAATGCTGAGCTTAGGAGGAATGCAGTCCCCGCATGCTACGAATGTGATATCTGAATAGTGCCCAGGAAAGGAATTCTGGCAGAATTCTGAAAGACCATAGAAGCACAGGCCGTCTCCAGCAGCACCACCACGACAGTGTATCCACAAAAAGAACACCTTGAAGCTGGCTGCGAATGCAGAGCTTAGGAGGAAAGCAGTCCCCGCATGCTACGAATGTGATATCTGAATGGTGCCCAGGAAAGGAATTCTGGCAGAATTCTGAAAGACCATAGAAGCACAGGCCGTCTCCAGCAGCACCTCCACGAGAGTCTATCCACAAAAAGAACACCTTGAAGCTGGCTGCGAATGCAGAGCTTAGGAGGAAAGCAGTAACTGCATGCTACGAATTAGATATCTGGACGGTGCCCAGGAAAGGAATTCTGGCGGAATTCTCAAAGAGCATAGAAGCATTGCGCGTCTCTAGCAACATCTCCACGAGAGTCTATCCAGGAAAGGAACACCTTGTAGCTGCCTGCGAATGCACAGCTTAAGAGGAAAGCAGTACCTGCATGCTACGAATGTGATATCTGGATGGTGCACAGGAAAGGAATTCTGACAGCCTTCTAAAAGAGCATAGAAGCAGAGCCGGTCTCCAGGAGCATGTCCACGAGAGTCTATTCACAAAAGGAAACCTTGTAGATGCCTGTGATTGCACAGCTTAGGAGCAAACTAGTACCCGCATTCTACGAATGTGATATCTGGATGGTGCACAGGAAAGGAATTCTGACAGCCTTCTCAAAGAGCATAGAAGCAGAGGCTGACTTCAGCAGCATCTCCACGAGAATTTATCCACAAACGGAACACATTGAAGCTGGCTGCCAATGCAGAGCTTATGAGAAAAGCAGTACCCGCATGCTACGAATGTGATATCTGGATGGTCCCCAGGATTGGAATTCTGGCAGAATTCTGAAAGAGCAGAGAAGCACAGGCCGTCTTCTGCAGCACCTCCATGAGAGTCTATCCACAAAAGGAACACCTTGAAGCTGGCTGCGAATGCAGAGCTTAGGAGGAAAGCAGTAACTGCATGCTACGAATTAGATATCTGGATGGTGCCCAGGAAAGGAATTCTGGCAGAATTCTGAAAGAGCATAGAAGCAGAGGCCGTCTCCTGCAGCACCTCCACGAGAGTCTATCCACAAAAGGAACACCTTGAACCTGCCTGCGAATGCACAGCTTAGGAGCAAAGTAGTACCCTCATGCTACGAATGTGATATCTGGATGGTGCCCAGGAAAGGAATTCTGGCAGAATTCTCAAAGCGCATAAAAGCAGAGTCCGACTCCAGCAACATGTCCACGAGAGTCTATCCACAAAAGGAACACCTTGTACCTGCCTGCGAATGCACAGCTTAGGAGGAAAGCAGTACCTGCATGCTACGAATGTGATATCTGGATGGTACACAGGAAAGGAATCCTGACAGCCTCCTCAAAGAGCATAGAAGCAGAGCCCGTCTCCAGCAGCATCTCCACGAGAGTGTATCCACAAAAGGAACACCTTGTAGCTGCCTGTGAATGCACAGCTTACGAGCAAACTAGTACCCGCATTCTACGAATGTGATATCTGGATGGTGCACAGGAAAGGAATTCTGACAGCCTTCTCAAAGAGCATAGAAGCAGAGGCTGACTTCAGCAGCATCTCCACGAGAATCTATCAACAAACGGAACACCTTGAAGCTGGCTGTGAATGCAGAACTTAGGAGAAAAGCAGTACCCGCATGCTACGAATGTGATATCTGGATGGTCCCCAGGATTGGAATTCTGGCAGAATTCGGCAAGAGCAGAGAAGCACAGGCCGTCTTCTGCAGCACCTCCACGAGAGTCTATCCACAAAAGGAACACCTTGTAGCTGCCTGCTAATGCACAGCTTAGGAACCAAGTAGTACCAGCATGCTACGAATGTGAAATCTGAATGGTGCCCAGGAAAGGAATTCTGACAGCCTTCTCAAACAGCATAGAAGCAGAGGACGACTTCAGCAGCATCTCCATGAGAGTCTCTCCACAAAAGAAACACCTTAACCCTGGCTGCAAATGCTGAGCTTAGGAGGAATGCAGTCCCCGCATGCTACGAATGTGATATCTGAATAGTGCCCAGGAAAGGAATTCTGGCAGAATTCTGAAAGACCATAGAAGCACAGGCCGTCTCCAGCAGCACCACCACGACAGTCTATCCACAAAAAGAACACCTTGAAGCTGGCTGCGAATGCAGAGCTTAGGAGGAAAGCAGTACCCGCATGCTACGAATTAGATATCTGGATGGTGCCCAGGAAAGGAATTCTGACAGCTTTCTCAAAGAGCATAGAAGCAGAGCCCGTCTCCAGCAGCATCTCCACGAGAGTCTATCCACAAAAGGAACACCTTGTAGCTGCCTGTGAATGCACAGCTTAGGAGCCAACTAGTACCCGCATTCTACGAATGTGATATCTGGATGGTGCCCAGGAAAGGAATTCTGCCGGAGTTCTCAAAGAGCATAGAAGCAGAGCCCGTCTCCAGCAGCATCTCCACGAGAGTCTCTCCAGGAAAGGAACTCTTGGTAGCTGCCTTCGAATGCACAGCCTACGAGCCAAGTAGGACCCGCATGCTACGAATGTGAAATCTGAATGGTGCCCAGGAATGGAATTCTGACAGCCTTCTCAAAGGGCATAGAAGTAGAGCCCGTCTCCATCAGCATCTCCACGAGAGACTATCCACAAAAGGAACACCTCGTAGCTGCCTGCGAATGCACAGCTTAGGAGCAAACTAGTACCCGCATGCGACGAATGTGAAATCTGGATGGTGCCCAGGAAAGGAATTCTGACAGCCTTTTCAAACAGCATAGAAGCAGAGGTCGACTTCAGCAGCATCTCCATGAGAGTCTATCCACAAAAGGAACACCTTGAACCTGGCTGCAAATGCTGACCTTAGGAGGAAAGCAGTCCCCGCATGCTACGAATGTGATATCTGAATGGTGCCCAGGAAAGGAATTCTGGCAGAATTCTGAAAGACCATAGAAGCACAGGCCGTCTCCAGCAGCACCTCCACGAGAGTCTATCCACAAAAGGAACACCTTGAAGCTGGCTGCGAATGCAGAGCTTAGGAGGAAAGCAGTAACTGCATGCTACGAATTAGATATCTGGACGGTGCCCAGGAAAGGAATTCTGGCGGAATTCTCAAAGAGCATAGAAGCATTGCCCGTCTCTAGCAACATCTCCACGAGAGTCTATCCAGGAAAGGAACACCTTGTAGCTGCCTGCGAATGCACAGCTTAGGAGGAAAGCAGTACCTGCATGCTACGAATGTGATATCTGGATGGTGCACAGGAAAGGAATTCTGACAGCCTTCTAAAAGAGCATAGAAGCAGAGCCCGTCTCCATCAGCATCTCCACGAGAGTCTATCCACAAAAGGAACACCTTGTAGCTGCCTGTGAATGCACAGCTTAGGAGCAAACTAGTACCCGCATTCTACGAATGTGATATCTGGATGGTGCACAGGAAAGGAATTCTGACAGCCTTCTCAAAGAGCATAGAAGCAGAGGCTGACTTCAGCAGCATCTCCACGAGAATCTATCCACAAACGGAACACCTTGTAGCTGCCTGCTAATGCACAGCTTAGGAACCAAGTAGTACCAGCATGCTACGAATGTGAAATCTGAATGGTGCCCAGGAAAGGAATTCTGACAGCCTTCTCAAACAGCATAGAAGCAGAGGTCGACTTCAGCAGCATCTCCATGAGAGTCTATCCACAAAAGGAACACCTTGAACCTGGCTGCAAATGCTGACCTTAGGAGGAAAGCAGTCCCCGCATGCTATGAATGTGATATCTGAATGGTGCCCAGGAAAGGAATTCTGGCAGAATTCTGAAAGACCATAGAAACACAGGCCGTCTCCAGCAGCACCTCCATGAGAGTCTATCCACAAAAGGAACACCTTGAAGCTGGCTGCGAATGCAGAGCTTAGGAGGAAAGCAGTAACTGCATGCTACGAATTAGATATCTGGACGGTGCCCAGGAAAGGAATTCTGGCGGAATTCTCAAAGAGCATAGAAGCATTGCCCGTCTCTAGCAACATCTCCACGAGAGTCTATCCAGGAAAGGAACACCTTGTAGCTGCCTGCGAATGCACAGCTTAGGAGGAAAGCAGTACCTGCATGCTACGAATGTGATATCTGGATGGTGCACAGGAAAGGAATTCTGACAGCCTTCTAAAAGAGCATAGAAGCAGAGCCCGTCTCCAGCAGCATCTCCACGAGAGTCTATCCACAAAAGGAACACCTTGTAGCTGCCTGCGAATGCACAGCTTAAGAGCAAACTAGTACCCGCATTCTAAGAATGTGATATCTGAATGGTGCACAGGAAAGGAATTCTGACCGCCTTCTCAAAGAGCATAGAATCAGAGGCTGACTTCTGCAGCATCTCCACGAGAGTCTATCCACAAAAGGAACACTTTGAAGCTAGCTGCTAATGCAGAGGGTAGGAGAAAAGCAGTACCCGCATGGTACGAATGTGATATCTGGATGGTGCCCAGGAATGGAATTCTGGCAGAATTCTGAAAAAGCATAGAAGCACAGGCCGTCTCCTGCAGCACCTCCACGAGAGTCTATCCACAAAAGGAACACCTTGATGCTGGCTGCGAATGCAGATCTTAGGAGGAAAGCAGTACCCGCATGCAACGATTTTATATCTGGATGGTGCCCAGGAAAGGAATTCTGGCAGAATTCTGAAAGAGCATAGAAGCAGAGCCCGTCTCCAGCAGCATCTCCACGAGAGTCTATCCACAAAAGGAACACCTTGAACCTGCCTGCGAATGCACAGCTTAGGAGCAAAGTAGTACCCTCATGCTACGAATGTGATATCTGGATGGTGCCCAGGAAAGGAATTCTGGCAGAATTCTCAAAGCGCATAATAGCAGAGTCCGACTCCAGCAACATGTCCACGAGAGTCTATCCACAAAAGGAACACCTTGTACCTGCCTGCGAATGCACAGCTTAGGAGGAAAGCAGTACCTGCATGCTACGAATGTGATATCTGGATGGTACACAGGAAAGGAATCCTGACAGCCTCCTCAAAGAGCATAGAAGCAGAGCCCGTCTCCAGCAGCATCTCCACGAGAGTGTATCCACAAAAGGAACACCTTGTAGCTGCCTGTGAATGCACAGCTTACGAGCAAACTAGTACCCGCATTCTACGAATGTGATATCTGGATGGTGCACAGGAAAGGAATTCTGACAGCCTTCTCAAAGAGCATAGAAGCAGAGGCTGACTTCAGCAGCATCTCCACGAGAATCTATCAACAAACGGAACACCTTGAAGCTGGCTGCGAATGCAGAACTTAGGAGAAAAGCAGTACCCGCATGCTACGAATGTGATATCTGGATGGTCCCCAGGATTGGAATTCTGGCAGAATTCTGCAAGAGCAGAGAAGCACAGGCCGTCTTCTGCAGCACCTCCATGAGAGTCTATCCACAAAAGGAACACCTTGTAGCTGCCTGCTAATGCACAGCTTAGGAACCAAGTAGTACCAGCATGCTACGAATGTGAAATCTGAATGGTGCCCAGGAAAGGAATTCTGACAGCCTTCTCAAACAGCATAGAAGCAGAGGACGACTTCAGCAGCATCTCCATGAGAGTCTCTCCACAAAAGAAACACCTTAACCCTGGCTGCAAATGCTGAGCTTAGGAGGAATGCAGTCCCCGCATGCTACGAATGTGATATCTGAATAGTGCCCAGGAAAGGAATTCTGGCAGAATTCTGAAAGACCATAGAAGCACAGGCCGTCTCCAGCAGCACCACCACGACAGTGTATCCACAAAAAGAACACCTTGAAGCTGGCTGCGAATGCAGAGCTTAGGAGGAAAGCAGTCCCCGCATGCTACGAATGTGATATCTGAATGGTGCCCAGGAAAGGAATTCTGGCAGAATTCTGAAAGACCATAGAAGCACAGGCCGTCTCCAGCAGCACCTCCACGAGAGTCTATCCACAAAAAGAACACCTTGAAGCTGGCTGCGAATGCAGAGCTTAGGAGGAAAGCAGTAACTGCATGCTACGAATTAGATATCTGGACGGTGCCCAGGAAAGGAATTCTGGCGGAATTCTCAAAGAGCATAGAAGCATTGCGCGTCTCTAGCAACATCTCCACGAGAGTCTATCCAGGAAAGGAACACCTTGTAGCTGCCTGCGAATGCACAGCTTAAGAGGAAAGCAGTACCTGCATGCTACGAATGTGATATCTGGATGGTGCACAGGAAAGGAATTCTGACAGCCTTCTAAAAGAGCATAGAAGCAGAGCCGGTCTCCAGGAGCATGTCCACGAGAGTCTATTCACAAAAGGAAACCTTGTAGATGCCTGTGATTGCACAGCTTAGGAGCAAACTAGTACCCGCATTCTACGAATGTGATATCTGGATGGTGCACAGGAAAGGAATTCTGACAGCCTTCTCAAAGAGCATAGAAGCAGAGGCTGACTTCAGCAGCATCTCCACGAGAATTTATCCACAAACGGAACACATTGAAGCTGGCTGCCAATGCAGAGCTTATGAGAAAAGCAGTACCCGCATGCTACGAATGTGATATCTGGATGGTCCCCAGGATTGGAATTCTGGCAGAATTCTGAAAGAGCAGAGAAGCACAGGCCGTCTTCTGCAGCACCTCCATGAGAGTCTATCCACAAAAGGAACACCTTGTAGCTGCCTGCTAATGCACAGCTTAGGAGCCAAGTAGTACCAGCATGCTACGAATGTGAAATCTGAATGGTGCCCAGGAAAGGAATTCTGACAGCCTTCTCAAACAGCATAGAAGCAGAGGTCGACTTCAGCAGCATCTCCATGAGAGTCTATCTACAAAAGGAACACCTTGAAGCTGGCTGCGAATGCAGAGCTTCGGAGGAAAGCAGTACCCGCATGCTACGAATTAGATATCTGGATGGTGCAAAGGAAAGGAATTCTGGCAGAATTCTCAAAGAGCATGGAAGCAGAGCCCGTCTCCAGCAGCATCTCCACGAGAGTCTATCCACAAAAGGAACACCTTGTAGCTGCCTGCGAATGCACAGCTTAGGAGCAAACTAGTACCCGCATTCTACGAATGTGATATCTGGATGGTGCACAGGAAAGGAATTCTGACCGCCTTCTCAAAGAGCATAGAATCAGAGGCTGACTTCTGCAGCATCTCCACGAGAGTCTATCCACAAAAGGAACACCTTGAACCTGGCTGCAAATGCTGACCTTAGGAGGAAAGCAGTCCCCGCATGCTACGAATGTGATATCTGAATGGTGCCCAGGAATGGAATTCTGGCAGAATTCTGAAAAAGCATAGAAGCACAGGCCGTCTCCTGCAGCACCTCCACGAGAGTCTATCCACAAAAGGAACACCTTGATGCTGGCTGCGAATGCAGATCTTAGGAGGAAAGCAGTACCCGCATGCTAGGAATTTGATATCTGGAATGTGCCCAGGATAGGAATTCTGGCAGAATTCTCAAAGAGCATAGAAGCACAGGCCGTCTCCTGCAGCATCTCCACGAGAGTCTATCCACGAAAGGAACACCTTGAAGCTGGCTGCGAATGCAGAGGTTAGGTTGAAAGCAGTACCCGCATGCTACGAATTTGATATCTGGATGGTGCACAGGAAAGGAATTCTGGCAAAATTCTAAAAGAGCTTAGAAGCGGAGCCCGTCTCCAGCAGCCTCTCCACGAGAATCTATACACAAATGGAACACCTTGTAGCTGCCTGCGAATGCAGAGCTTAGTAGGAAAGCAGTACCAGCCTGCTACGAATGTGATATTTGGATGGTGCCCACGAATTGAATTCAGGCACAATTCTGAAAGAGAATAGAAGCACAGGCCGTCTCGAGCAGCATCTCCACGAGAGTCTATCCACAAAACGAACCCCTTGAAGCTGGCTGCAAATGCAGAGCTTAGAGGCAAAGCAGTACCTGCATGCTACCAATGTGATATCTGGATGGTGCCCATGGAAGGAATTCTGGCAGAATTCTCAAAGAGCATAGAAGCTGAGCCAGTCTCCAGCAGCATCTCCACGACAGTTTATCCACAAAAGGAACACCTTGTAGCTGCCTGCGAATGCACAGCTTAGGAGCAAACTAGTACCCACATGCGACGAATGTGAAATCTGGATGGTGCCCAGGAAAGGAATTCTGACAGCCTTCTCAAACAGCATAGAAGCAGAGGTCGACTTCAGCAGCATCTCCATGAGAGTTTATCCACAAAAGGAACACCTTGAACCTGGCTGCAAATGCTGACCTTAGGAGGAAAGCAGTCCCCGCATGCTACGAATGTGATATCTGAATGGTGCCCAGGAAAGGAATTCTGGCAGAATTCTGAAAGACCATAGAAACACAGGCCGTCTCCAGCAGCACCTCCACGAGAGTCTATCCACAAAAGGAACACCTTGAAGCTGGCTGCGAATGCAGAGCTTAGGAGGAAAGCAGTAACTGCATGCTACGAATTAGATATCTGGACGGTGCCCAGGAAAGGAATTCTGGCGGAATTCTCAAAGAGCATAGAAGCATTGCCCGTCTCTAGCAACATCTCCACGAGAGTCTATCCAGGAAAGGAACACCTTGTAGCTGCCTGCGAATGCACAGCTTAGGAGGAAAGCAGTACCTGCATGCTACGAATGTGATATCTGGATGGTGCACAGGAAAGGAATTCTGACAGCCTTCTAAAAGAGCATAGAAGCAGAGCCCGTCTCCAGCAGCATCTCCACGAGAGTCTATCCACAAAAGGAACACCTTGTAGCTGCCTGCGAATGCACAGCTTAAGAGCAAACTAGTACCCGCATTCTACGAATGTGATATCTGAATGGTGCACAGGAAAGGAATTCTGACCGCCTTCTCAAAGAGCATAGAATCAGAGGCTGACTTCTGCAGCATCTCCACGAGAGTCTATCCACAAAAGGAACACTTTGAAGCTGGCTGCCTATGCAGAGCTTATGAGAAAAGCAGTACCCGCATGGTACGAATGTGATATCTGGATGGTGCCCAGGAATGGAATTCTGGCAGAATTCTGAAAAAGCATAGAAGCACAGGCCGTCTCCTGCAGCACCTCCACGAGAGTCTATCCACAAAAGGAACACCTTGATGCTGGCTGCGAATGCAGATCTTAGGAGGAAAGCAGTACCCGCATGCAACGATTTTATATCTGGATGGTGCCCAGGAAAGGAATTCTGGCAGAATTCTGAAAGAGCATAGAAGCAGAGCCCGTCTCCAGCAGCATCTCCACGAGAGTCTATCCACAAAAGGAACACCTTGAACCTGCCTGCGAATGCACAGCTTAGGAGCAATGTAGTACCCTCATGCTAGGAATGTGATATCTGGATGGTGCCCAGGAAAGGAATTCTGGCAGAATTCTCAAAGCGCATAATAGCAGAGGCCGACTCCAGCAACATGTCCACGAGAGTCTATCCACAAAAGGAACACCTTGTACCTGCCTGCGAATGCACAGCTTAGGAGGAAAGCAGTACCTGCATGCTACGAATGTGATATCTGGATGGTACACAGGAAAGGAATCCTGACAGCCTCCTCAAAGAGCATAGAAGCAGAGCCCGTCTCCAGCAGCATCTCCACGAGAGTGTATCCACAAAAGGAACACCTTGTAGCTGCCTGTGAATGCACAGCTTACGAGCAAACTAGTACCCGCATTCTACGAATGTGATATCTGGATGGTGCACAGGAAAGGAATTCTGACAGCCTTCTCAAAGAGCATAGAAGCAGAGGCTGACTTCAGCAGCATCTCCACGAGAATCTATCAACAAACGGAACACCTTGAAGCTGGCTGCGAATGCACAACTTAGGAGAAAAGCAGTACCCGCATGCTACGAATGTGATATCTGGATGGTCCCCAGGATTGGAATTCTGGCAGAATTCTGCAAGAGCAGAGAAGCACAGGCCGTCTTCTGCAGCACCTCCACGAGAGTCTATCCACAAAAGGAACACCTTGTAGCTGCCTGCTAATGCACAGCTTAGGAACCAAGTAGAACCAGCATGCTACGAATGTGAAATCTGAATGGTGCCCAGGAAAGGAATTCTGACAGCCTTCTCAAACAGCATAGAAGCAGAGGACGACTTCAGCAGCATCTCCATGAGAGTCTCTCCACAAAAGAAACACCTTAACCCTGGCTGCAAATGCTGAGCTTAGGAGGAATGCAGTCCCCGCATGCTATGAATGTGATATCTGAATAGTGCCCAGGAAAGGAATTCTGGCAGAATTCTGAAAGACCATAGAAGCACAGGCCGTCTCCAGCAGCACCACCACGACAGTCTATCCACAAAAAGAACACCTTGAAGCTGGCTGCGAATGCAGAGCTTAGGAGGAAAGCAGTACCCGCATGCTACGAATTAGATATCTGGATGGTGCCCAGGAAAGGAATTCTGACAGCTTTCTCAAAGAGCATAGAAGCAGAGCCCGTCTCCAGCAGCATCTCCACGAGAGTCTATCCACAAAAGGAACACCTTGTAGCTGCCTGTGAATGCACAGCTTAGGAGCCAACTAGTACCCGCATTCTACGAATGTGATATCTGGATGGTGCCCAGGAAAGGAATTCTGCCGGAGTTCTCAAAGAGCATAGAAGCAGAGCCCGTCTCCAGTAGCATCTCCACGAGAGTCTCTCCAGGAAAGGAACTCTTGGTAGCTGCCTTCGAATGCACAGCCTACGAGCCAAGTAGTACCCGCATGCTACGAATGTGAAATCTGAATGGTGCCCAGGAATGGAATTCTGACAGCCTTCTCAAAGGGCATAGAAGTAGAGCCCGTCTCCATCAGCATCTCCTCGAGAGACTATCCGCAAAAGGAACACCTCGTAGCTGCCTGCGAATGCACAGCTTAGGAGCAAACTAGTACCCGCATGCGACGAATGTGAAATCTGGATGGTGTCCAGGAAAGGAATTCTGACAGCCTTCTCAAACAGCATAGAAGCAGAGGTCGACTTCAGCAGCATCTCCATGAGAGTCTATCCACAAAAGGAACACCTTGAACCTGGCTGCAAATGCTGACCTTAGGAGGAAAGCAGTCCCCGCATGCTATGAATGTGATATCTGAATGGTGCCCAGGAAAGGAATTCTGGCAGAATTCTGAAAGACCATAGAAGCACAGGCCGTCTCCAGCAGCACCTCCACGAGAGTCTATAACACCTTGAAGCTGGCTGCGAATGCAGAGCTTAGGAGGAAAGCAGTAACTGCATGCTACGAATTAGATATCTGGACGGTGCCCAGGAAAGGAATTCTGGCGGAATTCTCAAAGAGCATAGAAGCATTGCCCGTCTCTAGCAACATCTCCACGAGAGTCTATCCAGGAAAGGAACACCTTGTAGCTGCCTGCGAATGCACAGCTTAGGAGGAAAGCAGTACCTGCATGCTACGAATGTGATATCTGGATGGTGCACAGGAAAGGAATTCTGACAGCCTTCTAAAAGAGCATAGAAGCAGAGCCGGTCTCCAGGAGCATGTCCACGAGAGTCTATTCACAAAAGGAAACCTTGTAGCTGCCTGTGAATGCACAGCTTAGGAGCAAACTAGTACCCGCATTCTACGAATGTGATATCTGGATGGTGCACAGGAAAGGAATTCTGACAGCCTTCTCAAAGAGCATAGAAGCAGAGGCTGACTTCAGCAGCATCTCCACGAGAATCTATCCACAAACGGAACACATTGAAGCTGGCTGCCAATGCAGAGCTTATGAGAAAAGCAGTACCCGCATGCTACGAATGTGATATCTGGATGGTCCCCAGGATTGGAATTCTGGCAGAATTCTGAAAGAGCAGAGAAGCACAGGCCGTCTTCTGCAGCACCTCCATGAGAGTCTATCCACAAAAGGAACACCTTGTAGCTGCCTGCTAATGCACAGCTTAGGAGCCAAGTAGTACCAGCATGCTACGAATGTGAAATCTGAATGGTGCCCAGGAAAGGAATTCTGACAGCCTTCTCAAACAGCATAGAAGCAGAGGTCGACTTCAGCAGCATCTCCATGAGAGTCTATCCACAAAAGGAACACCTTGAAGCTGGCTGCGAATGCAGAGCTTCGGAGGAAAGCAGTACCGCATGCTACGAATTAGATATCTGGATGGTGCAAAGGAAAGGAATTCTGGCAGAATTCTCAAAGAGCATGGAAGCAGAGCCCGTCTCCAGCAGCATCTCCACGAGAGTCTATCCACAAAAGGAACACCTTGTAGCTGCCTGCGAATGCACAGCTTAGGAGCAAACTAGTACCCGCATTCTACGAATGTGATATCTGGATGGTGCACAGGAAAGGAATTCTGACCGCCTTCTCAAAGAGCATAGAATCAGAGGCTGACTTCTGCAGCATCTCCACGAGAGTCTATCCACAAAAGGAACACCTTGAACCTGGCTGCAAATGCTGACCTTAGGAGGAAAGCAGTCCCCGCATGCTACGAATGTGATATCTGAATGGTGCCCAGGAATGGAATTCTGGCAGAATTCTGAAAAAGCATAGAAGCACAGGCCGTCTCGTGCAGCACCTCCACGAGAGTCTATCCACAAAAGGAACACCTTGATGCTGGCTGCGAATGCAGATCTTAGGAGGAAAGCAGTACCCGCATGCTACGAATTTGATATCTGGAATGTGCCCAGGATAGGAATTCCGGCAGAATTCTCAAAGAGCATAGAAGCACAGGCCGTCTCCTGCAGCATCTCCACGAGAGTCTATCCACGAAAGGAACACCTTGAAGCTGGCTGCGAATGCAGAGGTTAGGTTGAAAGCAGTACCCGCATGCTACGAATGTGATATCTGGATGGTGCACAGGAAAGGAATTCTGGCAAAATTCTAAAAGAGCAGAGAAGCGGAGCCCGTCTCCAGCAGCATCTCCACGAGAATCTATCCTCAAATGGAACACCTTGTAGCTGCCTGCGAATGCAGAGCTTAGTAGGAAAGCAGTACCCGCCTGCTACGAATGTGATATTTGGATGGTGCCCACGAATTGAATTCAGGCACAATTCTGAAAGAGAATAGAAGCACAGGCCGTCTCGAGCAGCATCTCCACGAGAGTCTATCCACAAAAGGAACCCCTTGAAGCTGGCTGCAAATGCAGAGCTTAGAGGCAAAGCAGTACCTGCATGCTACCAATGTGATATCTGGATGGTGCCCATGGAAGGAATTCTGGCAGAATTCTCAAAGAGCATAGAAGCAGAGCCAGTCTCCAGCAGCATCTCCACGACAGTCTATCCACAAAAGGAACACCTTGTAGCTGCCTGCGAATGCACAGCTTAGGAGCAAACTAGTACCCGCATGCGACGAATGTGAAATCAGGATGGTGCCCAGGAAAGGAATTCTGACAGCCTTCTCAAACAGTATAGAAGCAGAGGTCGACTTCAGCAGCATCTCCATGAGAGTCTATCCACAAAAGGAACACCTTGAACCTGGCTGCAAATGCTGACCTTAGGAGGAAAGCAGTCCCCGCATGCTACGAATGTGATATCTGAATGGTGCCCAGGAAAGGAATTCTGGCAGAATTCTGAAAGACCATAGAAACACAGGCCGTCTCCAGCAGCACCTCCATGAGAGTCTATCCACAAAAGGAACACCTTGAAGCTGGCTGCGAATGCAGAGCTTAGGAGGAAAGCAGTAACTGCATGCTACGAATTAGATATCTGGACGGTGCCCAGGAAAGGAATTCTGGCGGAATTCTCAAAGAGCATAGAAGCATTGCCCGTCTCTAGCAACATCTCCACGAGAGTCTATCCAGGAAAGGAACACCTTGTAGCTGCCTGCGAATGCACAGCTTAGGAGGAAAGCAGTACCTGCATGCTACGAATGTGATATCTGGATGGTGCACAGGAAAGGAATTCTGACAGCCTTCTAAAAGAGCATAGAAGCAGAGCCCGTCTCCAGCAGCATCTCCACGAGAGTCTATCCACAAAAGGAACACCTTGTAGCTGCCTGCGAATGCACAGCTTAAGAGCAAACTAGTACCCGCATTCTACGAATGTGATATCTGAATGGTGCACAGGAAAGGAATTCTGACCGCCTTCTCAAAGAGCATAGAATCAGAGGCTGACTTCTGCAGCATCTCCACGAGAGTCTATCCACAAAAGGAACACTTTGAAGCTAGCTGCTAATGCAGAGGGTAGGAGAAAAGCAGTACCCGCATGGTACGAATGTGATATCTGGATGGTGCCCAGGAATGGAATTCTGGCAGAATTCTGAAAAAGCATAGAAGCAGAGCCCGTCTCCAGCAGCATCTCCACGAGAGTCTATCCACAAAAGGAACACCTTGAACCTGCCTGCGAATGCACAGCTTAGGAGCAAAGTAGTACCCTCATGCTACGAATGTGATATCTGGATGGTGCCCAGGAAAGGAATTCTGGCAGAATTCTCAAAGCGCATAATAGCAGAGTCCGACTCCAGCAACATGTCCACGAGAGTCTATCCACAAAAGGAACACCTTGTACCTGCCTGCGAATGCACAGCTTAGGAGGAAAGCAGTACCTGCATGCTACGAATGTGATATCTGGATGGTACACAGGAAAGGAATCCTGACAGCCTCCTCAAAGAGCATAGAAGCAGAGCCCATCTCCAGCAGCATCTCCACGAGAGTGTATCCACAAAAGGAACACCTTGTAGCTGCCTGTGAATGCACAGCTTACGAGCAAACTAGTACCCGCATTCTACGAATGTGATATCTGGATGGTGCACAGGAAAGGAATTCTGACAGCCTTCTCAAAGAGCATAGAAGCAGAGGCTGACTTCAGCAGCATCTCCACGAGAATCTATCAACAAACGGAACACCTTGAAGCTGGCTGCGAATGCAGAACTTAGGAGAAAAGCAGTACCCGCATGCTACGAATGTGATATCTGGATGGTCCCCAGGATTGGAATTCTGGCAGAATTCTGCAAGAGCAGAGAAGCACAGGCCGTCTTCTGCAGCACCTCCACGAGAGTCTATCCACAAAAGGAACACCTTGTAGCTGCCTGCTAATGCACAGCTTAGGAACCAAGTAGTACCAGCATGCTACGAATGTGAAATCTGAATGGTGCCCAGGAAAGGAATTCTGACAGCCTTCTCAAACAGCATAGAAGCAGAGGACGACTTCAGCAGCATCTCCATGAGAGTCTCTCCACAAAAGAAACACCTTAACCCTGGCTGCAAATGCTGAGCTTAGGAGGAATGCAGTCCCCGCATGCTACGAATGTGATATCTGAATAGTGCCCAGGAAAGGAATTCTGGCAGAATTCTGAAAGACCATAGAAGCACAAGCCGTCTCCAGCAGCACCACCACGACAGTCTATCCACAAAAAGAACACCTTGAAGCTGGCTGCGAATGCAGAGCTTAGGAGGAAAGCAGTACCCGCATGCTACGAATTAGATATCTGGATGGTGCCCAGGAAAGGAATTCTGACAGCTTTCTCAAAGAGCATAGAAGCAGAGCCCGTCTCCAGCAGCATCTCCACGAGAGTCTATCCACAAAAGGAACACCTTGTAGCTGCCTGTGAATGCACAGCTTAGGAGCCAACTAGTACCCGCATTCTACGAATGTGATATCTGGATGGTGCCCAGGAAACGAATTCTGCCGGAGTTCTCAAAGAGCATAGAAGCAGAGCCCGTCTCCAGCAGCATCTCCACGAGAGTCTCTCCAGGAAAGGAACTCTTGGTAGCTGCCTTCGAATGCACAGCCTACGAGCCAAGTAGTACCCGCATGCTACGAATGTGAAATCTGAATGGTGCCCAGGAATGGAATTCTGACAGCCTTCTCAAAGGGCATAGAAGTAGAGCCCGTCTCCATCAGCATCTCCACGAGAGACTATCCACAAAAGGAACACCTCGTAGCTGCCTGCGAATGCACAGCTTAGGAGCAAACTAGTACCCGCATGCGACGAATGTGAAATCTGGATGGTGCCCAGGAAAGGAATTCTGACAGCCTTCTCAAACAGCATAGAAGCAGAGGTCGACTTCAGCAGCATCTCCATGAGAGTCTATCCACAAAAGGAACACCTTGAACCTGGCTGCAAATGCTGACCTTAGGGGGAAAGCAGTCCCCGCATGCTACGAATGTGATATCTGAATGGTGCCCAGGAAAGGAATTCTGGCAGAATTCTGAAAGACCATAGAAGCACAGGCCGTCTCCAGCAGCACCTCCACGAGAGTCTATCCACAAAAGGAACACCTTGAAGCTGGCTGCGAATGCAGAGCTTAGGAGGAAAGCAGTAACTGCATGCTACGAATTAGATATCTGGACGGTGCCCAGGAAAGGAATTCTGGCGGAATTCTCAAAGAGCATAGAAGCATTGCGCGTCTCTAGCAACATCTCCACGAGAGTCTATCCAGGAAAGGAACACCTTGTAGCTGCCTGCGAATGCACAGCTTAGGAGGAAAGCAGTACCTGCATGCTACGAATGTGATATCTGGATGGTGCACAGGAAAGGAATTCTGACAGCCTTCTAAAAGAGCATAGAAGCAGAGCCGGTCTCCAGGAGCATGTCCACGAGAGTCTATTCACAAAAGGAAACCTTGTAGATGCCTGTGAATGCACAGCTTAGGAGCAAACTAGTACCCGCATTCTACGAATGTGATATCTGGATGGTGCACAGGAAAGGAATTCTGACAGCCTTCTCAAAGAGCATAGAAGCAGAGGCTGACTTCAGCAGCATCTCCACGAGAATCTATCCACAAACGGAACACATTGAAGCTGGCTGCCAATGCAGAGCTTATGAGAAAAGCAGTACCCGCATGCTACGAATGTGATATCTGGATGGTCCCCAGGATTGGAATTCTGGCAGAATTCTGCAAGAGCAGAGAAGCACAGGCCGTCTTCTGCAGCACCTCCACGAGAGTCTATCCACAAAAGGAACACCTTGTAGCTGCCTGCTAATGCACAGCTTAGGAGCCAAGTAGTACCAGCATGCTACGAATGTGAAATCTGAATGGTGCCCAGGAAAGGAATTCTGACAGCCTTCTCAAACAGCATAGAAGCAGAGGTCGACTTCAGCAGCATCTCCATGAGAGTCTATCTACAAAAGGAACACCTTGAAGCTGGCTGCGAATGCAGAGCTTCGGAGGAAAGCAGTACCCGCATGCTACGAATTAGATATCTGGATGGTGCAAAGGAAAGGAATTCTGGCAGAATTCTCAAAGAGCATGGAAGCAGAGCCCGTCTCCAGCAGCATCTCCACGAGAGTCTATCCACAAAAGGAACACCTTGTAGCTGCCTGCGAATGCACAGCTTAGGAGCAAACTAGTACCCGCATTCTACGAATGTGATATCTGGATGGTGCACAGGAAAGGAATTCTGACCGCCTTCTCAAAGAGCATAGAATCAGAGGCTGACTTCTGCAGCATCTCCACGAGAGTCTATCCACAAAAGGAACACCTTGAACCTGGCTGCAAATGCTGACCTTAGGAGGAAAGCAGTCCCCGCATGCTACGAATGTGATATCTGAATGGTGCCCAGGAATGGAATTCTGGCAGAATTCTGAAAAAGCATAGAAGCACAGGCCGTCTCGTGCAGCACCTCCACGAGAGTCTATCCACAAAAGGAACACCTTGATGCTGGCTGCGAATGCAGATCTTAGGAGGAAAGCAGTACCCGCATGCTACGAATTTGATATCTGGAATGTGCCCAGGATAGGAATTCTGGCAGAATTCTCAAAGAGCATAGAAGCACAGGCCGTCTCCTGCAGCATCTCCACGAGAGTCTATCCACGAAAGGAACACCTTGAAGCTGGCTGCGAATGCAGAGGTTAGGTTGAAAGCAGTACCTGCATGCTACGAATGTGATATCTGGATGGTGCACAGGAAAGGAATTCTGGCAAAATTCTAAAAGAGCATAGAAGCGGAGCCCGTCTCCAGCAGCCTCTCCACGAGAATCTATACACAAATGGAACACCTTGTAGCTGCCTGCGAATGCAGAGCTTAGTAGGAAAGAAGTACCCGCCTGCTACGAATGTGATATTTGGATGGTGCCCACGAATTGAATTCAGGCACAATTCTGAAAGAGAATAGAAGCACAGGCCGTCTCGAGCAGCATCTCCACGAGAGTCTATCCACAAAAGGAACCCCTTGAAGCTGGCTGCAAATGCAGAGCTTAGAGGCAAAGCAGTACCTGCATGCTACCAATGTGATATCTGGATGGTGCCCATGGAAGGAATTCTGGCAGAATTCTCAAAGAGCATAGAAGCAGAGCCAGTCTCCAGCAGCATCTCCACGACAGTCTATCCACAAAAGGAACACCTCGTAGCTGCCTGTGAATGCACAGCTTAGGAGCAAACTAGTACCCACATGCGACGAATGTGAAATCTGGATGGTGCCCAGGAAAGGAATTCTGACAGCCTTCTCAAACAGCATAGAAGCAGAGGTCGACTTCAGCAGCATCTCCATGAGAGTCTATCCACAAAAGGAACACCTTGAACCTGGCTGCAAATGCTGACCTTAGGAGGAAAGCAGTCCCCGCATGCTACGAATGTGATATCTGAATGGTGCCCAGGAAAGGAATTCTGGCAGAATTCTGAAAGACCATAGAAACACAGGCCGTCTCCAGCAGCACCTCCACGAGAGTCTATCCACAAAAGGAACACCTTGAAGCTGGCTGCGAATGCAGAGCTTAGGAGGAAAGCAGTAACTGCATGCTACGAATTAGATATCTGGACGGTGCCCAGGAAAGGAATTCTGGCGGAATTCTCAAAGAGCATAGAAGCATTGCCCGTCTCTAGCAACATCTCCACGAGAGTCTATCCAGGAAAGGAACACCTTGTAGCTGCCTGCGAATGCACAGCTTAGGAGGAAAGCAGTACCTGCATGCTACGAATGTGATATCTGGATGGTGCACAGGAAAGGAATTCTGACAGCCTTCTAAAAGAGCATAGAAGCAGAGCCCGTCTCCAGCAGCATCTCCACGAGAGTCTATCCACAAAAGGAACACCTTGTAGCTGCCTGCGAATGCACAGCTTAAGAGCAAACTAGTACCCGCATTCTACGAATGTGATATCTGAATGGTGCACAGGAAAGGAATTCTGACCGCCTTCTCAAAGAGCATAGAATCAGAGGCTGACTTCTGCAGCATCTCCACGAGAGTCTATCCACAAAAGGAACACTTTGAAGCTAGCTGCTAATGCAGAGGGTAGGAGAAAAGCAGTACCCGCATGGTACGAATGTGATATCTGGATGGTGCCCAGGAATGGAATTCTGGCAGAATTCTGAAAAAGCATAGAAGCACAGGCCGTCTCCTGCAGCACCTCCACGAGAGTCTATCCACAAAATGAACACCTTGATGCTGGCTGCGAATGCAGATCTTAGGAGGAAAGCAGTACCCGCATGCAACGATTTTATATCTGGATGGTGCCCAGGAAAGGAATTCTGGCAGAATTCTGAAAGAGCATAGAAGCAGAGCCCGTCTCCAGCAGCATCTCCACGAGAGTCTATCCACAAAAGGAACACCTTGAACCTGCCTGCGAATGCACAACTTAGGAGCAAAGTAGTACCTTCATGCTACGAATGTGATATCTGGATGGTGCCCAGGAAAGGAATTCTGGCAGAATTCTCAAAGCGCATAATAGCAGAGGCCGACTCCAGCAACATGTCCACGAGAGTCTATCCACAAAAGGAACACCTTGTACCTGCCTGCGAATGCACAGCTTAGGAGGAAAGCAGTACCTGCATGCTACGAATGTGATATCTGGATGGTACACAGGAAAGGAATCCTGACAGCCTCCTCAAAGAGCATAGAAGCAGAGCCCGTCTCCAGCAGCATCTCCACGAGAGTGTATCCACAAAAGGAACACCTTGTAGCTGCCTGTGAATGCACAGCTTACGAGCAAACTAGTACCCGCATTCTACGAATGTGATATCTGGATGGTGCACAGGAAAGGAATTCTGACAGCCTTCTCAAAGAGCATAGAAGCAGAGGCTGACTTCAGCAGCATCTCCACGAGAATCTATCAACAAACGGAACACCTTGAAGCTGGCTGCGAATGCAGAACTTAGGAGAAAAGCAGTACCCGCATGCTACGAATGTGATATCTGGATGGTCCCCAGGATTGGAATTCTGGCAGAATTCTGCAAGAGCAGAGAAGCACAGGCCGTCTTCTGCAGCACCTCCACGAGAGTCTATCCACAAAAGGAACACCTTGTAGCTGCCTGCTAATGCACAGCTTAGGAACCAAGTAGTACCAGCATGCTACGAATGTGAAATCTGAATGGTGCCCAGGAAAGGAATTCTGACAGCCTTCTCAAACAGCATAGAAGCAGAGGACGACTTCAGCAGCATCTCCATGAGAGACTCTCCACAAAAGAAACACCTTAACCCTGGCTGCAAATGCTGAGCTTAGGAGGAATGCAGTCCCCGCATGCTACGAATGTGATATCTGAATAGTGCCCAGGAAAGGAATTCTGGCCGAATTCTGAAAGACCATAGAAGCACAGGCCGTCTCCAGCAGCACCACCACGACAGTCTATCCACAAAAAGAACACCTTGAAGCTGGCTGCGAATGCAGAGCTTAGGAGGAAAGCAGTACCCGCATGCTACGAATTAGATATCTGGATGGTGCCCAGGAAAGGAATTCTGACAGCTTTCTCAAAGAGCATAGAAGCAGAGCCCGTCTCCAGCAGCATCTCCACGAGAGTCTATCCACAAAAGGAACACCTTGTAGCTGCCTGTGAATGCACAGCTTAGGAGCCAACTAGTACCCGCATTCTACGAATGTGATATCTGGATGGTGCCCAGGAAAGGAATTCTGCCGGAATTCTCAAAGAGCATAGAAGCAGAGCCCGTCTCCAGCAGCATCTCCACGAGAGTCTCTCCAGGAAAGGAACTCTTGGTAGCTGCCTTCGAATGCACAGCCTACGAGCCAAGTAGTACCCGCATGCTACGAATGTGAAATCTGAATGGTGCCCAGGAATGGAATTCTGACAGCCTTCTCAAAGGGCATAGAAGTAGAGCCCGTCTCCATCAGCATCTCCACGAGAGACTATCCACAAAAGGAACACCTCGTAGCTGCCTGCGAATGCACTGCTTAGGAGCAAACTAGTACCCGCATGCGACGAATGTGAAATCTGGATGGTGCCCAGGAAAGGAATTCTGACAGCCTTCTCAAACAGCATAGAAGCAGAGGTCGACTTCAGCAGCATCTCCATGAGAGTCTATCCACAAAAGGAACACCTTGAACCTGGCTGCAAATGCTGACCTTAGGAGGAAAGCAGTCCCCGCATGCTACGAATGTGATATCTGAATGGTGCCCAAGAAAGGAATTCTGGCAGAATTCTGAAAGACCATAGAAGCACAGGCCGTCTCCAGCAGCACCTCCACGAGAGTCTATCCACAAAAGGAACACCTTGAAGCTGGCTGCGAATGCAGAGCTTAGGAGGAAAGCAGTAACTGCATGCTACGAATTAGATATCTGGACGGTGCCCAGGAAAGGAATTCTGGCGGAATTCTCAAAGAGCATAGAAGCATTGCCCGTCTCTAGCAACATCTCCACGAGAGTCTATCCAGGAAAGGAACACCTTGTAGCTGCCTGCGAATGCACAGCTTAGGAGGAAAGCAGTACCTGCATGCTACGAATGTGATATCTGGATGGTGCACAGGAAAGGAATTCTGACAGCCTTCTAAAAGAGCATAGAAGCAGAGCCGGTCTCCAGGAGCATGTCCACGAGAGTCTATTCACAAAAGGAACACCTTGTAGCTGCCTGTGAATGCACAGCTTAGGAGCAAACTAGTACCCGCATTCTACGAATGTGATATCTGGATGGTGCACAGGAAAGGAATTCTGACAGCCTTCTCAAAGAGCATAGAAGCAGAGGCTGACTTCAGCAGCATCTCCACGAGAATCTATCCACAAACGGAACACATTGAAGCTGGCTGCCAATGCAGAGTTTATGAGAAAAGCGGTACCCGCATGCTACGAATGTGATATCTGGATGGTCCCCAGGATTGGAATTCTGGCAGAATTCTGAAAGAGCAGAGAAGCACAGGCCGTCTTCTGCAGCACCTCCATGAGAGTCTATCCACAAAAGGAACACCTTGTAGCTGCCTGCTAATGCACAGCTTAGGAGCCAAGTAGTACCAGCATGCTACGAATGTGAAATCTGAATGGTGCCCAGGAAAGGAATTCTGACAGCCTTCTCAAACAGCATAGAAGCAGAGGTCGACTTCAGCAGCATCTCCATGAGAGTCTATCCACAAAAGGAACACCTTGAAGCTGGCTGCGAATGCAGAGCTTCGGAGGAAAGCAGTACCGCATGCTACGAATTAGATATGTGGATGGTGCAAAGGAAAGGAATTCTGGCAGAATTCTCAAAGAGCATGGAAGCAGAGCCCGTCTCCAGCAGCATCTCCACGAGAGTCTATCCACAAAAGGAACACCTTGTAGCTGCCTGCGAATGCACAGCTTAGGAGCAAACTAGTACCCGCATTCTACGAATGTGATATCTGGATGGTGCCCACGAATTGAATTCAGGCACAATTCTGAAAGAGAATAGAAGCACAGGCCGTCTCGAGCAGCATCTCCACGAGAGTCTATCCACAAAAGGAACCCCTTGAAGCTGGCTGCAAATGCAGAGCTTAGAGGCAAAGAGGTACCTGCATGCTACCAATGTGATATCTGGATGGTGCCCATGGAAGGAATTCTGGCAGAATTCTCAAAGAGCATAGAAGCAGAGCCAGTCTCCAGCAGCATCTCCACGACAGTCTATCCACAAAAGGAACACCTTGTAGCTGCCTGTGAATGCACAGCTTAGGAGCCAACTAGTACCCGCATTCTACGAATGTGATATCTGGATGGTGCCCAGGAAACGAATTCTGCCGGAATTCTCAAAGAGCATAGAAGCAGAGCCCGTCTCCAGCAGCATCTCCACGAGAGTCTCTCCAGGAAAGGAACTCTTGGTAGCTGCCTTCGAATGCACAGCCTACGAGCCAAGTAGTACCCGCATGCTACGAATGTGAAATCTGAATGGTGCCCAGGAATGGAATTCTGACAGCCTTCTCAAAGGGCATAGAAGTAGAGCCCGTCTCCATCAGCATCTCCACGAGAGACTATCCACAAAAGGAACACCTCGTAGCTGCCTGCGAATGCACAGCTTAGGAGCAAACTAGTACCCGCATGCGACGAATGTGAAATCTGGATGGTGCCCAGGAAAGGAATTCTGACAGCCTTCTCAAACAGCATAGAAGCAGAGGTCGACTTCAGCAGCATCTCCATGAGAGTCTATCCACAAAAGGAACACCTTGAACCTGGCTGCAAATGCTGACCTTAGGAGGAAAGCAGTCCCCGCATGCTACGAATGTGATATCTGAATGGTGCCCAGGAAAGGAATTCTGGCAGAATTCTGAAAGACCATAGAAGCACAGGCCGTCTCCAGCAGCACCTCCACGAGAGTCTATCCACAAAAGGAACACCTTGAAGCTGGCTGCGAATGCAGAGCTTAGGAGGAAAGCAGTAACTGCATGCTACGAATTAGATATCTGGACGGTGCCCAGGAAAGGAATTCTGGCGGAATTCTCAAAGAGCATAGAAGCATTGCCCGTCTCTAGCAACATCTCCACGAGAGTCTATCCAGGAAAGGAACACCTTGTAGCTGCCTGCGAATGCACAGCTTAGGAGGAAAGCAGTACCTGCATGCTACGAATGTGATATCTGGATGGTGCACAGGAAAGGAATTCTGACAGCCTTCTAAAAGAGCATAGAAGCAGAGCCCGTCTCCAGCAGCATCTCCACGAGAGTCTATCCACAAAAGGAACACCTTGTAGCTGCCTGCGAATGCACAGCTTACGAGCAAACTAGTACCCGCATTCTACGAATGTGATATCTGGATGGTGCACAGGAAAGGAATTCTGACAGCCTTTTCAAAGAGCATAGAAGCAGAGGCTGACTTCAGCAGCATCTCCACGAGAATCTATCAACAAACGGAACACCTTGAAGCTGGCTGCGAATGCACAACTTAGGAGAAAAGCAGTACCCGCATGCTACGAATGTGATATCTGGATGGTCCCCAGGATTGGAATTCTGGCAGAATTCTGCAAGAGCAGAGAAGCACAGGCCGTCTTCTGCAGCACCTCCATGAGAGTCTATCCACAAAAGGAACACCTTGTAGCTGCCTGCTAATGCACAGCTTAGGAACCAAGTAGTACCAGCATGCTACGAATGTGAAATCTGAATGGTGCCCAGGAAAGGAATTCTGACAGCCTTCTCAAACAGCATAGAAGCAGAGGACGACTTCAGCAGCATATCCATGAGAGTCTCTCCACAAAAGAAACACCTTAACCCTGGCTGCAAATGCTGAGCTTAGGAGGAATGCAGTCCCCGCATGCTACGAATGTGATATCTGAATAGTGCCCAGGAAAGGAATTCTGGCAGAATTCTGAAAGACCATAGAAGCACAGGCCGTCTCTAGCAGCACCACCACGACAGTCTATCCACAAAACGAACACCTTGAAGCTGGCTGCGAATGCAGAGCTTAGGAGGAAAGCAGTAACTGCATGCTACGAATTAGATATCTGGATGGTGCCCAGGAAAGGAATTCTGACAGCTTTCTCAAAGAGCATAGAAGCAGAGCCCGTCTCCAGCAGCATCTCCACGAGAGTCTATCCACAAAAGGAACACCTTGTAGCTGCCTGTGAATGCACAGCTTAGGAGCCAACTAGTACCCACATTCTACGAATGTGATATCTGGATGGTGCCCAGGAAACGAATTCTGCCGGAATTCTCAAAGAGCATAGAAGCAGAGCCCGTCTCCAGCAGCATCTCCACGAGAGTCTCTCCAGGAAAGGAACTCTTGGTAGCTGCCTTCGAATGCACAGCCTACGAGCCAAGTAGTACCCGCATGCTACGAATGTGAAATCTGAATGGTGCCCAGGAATGGAATTCTGACAGCCTTCTCAAAGGGCATAGAAGTAGAGCCCGTCTCCATCAGCATCTCCACGAGAGACTATCCACAAAAGGAACACCTCGTAGCTGCCTGCGAATGCACAGCTTAGGAGCAAACTAGTACCCGCATGCGACGAATGTGAAATCTGGATGGTGCCCAGGAAAGGAATTCTGACAGCCTTCTCAAACAGCATAGAAGCAGAGGTCGACTTCAGCAGCATCTCCATGAGAGTCTATCCACAAAAGGAACACCTTGAACCTGGCTGCAAATGCTGACCTTAGGAGGAAAGCAGTCCCCGCATGCTACGAATGTGATATCTGAATGGTGCCCAGGAAAGGAATTCTGGCAGAATTCTGAAAGACCATAGAAGCACAGGCCGTCTCCAGCAGCACCTCCACGAGAGTCTATCCACAAAAGGAACACCTTGAAGCTGGCTGCGAATGCAGAGCTTAGGAGGAAAGCAGTAACTGCATGCTACGAATTAGATATCTGGACGGTGCCCAGGAAAGGAATTCTGGCGGAATTCTCAAAGAGCATAGAAGCATTGCCCGTCTCTAGCAACATCTCCACGAGAGTCTATCCAGGAAAGGAACACCTTGTAGCTGCCTGCGAATGCACAGCTTAGGAGGAAAGCAGTACCTGCATGCTACGAATGTGATATCTGGATGGTGCACAGGAAAGGAATTCTGACAGCCTTCTAAAAGAGCATAGAAGCAGAGCCCGTCTCCAGCAGCATCTCCACGAGAGTCTATCCACAAAAGGAACACCTTGTAGCTGCCTGCGAATGCACAGCTTAAGAGCAAACTAGTACCCGCATTCTACGAATGTGATATCTGAATGGTGCACAGGAAAGGAATTCTGACCGCCTTCTCAAAGAGCATAGAATCAGAGGCTGACTTCTGCAGCATCTCCACGAGAGTCTATCCACAAAAGGAACACTTTGAAGCTAGCTGCTAATGCAGAGGGTAGGAGAAAAGCAGTACCCGCATGGTACGAATGTGATATCTGGATGGTGCCCAGGAATGGAACTCTGGCAGAATTCTGAAAAAGCATAGAAGCACAGGCCGTCTCTTGCAGCACCTCCACGAGAGTCTATCCACAAAAGGAACACCTTGATGCTGGCTGCGAATGCAGATCTTAGGAGGAAAGCAGTACCCGCATGCAACGATTTTATATCTGGATGGTGCCCAGGAAAGGAATTCTGGCAGAATTCTGAAAGAGCATAGAAGCAGAGCCCGTCTCCAGCAGCATCTCCACGAGAGTCTATCCACAAAAGGAACACCTTGAACCTGCCTGCGAATGCACAGCTTAGGAGCAAAGTAGTACCCTCATGCTACGAATGTGATATCTGGATGGTGCCCAGGAAAGGAATTCTGGCAGAATTCTCAAAGCGCATAATAGCAGAGTCCGACTCCAGCAACATGTCCACGAAAGTCTATCCACAAAAGGAACACCTTGTACCTGCCTGCGAATGCACAGCTTAGGAGGAAAGCAGTACCTGCATGCTACTAATGTGATATCTGGATGGTACACAGGAAAGGAATCCTGACAGCCTCCTCAAAGAGCATAGAAGCAGAGCCCGTCTCCAGCAGCATCTCCACGAGAGTGTATCCACAAAAGGAACACCTTGTAGCTGCCTGTGAATGCACAGCTTACGAGCAAACTAGTACCCGCATTCTACGAATGTGATATCTGGATGGTGCACAGGAAAGGAATTCTGACAGCCTTTTCAAAGTGCATAGAAGCAGAGGCTGACTTCAGCAGCATCTCCACGAGAATCTATCAACAAACGGAACACCTTGAAGCTGGCTGCGAATGCACAACTTAGGAGAAAAGCAGTACCCGCATGCTACGAATGTGATATCTGGATGGTCCCCAGGATTGGAATTCTGGCAGAATTCTGAAAGAGCAGAGAAGCACAGGCCGTCTTCTGCAGCACCTCCATGAGAGTCTATCCACAAAAGGAACACCTTGTAGCTGCCTGCTAATGCACAGCTTAGGAACCAAGTAGTACCAGCATGCTACGAATGTGAAATCTGAATGGTGCCCAGGAAAGGAATTCTGACAGCCTTCTCAAACAGCATAGAAGCAGAGGACGACTTCAGCAGCATATCCATGAGAGTCTCTCCACAAAAGAAACACCTTAACCCTGGCTGCAAATGCTGAGCTTAGGAGGAATGCAGTCCCCGCATGCTACGAATGTGATATCTGAATAGTGCCCAGGAAAGGAATTCTGGCAGAATTCTGAAAGACCATAGAAGCACAGGCCGTCTCTAGCAGCACCACCACGACAGTCTATCCACAAAAAGAACACCTTGAAGCTGGCTGCGAATGCAGAGCTTAGGAGGAAAGAAGTACCCGCATGCTACGAATTAGATATCTGGATGGTGCCCAGGAAAGGAATTCTGACAGCTTTCTCAAAGAGCATAGAAGCAGAGCCCGTCTCCAGCAGCATCTCCACGAGAGTCTATCCACAAAAGGAACACCTTGTAGCTGCCTGTGAATGCACAGCTTAGGAGCCAACTAGTACCCGCATTCTACGAATGTGATATCTGGATGGTGCCCAGGAAACGAATTCTGCCGGAATTCTCAAAGAGCATAGAAGCAGAGCCCGTCTCCAGCAGCATCTCCACGAGAGTCTCTCCAGGAAAGGAACTCTTGGTAGCTGCCTTCGAATGCACAGCCTACGAGCCAAGTAGTACCCGCATGCTACGAATGTGAAATCTGAATGGTGCCCAGGAATGGAATTCTGACAGCCTTCTCAAAGGGCATAGAAGTAGAGCCCGTCTCCATCAGCATCTCCACGAGAGACTATCCACAAAAGGAACACCTCGTAGCTGCCTGCGAATGCACAGCTTAGGAGCAAACTAGTACCCACATGCGACGAATGTGAAATCTGGATGGTGCCCAGGAAAGGAATTCTGACAGCCTTCTCAAACAGCATAGAAGCAGAGGTCGACTTCAGCAGCATCTCCATGAGAGTCTATCCACAAAAGGAACACCTTGAACCTGGCTGCAAATGCTGACCTTAGGAGGAAAGCAGTCCCCGCATGCTACGAATGTGATATCTGAATGGTGCCCAGGAAAGGAATTCTGGCAGAATTCTGAAAGACCATAGAAGCACAGGCCGTCTCCAGCAGCACCTCCACGAGAGTCTATCCACAAAAGGAACACCTTGAAGCTGGCTGCGAATGCAGAGCTTAGGAGGAAAGCAGTAACTGCATGCTACGAATTAGATATCTGGACGGTGCCCAGGAAAGGAATTCTGGCGGAATTCTCAAAGAGCATAGAAGCATTGCCCGGCTCTAGCAACATCTCCACGAGAATCTATCCAGGAAAGGAACACCTTGTAGCTGCCTGCGAATGCACAGCTTAGGAGGAAAGCAGTACCTGCATGCTACGAATGTGATATCTGGATGGTGCACAGGAAAGGAATTCTGACAGCCTTCTAAAAGAGCATAGAAGCAGAGCCGGTCTCCAGCAGCATCTCCACGAGAGTCTATCCACAATAGGAACACCTTGTAGCTGCCTGCGAATGCACAGCTTAAGAGCAAACTAGTACCCGCATTCTACGAATGTGATATCTGAATGGTGCACAGGAAAGGAATTCTGACCGCCTTCTCAAAGAGCATAGAATCAGAGGCTGACTTCTGCAGCATCTCCACGAGAGTCTATCCACAAAAGGAACACTTTGAAGCTAGCTGCTAATGCAGAGGGTAGGAGAAAAGCAGTACCCGCATGGTACGAATGTGATATCTGGATGGTGCCCAGGAATGGAACTCTGGCAGAATTCTGAAAAAGCATAGAAGCACAGGCCGTCTCCTGCAGCACCTCCACGAGAGTCTATCCACAAAAGGAACACCTTGATGCTGGCTGCGAATGCAGATCTTAGGAGGAAAGCAGTACCCGCATGCAACGATTTTATATCTGGATGGTGCCCAGGAAAGGAATTCTGGCAGAATTCTGAAAGAGCATAGAAGCAGAGCCCGTCTCCAGCAGCATCTCCACGAGAGTCTATCCACAAAAGGAACACCTTGAACCTGCCTGCGAATGCACAGCTTAGGAGCAAAGTAGTACCCTCATGCTACGAATGTGATATCTGGATGGTGCCCAGGAAAGGAATTCTGGCAGAATTCTCAAAGCGCATAATAGCAGAGTCCGACTCCAGCAACATGTCCACGAGAGTCTATCCACAAAAGGAACACCTTGTACCTGCCTGCGAATGCACAGCTTAGGAGGAAAGCAGTACCTGCATGCTACTAATGTGATATCTGGATGGTACACAGGAAAGGAATCCTGACAGCCTCCTCAAAGAGCATAGAAGCAGAGCCCGTCTCCAGCAGCATCTCCACGAGAGTGTATCCACAAAAGGAACACCTTGTAGCTGCCTGTGAATGCACAGCTTACGAGCAAACTAGTACCCGCATTCTACGAATGTGATATCTGGATGGTGCACAGGAAAGGAATTCTGACAGCCTTTTCAAAGAGCATAGAAGCAGAGGCTGACTTCAGCAGCATCTCCACGAGAATCTATCAACAAACGGAACACCTTGAAGCTGGCTGCGAATGCACAACTTAGGAGAAAAGCAGTACCCGCATGCTACGAATGTGATATCTGGATGGTCCCCAGGATTGGAATTCTGGCAGAATTCTGCAAGAGCAGAGAAGCACAGGCCGTCTTCTGCAGCACCTCCACGAGAGTCTATCCACAAAAGGAACACCTTGTAGCTGCCTGCTAATGCACAGCTTAGGAACCAAGTAGTACCAGCATGCCACGAATGTGAAATCTGAATGGTGCCCAGGAAAGGAATTCTGACAGCCTTCTCAAACAGCATAGAAGCAGAGGACGACTTCAGCAGCATATCCATGAGAGTCTCTCCACAAAAGAAACACCTTAACCCTGGCTGCAAATGCTGAGCTTAGGAGGAATGCAGTCCCCGCATGCTACGAATGTGATATCTGAATAGTGCCCAGGAAAGGAATTCTGGCAGAATTCTGAAAGACCATAGAAGCACAGGCCGTCTCTAGCAGCACCACCACGACAGTCTATCCACAAAACGAACACCTTGAAGCTGGCTGCGAATGCAGAGCTTAGGAGGAAAGCAGTAACTGCATGCTACGAATTAGATATCTGGATGGTGCCCAGGAAAGGAATTCTGACAGCTTTCTCAAAGAGCATAGAAGCAGAGCCCGTCTCCAGCAGCATCTCCACGAGAGTCTATCCACAAAAGGAACACCTTGTAGCTGCCTGTGAATGCACAGCTTAGGAGCCAACTAGTACCCGCATTCTACGAATGTGATATCTGGATGGTGCCCAGGAAACGAATTCTGCCGGAATTCTCAAAGAGCATAGAAGCAGAGCCCGTCTCCAGCAGCATCTCCACGAGAGTCTCTCCAGGAAAGGAACTCTTGGTAGCTGCCTTCGAATGCACAGCCTACGAGCCAAGTAGTACCCGCATGCTACGAATGTGATATCTGGATGGTCCCCAGGATTGGAATTCTGGCAGAATTCTGAAAGAGCAGAGAAGCACAGGCCGTCTTCTGCAGCACCTCCATGAGAGCCTATCCACAAAAGGAACACCTTGTAGCTGCCTGCTAATGCACAGCTTAGGAACCAAGTAGTACCAGCATGCTACGAATGTGAAATCTGAATGGTGCCCAGGAAAGGAATTCTGACAGCCTTCTCAAACAGCATAGAAGCAGAGGACGACTTCAGCAGAATCTCCATGAGAGTCTATCCACAAAAGGAACACCTTGAACCTGGCTGCAAATGCTGACCTTAGGAGGAAAGCAGTCCCCGCATGCTACGAATGTGATATCTGAATGGTGCCCAGGAAAGGAATTCTGGCAGAATTCTGAAAGACCATAGAAGCACAGGCCGTCTCCAGCAGCACCTCCACGAGAGTCTATCCACAAAAGGAACACCTTGAAGCTGGCTGCGAATGCAGAGCTTAGGAGGAAAGCAGTAACTGCATGCTACGAATTAGATATCTGGACGGTGCCCAGGAAAGGAATTCTGGCGGAATTCTCAAAGAGCATAGAAGCATTGCCCGGCTCTAGCAACATCTCCACGAGAATCTATCCAGGAAAGGAACACCTTGTAGCTGCCTGCGAATGCACAGCTTAGGAGGAAAGCAGTACCTGCATGCTACGAATGTGATATCTGGATGGTGCACAGGAAAGGAATTCTGACAGCCTTCTAAAAGAGCATAGAAGCAGAGCCGGTCTCCAGCAGCATCTCCACGAGAGTCTATCCACAAAAGGAACACCTTGTAGCTGCCTGCGAATGCACAGCTTAAGAGCAAACTAGTACCCGCATTCTACGAATGTGATATCTGAATGGTGCACAGGAAAGGAATTCTGACCGCCTTCTCAAAGAGCATAGAATCAGAGGCTGACTTCTGCAGCATCTCCACGAGAGTCTATCCACAAAAGGAACACTTTGAAGCTAGCTGCTAATGCAGAGGGTAGGAGAAAAGCAGTACCCGCATGGTACGAATGTGATATCTGGATGGTGCCCAGGAATGGAACTCTGGCAGAATTCTGAAAAAGCATAGAAGCACAGGCCGTCTCCTGCAGCACCTCCACGAGAGTCTATCCACAAAAGGAACACCTTGATGCTGGCTGCGAATGCAGATCTTAGGAGGAAAGCAGTACCCGCATGCAACGATTTTATATCTGGATGGTGCCCAGGAAAGGAATTCTGGCAGAATTCTGAAAGAGCATAGAAGCAGAGCCCGTCTCCAGCAGCATCTCCACGAGAGTCTATCCACAAAAGGAACACCTTGAACCTGCCTGCGAATGCACAGCTTAGGAGCAAAGTAGTACCCTCATGCTACGAATGTGATATCTGGATGGTGCCCAGGAAAGGAATTCTGGCAGAATTCTCAAAGCGCATAATAGCAGAGTCCGACTCCAGCAACATGTCCACGAGAGTCTATCCACAAAAGGAACACCTTGTACCTGCCTGCGAATGCACAGCTTAGGAGGAAAGCAGTACCTGCATGCTACTAATGTGATATCTGGATGGTACACAGGAAAGGAATCCTGACAGCCTCCTCAAAGAGCATAGAAGCAGAGCCCGTCTCCAGCAGCATCTCCACGAGAGTGTATCCACAAAAGGAACACCTTGTAGCTGCCTGTGAATGCACAGCTTACGAGCAAACTAGTACCCGCATTCTACGAATGTGATATCTGGATGGTGCACAGGAAAGGAATTCTGACAGCCTTTTCAAAGAGCATAGAAGCAGAGGCTGACTTCAGCAGCATCTCCACGAGAATCTATCAACAAACGGAACACCTTGAAGCTGGCTGCGAATGCACAACTTAGGAGAAAAGCAGTACCCGCATGCTACGAATGTGATATCTGGATGGTCCCCAGGATTGGAATTCTGGCAGAATTCTGCAAGAGCAGAGAAGCACAGGCCGTCTTCTGCAGCACCTCCACGAGAGTCTATCCACAAAAGGAACACCTTGTAGCTGCCTGCTAATGCACAGCTTAGGAACCAAGTAGTACCAGCATGCCACGAATGTGAAATCTGAATGGTGCCCAGGAAAGGAATTCTGACAGCCTTCTCAAACAGCATAGAAGCAGAGGACGACTTCAGCAGCATATCCATGAGAGTCTCTCCACAAAAGAAACACCTTAACCCTGGCTGCAAATGCTGAGCTTAGGAGGAATGCAGTCCCCGCATGCTACGAATGTGATATCTGAATAGTGCCCAGGAAAGGAATTCTGGCAGAATTCTGAAAGACCATAGAAGCACAGGCCGTCTCTAGCAGCACCACCACGACAGTCTATCCACAAAACGAACACCTTGAAGCTGGCTGCGAATGCAGAGCTTAGGAGGAAAGCAGTAACTGCATGCTACGAATTAGATATCTGGATGGTGCCCAGGAAAGGAATTCTGACAGCTTTCTCAAAGAGCATAGAAGCAGAGCCCGTCTCCAGCAGCATCTCCACGAGAGTCTATCCACAAAAGGAACACCTTGTAGCTGCCTGTGAATGCACAGCTTAGGAGCCAACTAGTACCCGCATTCTACGAATGTGATATCTGGATGGTGCCCAGGAAACGAATTCTGCCGGAATTCTCAAAGAGCATAGAAGCAGAGCCCGTCTCCAGCAGCATCTCCACGAGAGTCTCTCCAGGAAAGGAACTCTTGGTAGCTGCCTTCGAATGCACAGCCTACGAGCCAAGTAGTACCCGCATGCTACGAATGTGATATCTGGATGGTCCCCAGGATTGGAATTCTGGCAGAATTCTGAAAGAGCAGAGAAGCACAGGCCGTCTTCTGCAGCACCTCCATGAGAGCCTATCCACAAAAGGAACACCTTGTAGCTGCCTGCTAATGCACAGCTTAGGAACCAAGTAGTACCAGCATGCTACGAATGTGAAATCTGAATGGTGCCCAGGAAAGGAATTCTGACAGCCTTCTCAAACAGCATAGAAGCAGAGGACGACTTCAGCAGAATCTCCATGAGAGTCTATCCACAAAAGGAACACCTTGAACCTGGCTGCAAATGCTGACCTTAGGAGGAAAGCAGTCCCCGCATGCTACGAATGTGATATCTGAATGGTGCCCAGGAAAGGAATTCTGGCAGAATTCTGAAAGACCATAGAAGCACAGGCCGTCTCCAGCAGCACCTCCACGAGAGTCTATCCACAAAAGGAACACCTTGAAGCTGGCTGCGAATGCAGAGCTTAGGAGGAAAGCAGTAACTGCATGCTACGAATTAGATATCTGGACGGTGCCCAGGAAAGGAATTCTGGCGGAATTCTCAAAGAGCATAGAAGCATTGCCCGTCTCTAGCAACATCTCCACGAGAGTCTATCCAGGAAAGGAACACCTTGTAGCTGCCTGCGAATGCACAGCTTAGGAGGAAAGCAGTACCTGCATGCTACTAATGTGATATCTGGATGGTACACAGGAAAGGAATCCTGACAGCCTCCTCAAAGAGCATAGAAGCAGAACCCGTCTCCAGCAGCATCTCCACGAGAGTGTATCCACAAAAGGAACACCTTGTAGCTGCCTGTGAATGCACAGCTTACGAGCAAACTAGTACCCGCATTCTACGAATGTGATATCTGGATGGTGCACAGGAAAGGAATTCTGACAGCCTTTTCAAAGAGCATAGAAGCAGAGGCTGACTTCAGCAGCATCTCCACGAGAATCTATCAACAAACGGAACACCTTGAAGCTGGCTGCGAATGCAGAACTTAGGAGAAAAGCAGTACCCGCATGCTACGAATGTGATATCTGGATGGTCCCCAGGATTGGAATTCTGGCAGAATTCTGCAAGAGCAGAGAAGCACAGGCCGTCTTCTGCAGCACCTCCATGAGAGTCTATCCACAAAAGGAACACCTTGTAGCTGCCTGCTAATGCACAGCTTAGGAACCAAGTAGTACCAGCATGCTACGAATGTGAAATCTGAATGGTGCCCAGGAAAGGAATTCTGACAGCCTTCTCAAACAGCATAGAAGCAGAGGACGACTTCAGCAGCATATCCATGAGAGTCTCTCCACAAAAGAAACACCTTAACCCTGGCTGCAAATGCTGAGCTTAGGAGGAATGCAGTCCCCGCATGCTACGAATGTGATATCTGAATAGTGCCCAGGAAAGGAATTCTGGCAGAATTCTGAAAGACCATAGAAGCACAGGCCGTCTCTAGCAGCACCACCACGACAGTCTATCCACAAAACGAACACCTTGAAGCTGGCTGCGAATGCAGAGCTTAGGAGGAAAGCAGTAACTGCATGCTACGAATTAGATATCTGGATGGTGCCCAGGAAAGGAATTCTGACAGCTTTCTCAAAGAGCATAGAAGCAGAGCCCGTCTCCAGCAGCATCTCCACGAGAGTCTATCCACAAAAGGAACACCTTGTAGCTGCCTGTGAATGCACAGCTTAGGAGCCAACTAGTACCCGCATTCTACGAATGTGATATCTGGATGGTGCCCAGGAAACGAATTCTGCCGGAATTCTCAAAGAGCATAGAAGCAGAGCCCGTCTCCAGCAGCATCTCCACGAGAGTCTCTCCAGGAAAGGAACTCTTGGTAGCTGCCTTCGAATGCACAGCCTACGAGCCAAGTAGTACCCGCATGCTACGAATGTGAAATCTGAATGGTGCCCAGGAATGGAATTCTGACAGCCTTCCCAAAGGGCATAGAAGTAGAGCCCGTCTCCATCAGCATCTCCACGAGAGACTATCCACAAAAGGAACACCTCGTAGCTGCCTGCGAATGCACAGCTTAGGAGCAAACTAGTACCCGCATGCGACGAATGTGAAATCTGGATGGTGCCCAGGAAAGGAATTCTGACAGCCTTCTCAAACAGCATAGAAGCAGAGGTCGACTTCAGCAGCATCTCCATGAGAGTCTATCCACAAAAGGAACACCTTGAACCTGGCTGCAAATGCTGACCTTAGGAGGAAAGCAGTCCCCGCATGCTACGAATGTGATATCTGAATGGTGCCCAGGAAAGGAATTCTGGCAGAATTCTGAAAGACCATAGAAGCACAGGCCGTCTCCAGCAGCACCTCTACGAGAGTCTATCCACAAAAGGAACACCTTGAAGCTGGCTGCGAATGCAGAGCTTAGGAGGAAAGCAGTAACTGCATGCTACGAATTAGATATCTGGACGGTGCCCAGGAAAGGAAATCTGGCGGAATTCTCAAAGAGCATAGAAGCATTGCCCGTCTCTAGCAACATCTCCACGAGAGTCTATCCAGGAAAGGAACACCTTGTAGCTGCCTGCGAATGCACAGCTTAGGAGGAAAGCAGTACCTGCATGCTACGAATGTGATATCTGGATGGTGCACAGGAAAGGAATTCTGACAGCCTTCTAAAAGAGCATAGAAGCAGAGCCCGTCTCCAGCAGCATCTCCACGAGAGTCTATCCACAAAAGGAACACCTTGTAGCTGCCTGCGAATGCACAGCTTAAGAGCAAACTAGTACCCGCATTCTACGAATGTGATATCTGAATGGTGCACAGGAAAGGAATTCTGACCGCCTTCTCAAAGAGCATAGAATCAGAGGCTGACTTCTGCAGCATCTCCACGAGAGTCTATCCACAAAAGGAACACTTTGAAGCTAGCTGCTAATGCAGAGGGTAGGAGAAAAGCAGTACCCGCATGGTACGAATGTGATATCTGGATGGTGCCCAGGAATGGAACTCTGGCAGAATTCTGAAAAAGCATAGAAGCACAGGCCGTCTCCTGCAGCACCTCCACGAGAGTCTATCCACAAAAGGAACACCTTGATGCTGGCTGCGAATGCAGATCTTAGGAGGAAAGCAGTACCCGCATGCAACGATTTTATATCTGGATGGTGCCCAGGAAAGGAATTCTGGCAGAATTCTGAAAGAGCATAGAAGCAGAGCCCGTCTCCAGCAGCATCTCCACGAGAGTCTATCCACAAAAGGAACACCTTGAACCTGCCTGCGAATGCACAGCTTAGGAGCAAAGTAGTACCCTCATGCTACGAATGTGATATCTGGATGGTGCCCAGGAAAGGAATTCTGGCAGAATTCTCAAAGCGCATAATAGCAGAGTCCGACTCCAGCAACATGTCCACGAGAGTCTATCCACAAAAGGAACACCTTGTACCTGCCTGCGAATGCACAGCTTAGGAGGAAAGCAGTACCTGCATGCTACTAATGTGATATCTGGATGGTACACAGGAAAGGAATCCTGACAGCCTCCTCAAAGAGCATAGAAGCAGAGCCCGTCTCCAGCAGCATCTCCACGAGAGTGTATCCACAAAAGGAACACCTTGTAGCTGCCTGTGAATGCACAGCTTACGAGCAAACTAGTACCCGCATTCTACGAATGTGATATCTGGATGGTGCACAGGAAAGGAATTCTGACAGCCTTTTCAAAGTGCATAGAAGCAGAGGCTGACTTCAGCAGCATCTCCACGAGAATCTATCAACAAACGGAACACCTTGAAGCTGGCTGCGAATGCACAACTTAGGAGAAAAGCAGTACCCGCATGCTACGAATGTGATATCTGGATGGTCCCCAGGATTGGAATTCTGGCAGAATTCTGAAAGAGCAGAGAAGCACAGGCCGTCTTCTGCAGCACCTCCATGAGAGTCTATCCACAAAAGGAACACCTTGTAGCTGCCTGCTAATGCACAGCTTAGGAACCAAGTAGTACCAGCATGCTACGAATGTGAAATCTGAATGGTGCCCAGGAAAGGAATTCTGACAGCCTTCTCAAACAGCATAGAAGCAGAGGACGACTTCAGCAGCATATCCATGAGAGTCTCTCCACAAAAGAAACACCTTAACCCTGGCTGCAAATGCTGAGCTTAGGAGGAATGCAGTCCCCGCATGCTACGAATGTGATATCTGAATAGTGCCCAGGAAAGGAATTCTGGCAGAATTCTGAAAGACCATAGAAGCACAGGCCGTCTCTAGCAGCACCACCACGACAGTCTATCCACAAAACGAACACCTTGAAGCTGGCTGCGAATGCAGAGCTTAGGAGGAAAGCAGTAACTGCATGCTACGAATTAGATATCTGGATGGTGCCCAGGAAAGGAATTCTGACAGCTTTCTCAAAGAGCATAGAAGCAGAGCCCGTCTCCAGCAGCATCTCCACGAGAGTCTATCCACAAAAGGAACACCTTGTAGCTGCCTGTGAATGCACAGCTTAGGAGCCAACTAGTACCCGCATTCTACGAATGTGATATCTGGATGGTGCCCAGGAAACGAATTCTGCCGGAATTCTCAAAGAGCATAGAAGCAGAGCCCGTCTCCAGCAGCATCTCCACGAGAGTCTCTCCAGGAAAGGAACTCTTGGTAGCTGCCTTCGAATGCACAGCCTACGAGCCAAGTAGTACCCGCATGCTACGAATGTGAAATCTGAATGGTGCCCAGGAATGGAATTCTGACAGCCTTCTCAAAGGGCATAGAAGTAGAGCCCGTCTCCATCAGCATCTCCACGAGAGACTATCCACAAAAGGAACACCTCGTAGCTGCCTGCGAATGCACAGCTTAGGAGCAAACTAGTACCCGCATGCGACGAATGTGAAATCTGGATGGTGCCCAGGAAAGGAATTCTGACAGCCTTCTCAAACAGCATAGAAGCAGAGGTCGACTTCAGCAGCATCTCCATGAGAGTCTATCCACAAAAGGAACACCTTGAACCTGGCTGCAAATGCTGACCTTAGGAGGAAAGCAGTCCCCGCATGCTACGAATGTGATATCTGAATGGTGCCCAGGAAAGGAATTCTGGCAGAATTCTGAAAGACCATAGAAGCACAGGCCGTCTCCAGCAGCACCTCCACGAGAGTCTATCCACAAAAGGAACACCTTGAAGCTGGCTGCGAATGCAGAGCTTAGGAGGAAAGCAGTAACTGCATGCTACGAATTAGATATCTGGACGGTGCCCAGGAAAGGAATTCTGGCGGAATTCTCAAAGAGCATAAAAGCATTGCCCGGCTCTAGCAACATCTCCACGAGAGTCTATCCAGGAAAGGAACACCTTGTAGCTGCCTGCGAATGCACAGCTTAGGAGGAAAGCAGTACCTGCATGCTACGAATGTGATATCTGGATGGTGCACAGGAAAGGAATTCTGACAGCCTTCTCAAACAGCATAAAAGCAGAGGTCGACTTCAGCAGCATCTCCATGAGAGTCTATCCACAAAAGGAACACCTTGAAGCTGGCTGCCAATGCAGAGCTTCGGAGGAAAGCAGTACCCGCATGCTACGAATTAGATATCTGGATGGTGCAAAGGAAAGGAATTCTGGCAGAATTCTCAAAGAGCATGGAAGCAGAGCCCGTCTCCAGCAGCATCTCCACGAGAGTCTATCCACAAAAGGAACACCTTGTAGCTGCCTGCGAATGCACAGCTTAGGAGCAAACTAGTACCCGCATTCTACGAATGTGATATCTGGATGGTTCACAGGAAAGGAATTCTGACCGCCTTCTCAAAGAGCATAGAATCAGAGGCTGACTTCTGCAGCATCTCCACGAGAGTCTATCCACAAAAGGAACACCTTGAACCTGGCTGCAAATGCTGACCTTAGGAGGAAAGCAGTCCCCGCATGCTACGAATGTGATATCTGAATGGTGCCCAGGAATGGAATTTTGGCAGAATTCTGAAAAAGCATAGAAGCACAGGCCGTCTCCTGCAGCACCTCCACGAGAGTCTATCCACAAAAGGAACACCTTGATGCTGGCTGCGAATGCAGATCTTAGGAGGAAAGCAGTACTCGCATGCTAGGAATTTGATATCTGGAATGTGCCCAGGATAGGAATTCTGGCAGAATTCTCAAAGAGCATAGAAGCACAGGCCGTCTCCTGCAGCATCTCCACGAGAGTCTATCCACGAAAGGAACACCTTGAAGCTGGCTGCGAATGCAGAGGTTAGGTTGAAAGCAGTACCCGCATGCTACGAATGTGATATCTGGATGGTGCACAGGAAAGGAATTCTGGCAAAATTCTAAAAGAGCATAGAAGCGGAGCCCGTCTCCAGCAGCCTCTCCACGAGAATCTATACACAAATGGAACACCTTGTAGCTGCCTGCGAATGCAGAGCTTAGTAGGAAAGCAGTACCCGCCTGCTACGAATGTGATATTTGGATGGTGCCCACGAATTGAATTCAGGCACAATTCTGAAAGAGAATAGAAGCACAGGCCGTCTCGAGCAGCATCTCCACGAGAGTCTATCCACAAAAGGAACCCCTTGAAGCTGGCTGCAAATGCAGAGCTTAGAGGCAAAGCAGTACCTGCATGCTACCAATGTGATATCTGGATGGTGCCCATGGAAGGAATTCTGGCAGAATTCTCAAAGAGCATAGAAGCAGAGCCAGTCTCCAGCAGCATCTCCACGACAGTCTATCCACAAAAGGAACACCTTGTAGCTGCCTGCGAATGCACAGCTTAGGAGCAAACTAGTACCCACATGCGACGAATGTGAAATCTGGATGGTGCCCAGGAAAGGAATTCTGACAGCCTTCTCAAACAGCATAGAAGCAGAGGTCGACTTCAGCAGCATCTCCATGAGAGTCTATCCACAAAAGGAACACCTTGAACCTGGCTGCAAATGCTGACCTTAGGAGGAAAGCAGTCCCCGCATGCTACGAATGTGATATCTGAATGGTGCCCAGGAAAGGAATTCTGGCAGAATTCTGAAAGACCATAGAAACACAGGCCGTCTCCAGCAGCACCTCCACGAGAGTCTATCCACAAAAGGAACACCTTGAAGCTGGCTGCGAATGCAGAGCTTAGGAGGAAAGCAGTAACTGCATGCTACGAATTAGATATCTGGACGGTGCCCAGGAAAGGAATTCTGGCGGAATTCTCAAAGAGCATAGAAGCATTGCCCGTCTCTAGCAACAGCTCCACGAGAGTCTATCCAGGAAAGGAACACCTTGTAGCTGCCTGCGAATGCACAGCTTAGGAGGAAAGCAGTACCTGCATGCTACGAATGTGATATCTGGATGGTGCACAGGAAAGGAATTCTGACAGCCTTCTAAAAGAGCATAGAAGCAGAGCCCGTCTCCAACAGCATCTCCACGAGAGTCTATCCACAAAAGGAACACCTTGTAGCTGCCTGCGAATGCACAGCTTAAGAGCAAACTAGTACCCGCATTCTACGAATGTGATATCTGAATGGTGCACAGGAAAGGAATTCTGACCGCCTTCTTAAAGAGCATAGAATCAGAGGCTGACTTCTGCAGCATCTCCACGAGAGTCTATCCACAAAAGGAACACTTTGAAGTTAGCTGCTAATGCAGAGGGTAGGAGAAAAGCAGTACCCGCATGGTACGAATGTGATATCTGGATGGTGCCCAGGAATGGAATTCTGGCAGAATTCTGAAAAAGCATAGAAGCACAGGCCGTCTCCTGCAGCACCTCCACGAGAGTCTATCCACAAAAGGAACACCTTGATGCTGGCTGCGAATGCAGATCTTAGGAGGAAAGCAGTACCCGCATGCTACGAATTAGATATCTGGATGGTGCCCAGGAAAGGAATTCTGACAGCTTTCTCAAAGAGCATAGAAGCAGAGCCCGTCTCCAGCAGCATCTCCACGAGAGTCTATCCACAAAAGGAACACCTTGTAGCTGCCTGTGAATGCACAGCTTAGGAGCCAACTAGTACCCTCATGCTACGAATGTGATATCTGGATGGTGCCCAGGAAAGGAATTCTGCCGGAATTCTCAAAGAGCATAGAAGCAGAGCCCGTCTCCAGCAGCATCTAAACGAGAGTCTCTCCAGGAAGGGAACTCTTGGTAGCTGCCTTCGAATGCACAGCCTACGAGCCAAGTAGTACCCGCATGCTACGAATGTGAAATCTGAATGGTGCCCAGGAATGGAATTCTGACAGCCTTCTCAAAGGGCATAGAAGTAGAGCCCGTCTCCATCAGCATCTCCACGAGAGACTATCCACAAAAGGAACACCTCGTAGCTGCCTGCGAATGCACAGCTTAGGAGCAAACTAGTACCCGCATGCGACGAATGTGAAATCTGGATGGTGCCCAGGAAAGGAATTCTGACAGCCTTCTCAAACAGCATAGAAGCAGAGGTCGACTTCAGCAGCATCTCCATGAGAGTCTATCCACAAAAGGAACACCTTGAACCTGGCTGCAAATGCTGACCTTAGGAGGAAAGCAGTCCCCGCATGCTACGAATGTGATATCTGAATGGTGCCCAGGAAAGGAATTCTGGCAGAATTCTGAAAGACCATAGAAGCACAGGCCGTCTCCAGCAGCACCTCCACGAGAGTCTATCCACAAAAGGAACACCTTGAAGCTGGCTGCGAATGCAGAGCTTAGGAGGAAAGCAGTAACTGCATGCTACGAATTAGATATCTGGACGGTGCCCAGGAAAGGAATTCTGGCGGAATTCTCAAAGAGCATAGAAGCATTGCCCGTCTCTAGCAACATCTCCACGAGAGTCTATCCAGGAAAGGAACACCTTGTAGCTGCCTGCGAATGCACAGCTTAGGAGGAAAGCAGTACCTGCATGCTACGAATGTGATATCTGGATGGTGCACAGGAAAGGAATTCTGACAGCCTTCTAAAAGAGCATAGAAGCAGAGCCGGTCTCCAGGAGCATGTCCACGAGAGTCTATTCACAAAAGGAACACCTTGTAGCTGCCTGTGAATGCACAGCTTAGGAGCAAACTAGTACCCGCATTCTACGAATGTGATATCTGGATGGTGCACAGGAAAGGAATTCTGACAGCCTTCTCAAAGAGCATAGAAGCAGAGGCTGACTTCAGCAGCATCTCCACGAGAATCTATCCACAAATGGAACACATTGAAGCTGGCTGCCAATGCAGAGTTTATGAGAAAAGCAGTACCCGCATGCTACGAATGTGATATCTGGATGGTCCCCAGGATTGGAATTCTGGCAGAATTCTGAAAGAGCAGAGAAGCACAGGCCGTCTTCTGCAGCACCTCCATGAGAGTCTATCCACAAAAGGAACAGCTTGTAGCTGCCTGCTAATGCACAGCTTAGGAGCCAAGTAGTACCAGCATGCTACGAATGTGAAATCTGAATGGTGCCCAGGAAAGGAATTCTGACAGCCTTCTAAAACAGCATAGAAGCAGAGGTCGACTTCAGCAGCATCTCCATGAGAGTCTATCCACAAAAGGAACACCTTGAAGCTGGCTGCGAATGCAGAGCTTCGGAGGAAAGCAGTACCGCATGCTACGAATTAGATATCTGGATGGTGCAAAGGAAAGGAATTCTGGCAGAATTCTCAAAGAGCATGGAAGCAGAGCCCGTCTCCAGCAGCATCTCCACGAGAGTCTATCCACAAAAGGAACACCTTGTAGCTGCCTGCGAATGCACAGCTTAGGAGCAAACTAGTACCCGCATTCTACGAATGTGATATCTGGATGGTGCACAGGAAAGGAATTCTGACCGCCTTCTCAAAGAGCATAGAATCAGAGGCTGACTTCTGCAGCATCTCCACGAGAGTCTATCCACAAAAGGAACACCTTGAACCTGGCTGCAAATGCTGACCTTAGGAGGAAAGCAGTCCCCGCATGCTACGAATGTGATATCTGAATGGTGCCCAGGAATGGAATTCTGGCAGAATTCTGAAAAAGCATAGAAGCACAGGCCGTCTCCTGCAGCACCTCCACGAGAGTCTATCCACAAAAGGAACACCTTGATGCTGGCTGCGAATGCAGATCTTAGGAGGAAAGCAGTACTCGCATGCTAGGAATTTGATATCTGGAATGTGCCCAGGGTAGGAATTCTGGCAGAATTCTCAAAGAGCATAGAAGCACAGGCCGTCTCCTGCAGCATCTCCACGAGAGTCTATCCACGAAAGGAACACCTTGAAGCTGGCTGCGAATGCAGAGGTTAGGTTGAAAGCAGTACCCGCATGCTACGAATGTGATATCTGGATGGTGCACAGGAAAGGAATTCTGGCAAAATTCTAAAAGAGCATAGAAGCGGAGCCCGTCTCCAGCAGCCTCTCCACGAGAATCTATACACAAATGGAACACCTTGTAGCTGCCTGCGAATGCAGAGCTTCGTAGGAAAGCAGTACCCGCCTGCTACGAATGTGATATTTGGATGGTGCCCACGAATTGAATTCAGGCACAATTCTGAAAGAGAATAGAAGCACAGGCCGTCTCGAGCAGCATCTCCACGAGAGTCTATCCACAAAAGGAACCCCTTGAAGCTGGCTGCAAATGCAGAGCTTAGAGGCAAAGCAGTACCTGCATGCTACCAATGTGATATCTGGATGGTGCCCATGGAAGGAATTCTGGCAGAATTCTCAAAGAGCATAGAAGCAGAGCCAGTCTCCAGCAGCATCTCCACGACAGTCTATCCACAAAAGGAACACCTTGTAGCTGCCTGCGAATGCACAGCTTAGGAGCAAACTAGTACCCACATGCGACGAATGTGAAATCTGGATGGTGCCCAGGAAAGGAATTCTGACAGCCTTCTCAAACAGCATAGAAGCAGAGGTCGACTTCAGCAGCATCTCCATGAGAGTCTATCCACAAAAGGAACACCTTGAACCTGGCTGCAAATGCTGACCTTAGGAGGAAAGCAGTCCCCGCATGCTACGAATGTGATATCTGAATGGTGCCCAGGAAAGGAATTCTGGCAGAATTCTGAAAGACCATAGAAACACAGGCCGTCTCCAGCAGCACCTCCACGAGAGTCTATCCACAAAAGGAACACCTTGAAGCTGGCTGCGAATGCAGAGCTTAGGAGGAAAGCAGTAACTGCATGCTACGAATTAGATATCTGGACGGTGCCCAGGAAAGGAATTCTGGCGGAATTCTCAAAGAGCATAGAAGCATTGCCCGTCTCTAGCAACATCTCCACGAGAGTCTATCCAGGAAAGGAACACCTTGTAGCTGCCTGCGAATGCACAGCTTAGGAGGAAAGCAGTACCTGCATGCTACGAATGTGATATCTGGATGGTGCACAGGAAAGGAATTCTGACAGCCTTCTAAAAGAGCATAGAAGCAGAGCCCGTCTCCAGCAGCATCTCCACGAGAGTCTATCCACAAAAGGAACACCTTGTAGCTGCCTGTGAATGCACAGCTTAAGAGCAAACTAGTACCCGCATTCTACGAATGTGATATCTGAATGGTGCACAGGAAAGGAATTCTGACCGCCTTCTCAAAGAGCATAGAATCAGAGGCTGACTTCTGCAGCATCTCCACGAGAGTCTATCCACAAAAGGAACACTTTGAAGCTAGCTGCTAATGCAGAGGGTAGGAGAAAAGCAGTACCCGCATGGTACGAATGTGATATCTGGATGGTGCCCAGGAATGGAATTCTGGCAGAATTCTGAAAAAGCATAGAAGCACAGGCCGTCTCCTGCAGCACCTCCACGAGAGTCTATCCACAAAAGGAACACCTTGATGCTGGCTGCGAATGCAGATCTTAGGAGGAAAGCAGTACCCGCATGCTACGAATTAGATATCTGGATGGTGCCCAGGAAAGGAATTCTGACAGCTTTCTCAAAGAGCATAGAAGCAGAGCCCGTCTCCAGCAGCATCTCCACGAGAGTCTATCCACAAAAGGAACACCTTGTAGCTGCCTGTGAATGCACAGCTTAGGAGCCAACTAGTACCCGCATTCTACGAATGTGATATCTGGATGGTGCCCAGGAAAGGAATTCTGCCGGAATTCTCAAAGAGCATAGAAGCAGAGCCCGTCTCCAGCAGCATCTCCACGAGAGTCTCTCCAGGAAAGGAACTCTTGGTAGCTGCCTTCGAATGCACAGCCTACGAGCCAAGTAGTACCCGCATGCTACGAATGTGAAATCTGAATGGTGCCCAGGAATGGAATTCTGACAGCCTTCTCAAAGGGCATAGAAGTAGAGCCCGTCTCCATCAGCATCTCCACGAGAGACTATCCACAAAAGGAACACCTCGTAGCTGCCTGCGAATGCACAGCTTAGGAGCAAACTAGTACCCGCATGCGACGAATGTGAAATCTGAATGGTGCCCAGGAAAGGAATTCTGACAGCCTTCTCAAACAGCATAGAAGCAGAGGTCGACTTCAGCAGCATCTCCATGAGAGTCTATCCACAAAAGGAACACCTTGAACCTGGCTGCAAATGCTGACCGTAGGAGGAAAGCAGTCCCCGCATGCTACGAATGTGATATCTGAATGGTGCCCAAGAAAGGAATTCTGGCAGAATTCTGAAAGACCATAGAAGCACAGGCCGTCTCCAGCAGCACCCCCACGAGAGTCTATCCACAAAAGGAACACCTTGAAGCTGGCTGCGAATGCAGAGCTTAGGAGGAAAGCAGTAACTGCATGCTACGAATTAGATATCTGGACGGTGCCCAGGAAAGGAATTCTGGCGGAATTCTCAAAGAGCATAGAAGCATTGCCCGTCTCTAGCAACATCTCCACGAGAGTCTATCCAGGAAAGGAACACCTTGTAGCTGCCTGCGAATGCACAGCTTAGGAGGAAAGCAGTACCTGCATGCTACGAATGTGATATCTGGATGGTGCACAGGAAAGGAATTCTGACAGCCTTCTAAAAGAGCATAGAAGCAGAGCCGGTCTCCAGGAGCATGTCCACGAGAGTCTATTCACAAAAGGAACACCTTGTAGCTGCCTGTGAATGCACAGCTTACGAGCAAACTAGTACCCGCATTCTACGAATGTGATATCTGGATGGTGCACAGGAAAGGAATTCTGACAGCCTTCTCAAAGAGCATAGAATCAGAGGCTGACTTCAGCAGCATCTCCACGAGAATCTATCCACAAACGGAACACATTGAAGCTGGCTGCCAATGCAGAGTTTATGAGAAAAGCAGTACCCGCATGCTACGAATGTGATATCTGGATGGTCCCCAGGATTGGAATTCTGGCAGAATTCTGAAAGAGCAGAGAAGCACAGGCCGTCTTCTGCAGCACCTCCATGAGAGTCTATCCACAAAAGGAACACCTTGTAGCTGCCTGCTAATGCACAGCTTAGGAGCCAAGTAGTACCAGCATGCTACGAATGTGAAATCTGAATGGTGCCCAGGAAAGGAATTCTGACAGCCTTCTCAAACAGCATAGAAGCAGAGGTCGACTTCAGCAGCATCTCCATGAGAGTCTATCCACAAAAGGAACACCTTGAAGCTGGCTGCGAATGCAGAGGTTCGGAGGAAAGCAGTACCGCATGCTACGAATTAGATATCTGGATGGTGCAAAGGAAAGGAATTCTGGCAGAATTCTCAAAGAGCATGGAAGCAGAGCCCGTCTCCAGCAGCATCTCCACGAGAGTCTATCCACAAAAGGAACACCTTGTAGCTGCCTGCGAATGCACAGCTTAGGAGCAAACTAGTACCCGCATTCTACGAATGTGATATCTGGATGGTGCACAGGAAAGGAATTCTGACCGCCTTCTCAAAGAGCATAGAATCAGAGGCTGACTTCTGCAGCATCTCCACGAGAGTCTATCCACAAAAGGAACACCTTGAACCTGGCTGCAAATGCTGACCTTAGGAGGAAAGCAGTCCCCGCATGCTACGAATGTGATATCTGAATGGTGCCCAGGAATGGAATTCTGGCAGAATTCTGAAAAAGCATAGAAGCACAGGCCGTCTCCTGCAGCACCTCCACGAGAGTCTATCCACAAAAGGAACACCTTGATGCTGGCTGCGAATGCAGATCTTAGGAGGAAAGCAGTACTCGCATGCTAGGAATTTGATATCTGGAATGTGCCCAGGGTAGGAATTCTGGCAGAATTCTCAAAGAGCATAGAAGCACAGGCCGTCTCCTGCAGCATCTCCACGAGAGTCTATCCACGAAAGGAACACCTTGAAGCTGGCTGCGAATGCAGAGGTTAGGTTGAAAGCAGTACCCGCATGCTACGAATGTGATATCTGGATGGTGCACAGGAAAGGAATTCTGGCAAAATTCTAAAAGAGCATAGAAGCGGAGCCCGTCTCCAGCAGCCTCTCCACGAGAATCTATACACAAATGGAACACCTTGTAGCTGCCTGCGAATGCAGAGCTTCGTAGGAAAGCAGTACCCGCCTGCTACGAATGTGATATTTGGATGGTGCCCACGAATTGAATTCAGGCACAATTCTGAAAGAGAATAGAAGCACAGGCCGTCTCGAGCAGCATCTCCACGAGAGTCTATCCACAAAAGGAACCCCTTGAAGCTGGCTGCAAATGCAGAGCTTAGAGGCAAAGCAGTACCTGCATGCTACCAATGTGATATCTGGATGGTGCCCATGGAAGGAATTCTGGCAGAATTCTCAAAGAGCATAGAAGCAGAGCCAGTCTCCAGCAGCATCTCCACGACAGTCTATCCACAAAAGGAACACCTTGTAGCTGCCTGCGAATGCACAGCTTAGGAGCAAACTAGTACCCACATGCGACGAATGTGAAATCTGGATGGTGCCCAGGAAAGGAATTCTGACAGCCTTCTCAAACAGCATAGAAGCAGAGGTCGACTTCAGCAGCATCTCCATGAGAGTCTATCCACAAAAGGAACACCTTGAACCTGGCTGCAAATGCTGACCTTAGGAGGAAAGCAGTCCCCGCATGCTACGAATGTGATATCTGAATGGTGCCCAGGAAAGGAATTCTGGCAGAATTCTGAAAGACCATAGAAACACAGGCCGTCTCCAGCAGCACCTCCACGAGAGTCTATCCACAAAAGGAACACCTTGAAGCTGGCTGCGAATGCAGAGCTTAGGAGGAAAGCAGTAACTGCATGCTACGAATTAGATATCTGGACGGTGCCCAGGAAAGGAATTCTGGCGGAATTCTCAAAGAGCATAGAAGCATTGCCCGTCTCTAGCAACATCTCCACGAGAGTCTATCCAGGAAAGGAACACCTTGTAGCTGCCTGCGAATGCACAGCTTAGGAGGAAAGCAGTACCTGCATGCTACGAATGTGATATCTGGATGGTGCACAGGAAAGGAATTCTGACAGCCTTCTAAAAGAGCATAGAAGCAGAGCCCGTCTCCAGCAGCATCTCCACGAGAGTCTATCCACAAAAGGAACACCTTGTAGCTGCCTGTGAATGCACAGCTTAAGAGCAAACTAGTACCCGCATTCTACGAATGTGATATCTGAATGGTGCACAGGAAAGGAATTCTGACCGCCTTCTCAAAGAGCATAGAATCAGAGGCTGACTTCTGCAGCATCTCCACGAGAGTCTATCCACAAAAGGAACACTTTGAAGCTAGCTGCTAATGCAGAGGGTAGGAGAAAAGCAGTACCCGCATGGTACGAATGTGATATCTGGATGGTGCCCAGGAATGGAATTCTGGCAGAATTCTGAAAAAGCATAGAAGCACAGGCCGTCTCCTGCAGCACCTCCACGAGAGTCTATCCACAAAAGGAACACCTTGATGCTGGCTGCGAATGCAGATCTTAGGAGGAAAGCAGTACCCGCATGCTACGAATTAGATATCTGGATGGTGCCCAGGAAAGGAATTCTGACAGCTTTCTCAAAGAGCATAGAAGCAGAGCCCGTCTCCAGCAGCATCTCCACGAGAGTCTATCCACAAAAGGAACACCTTGTAGCTGCCTGTGAATGCACAGCTTAGGAGCCAACTAGTACCCGCATTCTACGAATGTGATATCTGGATGGTGCCCAGGAAAGGAATTCTGCCGGAATTCTCAAAGAGCATAGAAGCAGAGCCCGTCTCCAGCAGCATCTCCACGAGAGTCTCTCCAGGAAAGGAACTCTTGGTAGCTGCCTTCGAATGCACAGCCTACGAGCCAAGTAGTACCCGCATGCTACGAATGTGAAATCTGAATGGTGCCCAGGAATGGAATTCTGACAGCCTTCTCAAAGGGCATAGAAGTAGAGCCCGTCTCCATCAGCATCTCCACGAGAGACTATCCACAAAAGGAACACCTCGTAGCTGCCTGCGAATGCACAGCTTAGGAGCAAACTAGTACCCGCATGCGACGAATGTGAAATCTGAATGGTGCCCAGGAAAGGAATTCTGACAGCCTTCTCAAACAGCATAGAAGCAGAGGTCGACTTCAGCAGCATCTCCATGAGAGTCTATCCACAAAAGGAACACCTTGAACCTGGCTGCAAATGCTGACCGTAGGAGGAAAGCAGTCCCCGCATGCTACGAATGTGATATCTGAATGGTGCCCAAGAAAGGAATTCTGGCAGAATTCTGAAAGACCATAGAAGCACAGGCCGTCTCCAGCAGCACCCCCACGAGAGTCTATCCACAAAAGGAACACCTTGAAGCTGGCTGCGAATGCAGAGCTTAGGAGGAAAGCAGTAACTGCATGCTACGAATTAGATATCTGGACGGTGCCCAGGAAAGGAATTCTGGCGGAATTCTCAAAGAGCATAGAAGCATTGCCCGTCTCTAGCAACATCTCCACGAGAGTCTATCCAGGAAAGGAACACCTTGTAGCTGCCTGCGAATGCACAGCTTAGGAGGAAAGCAGTACCTGCATGCTACGAATGTGATATCTGGATGGTGCACAGGAAAGGAATTCTGACAGCCTTCTAAAAGAGCATAGAAGCAGAGCCGGTCTCCAGGAGCATGTCCACGAGAGTCTATTCACAAAAGGAACACCTTGTAGCTGCCTGTGAATGCACAGCTTACGAGCAAACTAGTACCCGCATTCTACGAATGTGATATCTGGATGGTGCACAGGAAAGGAATTCTGACAGCCTTCTCAAAGAGCATAGAATCAGAGGCTGACTTCAGCAGCATCTCCACGAGAATCTATCCACAAACGGAACACATTGAAGCTGGCTGCCAATGCAGAGTTTATGAGAAAAGCAGTACCCGCATGCTACGAATGTGATATCTGGATGGTCCCCAGGATTGGAATTCTGGCAGAATTCTGAAAGAGCAGAGAAGCACAGGCCGTCTTCTGCAGCACCTCCATGAGAGTCTATCCACAAAAGGAACACCTTGTAGCTGCCTGCTAATGCACAGCTTAGGAGCCAAGTAGTACCAGCATGCTACGAATGTGAAATCTGAATGGTGCCCAGGAAAGGAATTCTGACAGCCTTCTCAAACAGCATAGAAGCAGAGGTCGACTTCAGCAGCATCTCCATGAGAGTCTATCCACAAAAGGAACACCTTGAAGCTGGCTGCGAATGCAGAGGTTCGGAGGAAAGCAGTACCGCATGCTACGAATTAGATATCTGGATGGTGCAAAGGAAAGGAATTCTGGCAGAATTCTCAAAGAGCATGGAAGCAGAGCCCGTCTCCAGCAGCATCTCCACGAGAGTCTATCCACAAAAGGAACACCTTGTAGCTGCCTGCGAATGCACAGCTTAGGAGCAAACTAGTACCCGCATTCTACGAATGTGATATCTGGATGGTGCACAGGAAAGGAATTCTGACCGCCTTCTCAAAGAGCATAGAATCAGAGGCTGACTTCTGCAGCATCTCCACGAGAGTCTATCCACAAAAGGAACACCTTGAACCTGGCTGCAAATGCTGACCTTAGGAGGAAAGCAGTCCCCGCATGCTACGAATGTGATATCTGAATGGTGCCCAGGAATGGAATTCTGGCAGAATTCTGAAAAAGCATAGAAGCACAGGCCGTCTCCTGCAGCACCTCCACGAGAGTCTATCCACAAAAGGAACACCTTGATGCTGGCTGCGAATGCAGATCTTAGGAGGAAAGCAGTACCCGCATGCTAGGAATTTGATATCTGGAAAGTGCCCAGGATAGGAATTCTGGCAGAATTCTCAAAGAGCATAGAAGCACAGGCCGTCTCCTGCAGCATCTCCACGAGAGTCTATCCACGAAAGGAACACCTTGAAGCTGGCTGCGAATGCAGAGGTTAGGTTGAAAGCAGTACCCGCATGCTACGAATGTGATATCTGGATGGTGCACAGGAAAGGAATTCTGGCAAAATTCTAAAAGAGCATAGAAGCGGAGCCCGTCTCCAGCAGCCTCTCCACGAGAATCTATACACAAATGGAACACCTTGTAGCTGCCTGCGAATGCAGAGCTTCGTAGGAAAGCAGTACCCGCCTGCTACGAATGTGATATTTGGATGGTGCCCACGAATTGAATTCAGGCACAATTCTGAAAGAGAATAGAAGCACAGGCCGTCTCGAGCAGCATCTCCACGAGAGTCTATCCACAAAAGGAACCCCTTGAAGCTGGCTGCAAATGCAGAGCTTAGAGGCAAAGCAGTACCTGCATGCTACCAATGTGATATCTGGATGGTGCCCATGGAAGGAATTCTGGCAGAATTCTCAAAGAGCATAGAAGCAGAGCCAGTCTCCAGCAGCATCTCCACGGCAGTCTATCCACAAAGGGAACACCTTGTAGCTGCCTGCGAATGCACAGCTTAGGAGCAAACTAGTACCCACATGCGACGAATGTGAAATCTGGATGGTGCCCAGGAAAGGAATTCTGACAGCCTTCTAAAAGAGCATAGAAGCAGAGCCCGTCTCCAGCAGCATCTCCACGAGAGTCTATCCACAAAAGGAACACCTTGTAGCTGCCTGCGAATGCACAGCTTAAGAGCAAACTAGTACCCGCATTCTACGAATGTGATATCTGAATGGTGCACAGGAAAGGAATTCTGACCGCCTTCTCAAAGAGCATAGAATCAGAGGCTGACTTCTGCAGCATCTCCACGAGAGTCTATCCACAAAAGGAACACCTTGAACCTGGCTGCAAATGCTGACCTTAGGAGGAAAGCAGTCCCCGCATGCTACGAATGTGATATCTGAATGGTGCCCAGGAATGGAATTCTGGCAGAATTCTGAAAAAGCATAGAAGCACAGGCCGTCTCCTGCAGCACCTCCACGAGAGTCTATCCACAAAAGGAACACCTTGATGCTGGCTGCGAATGCAGATCTTAGGAGGAAAGCAGTACCCGCATGCTAGGAATTTGATATCTGGAATGTGCCCAGGATAGGAATTCTGGCAGAATTCTCAAAGAGCATAGAAGCACAGGCCGTCTCCTGCAGCATCTCCACGAGAGTCTATCCACGAAAGGAACACCTTGAAGCTGGCTGCGAATGCAGAGGTTAGGTTGAAAGCAGTACCCGCATGCTACGAATGTGATATCTGGATGGTGCACAGGAAAGGAATTCTGGCAAAATTCTAAAAGAGCATAGAAGCGGAGCCCGTCTCCAGCAGCCTCTCCACGAGAATCTATACACAAATGGAACACCTTGTAGCTGCCTGCGAATGCAGAGCTTCGTAGGAAAGCAGTACCCGCCTGCTACGAATGTGATATTTGGATGGTGCCCACGAATTGAATTCAGGCACAATTCTGAAAGAGAATAGAAGCACAGGCCGTCTCGAGCAGCATCTCCACGAGAGTCTATCCACAAAAGGAACCCCTTGAAGCTGGCTGCAAATGCAGAGCTTAGAGGCAAAGCAGTACCTGCATGCTACCAATGTGATATCTGGATGGTGCCCATGGAAGGAATTCTGGCAGAATTCTCAAAGAGCATAGAAGCAGAGCCAGTCTCCAGCAGCATCTCCACGGCAGTCTATCCACAAAGGGAACACCTTGTAGCTGCCTGCGAATGCACAGCTTAGGAGCAAACTAGTACCCACATGCGACGAATGTGAAATCTGGATGGTGCCCAGGAAAGGAATTCTGACAGCCTTCTAAAAGAGCATAGAAGCAGAGCCCGTCTCCAGCAGCATCTCCACGAGAGTCTATCCACAAAAGGAACACCTTGTAGCTGCCTGCGAATGCACAGCTTAAGAGCAAACTAGTACCCGCATTCTACGAATGTGATATCTGAATGGTGCACAGGAAAGGAATTCTGACCGCCTTCTCAAAGAGCATAGAATCAGAGGCTGACTTCTGCAGCATCTCCACGAGAGTCTATCCACAAAAGGAACACTTTGAAGCTAGCTGCTAATGCAGAGGGTAGGAGAAAAGCAGTACCCGCATGGTACGAATGTGATATCTGGATGGTGCCCAGGAATGGAATTCTGGCAGAATTCTGAAAAAGCATAGAAGCACAGGCCGTCTCCTGCAGCACCTCCACGAGAGTCTATCCACAAAAGGTACACCTTGATGCTGGCTGCGAATGCAGATCTTAGGAGGAAAGCAGTACCCGCATGAAACGATTTTATATCTGGATGGTGCCCAGGAAAGGAATTCTGGCAGAATTCTGAAAGAGCATAGAAGCAGAGCCCGTCTCCAGCAGCATCTCCACGAGAGTCTATCCACAAAAGGAACACCTTGAACCTGCCTGCGAATGCACAGCTTAGGAGCAAAGTAGTACCCTCATGCTACGAATGTGATATCTGGATGGTGCCCAGGAAAGGAATTCTGGCAGAATTCTCAAAGCGCATAATAGCAGAGGCCGACTCCAGCAGCATCTCCACGAGAGTCTATCCACAAAAGGAACACCTTGTACCTGCCTGCGAATGCACAGCTTAGGAGGAAAGCAGTACCTGCATGCTACGAATGTGATATCTGGATGGTACACAGGAAAGGAATCCTGACAGCCTCCTCAAAGAGCATAGAAGCAGAGCCCGTCTCCAGCAGCATTTCCACGAGAGTGTATCCACAAAAGGAACACCTTGTAGCTGCCTGTGAATGCACAGCTTACGAGCAAACTAGTACCCGCATTCTACGAATGTGATATCTGGATGGTGCACAGGAAAGGAATTCTGACAGCCTTTTCAAAGAGCATAGAAGCAGAGGCTGACTTCAGCAGCATCTCCACGAGAATCTATCAACAAACGGAACACCTTGAAGCTGGCTGCGAATGCAGAACTTAGGAGAAAAGCAGTACCCGCATGCTACGAATGTGATATCTGGATGGTCCCCAGGATTGGAATTCTGGCAGAATTCTGAAAGAGCAGAGAAGCACAGGCCGTCTTCTGCAGCACCTCCATGAGAGTCTATCCACAAAAGGAACACCTTGTAGCTGCCTGCTAATGCACAGCTTAGGAACCAAGTAGTACCAGCATGCTACGAATGTGAAATCTGAATGGTGCCCAGGAAAGGAATTCTGACAGCCTTCTCATACAGCATAGAAGCAGAGGACGACTTCAGCAGCATCTCCATGAGAGTCTCTCCACAAAAGAAACACCTTAACCCTGGCTGCAAATGCTGAGCTTAGGAGGAATGCAGTCCCCGCATGCTACGAATGTGATATCTGAATAGTGCCCAGGAAAGGAATTCTGGCAGAATTCTGAAAGACCATAGAAGCACAGGCCGTCTCTAGCAGCACCACCACGACAGTCTATCCACAAAAAGAACACCTTGAAGCTGGCTGCGAATGCAGAGCTTAGGAGGAAAGAAGTACCCGCATGCTACGAATTAGATATCTGGATGGTGCCCAGGAAAGGAATTCTGACAGCTTTCTCAAAGAGCATAGAAGCAGAGCCCGTCTCCAGCAGCATCTCCACGAGAGTCTATCCACAAAAGGAACACCTTGTAGCTGCCTGTGAATGCACAGCTTAGGAGCCAACTAGTACCCGCATTCTACGAATGTGATATCTGGATGGTGCCCAGGAAACGAATTCTGCCGGAATTCTCAAAGAGCATAGAAGCAGAGCCCGTCTCCAGCAGCATCTCCACGAGAGTCTCTCCAGGAAAGGAACTCTTGGTAGCTGCCTTCGAATGCACAGCCTACGAGCCAAGTAGTACCCGCATGCTACGAATGTGAAATCTGAATGGTGCCCAGGAATGGAATTCTGACAGCCTTCTCAAAGGGCATAGAAGTAGAGCCCGTCTCCATCAGCATCTCCACGAGAGACTATCCACAAAAGGAACACCTCGTAGCTGCCTGCGAATGCACAGCTTAGGAGCAAACTAGTACCCGCATGCGACGAATGTGAAATCTGGATGGTGCCCAGGAAAGGAATTCTGACAGCCTTCTCAAACAGCATAGAAGCAGAGGTCGACTTCAGCAGCATCTCCATGAGAGTCTATCCACAAAAGGAACACCTTGAACCTGGCTGCAAATGCTGACCTTAGGAGGAAAGCAGTCCCCGCATGCTACGAATGTGATATCTGAATGGTGCCCAGGAAAGGAATTCTGGCAGAATTCTGAAAGACCATAGAAGCACAGGCCGTCTCCAGCAGCACCTCCACGAGAGTCTATCCACAAAGGGAACACCTTGAAGCTGGCTGCGAATGCAGAGCTTAGGAGGAAAGCAGTAACTGCATGCTACGAATTAGATATCTGGACGGTGCCCAGGAAAGGAATTCTGGCGGAATTCTCAAAGAGCATAGAAGCATTGCCCGTCTCTAGCAACATCTCCACGAGAGTCTATCCAGGAAAGGAACACCTTGTAGCTGCCTGCGAATGCACAGCTTAGGAGGAAAGCAGTACCTGCATGCTACGAATGTGATATCTGGATGGTGCACAGGAAAGGAATTCTGACAGCCTTCTAAAAGAGCATAGAAGCAGAGCCGGTCTCCAGGAGCATGTCCACGAGAGTCTATTCACAAAAGGAACACCTTGTAGCTGCCTGTGAATGCACAGCTTAGGAGCAAACTAGTACCCGCATTCTACGAATGTGATATCTGGATGGTGCACAGGAAAGGAATTCTGACAGCCTTCTCAAAGAGCATAGAAGCAGAGGCTGACTTCAGCAGCATCTCCACGAGAATCTATCCACAAACGGAACACATTGAAGCTGGCTGCCAATGCAGAGCTTATGAGAAAAGCAGTACCCGCATGCTACGAATGTGATATCTGGATGGTCCCCAGAATTGGAATTCTGGCAGAATTCTGAAAGAGCAGAGAAGCACAGGCCGTCTTCTGCAGCACCTCCATGAGAGTCTATCCACAAAAGGAACACCTTGTAGCTGCCTGCTAATGCACAGCTTAGGAGCAAACTAGTACCAGCATGCTACGAATGTGAAATCTGAATGGTGCCCAGGAAAGGAATTCTGACAGCCTTCTCAAACAGCATAGAAGCAGAGGTCGACTTCAGCAGCATCTCCATGAGAGTCTATCCACAAAAGGAACACCTTGAAGCTGGCTGCGAATGCAGAGCTTCGGAGGAAAGCAGTACCCGCATGCTACGAATTAGATATCTGGATGGTGCAAAGGAAAGGAATTCTGGCAGAATTCTCAAAGAGCAGGGAAGCAGAGCCCGTCTCCAGCAGCATCTCCACGAGAGTCTATCCACAAAAGGAACACCTTGTAGCTGCCTGCGAATGCACAGCTTAGGAGCAAACTAGTACCCGCATTCTACGAATGTGATATCTGGATGGTGCACAGGAAAGGAATTCTGACCGCCTTCTCAAAGAGCATAGAATCAGAGGCTGACTTCTGCAGCATCTCCACGAGAGTCTATCCACAAAAGGAACACCTTGAACCTGGCTGCAAATGCTGACCTTAGGAGGAAAGCAGTCCCCGCATGCTACGAATGTGATATCTGAATGGTGCCCAGGAATGGAATTTTGGCAGAATTCTGAAAAAGCATAGAAGCACAGGCCGTCTCCTGCAGCACCTCCACGAGAGTCTATCCACAAAAGGAACACCTTGATGCTGGCTGCGAATGCAGATCTTAGGAGGAAAGCAGTACCCGCATGCTACGAATTTGATATCTGGAATGTGCCCAGGATAGGAATTCTGGAAGAATTCTCAAAGAGCATAGAAGCACAGGCCGTCTCCTGCAGCATCTCCACGAGAGTCTATCCACGAAAGGAACACCTTGAAGCTGGCTGCGAATGCAGAGGTTAGGTTGAAAGCAGTACCCGCATGCTACGAATGTGATATCTGGATGGTGCACAGGAAAGGAATTCTGGCAAAATTCTAAAAGAGCATAGAAGCGGAGCCCGTCTCCAGCAGCCTCTCCACGAGAATCTATACACAAATGGAACACCTTGTAGCTGCCTGCGAATGCAGAGCTTCGTAGGAAAGCAGTACCCGCCTGCTACGAATGTGATATTTGGATGGTGCCCACGAATTGAATTCAGGCACAATTCTGAAAGAGAATAGAAGCACAGGCCGTCTCGAGCAGCATCTCCACGAGAGTCTATCCACAAAAGGAACCCCTTGAAGCTGGCTGCAAATGCAGAGCTTAGAGGCAAAGCAGTACCTGCATGCTACCAATGTGATATCTGGATGGTGCCCATGGAAGGAATTCTGGCAGAATTCTCAAAGAGCATAGAAGCAGAGCCAGTCTCCAGCAGCATCTCCACGACATTCTATCCACAAAAGGAACACCTCGTAGCTGCCTGCGAATGCACAGCTTAGGAGCAAACTAGTACCCACATGCGACGAATGTGAAATCTGGATGGTGCCCAGGAAAGGAATTCTGACAGCCTTCTCAAACAGCATAGAAGCAGAGGTCGACTTCAGCAGCATCTCCATGAGAGTCTATCCACAAAAGGAACACCTTGAACCTGGCTGCAAATGCTGACCTTAGGAGGAAAGCAGTCCCCGCATGCTACGAATGTGATATCTGAATGGTGCCCAGGAAAGGAATTCTGGCAGAATTCTGAAAGACCATAGAAACACAGGCCGTCTCCAGCAGCACCTCCACGAGAGTCTATCCACAAAAGGAACACCTTGAAGCTGGCTGCGAATGCAGAGCTTAGGAGGAAAGCAGTAACTGCATGCTACGAATTAGATATCTGGACGGTGCCCAGGAAAGGAATTCTGGCGGAATTCTCAAAGAGCATAGAAGCATTGCCCGTCTCTAGCAACATCTCCACGAGAGTCTATCCAGGAAAGGAACACCTTGTAGCTGCCTGCGAATGCACAGCTTAGGAGGAAAGCAGTACCTGCATGCTACGAATGTGATATCTGGATGGTGCACAGGAAAGGAATTCTGACAGCCTTCTCAAAGAGCATAGAATCAGAGGCTGACTTCTGCAGCATCTCCACGAGAGTCTATCCACAAAAGGAACACTTTGAAGTTAGCTGCTAATGCAGAGGGTAGGAGAAAAGCAGTACCCGCATGGTACGAATGTGATATCTGGATGGTGCCCAGGAATGGAATTCTGGCAGAATTCTGAAAAAGCATAGAAGCACAGGCCGTCTCCTGCAGCACCTCCACGAGAGTCTATCCACAAAAGGAACACCTTGATGCTGGCTGCGAATGCGGATCTTAGGAGGAAAGCAGTACCCGCATGCTACGAATTAGATATCTGGATGGTGCCCAGGAAAGGAATTCTGACAGCTTTCTCAAAGAGCATAGAAGCAGAGCCCGTCTCCAGCAGCATCTCCACGAGAGTCTATCCACAAAAGGAACACCTTGTAGCTGCCTGTGAATGCACAGCTTAGGAGCCAACTAGTACCCTCATGCTACGAATGTGATATCTGGATGGTGCCCAGGAAAGGAATTCTGCCGGAATTCTCAAAGAGCATAGAAGCAGAGCCCGTCTCCAGCAGCATCTCCACGAGAGTCTCTCCAGGAAGGGAACTCTTGGTAGCTGCCTTCGAATGCACAGCCTACGAGCCAAGTAGTACCCGCATGCTACGAATGTGAAATCTGAATGGTGCCCAGGAATGGAATTCTGACAGCCTTCTCAAAGGGCATAGAAGTAGAGCCCGTCTCCATCAGCATCTCCACGAGAGACTATCCACAAAAGGAACACCTCGTAGCTGCCTGCGAATGCACAGCTTAGGAGCAAACTAGTACCCGCATGCGACGAATGTGAAATCTGGATGGTGCCCAGGAAAGGAATTCTGACAGCCTTCTCAAACAGCATAGAAGCAGAGGTCGACTTCAGCAGCATCTCCATGAGAGTCTATCCACAAAAGGAACACCTTGAACCTGGCTGCAAATGCTGACCTTAGGAGGAAAGCAGTCCCCGCATGCTACGAATGTGATATCTGAATGGTGCCCAAGAAAGGAATTCTGGCAGAATTCTGAAAGACCATAGAAGCACAGGCCGTCTCCAGCAGCACCTCCACGAGAGTCTATCCACAAAAGGAACACCTTGAAGCTGGCTGCGAATGCAGAGCTTAGGAGGAAAGCAGTAACTGCATGCTACGAATTAGATATCTGGACGGTGCCCAGGAAAGGAATTCTGGCGGAATTCTCAAAGAGCATAGAAGCATTGCCCGTCTCTAGCAACATCTCCACGAGAGTCTATCCAGGAAAGGAACACCTTGTAGCTGCCTGCGAATGCACAGCTTAGGAGGAAAGCAGTACCTGCATGCTACGAATGTGATATCTGGATGGTGCACAGGAAAGGAATTCTGACAGCCTTCTAAAAGAGCATAGAAGCAGAGCCGGTCTCCAGGAGCATGTCCACGAGAGTCTATTCACAAAAGGAACACCTTGTAGCTGCCTGTGAATGCACAGCTTAGGAGCAAACTAGTACCCGCATTCTACGAATGTGATATCTGGATGGTGCACAGGAAAGGAATTCTGACAGCCTTCTCAAAGAGCATAGAAGCAGAGGCTGACTTCAGCAGCATCTCCACGAGAATCTATCCACAAATGGAACACATTGAAGCTGGCTGCCAATGCAGAGTTTATGAGAAAAGCAGTACCCGCATGCTACGAATGTGATATCTGGATGGTCCCCAGGATTGGAATTCTGGCAGAATTCTGAAAGAGCAGAGAAGCACAGGCCGTCTTCTGCAGCACCTCCATGAGAGTCTATCCACAAAAGGAACACCTTGTAGCTGCCTGCTAATGCACAGCTTAGGAGCCAAGTAGTACCAGCATGCTACGAATGTGAAATCTGAATGGTGCCCAGGAAAGGAATTCTGACAGCCTTCTCAAACAGCATAGAAGCAGAGGTCGACTTCAGCAGCATCTCCATGAGAGTCTATCCACAAAAGGAACACCTTGAAGCTGGCTGCGAATGCAGAGCTTCGGAGGAAAGCAGTACCGCATGCTACGAATTAGATATCTGGATGGTGCAAAGGAAAGGAATTCTGGCAGAATTCTCAAAGAGCATGGAAGCAGAGCCCGTCTCCAGCAGCATCTCCACGAGAGTCTATCCACAAAAGGAACACCTTGTAGCTGCCTGCGAATGCACAGCTTAGGAGCAAACTAGTACCCGCATTCTACGAATGTGATATCTGGATGGTGCACAGGAAAGGAATTCTGACCGCCTTCTCAAAGAGCATAGAATCAGAGGCTGACTTCTGCAGCATCTCCACGAGAGTCTATCCACAAAAGGAACACCTTGAACCTGGCTGCAAATGCTGACCTTAGGAGGAAAGCAGTCCCCGCATGCTACGAATGTGATATCTGAATGGTGCCCAGGAATGGAATTCTGGCAGAATTCTGAAAAAGCATAGAAGCACAGGCCGTCTCCTGCAGCACCTCCACGAGAGTCTATCCACAAAAGGAACACCTTGATGCTGGCTGCGAATGCAGATCTTAGGAGGAAAGCAGTACTCGCATGCTAGGAATTTGATATCTGGAATGTGCCCAGGGTAGGAATTCTGGCAGAATTCTCAAAGAGCATAGAAGCACAGGCCGTCTCCTGCAGCATCTCCACGAGAGTCTATCCACGAAAGGAACACCTTGAAGCTGGCTGCGAATGCAGAGGTTAGGTTGAAAGCAGTACCCGCATGCTACGAATGTGATATCTGGATGGTGCACAGGAAAGGAATTCTGGCAAAATTCTAAAAGAGCATAGAAGCGGAGCCCGTCTCCAGCAGCCTCTCCACGAGAATCTATACACAAATGGAACACCTTGTAGCTGCCTGCGAATGCAGAGCTTCGTAGGAAAGCAGTACCCGCCTGCTACGAATGTGATATTTGGATGGTGCCCACGAATTGAATTCAGGCACAATTCTGAAAGAGAATAGAAGCACAGGCCGTCTCGAGCAGCATCTCCACGAGAGTCTATCCACAAAAGGAACCCCTTGAAGCTGGCTGCAAATGCAGAGCTTAGAGGCAAAGCAGTACCTGCATGCTACCAATGTGATATCTGGATGGTGCCCATGGAAGGAATTCTGGCAGAATTCTCAAAGAGCATAGAAGCAGAGCCAGTCTCCAGCAGCATCTCCACGACAGTCTATCCACAAAAGGAACACCTTGTAGCTGCCTGCGAATGCACAGCTTAGGAGCAAACTAGTACCCACATGCGACGAATGTGAAATCTGGATGGTGCCCAGGAAAGGAATTCTGACAGCCTTCTCAAACAGCATAGAAGCAGAGGTCGACTTCAGCAGCATCTCCATGAGAGTCTATCCACAAAAGGAACACCTTGAACCTGGCTGCAAATGCTGACCTTAGGAGGAAAGCAGTCCCCGCATGCTACGAATGTGATATCTGAATGGTGCCCAGGAAAGGAATTCTGGCAGAATTCTGAAAGACCATAGAAACACAGGCCGTCTCCAGCAGCACCTCCACGAGAGTCTATCCACAAAAGGAACACCTTGAAGCTGGCTGCGAATGCAGAGCTTAGGAGGAAAGCAGTAACTGCATGCTACGAATTAGATATCTGGACGGTGCCCAGGAAAGGAATTCTGGCGGAATTCTCAAAGAGCATAGAAGCATTGCCCGTCTCTAGCAACATCTCCACGAAAGTCTATCCAGGAAAGGAACACCTTGTAGCTGCCTGCGAATGCACAGCTTAGGAGGAAAGCAGTACCTGCATGCTACGAATGTGATATCTGGATGGTGCACAGGAAAGGAATTCTGACAGCCTTCTAAAAGAGCATAGAAGCAGAGCCCGTCTCCAGCAGCATCTCCACGAGAGTCTATCCACAAAAGGAACACCTTGTAGCTGCCTGCGAATGCACAGCTTAAGAGCAAACTAGTACCCGCATTCTACGAATGTGATATCTGAATGGTGCACAGGAAAGGAATTCTGACCGCCTTCTCAAAGAGCATAGAATCAGAGGCTGACTTCTGCAGCATCTCCACGAGAGTCTATCCACAAAAGGAACACTTTGAAGCTAGCTGCTAATGCAGAGGGTAGGAGAAAAGCAGTACCCGCATGGTACGAATGTGATATCTGGATGGTGCCCAGGAATGGAATTCTGGCAGAATTCTGAAAAAGCATAGAAGCACAGGCCGTCTCCTGCAGCACCTCCACGAGAGTCTATCCACAAAAGGAACACCTTGATGCTGGCTGCGAATGCAGATCTTAGGAGGAAAGCAGTACCCGCATGCTACGAATTAGATATCTGGATGGTGCCCAGGAAAGGAATTCTGACAGCTTTCTCAAAGAGCATAGAAGCAGAGCCCGTCTCCAGCAGCATCTCCACGAGAGTCTATCCACAAAAGGAACACCTTGTAGCTGCCTGTGAATGCACAGCTTAGGAGCCAACTAGTACCCGCATTCTACGAATGTGATATCTGGATGGTGCCCAGGAAAGGAATTCTGCCGGAATTCTCAAAGAGCATAGAAGCAGAGCCCGTCTCCAGCAGCATCTCCACGAGAGTCTCTCCAGGAAAGGAACTCTTGGTAGCTGCCTTCGAATGCACAGCCTACGAGCCAAGTAGTACCCGCATGCTACGAATGTGAAATCTGAATGGTGCCCAGGAATGGAATTCTGACAGCCTTCTCAAAGGGCATAGAAGTAGAGCCCGTCTCCATCAGCATCTCCACGTGAGACTATCCACAAAAGGAACACCTCGTAGCTGCCTGCGAATGCACAGCTTAGGAGCAAACTAGTACCCGCATGCGACGAATGTGAAATCTGAATGGTGCCCAGGAAAGGAATTCTGACAGCCTTCTCAAACAGCATAGAAGCAGAGGTCGACTTCAGCAGCATCTCCATGAGAGTCTATCCACAAAAGGAACACCTTGAACCTGGCTGCAAATGCTGACCGTAGGAGGAAAGCAGTCCCCGCATGCTACGAATGTGATATCTGAATGGTGCCCAAGAAAGGAATTCTGGCAGAATTCTGAAAGACCATAGAAGCACAGGCCGTCTCCAGCAGCACCCCCACGAGAGTCTATCCACAAAAGGAACACCTTGAAGCTGGCTGCGAATGCAGAGCTTAGGAGGAAAGCAGTAACTGCATGCTACGAATTAGATATCTGGACGGTGCCCAGGAAAGGAATTCTGGCGGAATTCTCAAAGAGCATAGAAGCATTGCCCGTCTCTAGCAACATCTCCACGAGAGTCTATCCAGGAAAGGAACACCTTGTAGCTGCCTGCGAATGCACAGCTTAGGAGGAAAGCAGTACCTGCATGCTACGAATGTGATATCTGGATGGTGCACAGGAAAGGAATTCTGACAGCCTTCTAAAAGAGCATAGAAGCAGAGCCGGTCTCCAGGAGCATGTCCACGAGAGTCTATTCACAAAAGGAACACCTTGTAGCTGCCTGTGAATGCACAGCTTACGAGCAAACTAGTACCCGCATTCTACGAATGTGATATCTGGATGGTGCACAGGAAAGGAATTCTGACAGCCTTCTCAAAGAGCATAGAATCAGAGGCTGACTTCAGCAGCATCTCCACGAGAATCTATCCACAAACGGAACACATTGAAGCTGGCTGCCAATGCAGAGTTAATGAGAAAAGCAGTACCCGCATGCTACGAATGTGATATCTGGATGGTCCCCAGGATTGGAATTCTGGCAGAATTCTGAAAGAGCAGAGAAGCACAGGCCGTCTTCTGCAGCACCTCCATGAGAGTCTATCCACAAAAGGAACACCTTGTAGCTGCCTGCTAATGCACAGCTTAGGAGCCAAGTAGTACCAGCATGCTACGAATGTGAAATCTGAATGGTGCCCAGGAAAGGAATTCTGACAGCCTTCTCAAACAGCATAGAAGCAGAGGTCGACTTCAGCAGCATCTCCATGAGAGTCTATCCACAAAAGGAACACCTTGAAGCTGGCTGCGAATGCAGAGGTTCGGAGGAAAGCAGTACCGCATGCTACGAATTAGATATCTGGATGGTGCAAAGGAAAGGAATTCTGGCAGAATTCTCAAAGAGCATGGAAGCAGAGCCCGTCTCCAGCAGCATCTCCACGAGAGTCTATCCACAAAAGGAACACCTTGTAGCTGCCTGCGAATGCACAGCTTAGGAGCAAACTAGTACCCGCATTCTACGAATGTGATATCTGGATGGTGCACAGGAAAGGAATTCTGACCGCCTTCTCAAAGAGCATAGAATCAGAGGCTGACTTCTGCAGCATCTCCACGAGAGTCTATCCACAAAAGGAACACCTTGAACCTGGCTGCAAATGCTGACCTTAGGAGGAAAGCAGTCCCCGCATGCTACGAATGTGATATCTGAATGGTGCCCAGGAATGGAATTCTGGCAGAATTCTGAAAAAGCATAGAAGCACAGGCCGTCTCCTGCAGCACCTCCACGAGAGTCTATCCACAAAAGGAACACCTTGATGCTGGCTGCGAATGCAGATCTTAGGAGGAAAGCAGTACCCGCATGCTAGGAATTTGATATCTGGAATGTGCCCAGGATAGGAATTCTGGAAGAATTCTCAAAGAGCATAGAAGCACAGGCCGTCTCCTGCAGCATCTCCACGAGAGTCTATCCACGAAAGGAACACCTTGAAGCTGGCTGCGAATGCAGAGGTTAGGTTGAAAGCAGTACCCGCATGCTACGAATGTGATATCTGGATGGTGCACAGGAAAGGAATTCTGGCAAAATTCTAAAAGAGCATAGAAGCGGAGCCCGTCTCCAGCAGCCTCTCCACGAGAATCTATACACAAATGGAACACCTTGTAGCTGCCTGCGAATGCAGAGCTTCGTAGGAAAGCAGTACCCGCCTGCTACGAATGTGATATTTGGATGGTGCCCACGAATTGAATTCAGGCACAATTCTGAAAGAGAATAGAAGCACAGGCCGTCTCGAGCAGCATCTCCACGAGAGTCTATCCACAAAAGGAACCCCTTGAAGCTGGCTGCAAATGCAGAGCTTAGAGGCAAAGCAGTACCTGCATGCTACCAATGTGATATCTGGATGGTGCCCATGGAAGGAATTCTGGCAGAATTCTCAAAGAGCATAGAAGCAGAGCCAGTCTCCAGCAGCATCTCCACGGCAGTCTATCCACAAAGGGAACACCTTGTAGCTGGCTGCAAATGCAGAGCTTAGAGGCAAAGCAGTACCTGCATGCTACCAATGTGAAATCTGGATGGTGCCCAGGAAAGGAATTCTGACAGCCTTCTAAAAGAGCATAGAAGCAGAGCCCGTCTCCAGCAGCATCTCCACGAGAGTCTATCCACAAAAGGAACACCTTGTAGCTGCCTGCGAATGCACAGCTTAAGAGCAAACTAGTACCCGCATTCTACGAATGTGATATCTGAATGGTGCACAGGAAAGGAATTCTGACCGCCTTCTCAAAGAGCATAGAATCAGAGGCTGACTTCTGCAGCATCTCCACGAGAGTCTATCCACAAAAGGAACACTTTGAAGCTAGCTGCTAATGCAGAGGGTAGGAGAAAAGCAGTACCCGCATGGTACGAATGTGATATCTGGATGGTGCCCAGGAATGGAATTCTGGCAGAATTCTGAAAAAGCATAGAAGCACAGGCCGTCTCCTGCAGCACCTCCACGAGAGTCTATCCACAAAAGGTACACCTTGATGCTGGCTGCGAATGCAGATCTTAGGAGGAAAGCAGTACCCGCATGAAACGATTTTATATCTGGATGGTGCCCAGGAAAGGAATTCTGGCAGAATTCTGAAAGAGCATAGAAGCAGAGCCCGTCTCCAGCAGCATCTCCACGAGAGTCTATCCACAAAAGGAACACCTTGAACCTGCCTGCGAATGCACAGCTTAGGAGCAAAGTAGTACCCTCATGCTACGAATGTGATATCTGGATGGTGCCCAGGAAAGGAATTCTGGCAGAATTCTCAAAGCGCATAATAGCAGAGGCCGACTCCAGCAGCATCTCCACGAGAGTCTATCCACAAAAGGAACACCTTGTACCTGCCTGCGAATGCACAGCTTAGGAGGAAAGCAGTACCTGCATGCTACGAATGTGATATCTGGATGGTACACAGGAAAGGAATCCTGACAGCCTCCTCAAAGAGCATAGAAGCAGAGCCCGTCTCCAGCAGCATTTCCACGAGAGTGTATCCACAAAAGGAACACCTTGTAGCTGCCTGTGAATGCACAGCTTACGAGCAAACTAGTACCCGCATTCTACGAATGTGATATCTGGATGGTGCACAGGAAAGGAATTCTGACAGCCTTTTCAAAGAGCATAGAAGCAGAGGCTGACTTCAGCAGCATCTCCACGAGAATCTATCAACAAACGGAACACCTTGAAGCTGGCTGCGAATGCAGAACTTAGGAGAAAAGCAGTACCCGCATGCTACGAATGTGATATCTGGATGGTCCCCAGGATTGGAATTCTGGCAGAATTCTGAAAGAGCAGAGAAGCACAGGCCGTCTTCTGCAGCACCTCCATGAGAGTCTATCCACAAAAGGAACACCTTGTAGCTGCCTGCTAATGCACAGCTTAGGAACCAAGTAGTACCAGCATGCTACGAATGTGAAATCTGAATGGTGCCCAGGAAAGGAATTCTGACAGCCTTCTCATACAGCATAGAAGCAGAGGACGACTTCAGCAGCATCTCCATGAGAGTCTCTCCACAAAAGAAACACCTTAACCCTGGCTGCAAATGCTGAGCTTAGGAGGAATGCAGTCCCCGCATGCTACGAATGTGATATCTGAATAGTGCCCAGGAAAGGAATTCTGGCAGAATTCTGAAAGACCATAGAAGCACAGGCCGTCTCTAGCAGCACCACCACGACAGTCTATCCACAAAAAGAACACCTTGAAGCTGGCTGCGAATGCAGAGCTTAGGAGGAAAGAAGTACCCGCATGCTACGAATTAGATATCTGGATGGTGCCCAGGAAAGGAATTCTGACAGCTTTCTCAAAGAGCATAGAAGCAGAGCCCGTCTCCAGCAGCATCTCCACGAGAGTCTATCCACAAAAGGAACACCTTGTAGCTGCCTGTGAATGCACAGCTTAGGAGCCAACTAGTACCCGCATTCTACGAATGTGATATCTGGATGGTGCCCAGGAAACGAATTCTGCCGGAATTCTCAAAGAGCATAGAAGCAGAGCCCGTCTCCAGCAGCATCTCCACGAGAGTCTCTCCAGGAAAGGAACTCTTGGTAGCTGCCTTCGAATGCACAGCCTACGAGCCAAGTAGTACCCGCATGCTACGAATGTGAAATCTGAATGGTGCCCAGGAATGGAATTCTGACAGCCTTCTCAAAGGACATAGAAGTAGAGCCCGTCTCCATCAGCATCTCCACGAGAGACTATCCACAAAAGGAACACCTCGTAGCTGCCTGCGAATGCACAGCTTAGGAGCAAACTAGTACCCGCATGCGACGAATGTGAAATCTGGATGGTGCCCAGGAAAGGAATTCTGACAGCCTTCTCAAACAGCATAGAAGCAGAGGTCGACTTCAGCAGCATCTCCATGAGAGTCTATCCACAAAAGGAACACCTTGAACCTGGCTGCAAATGCTGACCTTAGGAGGAAAGCAGTCCCCGCATGCTACGAATGTGATATCTGAATGGTGCCCAGGAAAGGAATTCTGGCAGAATTCTGAAAGACCATAGAAGCACAGGCCGTCTCCAGCAGCACCTCCACGAGAGTCTATCCACAAAGGGAACACCTTGAAGCTGGCTGCGAATGCAGAGCTTAGGAGGAAAGCAGTAACTGCATGCTACGAATTAGATAAATGAACGGTGCCCAGGAAAGGAATTCTGGCGGAATTCTCAAAGAGCATAGAAGCATTGCCCGTCTCTAGCAACATCTCCACGAGAGTCTATCCAGGAAAGGAACACCTTGTAGCTGCCTGCGAATGCACAGCTTAGGAGGAAAGCAGTACCTGCATGCTACGAATGTGATATCTGGATGGTGCACAGGAAAGGAATTCTGACAGCCTTCTAAAAGAGCATAGAAGCAGAGCCGGTCTCCAGGAGCATGTCCACGAGAGTCTATTCACAAAAGGAACACCTTGTAGCTGCCTGTGAATGCACAGCTTAGGAGCAAACTAGTACCCGCATTCTACGAATGTGATATCTGGATGGTGCACAGGAAAGGAATTCTGACAGCCTTCTCAAAGAGCATAGAAGCAGAGGCTGACTTCAGCAGCATCTCCACGAGAATCTATCCACAAAAGGAACACATTGAAGCTGGCTGCCAATGCAGAGCTTATGAGAAAAGCAGTACCCGCATGTTACGAATGTGATATCTGGATGGTCCCCAGAATTGGAATTCTGGCAGAATTCTGAAAGAGCAGAGAAGCACAGGCCGTCTTCTGCAGCACCTCCATGAGAGTCTATCCACAAAAGGAACACCTTGTAGCTGCCTGCTAATGCACAGCTTAGGAGCCAAGTAGTACCAGCATGCTACGAATGTGAAATCTGAATGGTGCCCAGGAAAGGAATTCTGACAGCCTTCTCAAACAGCATAGAAGCAGAGGTCGACTTCAGCAGCATCTCCATGAGAGTCTATCCACAAAAGGAACACCTTGAAGCTGGCTGCGAATGCAGAGCTTCGGAGGAAAGCAGTACCCGCATGCTACGAATTAGATATCTGGATGGTGCAAAGGAAAGGAATTCTGGCAGAATTCTCAAAGAGCATGGAAGCAGAGCCCGTCTCCAGCAGCATCTCCACGAGAGTCTATCCACAAAAGGAACACCTTGTAGCTGCCTGCGAATGCACAGCTTAGGAGCAAACTAGTACCCGCATTCTACGAATGTGATATCTGGATGGTGCACAGGAAAGGAATTCTGACCGCCTTCTCAAAGAGCATAGAATCAGAGGCTGACTTCTGCAGCATCTCCACGAGAGTCTATCCACAAAAGGAACACCTTGATGCTGGCTGCGAATGCAGATCTTAGGAGGAAAGCAGTACCCGCATGCTACGAATTTGATATCTGGAATGTGCCCAGGATAGGAATTCTGGAAGAATTCTCAAAGAGCATAGAAGCACAGGCCGTCTCCTGCAGCATCTCCACGAGAGTCTATCCACGAAAGGAACACCTTGAAGCTGGCTGCGAATGCAGAGGTTAGGTTGAAAGCAGTACCCGCATGCTACGAATGTGATATCTGGATGGTGCACAGGAAAGGAATTCTGGCAAAATTCTAAAAGAGCATAGAAGCGGAGCCCGTCTCCAGCAGCCTCTCCACGAGAATCTATACACAAATGGAACACCTTGTAGCTGCCTGCGAATGCAGAGCTTCGTAGGAAAGCAGTACCCGCCTGCTACGAATGTGATATTTGGATGGTGCCCACGAATTGAATTCAGGCACAATTCTGAAAGAGAATAGAAGCACAGGCCGTCTCGAGCAGCATCTCCACGAGAGTCTATCCACAAAAGGAACCCCTTGAAGCTGGCTGCAAATGCAGAGCTTAGAGGCAAAGCAGTACCTGCATGCTACCAATGTGATATCTGGATGGTGCCCATGGAAGGAATTCTGGCAGAATTCTCAAAGAGCATAGAAGCAGAGCCAGTCTCCAGCAGCATCTCCACGACAGTCTATCCACAAAAGGAACACCTTGTAGCTGCCTGCGAATGCACAGCTTAGGAGCAAACTAGTACCCACATGCGACGAATGTGAAATCTGGATGGTGCCCAGGAAAGGAATTCTGACAGCCTTCTCAAACAGCATAGAAGCAGAGGTCGACTTCAGCAGCATCTCCATGAGAGTCTATCCACAAAAGGAACACCTTGAACCTGGCTGCAAATGCTGACCTTAGGAGGAAAGCAGTCCCCGCATGCTACGAATGTGATATCTGAATGGTGCCCAGGAAAGGAATTCTGGCAGAATTCTGAAAGACCATAGAAACACAGGCCGTCTCCAGCAGCACCTCCACGAGAGTCTATCCACAAAAGGAACACCTTGAAGCTGGCTGCGAATGCAGAGCTTAGGAGGAAAGCAGTAACTGCATGCTACGAATTAGATATCTGGACGGTGCCCAGGAAAGGAATTCTGGCGGAATTCTCAAAGAGCATAGAAGCATTGCCCGTCTCTAGCAACATCTCCACGAGAGTCTATCCAGGAAAGGAACACCTTGTAGCTGCCTGCGAATGCACAGCTTAGGAGGAAAGCAGTACCTGCATGCTACGAATGTGATATCTGGATGGTGCACAGGAAAGGAATTCTGACAGCCTTCTAAAAGAGCATAGAAGCAGAGCCCGTCTCCAGCAGCATCTCCACGAGAGTCTATCCACAAAAGGAACACCTTGTAGCTGCCTGCGAATGCACAGCTTAAGAGCAAACTAGTACCCGCATTCTACGAATGTGATATCTGAATGGTGCACAGGAAAGGAATTCTGACCGCCTTCTCAAAGAGCATAGAATCAGAGGCTGACTTCTGCAGCATCTCCACGAGAGTCTATCCACAAAAGGAACACTTTGAAGCTAGCTGCTAATGCAGAGGGTAGGAGAAAAGCAGTACCCGCATGGTACGAATGTGATATCTGGATGGTGCCCAGGAATGGAATTCTGGCAGAATTCTGAAAAAGCATAGAAGCACAGGCCGTCTCCTGCAGCACCTCCACGAGAGTCTATCCACAAAAGGAACACCTTGATGCTGGCTGCGAATGCAGATCTTAGGAGGAAAGCAGTACCCGCATGCAACGATTTTATATCTGGATGGTGCCCAGGAAAGGAATTCTGGCAGAATTCTGAAAGAGCATAGAAGCAGAGCCCGTCTCCAGCAGCATCTCCACGAGAGTCTATCCACAAAGGAACACCTTGAACCGGCCTGCGAATGCACAGCTTAGAAGCAAAGTAGTACCCTCATGCTACGAATGTGATATCTGGATGGTGCCCAGGAAAGGAATTCTGGCAGAATTCTCAAAGCGCATAATAGAAGAGTCCGACTCCAGCAACATGTCCACGAGAGTCTATCCACAAAAGGAACACCTTGTAGCTGCCTGCGAATGCACAGCTTAGGAGCAAACTAGTACCCGCATTCTACGAATGTGATATCTGGATGGTGCACAGGAAAGGAATTCTGACCGCCTTCTCAAAGAGCATAGAATCAGAGGCTGACTTCTGCAGCATCTCCACGAGAGTCTATCCACAAAAGGAACACCTTGAACCTGGCTGCAAATGCTGACCTTAGGAGGAAAGCAGTCCCCGCATGCTACGAATGTGATATCTGAATGGTGCCCAGGAATGGAATTTTGGCAGAATTCTGAAAAAGCATAGAAGCACAGGCCGTCTCCTGCAGCACCTCCACGAGAGTCTATCCACAAAAGGAACACCTTGATGCTGGCTGCGAATGCAGATCTTAGGAGGAAAGCAGTACCCGCATGCTAGGAATTTGATATCTGGAATGTGCCCAGGATAGGAATTCTGGAAGAATTCTCAAAGAGCATAGAAGCACAGGCCGTCTCCTGCAGCATCTCCACGAGAGTCTATCCACGAAAGGAACACCTTGAAGCTGGCTGCGAATGCAGAGGTTAGGTTGAAAGCAGTACCCGCATGCTACGAATGTGATATCTGGATGGTGCACAGGAAAGGAATTCTGGCAAAATTCTAAAAGAGCATAGAAGCGGAGCCCGTCTCCAGCAGCCTCTCCACGAGAATCTATACACAAATGGAACACCTTGTAGCTGCCTGCGAATGCAGAGCTTCGTAGGAAAGCAGTACCCGCCTGCTACGAATGTGATATTTGGATGGTGCCCACGAATTGAATTCAGGCACAATTCTGAAAGAGAATAGAAGCACAGGCCGTCTCGAGCAGCATCTCCACGAGAGTCTATCCACAAAAGGAACCCCTTGAAGCTGGCTGCAAATGCAGAGCTTAGAGGCAAAGCAGTACCTGCATGCTACCAATGTGATATCTGGATGGTGCCCATGGAAGGAATTCTGGCAGAATTCTCAAAGAGCATAGAAGCAGAGCCAGTCTCCAGCAGCATCTCCACGACAGTCTATCCACAAAAGGAACACCTTGTAGCTGCCTGCGAATGCACAGCTTAGGAGCAAACTAGTACCCACATGCGACGAATGTGAAATCTGGATGGTGCCCAGGAAAGGAATTCTGACAGCCTTCTCAAACAGCATAGAAGCAGAGGTCGACTTCAGCAGCATCTCCATGAGAGTCTATCCACAAAAGGAACACCTTGAACCTGGCTGCAAATGCTGACCTTAGGAGGAAAGCAGTCCCCGCATGCTACGAATGTGATATCTGAATGGTGCCCAGGAAAGGAATTCTGGCAGAATTCTGAAAGACCATAGAAACACAGGCCGTCTCCAGCAGCACCTCCACGAGAGTCTATCCACAAAAGGAACACCTTGAAGCTGGCTGCGAATGCAGAGCTTAGGAGGAAAGCAGTAACTGCATGCTACGAATTAGATATCTGGATGGTGCCCAGGAAAGGAATTCTGGCAGAATTCTCAAAGAGCATAGAAGCATTGCCCGTCTCTAGCAACATCTCCACGAGAGTCTATCCAGGAAAGGAACACCTTGTAGCTGCCTGCGAATGCACAGCTTAGGAGGAAAGCAGTACCTGCATGCTACGAATGTGATATCTGGATGGTGCACAGGAAAGGAATTCTGACAGCCTTCTAAAAGAGCATAGAAGCAGAGCCCGTCTCCAGCAGCATCTCCACGAGAGTCTATCCACAAAAGGAACACCTTGTAGCTGCCTGCGAATGCACAGCTTAAGAGCAAACTAGTACCCGCATTCTACGAATGTGATATCTGAATGGTGCACAGGAAAGGAATTCTGACCGCCTTCTCAAACAGCATAGAATCAGAGGCTGACTTCTGCAGCATCTCCACGAGAGTCTATCCACAAAAGGAACACTTTGAAGCTAGCTGCTAATGCAGAGGGTAGGAGAAAAGCAGTACCCGCATGGTACGAATGTGATATCTGGATGGTGCCCAGGAATGGAATTCTGGCAGAATTCTGAAAAAGCATAGAAGCACAGGCCGTCTCCTGCAGCACCTCCACGAGAGTCTATCCACAAAAGGAACACCTTGATGCTGGCTGCGAATGCAGATCTTAGGAGGAAAGCAGTACCCGCATGCAACGATTTTATATCTGGATGGTGCCCAGGAAAGGAATTCTGGCAGAATTCTGAAAGAGCATAGAAGCAGAGCCCGTCTCCAGCAGCATCTCCACGAGAGTCTATCCACAAAGGAACACCTTGAACCTGCCTGCGAATGCACAGCTTAGGAGCAAAGTAGTACCCTCATGCTACGAATGTGATATCTGGATGGTGCCCAGGAAAGGAATTCTGGCAGAATTCTCAAAGCGCATAATAGCAGAGTCCGACTCCAGCAACATGTCCACGAGAGTCTATCCACAAAAGGAACACCTTGTACCTGCCTGCGAATGCACAGCTTAGGAGGAAAGCAGTACCTGCATGCTACGAATGTGATATCTGGATGGTACACAGGAAAGGAATCCTGACAGCCTCCTCAAAGAGCATAGAAGCAGAGCCCGTCTCCAGCAGCATCTCCACGAGAGTGTATCCACAAAAGGAACACCTTGTAGCTGCCTGTGAATGCACAGCTTACGAGCAAACTAGTACCCGCATTCTACGAATGTGATATCTGGATGGTGCACAGGAAAGGAATTCTGACAGCCTTTTCAAAGAGCATAGAAGCAGAGGCTGACTTCAGCAGCATCTCCACGAGAATCTATCAACAAACGGAACACCTTGAAGCTGGCTGCGAATGCAGAACTTAGGAGAAAAGCAGTACCCGCATGCTACGAATGTGATATCTGGATGGTACCCAGGATTGGAATTCTGGCAGAATTCTGCAAGAGCAGAGAAGCACAGGCCGTCTTCTGCAGCACCTCCACGAGAGTCTATCCACAAAAGGAACACCTTGTAGCTGCCTGCTAATGCACAGCTTAGGAACCAAGTAGTACCAGCATGCTACGAATGTGAAATCTGAATGGTGCCCAGGAAAGGAATTCTGACAGCCTTCTCAAACAGCATAGAAGCAGAGGACGACTTCAGCAGCATCTCCAAGAGAGACTCTCCACAAAAGAAACACCTTAACCCTGGCTGCAAATGCTGAGCTTAGGAGGAATGCAGTCCCCGCATGCTACGAATGTGATATCTGAATAGTGCCCAGGAAAGGAATTCTGGCAGAATTCTGAAAGACCATAGAAGCACAGGCCGTCTCTAGCAGCACCACCACGACAGTCTATCCACAAAAAGAACACCTTGAAGCTGGCTGCGAATGCAGAGCTTAGGAGGAAAGCAGTACCCGCATGCTACGAATTAGATATCTGGATGGTGCCCAGGAAAGGAATTCTGACAGCTTTCTCAAAGAGCATAGAAGCAGAGCCCGTCTCCAGCAGCATCTCCACGAGAGTCTATCCACAAAAGGAACACCTTGTAGCTGCCTGTGAATGCACAGCTTACGAGCCAACTAGTACCCGCATTCTACGAATGTGATATCTGGATGGTGCCCAGGAAACGAATTCTGCCGGAATTCTCAAAGAGCATAGAAGCAGAGCCCGTCTCCAGCAGCATCTCCACGAGAGTCTCTCCAGGAAAGGAACTCTTGGTAGCTGCCTTCGAATGCACAGCCTACGAGCCAAGTAGTACCCGCATGCTACGAATGTGAAATCTGAATGGTGCCCAGGAATGGAATTCTGACAGCCTTCTCAAAGGGCATAGAAGTAGAGCCCGTCTCCATCAGCATCTCCACGAGAGACTATCCACAAAAGGAACACCTCGTAGCTGCCTGCGAATGCACAGCTTAGGAGCAAACTAGTACCCGCATGCGACGAATGTGAAATCTGGATGGTGCCCAGGAAAGGAATTCTGACAGCCTTCTCAAACAGCATAGAAGCAGAGGTCGACTTCAGCAGCATCTCCATGAGAGTCTATCCACAAAAGGAACACCTTGAACCTGGCTGCAAATGCTGACCTTAGGAGGAAAGCAGTCCCCGCATGCTACGAATGTGATATCTGAATGGTGCCCAAGAAAGGAATTCTGGCAGAATTCTGAAAGACCATAGAAGCACAGGCCGTCTCCAGCAGCACCTCCACGAGAGTCTATCCACAAAAGGAACACCTTGAAGCTGGCTGCGAATGCAGAGCTTAGGAGGAAAGCAGTAACTGCATGCTACGAATTAGATATCTGGACGGTGCCCAGGAAAGGAATTCTGGCGGAATTCTCAAAGAGCATAGAAGCATTGCCCGTCTCTAGCAACATCTCCACGAGAGTCTATCCAGGAAAGGAACACCTTGTAGCTGCCTGCGAATGCACAGCTTAGGAGGAAAGCAGTACCTGCATGCTACGAATGTGATATCTGGATGGTGCACAGGAAAGGAATTCTGACAGCCTTCTAAAAGAGCATAGAAGCAGAGCCGGTCTCCAGGAGCATGTCCACGAGAGTCTATTCACAAAAGGAACACCTTGTAGCTGCCGGTGAATGCACAGCTTAGGAGCAAACTAGTACCCGCATTCTACGAATGTGATATCTGGATGGTGCACAGGAAAGGAATTCTGACAGCCTTCTCAAAGAGCATAGAAGCAGAGGCTGACTTCAGCAGCATCTCCACGAGAATCTATCCACAAACGGAACACATTGAAGCTGGCTGCCAATGCAGAGCTTATGAGAAAAGCAGTACCCGCATGCTACGAATGTGATATCTGGATGGTCCCCAGGATTGGAATTCTGGCAGAATTCTGAAAGAGCAGAGAAGCACAGGCCGTCTTCTGCAGCACCTCCATGAGAGTCTATCCACAAAAGGAACACCTTGTAGCTGCCTGCTAATGCACAGCTTAGGAGCCAAGTAGTACCAGCATGCTACGAATGTGAAATCTGAATGGTGCCCAGGAAAGGAATTCTGACAGCCTTCTCAAACAGCATAGAAGCAGAGGTCGACTTCAGCAGCATCTCCATGAGAGTCTATCCACAAAAGGAACACCTTGAAGCTGGCTGCGAATGCAGAGCTTCGGAGGAAAGCAGTACCCGCATGCTACGAATGTGATATCTGGATGGTGCACAGGAAAGGAATTCTGGCAGAATTCTCAAAGAGCATAGAAGCAGAGGCCGTCTCCAGCAGCCTCTCCACGAGAGTCTATCCACAAAAGGAACACCTTGTAGCTGCCTGCGAATGCACAGCTTCGTAGGAAAGCAGTACCCGCCTGCTACGAATGTGATATTTGGATGGTGCCCACGAATTGAATTCAGGCACAATTCTGAAAGAGAATAGAAGCACAGGCCGTCTCCAGCAGCATCTCCACGAGAGTCTATCCTCAAAAGGAACCCCTTGAAGCTGGCTGCAAATGCAGAGCTTAGAGGCAAAGCAGTACCTGCATGCTACCAATGTGATATCTGGAAGGTGCCCATGGAAGGAATTCTGGCAGAATTCTCAAAGAGCATAGAAGCAGAGCCAGTCTCCAGCAGCATCTCCACGACAGTCTATCCACAAAAGGAACACCTTGTAGCTGCCTGCGAATGCACAGCTTAGGAGCAAACTAGTACCCACATGCGACGAATGTGAAATCTGGATGGTGCCAAGGAAAGGAATTCTGACAGCCTTCTCAAACAGCATAGAAGCAGAGGTCGACTTCAGCAGCATCTCCATGAGAGTCTATCCACAAAAGGAACACCTTGAACCTGGCTGCAAATGCTGACCTTAGGAGGAAAGCAGTCCCCGCATGCTACGAATGTGATATCTGAATGGTGCCCAGGAAAGGAATTCTGGCAGAATTCTGAAAGACCATAGAAACACAGGCCGTCTCCAGCAGCACCTCCACGAGAGTCTATCCACAAAAGGAACACCTTGAAGCTGGCTGCGAATGCAGAGCTTAGGAGGAAAGCAGTAACTGCATGCTACGAATTAGATATCTGGACGGTGCCCAGGAAAGGAATTCTGGCGGAATTCTCAAAGAGCATAGAAGCATTGCCCGTCTCTAGCAACATCTCCACGAGAGTCTATCCAGGAAAGGAACACCTTGTAGCTGCCTGCGAATGCACAGCTTAGGAGGAAAGCAGTACCTGCATGCTACGAATGAGATATCTGGATGGTGCACAGGAAAGGAATTCTGACAGCCTTCTAAAAGAGCATAGAAGCAGAGCCCGTCTCCAGCAGCATCTCCACGAGAGTCTATCCACAAAAGGAACACCTTGTAGCTGCCTGCGAATGCACAGCTTAAGAGCAAACTAGTACCCGCATTCTAAGAATGTGATATCTGAATGGTGCACAGGAAAGGAATTCTGACCGCCTTCTCAAAGAGCATAGAATCAGAGGCTGACTTCTGCAGCATCTCCACGAGAGTCTATCCACAAAAGGAACACTTTGAAGCTAGCTACTAATGCAGAGGGTAGGAGAAAAGCAGTACCCGCATGGTACGAATGTGATATCTGGATGGTGCCCAGGAATGGAATTCTGGCAGAATTCTGAAAAAGCATAGAAGCACAGGCCGTCTCCTGCAGCACCTCCACGAGAGTCTATCCACAAAAGGAACACCTTGATGCTGGCTGCGAATGCAGATCTTAGGAGGAAAGCAGTACCCGCATGCAACGATTTTATATCTGGATGGTGCCCAGGAAAGGAATTCTGGCAGAATTCTGAAAGAGCATAGAAGCAGAGCCCGTCTCCAGCAGCATCTCCACGAGAGTCTATCCACAAAAGGAACACCTTGAACCTGCCTGCGAATGCACAGCTTAGGAGCAAAGTAGTACCCTCATGCTACGAATGTGATATCTGGATGGTGCCCAGGAAAGGAATTCTGGCAGAATTCTCAAAGCGCATAATAGCAGAGGCCGACTCCAGCAACATGTCCACGAGAGTCTATCCACAAAAGGAACACCTTGTACCTGCCTGCGAATGCACAGCTTAGGAGGAAAGCAGTACCTGCATGCTACGAATGTGATATCTGGATGGTACACAGGAAAGGAATCCTGACAGCCTCCTCAAAGAGCATAGAAGCAGAGCCCGTCTCCAGCAGAATCTCCACGAGAGTGTATCCACAAAAGGAACACCTTGTAGCTGCCTGTGAATGCACAGCTTACGAGCAAACTAGTACCCGCATTCTACGAATGTGATATCTGGATGGTGCACAGGAAAGGAATTCTGACAGCCTTTTCAAAGAGCATAGAAGCAGAGGCTGACTTCAGCAGCATCTCCACGAGAATCTATCAACAAACGGAACACCTTGAAGCTGGCTGCGAATGCAGAACTTAGGAGAAAAGCAGTACCCGCATGCTACGAATGTGATATCTGGATGGTCCCCAGGATTGGAATTCTGGCAGAATTCTGCAAGAGCAGAGAAGCACAGGCCGTCTTCTGCAGCACCTCCACGAGAGTCTATCCACAAAAGGAACACCTTGTAGCTGCCTGCTAATGCACAGCTTAGGAACCAAGTAGTACCAGCATGCTACGAATGTGAAATCTGAATGGTGCCCAGGAAAGGAATTCTGACAGCCTTCTCAAACAGCATAGAAGCAGAGGACGACTTCAGCAGCATCTCCAAGAGAGACTCTCCACAAAAGAAACACCTTAACCCTGGCTGCAAATGCTGAGCTTAGGAGGAATGCAGTCCCCGCATGCTACGAATGTGATATCTGAATAGTGCCCAGGAAAGGAATTCTGGCAGAATTCTGAAAGACCATAGAAGCACAGGCCGTCTCTAGCAGCACCACCACGACAGTCTATCCACAAAAAGAACACCTTGAAGCTGGCTGCGAATGCAGAGCTTAGGAGGAAAGCAGTACCCGCATGCTACGAATTAGATATCTGGATGGTGCCCAGGAAAGGAATTCTGACAGCTTTCTCAAAGAGCATAGAAGCAGAGCCCGTCTCCAGCAGCATCTCCACGAGAGTCTATCCACAAAAGGAACACCTTGTAGCTGCCTGTGAATGCACAGCTTAGGAGCCAACTAGTACCCGCATTCTACGAATGTGATATCTGGATGGTGCCCAGGAAACGAATTCTGCCGGAATTCTCAAAGAGCATAGAAGCAGAGCCCGTCTCCAGCAGCATCTCCACGAGAGTCTCTCCAGGAAAGGAACTCTTGGTAGCTGCCTTCGAATGCACAGCCTACGAGCCAAGTAGTACCCGCATGCTACGAATGTGAAATCTGAATGGTGCCCAGGAATGGAATTCTGACAGCCTTCTCAAAGGACATAGAAGTAGAGCCCGTCTCCATCAGCATCTCCACGAGAGACTATCCACAAAAGGAACACCTCGTAGCTGCCTGCGAATGCACAGCTTAGGAGCAAACTAGTACCCGCATGCGACGAATGTGAAATCTGGATGGTGCCCAGGAAAGGAATTCTGACAGCCTTCTCAAACAGCATAGAAGCAGAGGTCGATTTCAGCAGCATCTCCATGAGAGTCTATCCACAAAAGGAACACCTTGAACCTGGCTGCAAATGCTGACCTTAGGAGGAAAGCAGTCCCCGCATGCTACGAATGTGATATCTGAATGGTGCCCAGGAAAGGAATTCTGGCAGAATTCTGAAAGACCATAGAAGCACAGGCCGTCTCCAGCAGCACCTCCACGAGAGTCTATCCACAAAAGGAACACCTTGAAGCTGGCTGTGAATGCAGAGCTTAGGAGGAAAGCAGTAACTGCATGCTACGAATTAGATATCTGGACGGTGCCCAGGAAAGGAATTCTGGCGGAATTCTCAAAGAGCATAGAAGCATTGCCCGTCTCTAGCAACATCTCCACGAGAGTCTATCCAGGAAAGGAACACCTTGTAGCTGCCTGCGAATGCACAGCTTAGGAGGAAAGCAGTACCTGCATGCTACGAATGTGATATCTGGATGGTGCACAGGAAAGGAATTCTGACAGCCTTCTAAAAGAGCATAGAAGCAGAGCCGGTCTCCAGGAGCATGTCCACGAGAGTCTATTCACAAAAGGAACACCTTGTAGCTGCCTGTGAATGCACAGCTTAGGAGCAAACTAGTACCCGCATTCTACGAATGTGATATCTGGATGGTGCACAGGAAAGGAATTCTGACAGCCTTCTCAAAGAGCATAGAAGCAGAGGCTGACTTCAGCAGCATCTCCACGAGAATCTATCCACAAACGGAACACATTGAAGCTGGCTGCCAATGCAGAGCTTATGAGAAAAGCAGTACCCGCATGCTACGAATGTGATATCTGGATGGTCCCCAGGATTGGAATTCTGGCAGAATTCTGAAAGAGCAGAGAAGCACAGGCCGTCTTCTGCAGCACCTCCATGAGAGTCTATCCACAAAAGGAACACCTTGTAGCTGCCTGCTAATGCACAGCTTAGGAGCCAAGTAGTACCAGCATGCTACGAATGTGAAATCTGAATGGTGCCCAGGAAAGGAATTCTGACAGCCTTCTCAAACAGCATAGAAGCAGAGGTCGACTTCAGCAGCATCTCCATGAGAGTCTATCCACAAAAGGAACACCTTGAAGCTGGCTGCGAATGCAGAGCTTCGGAGGAAAGCAGTACCCGCATGCTACGAATTAGATATCTGGATGGTGCAAAGGAAAGGAATTCTGGCAGAATTCTCAAAGAGCATGGAAGCAGAGCCCGTCTCCAGCAGCATCTCCACGAGAGTCTATCCACAAAAGGAACACCTTGTAGCTGCCTGCGAATGCACAGCTTAGGAGCAAACTAGTACCCGCATTCTACGAATGTGATATCTGGATGGTGCACAGGAAAGGAATTCTGACCGCCTTCTCAAAGAGCATAGAATCAGAGGCTGACTTCTGCAGCATCTCCACGAGAGTCTATCCACAAAAGGAACACCTTGAACCTGGCTGCAAATGCTGACCTTAGGAGGAAAGCAGTCCCCGCATGCTACGAATGTGATATCTGAATGGTGCCCAGGAATGGAATTCTGGCAGAATTCTGAAAAAGCATAGAAGCACAGGCCGTCTCCTGCAGCACCTCCACGAGAGTCTATCCACAAAAGGAACACCTTGATGCTGGCTGCGAATGCAGATCTTAGGAGGAAAGCAGTACCCGCATGCTACGAATTTGATATCTGGAATGTGCCCAGGATAGGAATTCTGGCAGAATTCTCAAAGAGCATAGAAGCACAGGCCGTCTCCTGCAGCATCTCCACGAGAGTCTATCCACGAAAGGAACACCTTGAAGCTGGCTGCGAATGCAGAGGTTAGGTTGAAAGCAGTACCCGCATGCTACGAATGTGATATCTGGATGGTGCACAGGAAAGGAATTCTGGCAAAATTCTAAAAGAGCAGAGAAGCGGAGCCCGTCTCCAGCAGCATCTCCACGAGAATCTATCCTCAAATGGAACACCTTGTAGCTGCCTGCGAATGCAGAGCTTAGTAGGAAAGCAGTACCCGCCTGCTACGAATGTGATATTTGGATGGTGCCAACGAATTGAATTCAGGCACAATTCTGAAAGAGAATAGAAGCACAGGCCGTCTCGAGCAGCATCTCCACGAGAGTCTATCCACAAAAGGAACCCCTTGAAGCTGGCTGCAAATGCAGAGCTTAGAGGCAAAGCAGTACCTGCATGCTACCAATGTGATATCTGGATGGTGCCCATGGAAGGAATTCTGGCAGAATTCTCAAAGAGCATAGAAGCAGAGCCAGTCTCCAGCAGCATCTCCACGACAGTCTATCCACAAAAGGAACACCTTGTAGCTGCCTGCGAATGCACAGCTTAGGAGCAAACTAGTACCCGCATGCGACGAATGTGAAATCTGGATGGTGCCCAGGAAAGGAATTCTGACAGCCTTCTCAAACAGCATAGAAGCAGAGGTCGACTTCAGCAGCATCTCCATGAGAGTCTATCCACAAAAGGAACACCTTGAACCTGGCTGCAAATGCTGACCTTAGGAGGAAAGCAGTCCCCGCATGCTACGAATGTGATATCTGAATGGTGCCCAGGAAAGGAATTCTGGCAGAATTCTGAAAGACCATAGAAACACAGGCTGTCTCCAGCAGCACCTCCACGAGAGTCTATCCACAAAAGGAACACCTTGAAGCTGGCTGCGAATGCAGAGCTTAGGAGGAAAGCAGTAACTGCATGCTACGAATTAGATATGTGGACGGTGCCCAGGAAAGGAATTCTGGCGGAATTCTCAAAGAGCATAGAAGCATTGCCCGTCTCTAGCAACATCTCCACGAGAGTCTATCCAGGAAAGGAACACCTTGTAGCTGCCTGCGAATGCACAGCTTAGGAGGAAAGCAGTACCTGCATGCTACGAATGTGATATCTGGATGGTGCACAGGAAAGGAATTCTGACAGCCTTCTAAAAGAGCATAGAAGCAGAGCCCGTCTCCAGCAGCATCTCCACGAGAGTCTATCCACAAAAGGAACACCTTGTAGCTGCCTGCGAATGCACAGCTTAAGAGCAAACTAGTACCCGCATTCTACGAATGTGATATCTGAATGGTGCACAGGAAAGGAATTCTGACCGCCTTCTCAAAGAGCATAGAATCAGAGGCTGACTTCTGCAGCATCTCCACGAGAGTCTATCCACAAAAGGAACACTTTGAAGCTAGCTGCTAATGCAGAGGGTAGGAGAAAAGCAGTACCCGCATGGTACGAATGTGATATCTGGATGGTGCCCAGGAATGGAATTCTGGCAGAATTCTGAAAAAGCATAGAAGCACAGGCCGTCTCCTGCAGCACCTCCACGAGAGTCTATCCACAAAAGGAACACCTTGATGCTGGCTGCGAATGCAGATCTTAGGAGGAAAGCAGTACCCGCATGCAACGATTTTATATCTGGATGGTGCCCAGGAAAGGAATTCTGGCAGAATTCTGAAAGAGCATAGAAGCAGAGCCCGTCTCCAGCAGCATCTCCACGAGAGTCTATCCACAAAAGGAACACCTTGAACCTGCCTGCGAATGCACAGCTTAATAGCAAAGTAGTACCCTCATGCTACGAATGTGATATCTGAATGGTGCCCAGGAAAGGAATTCTGGCAGAATTCTCAAAGCGCATAATAGCAGAGGCCGACTCCAGCAACATGTCCACGAGAGTCTATCCACAAAAGGAACACCTTGTACCTGCCTGCGAATGCACAGCTTAGGAGGAAAGCAGTACCTGCATGCTACGAATGTGATATCTGGATGGTACACAGGAAAGGAATCCTGACAGCCTCCTCAAAGAGCATAGAAGCAGAGCCCGTCTCCAGCAGCATCTCCACGAGAGTGTATCCACAAAAGGAACACCTTGTAGCTGCCTGTGAATGCACAGCCTACGAGCAAACTTGTACCCGCATTCTACGAATGTGATATCTGGATGGTGCACAGGAAAGGAATTCTGACAGCCTTCTCAAAGAGCATAGAAGCAGAGGCTGACTTCAGCAGCATCTCCACGAGAATCTATCAACAAACGGAACACCTTGAAGCTGGCTGCGAATGCAGAACTTAGGAGAAAAGCAGTACCCGCATGCTACGAATGTGATATCTGGATATTCCCCAGGATTGGAATTCTGGCAGAATTCTGCAAGAGCAGAGAAGCACAGGCCGTCTTCTGCAGCACCTCCACGAGAGTCTATCCACAAAAGGAACACCTTGTAGCTGCCTGCTAATGCACAGCTTAGGAACCAAGTAGTACCAGCATGCTACAAATGTGAAATCTGAATGGTGCCCAGGATAGGAATTCTGACAGCCTTCTCAAACAGCATAGAAGCAGAGGACGACTTCAGCAGCATCTCCATGAGAGTCTCTCCACAAAAGAAACACCTTAACCCTGGCTGCAAATGCTGAGCTTAGGAGGAATGCAGTCCCCGCATGCTACGAATGTGATATCTGAATAGTGCCCAGGAAAGGAATTCTGGCAGAATTCTGAAAGACCATAGAAGCACAGGCCGTCTCCAGCAGCACCACCACGACAGTCTATCCACAAAAAGAACACCTTGAAGCTGGCTGCGAATGCAGAGCTTAGGAGGAAAGCAGTACCCGCATGCTACGAATTAGATATCTGGATGGTGCCCAGGAAAGGAATTCTGACAGCTTTCTCAAAGAGCATAGAAGAAGAGCCCGTCTCCAGCAGCATCTCCACGAGAGTCTATCCACAAAAGGAACACCTTGTAGCTGCCTGTGAATGCACAGCTTAGGAGCCAACTAGTACCCGCATTCTACGAATGTGATATCTGGATGGTGCCCAGGAAACGAATTCTGCCGGAATTCTCAAAGAGCATAGAAGCAGAGCCCGTCTCCAGCAGCATCTCCACGAGAGTCTCTCCAAGAAAGGAACTCTTGGTAGCTGCCTTCCAATGCACAGCCTACGAGCCAAGTAGTAACCGCATGTTACGAATGTGAAAACTGAATGGTGCCCAGGAATGGAATTCTGACAGCCTTCTCAAAGGGCATAGAAGTAGAGCCCGTCTCCATCAGCATCTCCACGAGAGACTATCCACAAAAGGAACACCTCGTAGCTGCCTGCGAATGCACAGCTTTAGGGCAAACTAGTACCCGCATTCTACGAATGTGATATCTGGATGGTGCACAGGAAAGGAATTCTGACAGCCTTCTCAAAGAGCATAGGAGCAGAGCCGGTCGCCAGCAGCATCTCCACGAGAGTCTATCCACAAAAGGAACACCTTGAACCTGGCTGAAAATGCTGACCTTAGGAGGAAAGCAGTCCCCGCATGCTACGAATGTGATATCTGAATGGTGCCCAGGAAAGGAATTCTGGCAGAATTCTGAAAGTCCATAGAAGCACAGGCCGTCTCCAGCAGCACCACCACGACAGTCTATCCACAAAAGGTACACCTTGAAGCTGGCTGCGAATGCAGAGCTTCGGAGGAAAGCAGTACCCGCATGCTACGAATTAGATATCTGGATGGTGCCCAGGAAAGGAATTCTGGCAGAATTCTCAAAGAGCATGGAAGCAGAGCCCGTCTCCAGCAGCATCTCCACGAGAGTCTATCCACAAAAGGAACACCTTGTAGCTGCCTGCGAATGCACAGCTTAGGAGCAAACTAGTACCCGCATGCTACGAATGTGAAATCTGGAAGGTGCCCATTAAAGGAATTCTGACAGCCTTCTAAAACAGCATAGAAGCAGAGGTCGACTTCAGCAGCGTCTCCATGAGAGTCTATCCACAAAAGGAACACCTTGAACCTGGCTGCAAATGCTGACCTTAGGAGGAAAGCAGTCCCCGCATGCTACGAATGTGATATCTGAATGGTGCCCAGGAAAGGAATTCTGGCAGAATTCTGAAAGTCCATAGAAGCACAGGCCGTCTCCAGCAGCACCACCACGACAGTCTATCCACAAAAGGTACACCTTGAAGCTGGCTGCGAATGCAGAGCTTCGGAGGAAAGCAGTACCCGCATGCTACGAATTAGATATCTGGATGGTGCCCAGGAAAGGAATTCTGGCAGAATTCTCAAAGAGCATGGAAGCAGAGCCCGTCTCCAGCAGCATCTCCACGAGAGTCTATCCACAAAAGGAACACCTTGTAGCTGCCTGCGAATGCACAGCTTAGGAGGAAACTAGTACCCGCATTCTACGAATGTGATATCTGGATGGTGCACAGGAAAGGAATTCTGACAGCCTTCTCAAAGAGCATAGAATCAGAGGCTGACTTCAGCAGCATCTCCACGAGAGTTTATCCACAAAAGGAACACTTTGAAGCTGGCTGCGAATGCAGAGTTAGGAGCAAAGCAGTACCCGCATGGTACGAATGTGATATCTGGATGGTGCCCAGGAATGGAATTCTGGCAGAATTGTCAAAGAGCATAGAAGCACAGGCCGTCTCCTGCAGCACCTCCACGAGAGTCTATCCACAAAAGGACCACCTTGAAGCTGGCTGCGAATGCAGAGGTTAGGTTGAAAGCAGTACCCGCATGCTACGAATTTATATCTGGATGGTGCCCAGGATAGGAATTCTGGCAGAATTCTCAAAGAGCATAGAAGCACAGGCCGTCTCCTGCAGCATCTCCACGAGAGTCTATCCACAAAAGGAACACCTTGTAGCTGCCTGCGAATGCAGAGCTTAGTAGGAAAGCAGTAACCGCATGCTACGAATGTGATATCTGGATGGTGCAGACGAATGGAATTCTGGCAGAATTCTGAAAGAGAAGAGAAGCACAGGCCGTCTCCAGCAGCACCTCCACGAGAGTCTATCCACAAAAGGAATGCCTTGAAGCTGGTTGCGAATGCAGTGCTTAGGAGGAAAGCAGTACCCGCATGCTACGAATTTATATCTGGATGGTGCCCAGGATAGGAATTGTGGCACAATTCTCAAAGAGCATAGAAGCACAGGCCGTCTCCTGCAGCATCTCCACGAGAGTCTATCCACAAAAGGAACACCTTGAAGCTGGCTGCGAATGCAGAGCTTAGGTTGAAACCAGTACCCGCATGCTACGAATGTGATATCTGGATGGTGCACAGGAAAGGAATTCTGGCAGAATTCTGAAAGAGCATAGAAGCAGAGCCCGTCTCCAGCAGCATCTCCAACAGAGTCTATCCACAAAAGGAACACCTTGTAGCTGCCTGCGAATGCAGAGCTTAGTAGGAAAGCAGTACCCGCATGCTACGAATGTGATATCTGGATTGTGCCCACGAATGGAATTCTGGCAGAATTCTGAAAGAGAAGAGAAGCACAGGCCGTCTCCAGCAGCACCTCCACGAGAGTCTATCCACAATAGGAATGCCTTGAAGCTGGTTGCGAATGCAGTGCTTTGGAGGAAAGCAGTACCTGCATGCTACGAATGTGATATCGGGATGGTGCCCAGGAAAGGAATTCTGGCAGAATTCTCAAAGTTCATGGAAGCAGAGGCCGATTTCAGCAGCATCTCCTCGAGAGTCTATACACAAAAGGAACACCTTGAAGCTGGTTGCGAAGGCAGAGCTTAGGAGGAAAGCAGTACCCGCATGCTACGAATTTGATATCTGGAAAGTGCCCAGGATAGGAATTCTGGTAGAATTTTCAAAGAGCATAGAAGCACAGGCCGTATCCTGCAGCATCTCCACGAGAGTCTATCCACAAAAGGAACACCTTGTAGCTGCCTGAGAATGCACAGCTTAGGAGCAAACTAGTACCCGCATGATACGAATGTGAAATCTGGATGGTGCCCAGGAAAGGAATTCTGACAGCCTTCTGAAAGGGCATAGAAGCAGAGCCCGTCTCCAGCAGCATCTCCACGAGAGTCTATCCACAAAAGGAACACCTCGTAGCTGCCTGCGAATGCAGATCTTAGGAGGAAAGCAGTAACCGCATGCTACGAATTTATATCTGGATGGTGCCCAGGATAGGAATTCTGGCAGAATTCTCAAAGAGCATAGAAGCACAGGCCGTCTCCTGCAGCATCTCCACGAGAGTCTATCCACGAAAGGAACACCTTGAAGCTGGCTGCGAATGCAGAGGTTAGGTTGAAAGCAGTACCCGCATGCTACGAATGTGATATCTGGATGGTGCACAGGAAAGGAATTCTGGCAAAATTCTAAAAGAGCATAGAAGCGGAGCCCGTCTCCAGCAGCCTCTCCACGAGAATCTATACACAAATGGAACACCTTGTAGCTGCCTGCGAATGCAGAGCTTCGTAGGAAAGCAGTACCCGCCTGCTACGAATGTGATATTTGGATGGTGCCCACGAATTGAATTCAGGCACAATTCTGAAAGAGAATAGAAGCACAGGCCGTCTCGAGCAGCATCTCCACGAGAGTCTATCCACAAAAGGAACCCCTTGAAGCTGGCTGCAAATGCAGAGCTTAGAGGCAAAGCAGTACCTGCATGCTACCAATGTGATATCTGGATGGTGCCCATGGAAGGAATTCTGGCAGAATTCTCAAAGAGCATAGAAGCAGAGCCAGTCTCCAGCAGCATCTCCACGACAGTCTATCCACAAAAGGAACACCTTGTAGCTGCCTGCGAATGCACAGCTTAGGAGCAAACTAGTACCCACATGCGACGAATGTGAAATCTGGATGGTGCCCAGGAAAGGAATTCTGACAGCCTTCTCAAACAGCATAGAAGCAGAGGTCGACTTCAGCAGCATCTCCATGAGAGTCTATCCACAAAAGGAACACCTTGAACCTGGCTGCAAATGCTGACCTTAGGAGGAAAGCAGTACCCGCATGCAACGATTTTATATCTGGATGGTGCCCAGGAAAGGAATTCTGGCAGAATTCTGAAAGAGCATAGAAGCAGAGCCCGTCTCCAGCAGCATCTCCACGAGAGTCTATCCACAAAGGAACACCTTGAACCTGCCTGCGAATGCACAGCTTAGGAGCAAAGTAGTACCCTCATGCTACGAATGTGATATCTGGATGGTGCCCAGGAAAGGAATTCTGGCAGAATTCTCAAAGCGCATAATAGCAGAGTCCGACTCCAGCAACATGTCCACGAGAGTCTATCCACAAAAGGAACACCTTGTACCTGCCTGCGAATGCACAGCTTAGGAGGAAAGCAGTACCTGCATGCTACGAATGTGATATCTGGATGGTACACAGGAAAGGAATCCTGACAGCCTCCTCAAAGAGCATAGAAGCAGAGCCCGTCTCCAGCAGCATCTCCACGAGAGTGTATCCACAAAAGGAACACCTTGTAGCTGCCTGTGAATGCACAGCTTACGAGCAAACTAGTACCCGCATTCTACGAATGTGATATCTGGATGGTGCACAGGAAAGGAATTCTGACAGCCTTTTCAAAGAGCATAGAAGCAGAGGCTGACTTCAGCAGCATCTCCACGAGAATCTATCAACAAACGGAACACCTTGAAGCTGGCTGCGAATGCAGAACTTAGGAGAAAAGCAGTACCCGTATGCTACGAATGTGATATCTGGATGGTCCCCAGGATTGGAATTCTGGCAGAATTCTGCAAGAGCAGAGAAGCACAGGCCGTCTTCTGCAGCACCTCCACGAGAGTCTATCCACAAAAGGAACACCTTGTAGCTGCCTGCTAATGCACAGCTTAGGAACCAAGTAGTACCAGCATGCTACGAATGTGAAATCTGAATGGTGCCCAGGAAAGGAATTCTGACAGCCTTCTCAAACAGCATAGAAGCAGAGGACGACTTCAGCAGCATCTCCAAGAGAGACTCTCCACAAAAGAAACACCTTAACCCTGGCTGCAAATGCTGAGCTTAGGAGGAATGCAGTCCCCGCATGCTACGAATGTGATATCTGAATAGTGCCCAGGAAAGGAATTCTGGCAGAATTCTGAAAGACCATAGAAGCACAGGCCGTCTCTAGCAGCACCACCACGACAGTCTATCCACAAAAAGAACACCTTGAAGCTGGCTGCGAATGCAGAGCTTAGGAGGAAAGCAGTACCCGCATGCTACGAATTAGATATCTGGATGGTGCCCAGGAAAGGAATTCTGACAGCTTTCTCAAAGAGCATAGAAGCAGAGCCCGTCTCCAGCAGCATCTCCACGAGAGTCTATCCACAAAAGGAACACCTTGTAGCTGCCTGTGAATGCACAGCTTAGGAGCCAACTAGTACCCGCATTCTACGAATGTGATATCTGGATGGTGCCCAGGAAACGAATTCTGCCGGAATTCTCAAAGAGCATAGAAGCAGAGCCCGTCTCCAGCAGCATCTCCACGAGAGTCTCTCCAGGAAAGGAACTCTTGGTAGCTGCCTTCGAATGCACAGCCTACGAGCCAAGTAGTACCCGCATGCTACGAATGTGAAATCTGAATGGTGCCCAGGAATGGAATTCTGACAGCCTTCTCAAAGGGCATAGAAGTAGAGCCCGTCTCCATCAGCATCTCCACGAGAGACTATCCACAAAAGGAACACCTCGTAGCTGCCTGCGAATGCACAGCTTAGGAGCAAACTAGTACCCGCATGCGACGAATGTGAAATCTGGATGGTGCCCAGGAAAGGAATTCTGACAGCCTTCTCAAACAGCATAGAAGCAGAGGTCGACTTCAGCAGCATCTCCATGAGAGTCTATCCACAAAAGGAACACCTTGAACCTGGCTGCAAATGCTGACCTTAGGAGGAAAGCAGTCCCCGCATGCTACGAATGTGATATCTGAATGGTGCCCAAGAAAGGAATTCTGGCAGAATTCTGAAAGACCATAGAAGCACAGGCCGTCTCCAGCAGCACCTCCACGAGAGTCTATCCACAAAAGGAACACCTTGAAGCTGGCTGCGAATGCAGAGCTTAGGAGGAAAGCAGTAACTGCATGCTACGAATTAGATATCTGGACGGTGCCCAGGAAAGGAATTCTGGCGGAATTCTCAAAGAGCATAGAAGCATTGCCCGTCTCTAGCAACATCTCCACGAGAGTCTATCCAGGAAAGGAACACCTTGTAGCTGCCTGCGAATGCACAGCTTAGGAGGAAAGCAGTACCTGCATGCTACGAATGTGATACCTGGATGGTGCACAGGAAAGGAATTCTGACAGCCTTCTAAAAGAGCATAGAAGCAGAGCCGGTCTCCAGGAGCATGTCCACGAGAGTCTATTCACAAAAGGAACACCTTGTAGCTGCCGGTGAATGCACAGCTTAGGAGCAAACTAGTACCCGCATTCTACGAATGTGATATCTGGATGGTGCACAGGAAAGGAATTCTGACAGCCTTCTCAAAGAGCATAGAAGCAGAGGCTGACTTCAGCAGCATCTCCACGAGAATCTATCCACAAACGGAACACATTGAAGCTGGCTGCCAATGCAGAGCTTATGAGAAAAGCAGTACCCGCATGCTACGAATGTGATATCTGGATGGTCCCCAGGATTGGAATTCTGGCAGAATTCTGAAAGAGCAGAGAAGCACAGGCCGTCTTCTGCAGCACCTCCATGAGAGTCTATCCACAAAAGGAACACCTTGTAGCTGCCTGCTAATGCACAGCTTAGGAGCCAAGTAGTACCAGCATGCTACGAATGTGAAATCTGAATGGTGCCCAGGAAAGGAATTCTGACAGCCTTCTCAAACAGCATAGAAGCAGAGGTCGACTTCAGCAGCATCTCCATGAGAGTCTATCCACAAAAGGAACACCTTGAAGCTGGCTGCGAATGCAGAGCTTCGGAGGAAAGCAGTACCCGCATGCTACGAATGTGATATCTGGATGGTGCACAGGAAAGGAATTCTGGCAGAATTCTCAAAGAGCATAGAAGCAGAGCCCGTCTCCAGCAGCCTCTCCACGAGAGTCTATCCACAAAAGGAACACCTTGTAGCTGCCTGCGAATGCACAGCTTCGTAGGAAAGCAGTACCCGCCTGCTACGAATGTGATATTTGGATGGTGCCCACGAATTGAATTCAGGCACAATTCTGAAAGAGAATAGAAGCACAGGCCGTCTCGAGCAGCATCTCCACGAGAGTCTATCCACAAAAGGAACCCCTTGAAGCTGGCTGCAAATGCAGAGCTTAGAGGCAAAGCAGTACCTGCATGCTACCAATGTGATATCTGGATGGTGCCCATGGAAGGAATTCTGGCAGAATTCTCAAAGAGCATAGAAGCAGAGCCAGTCTCCAGCAGCATCTCCACGACAGTCTATCCACAAAAGGAACACCTTGTAGCTGCCTGCGAATGCACAGCTTAGGAGCAAACTAGTACCCACATGCGACGAATGTGAAATCTGGATGGTGCCCAGGAAAGGAATTCTGACAGCCTTCTCAAACAGCATAGAAGCAGAGGTCGACTTCAGCAGCATCTCCATGAGAGTCTATCCACAAAAGGAACACCTTGAACCTGGCTGCAAATGCTGACCTTAGGAGGAAAGCAGTCCCCGCATGCTACGAATGTGATATCTGAATGGTGCCCAGGAAAGGAATTCTGGCAGAATTCTGAAAGACCATAGAAACACAGGCCGTCTCCAGCAGCACCTCCACGAGAGTCTATCCACAAAAGGAACACCTTGAAGCTGGCTGCGAATGCAGAGCTTAGGAGGAAAGCAGTAACTGCATGCTACGAATTAGATATCTGGACGGTGCCCAGGAAAGGAATTCTGGCGGAATTCTCAAAGAGCATAGAAGCATTGCCCGTCTCTAGCAACATCTCCACGAGAGTCTATCCAGGAAAGGAACACCTTGTAGCTGCCTGCGAATGCACAGCTTAGGAGGAAAGCAGTACCTGCATGCTACGAATGAGATATCTGGATGGTGCACAGGAAAGGAATTCTGACAGCCTTCTAAAAGAGCATAGAAGCAGAGCCCGTCTCCAGCAGCATCTCCACGAGAGTCTATCCACAAAAGGAACACCTTGTAGCTGCCTGCGAATGCACAGCTTAAGAGCAAACTAGTACCCGCATTCTACGAATGTGATATCTGAATGGTGCACAGGAAAGGAATTCTGACCGCCTTCTCAAAGAGCATAGAATCAGAGGCTGACTTCTGCAGCATCTCCACGAGAGTCTATCCACAAAAGGAACACTTTGAAGCTAGCTGCTAATGCAGAGGGTAGGAGAAAAGCAGTACCCGCATGGTACGAATGTGATATCTGGATGGTGCCCAGGAATGGAATTCTGGCAGAATTCTGAAAAAGCATAGAAGCACAGGCCGTCTCCTGCAGCACCTCCACGAGAGTCTATCCACAAAAGGAACACCTTGATGCTGGCTGCCAATGCAGATCTTAGGAGGAAAGCAGTACCCGCATGCAACGATTTTATATCTGGATGGTGCCCAGGAAAGGAATTCTGGCAGAATTCTGAAAGAGCATAGAAGCAGAGCCCGTCTCCAGCAGCATCTCCACGAGAGTCTATCCACAAAAGGAACACCTTGAACCTGCCTGCGAATGCACAGCTTAGGAGCAAAGTAGTACCCTCATGCTACGAATGTGATATCTGGATGGTGCCCAGGAAAGGAATTCTGGCAGAATTCTCAAAGCGCATAATAGCAGAGGCCGACTCCAGCAACATGTCCACGAGAGTCTATCCACAAAAGGAACACCTTGTACCTGCCTGCGAATGCACAGCTTAGGAGGAAAGCAGTACCTGCATGCTACGAATGTGATATCTGGATGGTACACAGGAAAGGAATCCTGACAGCCTCCTCAAAGAGCATAGAAGCAGAGCCCGTCTCCAGCAGCATCTCCACGAGAGTGTATCCACAAAAGGAACACCTTGTAGCTGCCTGTGAATGCACAGCTTACGAGCAAACTAGTACCCGCATTCTACGAATGTGATATCTGGATGGTGCACAGGAAAGGAATTCTGACAGCCTTGTCAAAGAGCATAGAAGCAGAGGCTGACTTCAGCAGCATCTCCACGAGAATCTATCAACAAACGGAACACCTTGAAGCTGGCTGCGAATGCAGAACTTAGGAGAAAAGCAGTACCCGCATGCTACGAATGTGATATCTGGATGGTCCCCAGGATTGGAATTCTGGCAGAATTCTGCAAGAGCAGAGAAGCACAGGCCGTCTTCTGCAGCACCTCCACGAGAGTCTATCCACAAAAGGAACACCTTGTAGCTGCCTGCTAATGCACAGCTTAGGAACCAAGTAGTACCAGCATGCTACGAATGTGAAATCTGAATGGTGCCCAGGAAAGGAATTCTGACAGCCTTCTCAAACAGCATAGAAGCAGAGGACGACTTCAGCAGCATCTCCATGAGAGTCTCTCCACAAAAGAAACACCTTAACCCTGGCTGCAAATGCTGAGCTTAGGAGGAATGCAGTCCCCGCATGCTACGAATGTGATATCTGAATAGTGCCCAGGAAAGGAATTCTGGCAGAATTCTGAAAGACCATAGAAGCACAGGCCGTCTCCAGCAGCACCACCACGACAGTCTATCCACAAAAAGAACACCTTGAAGCTGGCTGCGAATGCAGAGCTTAGGAGGAAAGCAGTACCCGCATGCTACGAATTAGATATCTGGATGGTGCCCAGGAAAGGAATTCTGACAGCTTTCTCAAAGAGCATAGAAGAAGAGCCCGTCTCCAGCAGCATCTCCACGAGAGTCTATCCACAAAAGGAACACCTTGTAGCTGCCTGTGAATGCACAGCTTAGGAGCCAACTAGTACCCGCATTCTACGAATGTGATATCTGGATGGTGCCCAGGAAACGAATTCTGCCGGAATTCTCAAAGAGCATAGAAGCAGAGCCCGTCTCCAGCAGCATCTCCACGAGAGTCTCTCCAAGAAAGGAACTCTTGGTAGCTGCCTTCCAATGCACAGCCTACGAGCCAAGTAGTAACCGCATGTTACGAATGTGAAAACTGAATGGTGCCCAGGAATGGAATTCTGACAGCCTTCTCAAAGGGCATAGAAGTAGAGCCCGTCTCCATCAGCATCTCCACGAGAGACTATCCACAAAAGGAACACCTCGTAGCTGCCTGCGAATGCACAGCTTTAGGGCAAACTAGTACCCGCATTCTACGAATGTGATATCTGGATGGTGCACAGGAAAGGAATTCTGACAGCCTTCTCAAAGAGCATAGGAGCAGAGCCGGTCGCCAGCAGCATCTCCACGAGAGTCTATCCACAAAAGGAACACCTTGAACCTGGCTGCGAATGCAGAGCTTCGGAGGAAAGCAGTACCTGCATGCTATGAATGTGATATCTGGATGGTGCACAGGAAAGGAATTCTGACAGCCTTCTCAAAGAGCATAGGAGCAGAGCCGGTCGCCAGCAGCATCTCCACGAGAGTCTATCCACAAAAGGAACACCTTGTAGCTGCCTGCGAATGCACAGCTTAGGAGCAAACTAGTACCCGCATGCTACGAATGTGAAATCTGGAAGGTGCCCATTAAAGGAATTCTGACAGCCTTCTAAAACAGCATAGAAGCAGAGGTCGACTTCAGCAGCGTCTCCATGAGAGTCTATCCACAAAAGGAACACCTTGAACCTGGCTGCAAATGCTGACCTTAGGAGGAAAGCAGTCCCCGCATGCTACGAATGTGATATCTGAATGGTGCCCAGGAAAGGAATTCTGGCAGAATTCTCAAAGAGCATGGAAGCAGAGCCCGTCTCCAGCAGCATCTCCACGAGAGTCTATCCACAAAAGGAACACCTTGTAGCTGCCTGCGAATGCACAGCTTAGGAGCAAACTAATACCCGCATTCTACGAATGTGATATCTGGATGGTGCACAGGAAAGGAATTCTGACAGCCTTCTCAAAGAGCATAGAATCAGAGGCTGACTTCAGCAGCATCTCCACGAGAGTTTATCCACAAAAGGAACACTTTGAAGCTGGCTGCGAATGCAGAGTTAGGAGCAAAGCAGTACCCGCATGGTACGAATGTGATATCTGGATGGTGCCCAGGAATGGAATTCTGGCAGAATTGTCAAAGAGCATAGAAGCACAGGCCGTCTCCTGCAGCACCTCCACGAGAGTCTATCCACAAAAGGACCACCTTGAAGCTGGCTGCGAATGCAGAGGTTAGGTTGAAAGCAGTACCCGCATGCTACGAATTTATATCTGGATGGTGCCCAGGATAGGAATTCTGGCAGAATTCTCAAAGAGCATAGAAGCACAGGCCGTCTCCTGCAGCATCTCCACGAGAGTCTATCCACAAAAGGAACACCTTGTAGCTGCCAGCGAATGCAGAGCTTAATAGGAAAGCAGTAACCGCATGCTACGAATGTGATATCTGGATGGTGCAGACGAATGGAATTCTGGAAGAATTCTGAAAGAGAAGAGAAGCACAGGCCGTCTCCAGCAGCACCTCCACGAGAGTCTATCCACAAAAGGAATGCCTTGAAGCTGGTTGCGAATGCAGTGCTTAGGAGGAAAGCAGTACCCGCATGCTACGAATTTATATCTGGATGGTGCCCAGGATAGGAATTGTGGCAGAATTCTCAAAGAGCATAGAAGCACAGGCCGTCTCCTGCAGCATCTCCACGAGAGTCTATCCACAAAAGGAACACCTTGAAGCTGGCTGCGAATGCAGAGCTTAGGTTGAAACCAGTACCCGCATGCTACGAATGTGATATCTGGATGGTGCACAGGAAAGGAATTCTGGCAGAATTCTGAAAGAGCATAGAAGCAGAGCCCGTCTCCAGCAGCATCTCCAACAGAGTCTATCCACAAAAGGAACACCTTGTAGCTGCCTGCGAATGCAGAGCTTAGTAGGAAAGCAGTACCCGCATGCTACGAATGTGATATCTGGATTGTGCCCACGAATGGAATTCTGGCAGAATTCTGAAAGAGAAGAGAAGCACAGGCCGTCTCCAGCAGCACCTCCACGAGAGTCTATCCACAATAGGAATGCCTTGAAGCTGGTTGCGAATGCAGTGCTTTGGAGGAAAGCAGTACCTGCATGCTACGAATGTGATATCTGGATGGTGCCCAGGAAAGGAATTCTGGCAGAATTCTCAAAGTTCATGGAAGCAGAGGCCGATTTCAGCAGCATCTCCTCGAGAGTCTATACACAAAAGGAACACCTTGAAGCTGGTTGCGAAGGCAGAGCTTAGGAGGAAAGCAGTACCCGCATGCTACGAATTTGATATCTGGAAAGTGCCCAGGATAGGAATTCTGGTAGAATTTTCAAAGAGCATAGAAGCACAGGCCGTCTGCTGCAGCATCTCCACGAGAGTCTATCCACAAAAGGAACACCTTGTAGCTGCCTGAGAATGCACAGCTTAGGAGCAAACTAGTACCCGCATGATACGAATGTGAAATCTGGATGGTGCCCAGGAAAGGAATTCTGACAGCCTTCTGAAAGGGCATAGAAGCAGAGCCCGTCTCCAGCAGCATCTCCACGAGAGTCTATCCACAAAAGGAACACCTCGTAGCTGCCTGCGAATGCAGATCTTAGGAGGAAAGCAGTAACCGCATGCTACGAATTTATATCTGGATGGTGCCCAGGATAGGAATTCTGGCAGAATTCTCAAAGAGCATAGAAGCACAGGCCGTCTCCTGCAGCATCTCCACGGGAGTCTATACACAAAAGGAACACCTTGAAGCTGGCTGCGAATGCAGAGCTTAGGTTGAAAGCAGTACCCGCATGCTACGAATGGATGGTGCACAGGAAAGGAATTCTGGCAGAATTCTCAAAGTGCATAGAAGCAGAGGCCGATTTCAGCAGCAGCTCCTCGAGAGTCTATACACAAAAGGAACACCTTGAAGCTGGCTGCGAAGGCAGAGCTTAGGAGGAAAGCAGTACCCGCATGCTACGAGTGTGATATCTGGATGGTGCCCAGGAAGGGAGTTCTGGCAGAATTCTGAAAGAGCATAGAAGAAGAGCCCATCTCCAGCAGCATCCCCACGGGAGTGTATCCACAAAAGGAACACCTTGTAGCTGCCTACTAATGCACAGCTTAGTAGCCAAGTAGTACCAGCATGCGACGAATGTGAAATCTGAATGGTGCCCAGGAAAGGAATTCTCACAGGCTTCTCAAACTGCATAGAAGCAGAGGCCGATTTCAGCAGCATCTCCATGAGAGTCTATCCATAAAAGGAACACCTTGAAGCTGGCTGCAAATACAGAGCTTAGGAGGAAAGTAGTACCCGCATGCTACGAATGTGATATCTGGATGGTGCACAGGAAAGGAAATCTGACAGCCTTCTCAAAGAGCAAAGAAGCAGAGCCCGTCTCCAGCAGCATATCCACGAGAGTCTATCCAAAAAAGGAACACGTTGTAGCTACCTGCGAATGAACAGCTTTCGGGGAAAGCAGTACCTGCATGCTATGAATGTGATATCTGGATGGTGCACAGGAAAGGAATTCTGACAGCCTTCTCAAAGAGCATAGGAGCAGAGCCGGTCGCCAGCAGCATCTCCACGAGAGTCTATCCACAAAAGGAACACCTTGTAGCTGCCTGCGAATGCACAGCTTAGGAGCAAACTAGTACCCGCATGCTACGAATGTGAAATCTGGAAGGTGCCCATTAAAGGAATTCTGACAGCCTTCTAAAACAGCATAGAAGCAGAGGTCGACTTCAGCAGCGTCTCCATGAGAGTCTATCCACAAAAGGAACACCTTGAACCTGGCTGCAAATGCTGACCTTAGGAGGAAAGCAGTCGCCGCATGCTACGAATGTGATATCTGAATGGTGCCCAGGAAAGGAATTCTGGCAGAATTCTGAAAGTCCATAGAAGCACAGGCCGTCTCCAGCAGCACCACCACGACAGTCTATCCACAAAAGGTACACCTTGAAGCTGGCTGCGAATGCAGAGCTTCGGAGGAAAGCAGTACCCGCATGCTACGAATTAGATATCTGGATGGTGCCCAGGAAAGGAATTCTGGCAGAATTCTCAAAGAGCATGGAAGCAGAGCCAGTCTCCAGCAGCATCTCCACGACAGTCTATCCACAAAAGGAACACCTTGTAGCGGCCTGCGAATGCACAGCTTAGGAGCAAACTAGTACCCGCATTCTACGAATGTGATATCTGGATGGTGCACAGGAAAGGAATTCTGACAGCCTTCTCAAAGAGCATAGAATCAGAGGCTGACTTCAGCAGCATCTCCACGAGAGTTTATCCACAAAAGGAACACTTTGAAGCTGGCTGCGAATGCAGAGTTAGGAGCAAAGCAGTACCCGCATGGTACGAATGTGATATCTGTATGGTGCCCAGGAATGGAATTCTGGCAGAATTGTGAAAGAGCATAGAAGCACAGGCCGTCTCCTGCAGCATCTCCACGAGAGTCTATCCACAAAAGGACCACCTTGAAGCTGGCTGCGAATGCAGAGGTTAGGTTGAGAGCAGTACCCGCATGCTACGAATTTATATCTGGATGGTGCCCAGGATAGGAATTCTGGCAGAATTCTCAAAGAGCATAGAAGCACAGGCCGTCTCCTGCAGCATCTCCACGAGAGTCTATCCACAAAAGGAACACCTTGTAGCTGCCTGCGAATGCAGAGCTTAGTAGGAAAGCAGTAACCGCATGCTACGAATGTGATATCTGGATGGTGCAGAAGAATGGAATTCTGGCAGAATTCTGAAAGAGCATAGAAGCAGAGCCCGTCTCCAGCAGCATCTCCAACAGAGTCTATCCACAAAAGGAACACCTTGTAGCTGCCTGCGAATGCAGAGCTTAGTAGGAAAGCAGTACCCGCATGCTACGAATGTGATATCTGGATTGTGCCCACGAATGGAATTCTGGCAGAATTCTGAAAGAGAAGAGAAGCACAGGCCGTCTCCAGCAGCACCTCCACGAGAGTCTATCCACAATAGGAATGCCTTGAAGCTGGTTGCGAATGCAGTGCTTAGGAGGAAAGCAGTACCTGCATGCTACGAATGTGATATCTGGATGGTGCCCAGGAAAGGAATTCTGGCAGAATTCTCAATGTTCATGGAAGCAGAGGCCGATTTCAGCAGCATCTCCTCGAGAGTCTATACACAAAAGGAACACCTTGAAGCTGGTTGCGAAGGCAGAGCTTAGGAGGAAAGCAGTACCCGCATGCTACGATTTTGATATCTGGAAAGTGCCCAGGATAGGAATTCTGGTAGAATTCTCAAAGAGCATAGAAGCACAGGACGTCTCCTGCAGCATCTCCACGAGAGTCTATCCACAAAAGGAACACCTTGTAGCTGCATGAGAATGCACAGCTTAGGAGCAAACTAGTACCCGCATGATACGAATGTGAAATCTGGATGGTGCCCAGGAAAGGAATTCTGACAGCCTTCTGAAAGGGCATAGAAGCAGAGCCCGTCTCCAGCAGCATCTCCACGAGAGTCTATCCACAAAAGGAACACCTCGTAGCTGCCTGCGAATGCAGATCTTAGGAGGAAAGAAGTACCCGCATGCTACGAATTTATATCTGGATGGTGCCCAGGATAGGAATTCTGGCAGAATTCTCAAAGAGCATAGAAGCACAGGCCGTCTCCTGCAGCATCTCCACGGGAGTCTATCCACAAAAGGAACACCTTGTAGCTGCCTGCGAATGCACAGCTTAGGAGCAAACTAGTACCCGCATGCTACGAATGTGAAATCTGGAAGGTGCCCATTAAAGGAATTCTGACAGCCTTCTAAAACAGCATAGAAGCAGAGGTCGACTTCAGCAGCGTCTCCATGAGAGTCTATCCACAAAAGGAACACCTTGAACCTGGCTGCAAATGCTGACCTTAGGAGGAAAGCAGTCCCCGCATGCTACGAATGTGATATCTGAATGGTGCCCAGGAAAGGAATTCTGGCAGAATTCTGAAAGTCCATAGAAGCACAGGCCGTCTCCAGCAGCACCACCACGACAGTCTATCCACAAAAGGTACACCTTGAAGCTGGCTGCGAATGCAGAGCTTCGGAGGAAAGCAGTACCCGCATGCTACGAATTAGATATCTGGATGGTGCCCAGGAAAGGAATTCTGGCAGAATTCTCAAAGAGCATGCAAGCAGAGCCCGTCTCCAGCAGCATCTCCACGAGAGTCTATCCACAAAAGGAACACCTTGTAGCTGCCTGCGAATGCACAGCTTAGGAGCAAACTAGTACCCGCATTCTACGAATGTGATATCTGGATGGTGCACAGGAAAGGAATTCTGACAGCCTTCTCAAAGAGCATAGAATCATAGGCTGACTTCAGCAGCATCTCCACGAGAGTTTATCCACAAAAGGAACACTTTGAAGCTGGCTGCGAAAGCAGAGTTAGGAGCAAAGCAGTACCCGCATGGTACGAATGTGATATCTGGATGGTGCCCAGGAATGGAATTCTGGCAGAATTGTGAAAGAGCATAGAAGCACAGGCCGTCTCCTGCAGCATCTCCACGAGAGTCTATCCACAAAAGGACCACCTTGAAGCTGGCTGCGAATGCAGATCTTAGGAGGAAAGCAATACCCGCATGCTACGAATTTGATATCTGGAATGTGCCCAGGATAGGAATTCTGGCAGAATTCTCAAAGAGCATAGAAGCACAGGCCGTCTCCTGCAGCATCTCCACGAGAGTCTATCCACAAAAGGAACACCTTGTAGCTGCCTGCGAATGCACAGCTTAGGAGCAAACTAGACCCGCATGCTATGAATGTGAAATCTGGATGGTGCCCAGGAAAGGAATTCTGACAGCCTTCTGAAAGGGCATAGAAGCAGAGCCAGTCTCCAGCAGCATCTCCACGAGAGTCTATCCACAAAAGGAACACCTCGTAGCTACCTGCGAATGCACAGCTTAGGAGCAAGAAAGTACCCGCATTCTAAGAATGTGATATCTGGATGGTGCACAGGAAAGGAATTCTGACAGCCTTCTCAAAGAGCATAGAAGCAGAGGCTGACTTCAGCAGCATCTCCACGAGAGTCTATCCACAAAAGGAACACCTTGATACTGGCTGCGAATGCAGATCTTAGGAGGAAAGCAGTACCCGCATGCTACGAATTTATATCTGGATGGTGCCCAGGATAGGAATTCTGGCAGAATATTCAAAGAGCATAGAAGCACAGGCCGTCTCCTGCAGCATCTCCACGGGAGTCTATCCACAAAAGGAACACCTTGAAGCTGGCTGCGAATGCAGAGCTTAGGTTGAAAGCAGTACCCGCATGCTACGAATGGATGGTGCACAGGAAAGGAATTCTGGCAGAATTCTCAAAGTGCATAGAAGCAGAGGCCGATTTCAGCAGCAGCTCCTCGAGAGTCTATACACAAAAGGAACACCTTGAAGCTGGCTGCGAAGGCAGAGCTTAGGAGGAAAGCAGTACCCGCATGCTACGAGTGTGATATCTGGATGGTGCCCAGGAAGGGAGTTCTGGCAGAATTCTGAAAGAGCATAGAAGAAGAGCCCATCTCCAGCAGCATCCCCACGGGAGTGTATCCACAAAAGGAACACCTTGTAGCTGCCTACTAATGCACAGCTTAGTAGCCAAGTAGTACCAGCATGCGACGAATGTGAAATCTGAATGGTGCCCAGGAAAGGAATTCTCACAGCCTTCTCAAACTGCATAGAAGCAGAGGCCGATTTCAGCAGCATCTCCATGAGAGTCTATCCATAAAAGGAACACCTTGAAGCTGGCTGCAAATACAGAGCTTAGGAGGAAAGTAGTACCCGCATGCTACGAATGTGATATCTGGATGGTGCACAGGAAAGGAAATCTGACAGCCTTCTCAAAGAGCAAAGAAGCAGAGCCCGTTTCCAGCAGCATATCTATGAGAGTCTATCCAAAAAGGGAACACGTTGTAGCTACCTGCGAATGAACAGCTTTCGGGGAAAGCAGTACCTGCATGCTATGAATGTGATATCTGGATGGTGCACAGGAAAGGAATTCTGACAGCCTTCTCAAAGAGCATAGGAGCAGAGCCGGTCGCCAGCAGCATCTCCACGAGAGTCTATCCACAAAAGGAACACCTTGTAGCTGCCTGCGAATGCACAGCTTAGGAGCAAACTAGTACCCGCAAGCTACGAATGTGAAATCTGGAAGGTGCCCATTAAAGGAATTCTGACAGCCTTCTAAAACAGCATAGAAGCAGAGGTCGACTTCAGCAGCGTCTCCATGAGAGTCTATCCACAAAAGGAACACCTTGAACCTGGCTGCAAATGCTGACCTTAGGAGGAAAGCAGTCGCCGCATGCTACGAATGTGATATCTGAATGGTGCCGAGGAAAGGAATTCTGGCAGAATTCTGAAAGTCCATAGAAGCACAGGCCGTCTCCAGCAGCACCACCACGACAGTCTATCCACAAAAGGTACACCTTGAAGCTGGCTGCGAATGCAGAGCTTCGGAGGAAAGCAGTACCCGCATGCTACGAATTAGATATCTGGATGGTGCCCAGGAAAGGAATTCTGGCAGAATTCTCAAAGAGCATGGAAGCAGAGCCCGTCTCCAGCAGCATCTCCACGAGAGTCTATCCACAAAAGGAACACCTTGTAGCTGCCTGCGAATGCACAGCTTAGGAGCAAACTAGTACCCGCATTCTACGAATGTGATATCTGGATGGTGCACAGGAAAGGAATTCTGACAGCCTTCTCAAAGAGCATAGAATCATAGGCTGACTTCAGCAGCATCTCCACGAGAGTTTATCCACAAAAGGAACACTTTGAAGCTGGCTGCGAAAGCAGAGTTAGGAGCAAAGCAGTACCCGCATGGTACGAATGTGATATCTGGATGGTGCCCAGGAATGGAATTCTGGCAGAATTGTGAAAGAGCATAGAAGCACAGGCCGTCTCCTGCAGCATCTCCACGAGAGTCTATCCACAAAAGGACCACCTTGAAGCTGGCTGCGAATGCAGATCTTAGGAGGAAAGCAATACCCGCATGCTACGAATTTGATATCTGGAATGTGCCCAGGATAGGAATTCTGGCAGAATTCTCAAAGAGCATAGAAGCACAGGCCGTCTCCTGCAGCATCTCCACGAGAGTCTATCCACAAAAGGAACACCTTGTAGCTGCCTGCGAATGCACAGCTTAGGAGCAAACTAGACCCGCATGCTACGAATGTGAAATCTGGATGGTGCCCAGGAAAGGAATTCTGACAGCCTTCTGAAAGGGCATAGAAGCAGAGCCAGTCTCCAGCAGCATCTCCACGAGAGTCTATCCACAAAAGGAACACCTCGTAGCTACCTGCGAATGCACAGCTTAGGAGCAAGAAAGTACCCGCATTCTAAGAATGTGATATCTGGATGGTGCACAGGAAAGGAATTCTGACAGCCTTCTCAAAGAGCATAGAAGCAGAGGCTGACTTCAGCAGCATCTCCACGAGAGTCTATCCACAAAAGGAACACCTTGATACTGGCTGCGAATGCAGATCTTAGGAGGAAAGCAGTACCCGCATGCTACGAATTTATATCTGGATGGTGCCCAGGATAGGAATTCTGGCAGAATACTCAAAGAGCATAGAAGCACAGGCCGTCTCCTGCAGCATCTCCACGGGAGTCTATCCACAAAAGGAACACCTTGAAGCTGGCTGCGAATGCAGAGCTTAGGTTGAAAGCAGTACCCGCATGCTACGAATGGATGGTGCACAGGAAAGGAATTCTGGCAGAATTCTCAAAGTGCATAGAAGCAGAGGCCGATTTCAGCAGCAGCTCCTCGAGAGTCTATACACAAAAGGAACACCTTGAAGCTGGCTGCGAAGGCAGAGCTTAGGAGGAAAGCAGTACCCGCATGCTACGAGTGTGATATCTGGATGGTGCCCAGGAAGGGAGTTCTGGCAGAATTCTGAAAGAGCATAGAAGAAGAGCCCATCTCCAGCAGCATCCCCACGGGAGTGTATCCACAAAAGGAACACCTTGTAGCTGCCTACTAATGCACAGCTTAGTAGCCAAGTAGTACCAGCATGCGACGAATGTGAAATCTGAATGGTGCCCAGGAAAGGAATTCTCACAGCCTTCTCAAACTGCATAGAAGCAGAGGCCGATTTCAGCAGCATCTCCATGAGAGTCTATCCATAAAAGGAACACCTTGAAGCTGGCTGCAAATACAGAGCTTAGGAGGAAAGTAGTACCCGCATGCTACGAATGTGATATCTGGATGGTGCACAGGAAAGGAAATCTGACAGCCTTCTCAAAGAGCAAAGAAGCAGAGCCCGTTTCCAGCAGCATATCCACGAGAGTCTATCCAAAAAAGGAACACGTTGTAGCTACCTGCGAATGAACAGCTTAGGGGGAAAGCAGTACCTGCATGCTATGAATGTGATATCTGGATGGTGCACAGGAAAGGAATTCTGACAGCCTTCTCAAAGAGCATAGGAGCAGAGCCGGTCGCCAGCAGCATCTCCACGAGAGTCTATCCACAAAAGGAACACCTTGTAGCTGCCTGCGAATGCACAGCTTAGGAGCAAACTAGTACCCGCAAGCTACGAATGTGAAATCTGGAAGGTGCCCATTAAAGGAATTCTGACAGCCTTCTAAAACAGCATAGAAGCAGAGGTCGACTTCAGCAGCGTCTCCATGAGAGTCTATCCACAAAAGGAACACCTTGAACCTGGCTGCAAATGCTGACCTTAGGAGGAAAGCAGTCGCCGCATGCTACGAATGTGATATCTGAATGGTGCCGAGGAAAGGAATTCTGGCAGAATTCTGAAAGTCCATAGAAGCACAGGCCGTCTCCAGCAGCACCACCACGACAGTCTATCCACAAAAGGTACACCTTGAAGCTGGCTGCGAATGCAGAGCTTCGGAGGAAAGCAGTACCCGCATGCTACGAATTAGATATCTGGATGGTGCCCAGGAAAGGAATTCTGGCAGAATTCTCAAAGAGCATGGAAGCAGAGCCCGTCTCCAGCAGCATCTCCACGAGAGTCTATCCACAAAAGGAACACCTTGTAGCTGCCTGCGAATGCACAGCTTAGGAGCAAACTAGTACCCGCATTCTACGAATGTGATATCTGGATGGTGCACAGGAAAGGAATTCTGACAGCCTTCTCAAAGAGCATAGAATCATAGGCTTTCTTCAGCAGCATCTCCACGAGAGTTTATCCACAAAAGGAACACTTTGAAGCTGGCTGCGAAAGCAGAGTTAGGAGCAAAGCAGTACCCGCATGGTACGATTGTGATATCTGGATGGTGCCCAGGAATGGAATTCTGGCAGAATTGTGAAAGAGCATAGAAGCACAGGCCGTCTCCTGCAGCATCTCCACGAGAGTCTATCCACAAAAGGACCACCTTGAAGCTGGCTGCGAATGCAGATCTTAGGAGGAAAGCAATACCCGCATGCTACGAATTTGATATCTGGAATGTGCCCAGGATAGGAATTCTGGCAGAATTCTCAAAGAGCATAGAAGCACAGGCCGTCTCCTGCAGCATCTCCACGAGAGTCTATCCACAAAAGGAACACCTTGTAGCTGCCTGCGAATGCACAGCTTAGGAGCAAACTAGACCCGCATGCTATGAATGTGAAATCTGGATGGTGCCCAGGAAAGGAATTCTGACAGCCTTCTGAAAGGGCATAGAAGCAGAGCCAGTCTCCAGCAGCATCTCCACGAGAGTCTATCCACAAAAGGAACACCTCGTAGCTACCTGCGAATGCACAGCTTAGGAGCCAGAAAGTACCCGCATTCTAAGAATGTGATATCTGGACGGTGCACAGGAAAGGAATTCTGACAGCCTTCTCAAAGAGCATAGAAGCAGAGGCTGACTTCAGCAGCATCTCCACGAGAGTCTATCCACAAAAGGAACACCTTGATACTGGCTGCGAATGCAGATCTTAGGAGGAAAGCAGTACCCGCATGCTACGAATTTATATCTGGATGGTGCCCAGGATAGGAATTCTGGCAGAATACTCAAAGAGCATAGAAGCACAGGCCGTCTCCTGCAGCATCTCCACGGGAGTCTATCCACAAAAGGAACACCTTGAAGCTGGCTGCGAATGCAGAGCTTAGGTTGAAAGCAGTACCCGCATGCTACGAATGGATGGTGCACAGGAAAGGAATTCTGGCAGAATTCTCAAAGTGCATAGAAGCAGAGGCCGATTTCAGCAGCAGCTCCTCGAGAGTCTATACACAAAAGGAACACCTTGAAGCTGGCTGCGAAGGCAGAGCTTAGGAGGAAAGCAGTACCCGCATGCTACGAGTGTGATATCTGGATGGTGCCCAGGAAGGGAGTTCTGGCAGAATTCTGAAAGAGCATAGAAGAAGAGCCCATCTCCAGCAGCATCCCCACGGGAGTGTATCCACAAAAGGAACACCTTGTAGCTGCCTACTAATGCACAGCTTAGTAGCCAAGTAGTACCAGCATGCGACGAATGTGAAATCTGAATGGTGCCCAGGAAAGGAATTCTCACAGCCTTCTCAAACTGCATAGAAGCAGAGGCCGATTTCAGCAGCATCTCCATGAGAGTCTATCCATAAAAGGAACACCTTGAAGCTGGCTGCAAATACAGAGCTTAGGAGGAAAGTAGTACCCGCATGCTACGAATGTGATATCTGGATGGTGCACAGGAAAGGAAATCTGACAGCCTTCTCAAAGAGCAAAGAAGCAGAGCCCGTTTCCAGCAGCATATCCACGAGAGTCTATCCAAAAAAGGAACACGTTGTAGCTACCTGCGAATGTACAGCTTAGGGGGAAAGCAGTACCTGCATGCTATGAATGTGATATCTGGATGGTGCACAGGAAAGGAATTCTGACAGCCTTCTCAAAGAGCATAGGAGCAGAGCCGGTCGCCAGCAGCATCTCCACGAGAGTATATCCACAAAAGGAACACCTTGTAGCTGCCTGCGAATGCACAGCTTAGGAGCAAACTAGTACCCGCATGCTACGAATGTGAAATCTGGAAGGTGCCCATTAAAGGAATTCTGACAGCCTTCTAAAACAGCATAGAAGCAGAGGTCGACTTCAGCAGCGTCTCCATGAGAGTCTATCCACAAAAGGAACACCTTGAACCTGGCTGCAAATGCTGACCTTAGGAGGAAAGCAGTCGCCGCATGCTACGAATGTGATATCTGAATGGTGCCCAGGAAAGGAATTCTGGCAGAATTCTGAAAGTCCATAGAAGCACAGGCCGTCTCCAGCAGCACCACCACGACAGTCTATCCACAAAAGGTACACCTTGAAGCTGGCTGCGAATGCAGAGCTTCGGAGGAAAGCAGTACCCGCATGCTACGAATTAGATATCTGGATGGTGCCCAGGAAAGGAATTCTGGCAGAATTCTCAAAGAGCATGGAAGCAGAGCCCGTCTCCAGCAGCATCTCCACGAGAGTCTATCCACAAAAGGAACACCTTGTAGCTGCCTGCGAATGCACAGCTTAGGAGCAAACTAGTACCCGCATTCTACGAATGTGATATCTGGATGGTGCACAGGAAAGGAATTCTGACAGCCTTCTCAAAGAGCATAGAATCAGAGGCTGACTTCAGCAGCATCTCCACGAGAGTTTATCCACAAAAGGAACACTTTGAAGCTGGCTGCGAATGCAGAGTTAGGAGCATAGCAGTACCCGCATGGTACGAATGTGATATCTGGATGGTGCCCAGGAATGGAATTCTGGCAGAATTGTGAAAGAGCATAGAAGCACAGGCCGTCTCCTGCAGCATCTCCACGAGAGTCTATCCACAAAAGGACCACCTTGAAGCTGGCTGCGAATGCAGAGGTTAGGTTGAAAGCAGTACCCGCATGCTACGAATTTATATCTGGATGGTGCCCAGGATAGGAATTCTGGCAGAATTCTCAAAGAGCATAGAAGCACAGGCCGTCTCCTGCAGCATCTCCACGAGAGTCTATCCACAAAAGGAACACCTTGTAGCTGCCTGCGAATGCAGAGCTTAGTAGGAAAGCAGTAACCGCATGCTACGAATGTGATATCTGGATGGTGCAGACGAATGGAATTCTGGCAGAATTCTGAAAGAGAAGAGAAGCACAGGCCGTCTCCAGCAGCACCTCCACGAGAGTCTATCCACAAAAGGAATGCCTTGAAGCTGGTTGCGAATGCAGTGCTTAGGAGGAAAGCAGTACCCGCATGCTGCGAATTTATATCTGGATGGTGCCCAGGATAGAAATTCTGGCAGAATTCTCAAAGAGCATAGAAGCACAGGCCGTCTCCTGCAGCATCTCCACGAGAGTCTATCCACAAAAGGAACACCTTGAAGCTGGCTGCGAATGCAGAGCTTAGGTTGAAACCAGTACCCGCATGCTACGAATGTGATATCTGGATGGTGCACAGGAAAGGAATTCTGGCAGAATTCTGAAAGAGCATAGAAGCAGAGCCCGTCTCCAGCAGCATCTCCAACAGAGTCTATCCACAAAAGGAACACCTTGTAGCTGCCTGCGAATGCAGAGCTTAGTAGGAAAGCAGTACCCGCATGCTACGAATGTGATATCTGGATTGTGCCCACGAATGGAATTCTGGCAGAATTCTGAAAGGGAAGAGAAGCACAGGCCGTCTCCAGCAGCACCTCCACGAGAGTCTATCCACAATAGGAATGCCTTGAAGCTGGTTGCGAATGCAGTGCTTAGGAGGAAAGCAGTACCTGCATGCTACGAATGTGATATCTGGATGGTGCCCAGGAAAGGAATTCTGGCAGAATTCTCAAAGTTCATGGAAGCAGAGGCCGATTTCAGCAGCATCTCCTCGAGAGTCTATACACAAAAGGAACACCTTGAAGCTGGTTGCGAAGGCAGAGCTTAGGAGGAAAGCAGTACCCTCATGCTACGAATTTGATATCTGGAAAGTGCCCAGGATAGGAATTCTGGTAGAATTCTCAAAGAGCATAGAAGCACAGGCCGTCTCCTGCAGCATCTCCACGAGAGTCTATCCACAAAAGGAACACCTTGTAGCTGCCTGAGAATGCACAGCTTAGGAGCAAACTAGTACCCGCATGATACGAATGTGAAATCTGGATGGTGCCCAGGAAAGGAATTCTGACAGCCTTCTGAAAGGGCATAGAAGCAGAGCCCGTCTCCAGCAGCATCTCCACGAGAGTCTATCCACAAAAGGAACACCTCGTAGCTGCCTGCGAATGCAGATCTTAGGAGGAAAGCAGTACCCGCATGCTACGAATTTATATCTGGATGGTGCCCAGGATAGGAATTCTGGCAGAATTCTCAAAGAGCATAGAAGCACAGGCCGTCTCCTGCAGCATCTCCACGGGAGTCTATCCACAAAAGGAACACCTTGAAGCTGGCTGCGAATGCAGAGCTTAGGTTGAAAGAAGTACCCGCATGCTACGAATGGATGGTGCACAGGAAAGGAATTCTGGCAGAATTCTCAAAGTGCATAGAAGCAGAGGCCGATTTCAGCAGCAGCTCCTCGAGAGTCTATACACAAAAGGAACACCTTGAAGCTGGCTGCGAAGGCAGAGCTTAGGAGGAAAGCAGTACCCGCATGCTACGAGTGTGATATCTGGATGGTGCCCAGGAAGGGAGTTCTGGCAGAATTCTGAAAGAGCATAGAAGAAGAGCCCATCGCCAGCAGCATCCCCACGGGAGTGTATCCACAAAAGGAACACCTTGTAGCTGCCTACTAATGCACAGCTTAGTAGCCAAGTAGTACCAGCATGCGACGAATGTGAAATCTGAATGGTGCCCAGGAAAGGAATTCTCACAGCCTTCTCAAACTGCATAGAAGCAGAGGCCGATTTCAGCAGCATCTCCATGAGAGTCTATCCATAAAAGGAACACCTTGAAGCTGGCTGCAAATACAGAGCTTAGGAGGAAAGTAGTACCCGCATGCTACGAATGTGATATCTGGATGGTGCACAGGAAAGGAAATCTGACAGCCTTCTCAAAGAGCAAAGAAGCAGAGCCCGTTTCCAGCAGCATATCCACGAGAGTCTATCCAAAAAAGGAACACGTTGTAGCTACCTGCGAATGAACAGCTTAGGGGGAAAGCAGTACCTGCATGCTATGAATGTGATATCTGGATGGTGCACAGGAAAGGAATTCTGACAGCCTTCTCAAAGAGCATAGGAGCAGAGCCGGTCGCCAGCAGCATCTCCACGAGAGTCTATCCACAAAAGGAACACCTTGTAGCTGCCTGCGAATGCACAGCTTAGGAGCAAACTAGTACCCGCAAGCTACGAATGTGAAATCTGGAAGGTGCCCATTAAAGGAATTCTGACAGCCTTCTAAAACAGCATAGAAGCAGAGGTCGACTTCAGCAGCGTCTCCATGAGAGTCTATCCACAAAAGGAACACCTTGAACCTGGCTGCAAATGCTGACCTTAGGAGGAAAGCAGTCGCCGCATGCTACGAATGTGATATCTGAATGGTGCCCAGGAAAGGAATTCTGGTAGAATTCTGAAAGTCCATAGAAGCACAGGCCGTCTCCAGCAGCACCACCACGACAGTCTATCCACAAAAGGTACACCTTGAAGCTGGCTGCGAATGCAGAGCTTCGGAGGAAAGCAGTACCCGCATGCTACGAATTAGATATCTGGATGGTGCCCAGGAAAGGAATTCTGGCAGAATTCTCAAAGAGCATGGAAGCAGAGCCCGTCTCCAGCAGCATCTCCACGAGAGTCTATCCACAAAAGGAACACCTTGTAGCTGCCTGCGAATGCACAGCTTAGGAGCAAACTAGTACCCGCATTCTACGAATGTGATATCTGGATGGTGCACAGGAAAGGAATTCTGACAGCCTTCTCAAAGAGCATAGAATCATAGGCTTTCTTCAGCAGCATCTCCACGAGAGTTTATCCACAAAAGGAACACTTTGAAGCTGGCTGCGAAAGCAGAGTTAGGAGCAAAGCAGTACCCGCATGGTACGAATGTGATATCTGGATGGTGCCCAGGAATGGAATTCTGGCAGAATTGTGAAAGAGCATAGAAGCACAGGCCGTCTCCTGCAGCATCTCCACGAGAGTCTATCCACAAAAGGACCACCTTGAAGCTGGCTGCGAATGCAGATCTTAGGAGGAAAGCAATACCCGCATGCTACGAATTTGATATCTGGAATGTGCCCAGGATAGGAATTCTGGCAGAATTCTCAAAGAGCATAGAAGCACAGGCCGTCTCCTGCAGCATCTCCACGAGAGTCTATCCACAAAAGGAACACCTTGTAGCTGCCTGCGAATGCACAGCTTAGGAGCAAACTAGACCCGCATGCTACGAATGTGAAATCTGGATGGTGCCCAGGAAAGGAATTCTGACAGCCTTCTGAAAGGGCATAGAAGCAGAGCCAGTCTCCAGCAGCATCTCCACGAGAGTCTATCCACAAAAGGAACACCTCGTAGCTACCTGCGAATGCACAGCTTAGGAGCAAGAAAGTACCCGCATTCTAAGAATGTGATATCTGGATGGTGCACAGGAAAGGAATTCTGACAGCCTTCTCAAAGAGCATAGAAGCAGAGGCTGACTTCAGCAGCATCTCCACGAGAGTCTATCCACAAAAGGAACACCTTGATACTGGCTGCGAATGCAGATCTTAGGAGGAAAGCAGTACCCGCATGCTACGAATTTATATCTGGATGGTGCCCAGGATAGGAATTCTGGCAGAATACTCAAAGAGCATAGAAGCACAGGCCGTCTCCTGCAGCATCTCCACGGGAGTCTATCCACAAAAGGAACACCTTGAAGCTGGCTGCGAATGCAGAGCTTAGGTTGAAAGCAGTACCCGCATGCTACGAATGGATGGTGCACAGGAAAGGAATTCTGGCAGAATTCTCAAAGTGCATAGAAGCAGAGGCCGATTTCAGCAGCAGCTCCTCGAGAGTCTATACACAAAAGGAACACCTTGAAGCTGGCTGCGAAGGCAGAGCTTAGGAGGAAAGCAGTACCCGCATGCTACGAGTGTGATATCTGGATGGTGCCCAGGAAGGGAGTTCTGGCAGAATTCTGAAAGAGCATAGAAGAAGAGCCCATCTCCAGCAGCATCCCCACGGGAGTGTATCCACAAAAGGAACACCTTGTAGCTGCCTACTAATGCACAGCTTAGTAGCCAAGTAGTACCAGCATGCGACGAATGTGAAATCTGAATGGTGCCCAGGAAAGGAATTCTCACAGCCTTCTCAAACTGCATAGAAGCAGAGGCCGATTTCAGCAGCATCTCCATGAGAGTCTATCCATAAAAGGAACACCTTGAAGCTGGCTGCAAATACAGAGCTTAGGAGGAAAGTAGTACCCGCATGCTACGAATGTGATATCTGGATGGTGCACAGGAAAGGAAATCTGACAGCCTTCTCAAAGAGCAAAGAAGCAGAGCCCGTTTCCAGCAGCATATCCACGAGAGTCTATCCAAAAAAGGAACACGTTGTAGCTACCTGCGAATGTACAGCTTAGGGGGAAAGCAGTACCTGCATGCTATGAATGTGATATCTGGATGGTGCACAGGAAAGGAATTCTGACAGCCTTCTCAAAGAGCATAGGAGCAGAGCCGGTCGCCAGCAGCATCTCCACGAGAGTCTATCCACAAAAGGAACACCTTGTAGCTGCCTGCGAATGCACAGCTTAGGAGCAAACTAGTACCCGCATGCTACGAATGTGAAATCTGGAAGGTGCCCATTAAAGGAATTCTGACAGCCTTCTAAAACAGCATAGAAGCAGAGGTCGACTTCAGCAGCGTCTCCATGAGAGTCTATCCACAAAAGGAACACCTTGAACCTGGCTGCAAATGCTGACCTTAGGAGGAAAGCAGTCGCCGCATGCTACGAATGTGATATCTGAATGGTGCCCAGGAAAGGAATTCTGGCAGAATTCTGAAAGTCCATAGAAGCACAGGCCGTCTCCAGCAGCACCACCACGACAGTCTATCCACAAAAGGTACACCTTGAAGCTGGCTGCGAATGCAGAGCTTCGGAGGAAAGCAGTACCCGCATGCTACGAATTAGATATCTGGATGGTGCCCAGGAAAGGAATTCTGGCAGAATTCTCAAAGAGCATGGAAGCAGAGCCCGTCTCCAGCAGCATCTCCACGAGAGTCTATCCACAAAAGGAACACCTTGTAGCTGCCTGCGAATGCACAGCTTAGGAGCAAACTAGTACCCGCATTCTACGAATGTGATATCTGGATGGTGCACAGGAAAGGAATTCTGACAGCCTTCTCAAAGAGCATAGAATCATAGGCTGACTTCAGCAGCATCTCCACGAGAGTTTATCCACAAAAGGAACACTTTGAAGCTGGCTGCGAATGCAGAGTTAGGAGCATAGCAGTACCCGCATGGTACGAATGTGATATCTGGATGGTGCCCAGGAATGGAATTCTGGCAGAATTGTGAAAGAGCATAGAAGCACAGGCCGTCTCCTGCAGCATCTCCACGAGAGTCTATCCACAAAAGGACCACCTTGAAGCTGGCTGCGAATGCAGAGGTTAGGTTGAAAGCAGTACCCGCATGCTACGAATTTATATCTGGATGGTGCCCAGGATAGGAATTCTGGCAGAATTCTCAAAGAGCATAGAAGCACAGGCCGTCTCCTGCAGCATCTCCACGAGAGTCTATCCACAAAAGGAACACCTTGTAGCTGCCTGCGAATGCAGAGCTTAGTAGGAAAGCAGTAACCACATGCTACGAATGTGATATCTGGATGGTGCAGACGAATGGAATTCTGGCAGAATTCTGAAAGAGAAGAGAAGCACAGGCCGTCTCCAGCAGCACCTCCACGAGAGTCTATCCACAAAAGGAATGCCTTGAAGCTGGTTGCGAATGCAGTGCTTAGGAGGAAAGCAGTACCCGCATGCTGCGAATTTATATCTGGATGGTGCCCAGGATAGAAATTCTGGCAGAATTCTCAAAGAGCATAGAAGCACAGGCCGTCTCCTGCAGCATCTCCACGAGAGTCTATCCACAAAAGGAACACCTTGAAGCTGGCTGCGAATGCAGAGCTTAGGTTGAAACCAGTACCCGCATGCTACGAATGTGATATCTGGATGGTGCACAGGAAAGGAATTCTGGCAGAATTCTGAAAGAGCATAGAAGCAGAGCCCGTCTCCAGCAGCATCTCCAACAGAGTCTATCCACAAAAGGAACACCTTGTAGCTGCCTTCGAATGCAGAGCTTAGTAGGAAAGCAGTACCCGCATGCTACGAATGTGATATCTGGATTGTGCCCACGAATGGAATTCTGGCAGAATTCTGAAAGGGAAGAGAAGCACAGGCCGTCTCCAGCAGCACCTCCACGAGAGTCTATCCACAATAGGAATGCCTTGAAGCTGGTTGCGAATGCAGTGCTTAGGAGGAAAGCAGTACCTGCATGCTACGAATGTGATATCTGGATGGTGCCCAGGAAAGGAATTCTGGCAGAATTCTCAAAGTTCATGGAAGCAGAGGCCGATTTCAGCAGCATCTCCTCGAGAGTCTATACACAAAAGGAACACCTTGAAGCTGGTTGCGAAGGCAGAGCTTAGGAGGAAAGCAGTACCCTCATGCTACGAATTTGATATCTGGAAAGTGCCCAGGATAGGAATTCTGGTAGAATTCTCAAAGAGCATAGAAGCACAGGCCGTCTCCTGCAGCATCTCCACGAGAGTCTATCCACAAAAGGAACACCTTGTAGCTGCCTGAGAATGCACAGCTTAGGAGCAAACTAGTACCCGCATGATACGAATGTGAAATCTGGATGGTGCCCAGGAAAGGAATTCTGACAGCCTTCTGAAAGGGCATAGAAGCAGAGCCCGTCTCCAGCAGCATCTCCACGAGAGTCTATCCACAAAAGGAACACCTCGTAGCTGCCTGCGAATGCAGATCTTAGGAGGAAAGCAGTACCCGCATGCTACGAATTTATATCTGGATGGTGCCCAGGATAGGAATTCTGGCAGAATTCTCAAAGAGCATAGAAGCACAGGCCGTCTCCTGCAGCATCTCCACGGGAGTCTATCCACAAAAGGAACACCTTGAAGCTGGCTGCGAATGCAGAGCTTAGGTTGAAAGAAGTACCCGCATGCTACGAATGGATGGTGCACAGGAAAGGAATTCTGGCAGAATTCTCAAAGTGCATAGAAGCAGAGGCCGATTTCAGCAGCAGCTCCTCGAGAGTCTATACACAAAAGGAACACCTTGAAGCTGGCTGCGAAGGCAGAGCTTAGGAGGAAAGCAGTACCCGCATGCTACGAGTGTGATATCTGGATGGTGCCCAGGAAGGGAGTTCTGGCAGAATTCTGAAAGAGCATAGAAGAAGAGCCCATCGCCAGCAGCATCCCCAAGGGAGTGTATCCACAAAAGGAACACCTTGTAGCTGCCTACTAATGCACAGCTTAGTAGCCAAGTAGTACCAGCATGCGACGAATGTGAAATCTGAATGGTGCCCAGGAAAGGAATTCTCACAGCCTTCTCAAACTGCATAGAAGCAGAGGCCGATTTCAGCAGCATCTCCATGAGAGTCTATCCATAAAAGGAACACCTTGAAGCTGGCTGCAAATACAGAGCTTAGGAGGAAAGTAGTACCCGCATGCTACGAATGTGATATCTGGATGGTGCACAGGAAAGGAAATCTGACAGCCTTCTCAAAGAGCAAAGAAGCAGAGCCCGTTTCCAGCAGCATATCCACGAGAGTCTATCCAAAAAAGGAACACGTTGTAGCTACCTGCGAATGAACAGCTTAGGGGGAAAGCAGTACCTGCATGCTATGAATGTGATATCTGGATGGTGCACAGGAAAGGAATTCTGACAGCCTTCTCAAAGAGCATAGGAGCAGAGCCGGTCGCCAGCAGCATCTCCACGAGAGTCTATCCACAAAAGGAACACCTTGTAGCTGCCTGCGAATGCACAGCTTAGGAGCAAACTAGTACCCGCAAGCTACGAATGTGAAATCTGGAAGGTGCCCATTAAAGGAATTCTGACAGCCTTCTAAAACAGCATAGAAGCAGAGGTCGACTTCAGCAGCGTCTCCATGAGAGTCTATCCACAAAAGGAACACCTTGAACCTGGCTGCAAATGCTGACCTTAGGAGGAAAGCAGTCGCCGCATGCTACGAATGTGATATCTGAATGGTGCCCAGGAAAGGAATTCTGGTAGAATTCTGAAAGTCCATAGAAGCACAGGCCGTCTCCAGCAGCACCACCACGACAGTCTATCCACAAAAGGTACACCTTGAAGCTGGCTGCGAATGCAGAGCTTCGGAGGAAAGCAGTACCCGCATGCTACGAATTAGATATCTGGATGGTGCCCAGGAAAGGAATTCTGGCAGAATTCTCAAAGAGCATGGAAGCAGAGCCCGTCTCCAGCAGCATCTCCACGAGAGTCTATCCACAAAAGGAACACCTTGTAGCTGCCTGCGAATGCACAGCTTAGGAGCAAACTAGTACCCGCATTCTACGAATGTGATATCTGGATGGTGCACAGGAAAGGAATTCTGACAGCCTTCTCAAAGAGCATAGAATCATAGGCTTTCTTCAGCAGCATCTCCACGAGAGTTTATCCACAAAAGGAACACTTTGAAGTTGGCTGCGAAAGCAGAGTTAGGAGCAAAGCAGTACCCGCATGGTACGAATGTGATATCTGGATGGTGCCCAGGAATGGAATTCTGGCAGAATTGTGAAAGAGCATAGAAGCACAGGCCGTCTCCTGCAGCATCTCCACGAGAGTCTATCCACAAAAGGACCACCTTGAAGCTGGCTGCGAATGCAGATCTTAGGAGGAAAGCAATACCCGCATGCTACGAATTTGATATCTGGAATGTGCCCAGGATAGGAATTCTGGCAGAATTCTCAAAGAGCATAGAAGCACAGGCCGTCTCCTGCAGCATCTCCACGAGAGTCTATCCACAAAAGGAACACCTTGTAGCTGCCTGCGAATGCACAGCTTAGGAGCAAACTAGACCCGCATGCTACGAATGTGAAATCTGGATGGTGCCCAGGAAAGGAATTCTGACAGCCTTCTGAAAGGGCATAGAAGCAGAGCCAGTCTCCAGCAGCATCTCCACGAGAGTCTATCCACAAAAGGAACACCTCGTAGCTACCTGCGAATGCACAGCTTAGGAGCAAGAAAGTACCCGCATTCTAAGAATGTGATATCTGGATGGTGCACAGGAAAGGAATTCTGACAGCCTTCTCAAAGAGCATAGAAGCAGAGGCTGACTTCAGCAGCATCTCCACGAGAGTCTATCCACAAAAGGAACACCTTGATACTGGCTGCGAATGCAGATCTTAGGAGGAAAGCAGTACCCGCATGCTACGAATTTATATCTGGATGGTGCCCAGGATAGGAATTCTGGCAGAATACTCAAAGAGCATAGAAGCACAGGCCGTCTCCTGCAGCATCTCCACGGGAGTCTATCCACAAAAGGAACACCTTGAAGCTGGCTGCGAATGCAGAGCTTAGGTTGAAAGCAGTACCCGCATGCTACGAATGGATGGTGCACAGGAAAGGAATTCTGGCAGAATTCTCAAAGTGCATAGAAGCAGAGGCCGATTTCAGCAGCAGCTCCTCGAGAGTCTATACACAAAAGGAACACCTTGAAGCTGGCTGCGAAGGCAGAGCTTAGGAGGAAAGCAGTACCCGCATGCTACGAGTGTGATATCTGGATGGTGCCCAGGAAGGGAGTTCTGGCAGAATTCTGAAAGAGCATAGAAGAAGAGCCCATCTCCAGCAGCATCCCCACGGGAGTGTATCCACAAAAGGAACACCTTGTAGCTGCCTACTAATGCACAGCTTAGTAGCCAAGTAGTACCAGCATGCGACGAATGTGAAATCTGAATGGTGCCCAGGAAAGGAATTCTCACAGCCTTCTCAAACTGCATAGAAGCAGAGGCCGATTTCAGCAGCATCTCCATGAGAGTCTATCCATAAAAGGAACACCTTGAAGCTGGCTGCAAATACAGAGCTTAGGAGGAAAGTAGTACCCGCATGCTACGAATGTGATATCTGGATGGTGCACAGGAAAGGAAATCTGACAGCCTTCTCAAAGAGCAAAGAAACAGAGCCCGTTTCCAGCAGCATATCCACGAGAGTCTATCCAAAAAAGGAACACGTTGTAGCTACCTGCGAATGTACAGCTTAGGGGGAAAGCAGTACCTGCATGCTATGAATGTGATATCTGGATGGTGCACAGGAAAGGAATTCTGACAGCCTTCTCAAAGAGCATAGGAGCAGAGCCGGTCGCCAGCAGCATCTCCACGAGAGTCTATCCACAAAAGGAACACCTTGTAGCTGCCTGCGAATGCACAGCTTAGGAGCAAACTAGTACCCGCATGCTACGAATGTGAAATCTGGAAGGTGCCCATTAAAGGAATTCTGACAGCCTTCTAAAACAGCATAGAAGCAGAGGTCGACTTCAGCAGCGTCTCCATGAGAGTCTATCCACAAAAGGAACACCTTGAACCTGGCTGCAAATGCTGACCTTAGGAGGAAAGCAGTCGCCGCATGCTACGAATGTGATATCTGAATGGTGCCCAGGAAAGGAATTCTGGCAGAATTCTGAAAGTCCATAGAAGCACAGGCCGTCTCCAGCAGCACCACCACGACAGTCTATCCACAAAAGGTACACCTTGAAGCTGGCTGCGAATGCAGAGCTTCGGAGGAAAGCAGTACCCGCATGCTACGAATTAGATATCTGGATGGTGCCCAGGAAAGGAATTCTGGCAGAATTCTCAAAGAGCATGGAAGCAGAGCCCGTCTCCAGCAGCATCTCCACGAGAGTCTATCCACAAAAGGAACACCTTGTAGCTGCCTGCGAATGCACAGCTTAGGAGCAAACTAGTACCCGCATTCTACGAATGTGATATCTGGATGGTGCACAGGAAAGGAATTCTGACAGCCTTCTCAAAGAGCATAGAATCATAGGCTGACTTCAGCAGCATCTCCACGAGAGTTTATCCACAAAAGGAACACTTTGAAGCTGGCTGCGAATGCAGAGTTAGGAGCATAGCAGTACCCGCATGGTACGAATGTGATATCTGGATGGTGCCCAGGAATGGAATTCTGGCAGAATTGTGAAAGAGCATAGAAGCACAGGCCGTCTCCTGCAGCATCTCCACGAGAGTCTATCCACAAAAGGACCACCTTGAAGCTGGCTGCGAATGCAGAGGTTAGGTTGAAAGCAGTACCCGCATGCTACGAATTTATATCTGGATGGTGCCCAGGATAGGAATTCTGGCAGAATTCTCAAAGAGCATAGAAGCACAGGCCGTCTCCTGCAGCATCTCCACGAGAGTCTATCCACAAAAGGAACACCTTGTAGCTGCCTGCGAATGCAGAGCTTAGTAGGAAAGCAGTAACCGCATGCTACGAATGTGATATCTGGATGGTGCAGACGAATGGAATTCTGGCAGAATTCTGAAAGAGAAGAGAAGCACAGGCCGTCTCCAGCAGCACCTCCACGAGAGTCTATCCACAAAAGGAATGCCTTGAAGCTGGTTGCGAATGCAGTGCTTAGGAGGAAAGCAGTACCCGCATGCTGCGAATTTATATCTGGATGGTGCCCAGGATAGAAATTCTGGCAGAATTCTCAAAGAGCATAGAAGCACAGGCCGTCTCCTGCAGCATCTCCACGAGAATCTATCCACAAAAGGAACACCTTGAAGCTGGCTGCGAATGCAGAGCTTAGGTTGAAACCAGTACCCGCATGCTACGAATGTGATATCTGGATGGTGCACAGGAAAGGAATTCTGGCAGAATTCTGAAAGAGCATAGAAGCAGAGCCCATCTCCAGCAGCATCTCCAACAGAGTCTATCCACAAAAGGAACACCTTGTAGCTGCCTGCGAATGCAGAGCTTAGTAGGAAAGCAGTACCCGCATGCTACGAATGTGATATCTGGATTGTGCCCACGAATGGAATTCTGGCAGAATTCTGAAAGGGAAGAGAAGCACAGGCCGTCTCCAGCAGCACCTCCACGAGAGTCTATCCACAATAGGAATGCCTTGAAGCTGGTTGCGAATGCAGTGCTTAGGAGGAAAGCAGTACCTGCATGCTACGAATGTGATATCTGGATGGTGCCCAGGAAAGGAATTCTGGCAGAATTCTCAAAGTTCATGGAAGCAGAGGCCGATTTCAGCAGCATCTCCTCGAGAGTCTATACACAAAAGGAACACCTTGAAGCTGGTTGCGAAGGCAGAGCTTAGGAGGAAAGCAGTACCCTCATGCTACGAATTTGATATCTGGAAAGTGCCCAGGATAGGAATTCTGGTAGAATTCTCAAAGAGCATAGAAGCACAGGCCGTCTCCTGCAGCATCTCCACGAGAGTCTATCCACAAAAGGAACACCTTGTAGCTGCCTGAGAATGCACAGCTTAGGAGCAAACTAGTACCCGCATGATACGAATGTGAAATCTGGATGGTGCCCAGGAAAGGAATTCTGACAGCCTTCTGAAAGGGCATAGAAGCAGAGCCCGTCTCCAGCAGCATCTCCACGAGAGTCTATCCACAAAAGGAACACCTCGTAGCTGCCTGCGAATGCAGATCTTAGGAGGAAAGCAGTACCCGCATGCTACGAATTTATATCTGGATGGTGCCCAGGATAGGAATTCTGGCAGAATTCTCAAAGAGCATAGAAGCACAGGCCGTCTCCTGCAGCATCTCCACGGGAGTCTATCCACAAAAGGAACACCTTGAAGCTGGCTGCGAATGCAGAGCTTAGGTTGAAAGAAGTACCCGCATGCTACGAATGGATGGTGCACAGGAAAGGAATTCTGGCAGAATTCTCAAAGTGCATAGAAGCAGAGGCCGATTTCAGCAGCAGCTCCTCGAGAGTCTATACACAAAAGGAACACCTTGAAGCTGGCTGCGAAGGCAGAGCTTAGGAGGAAAGCAGTACCCGCATGCTACGAGTGTGATATCTGGATGGTGCCCAGGAAGGGAGTTCTGGCAGAATTCTGAAAGAGCATAGAAGAAGAGCCCATCGCCAGCAGCATCCCCACGGGAGTGTATCCACAAAAGGAACACCTTGTAGCTGCCTACTAATGCACAGCTTAGTAGCCAAGTAGTACCAGCATGCGACGAATGTGAAATCTGAATGGTGCCCAGGAAAGGAATTCTCACAGCCTTCTCAAACTGCATAGAAGCAGAGGCCGATTTCAGCAGCATCTCCATGAGAGTCTATCCATAAAAGGAACACCTTGAAGCTGGCTGCAAATACAGAGCTTAGGAGGAAAGTAGTACCCGCATGCTACGAATGTGATATCTGGATGGTGCACAGGAAAGGAAATCTGACAGCCTTCTCAAAGAGCAAAGAAGCAGAGCCCGTTTCCAGCAGCATATCCACGAGAGTCTATCCAAAAAAGGAACACGTTGTAGCTACCTGCGAATGAACAGCTTAGGGGGAAAGCAGTACCTGCATTCTATGAATGTGATAACTGGATGGTGCACAGGAAAGGAATTCTGACAGCCTTCTCAAAGAGCATAGGAGCAGAGCCGGTCGCCAGCAGCATCTCCACGAGAGTCTATCCACAAAAGGAACACCTTGTAGCTGCCTGCGAATGCACAGCTTAGGAGCAAACTAGTACCCGCATGCTACGAATGTGAAATCTGGAAGGTGCCCATTAAAGGAATTCTGACAGCCTTCTAAAACAGCATAGAAGCAGAGGTCGACTTCAGCAGCGTCTCCATGAGAGTCTATCCACAAAAGGAACACCTTGAACCTGGCTGCAAATGCTGACCTTAGGAGGAAAGCAGTCCCCGCATGCTACGAATGTGATATCTGAATGGTGCCCAGGAAAGGAATTCTGGCAGAATTCTGAAAGTCCATAGAAGCACAGGCCGTCTCCAGCAGCACCACCACGACAGTCTATCCACAAAAGGTACACCTTGAAGCTGGCTGCGAATGCAGAGCTTCGGAGGAAAGCAGTACCCGCATGCTACGAATTAGATATCTGGATGGTGCCCAGGAAAGGAATTCTGGCAGAATTCTCAAAGAGCATGGAAGCAGAGCCCGTCTCCAGCAGCATCTCCACGAGAGTCTATCCACAAAAGGAACACCTTGTAGCTGCCTGCGAATGCACAGCTTAGGAGCAAACTAGTACCCGCATTCTACGAATGTGATATCTGGATGGTGCACAGGAAAGGAATTCTGACAGCCTTCTCAAAGAGCATAGAATCATAGGCTGACTTCAGCAGCATCTCCACGAGAGTTTATCCACAAAAGGAACACTTTGAAGCTGGCTGCGAATGCAGAGTTAGGAGCATAGCAGTACCCGCATGGTACGAATGTGATATCTGGATGGTGCCCAGGAATGGAATTCTGGCAGAATTGTGAAAGAGCATAGAAGCACAGGCCGTCTCCTGCAGCATCTCCACGAGAGTCTATCCACAAAAGGACCACCTTGAAGCTGGCTGCGAATGCAGAGGTTAGGTTGAAAGCAGTACCCGCATGCTACGAATTTATATCTGGATGGTGCCCAGGATAGGAATTCTGGCAGAATTCTCAAAGAGCATAGAAGCACAGGCCGTCTCCTGCAGCATCTCCACGAGAGTCTATCCACAAAAGGAACACCTTGTAGCTGCCTGCGAATGCAGAGCTTAGTAGGAAAGCAGTAACCGCATGCTACGAATGTGATATCTGGATGGTGCAGACGAATGGAATTCTGGCAGAATTCTGAAAGAGAAGAGAAGCACAGGCCGTCTCCAGCAGCACCTCCACGAGAGTCTATCCACAAAAGGAATGCCTTGAAGCTGGTTGCGAATGCAGTGCTTAGGAGGAAAGCAGTACCCGCATGCTGCGAATTTATATCTGGATGGTGCCCAGGATAGAAATTCTGGCAGAATTCTCAAAGAGCATAGAAGCACAGGCCGTCTCCTGCAGCATCTCCACGAGAATCTATCCACAAAAGGAACACCTTGAAGCTGGCTGCGAATGCAGAGCTTAGGTTGAAACCAGTACCCGCATGCTACGAATGTGATATCTGGATGGTGCACAGGAAAGGAATTCTGGCAGAATTCTGAAAGAGCATAGAAGCAGAGCCCATCTCCAGCAGCATCTCCAACAGAGTCTATCCACAAAAGGAACACCTTGTAGCTGCCTGCGAATGCAGAGCTTAGTAGGAAAGCAGTACCCGCATGCTACGAATGTGATATCTGGATTGTGCCCACGAATGGAATTCTGGCAGAATTCTGAAAGGGAAGAGAAGCACAGGCCGTCTCCAGCAGCACCTCCACGAGAGTCTATCCACAATAGGAATGCCTTGAAGCTGGTTGCGAATGCAGTGCTTAGGAGGAAAGCAGTACCTGCATGCTACGAATGTGATATCTGGATGGTGCCCAGGAAAGGAATTCTGGCAGAATTCTCAAAGTTCATGGAAGCAGAGGCCGATTTCAGCAGCATCTCCTCGAGAGTCTATACACAAAAGGAACACCTTGAAGCTGGTTGCGAAGGCAGAGCTTAGGAGGAAAGCAGTACCCTCATGCTACGAATTTGATATCTGGAAAGTGCCCAGGATAGGAATTCTGGTAGAATTCTCAAAGAGCATAGAAGCACAGGCCGTCTCCTGCAGCATCTCCACGAGAGTCTATCCACAAAAGGAACACCTTGTAGCTGCCTGAGAATGCACAGCTTAGGAGCAAACTAGTACCCGCATGATACGAATGTGAAATCTGGATGGTGCCCAGGAAAGGAATTCTGACAGCCTTCTGAAAGGGCATAGAAGCAGAGCCCGTCTCCAGCAGCATCTCCACGAGAGTCTATCCACAAAAGGAACACCTCGTAGCTGCCTGCGAATGCAGATCTTAGGAGGAAAGCAGTACCCGCATGCTACGAATTTATATCTGGATGGTGCCCAGGATAGGAATTCTGGCAGAATTCTCAAAGAGCATAGAAGCACAGGCCGTCTCCTGCAGCATCTCCACGGGAGTCTATCCACAAAAGGAACACCTTGAAGCTGGCTGCGAATGCAGAGCTTAGGTTGAAAGAAGTACCCGCATGCTACGAATGGATGGTGCACAGGAAAGGAATTCTGGCAGAATTCTCAAAGTGCATAGAAGCAGAGGCCGATTTCAGCAGCAGCTCCTCGAGAGTCTATACACAAAAGGAACACCTTGAAGCTGGCTGCGAAGGCAGAGCTTAGGAGGAAAGCAGTACCCGCATGCTACGAGTGTGATATCTGGATGGTGCCCAGGAAGGGAGTTCTGGCAGAATTCTGAAAGAGCATAGAAGAAGAGCCCATCGCCAGCAGCATCCCCACGGGAGTGTATCCACAAAAGGAACACCTTGTAGCTGCCTACTAATGCACAGCTTAGTAGCCAAGTAGTACCAGCATGCGACGAATGTGAAATCTGAATGGTGCCCAGGAAAGGAATTCTCACAGCCTTCTCAAACTGCATAGAAGCAGAGGCCGATTTCAGCAGCATCTCCATGAGAGTCTATCCATAAAAGGAACACCTTGAAGCTGGCTGCAAATACAGAGCTTAGGAGGAAAGTAGTACCCGCATGCTACGAATGTGATATCTGGATGGTGCACAGGAAAGGAAATCTGACAGCCTTCTCAAAGAGCAAAGAAGCAGAGCCCGTTTCCAGCAGCATATCCACGAGAGTCTATCCAAAAAAGGAACACGTTGTAGCTACCTGCGAATGAACAGCTTAGGGGGAAAGCAGTACCTGCATTCTATGAATGTGATAACTGGATGGTGCACAGGAAAGGAATTCTGACAGCCTTCTCAAAGAGCATAGGAGCAGAGCCGGTCGCCAGCAGCATCTCCACGAGAGTCTATCCACAAAAGGAACACCTTGTAGCTGCCTGCGAATGCACAGCTTAGGAGCAAACTAGTACCCGCATGCTACGAATGTGAAATCTGGAAGGTGCCCATTAAAGGAATTCTGACAGCCTTCTAAAACAGCATAGAAGCAGAGGTCGACTTCAGCAGCGTCTCCATGAGAGTCTATCCACAAAAGGAACACCTTGAACCTGGCTGCAAATGCTGACCTTAGGAGGAAAGCAGTCCCCGCATGCTACGAATGTGATATCTGAATGGTGCCCAGGAAAGGAATTCTGGCAGAATTCTGAAAGTCCATAGAAGCACAGGCCGTCTCCAGCAGCACCACCACGACAGTCTATCCACAAAAGGTACACCTTGAAGCTGGCTGCGAATGCAGAGCTTCGGAGGAAAGCAGTACCCGCATGCTACGAATTAGATATCTGGATGGTGCCCAGGAAAGGAATTCTGGCAGAATTCTCAAAGAGCATGGAAGCAGAGCCCGTCTCCAGCAGCATCTCCACGAGAGTCTATCCACAAAAGGAACACCTTGTAGCTGCCTGCGAATGCACAGCTTAGGAGGAAAGCAGTACCCGCATGCTACGAATGTGATATCTGGATGGTGCACAGGAAAGGAATTCTGACAGCCTTCTCAAAGAGCATAGAATCATAGGCTGACTTCAGCAGCATCTCCACGAGAGTTTATCCACAAAAGGAACACTTTGAAGCTGGCTGCGAAAGCAGAGTTAGGAGCAAAGCAGTACCCGCATGGTACGAATGTGATATCTGGATGGTGCCAAGGAATGGAATTCTGGCAGAATTGTGAAAGAGCATAGAAGCACAGGCCGTCTCCTGCAGCATCTCCACGAGAGTCTATCCACAAAAGGACCACCTTGAAGCTGGCTGCGAATGCAGATCTTAGGAGGAAAGCAATACCCGCATGCTACGAATTTGATATCTGGAATGTGCCCAGGATAGGAATTCTGGCAGAATTCTCAAAGAGCATAGAAGCACAGGCCGTCTCCTGCAGCATCTCCACGAGAGTCTATCCACAAAAGGAACACCTTGTAGCTGCCTGCGAATGCACAGCTTAGGAGCAAACTAGACCCGCATGCTACGAATGTGAAATCTGGATGGTGCCCAGGAAAGGAATTCTGACAGCCTTCTGAAAGGGCATAGAAGCAGAGCCAGTCTCCAGCAGCATCTCCACGAGAGTCTATCCACAAAAGGAACACCTCGTAGCTACCTGCGAATGCACAGCTTAGGAGCAAGAAAGTACCCGCATTCTAAGAATGTGATATCTGGATGGTGCACAGGAAAGGAATTCTGACAGCCTTCTCAAAGAGCATAGAAGCAGAGGCTGACTTCAGCAGCATCTCCACGAGAGTCTATCCACAAAAGGAACACCTTGATACTGGCTGCGAATGCAGATCTTTGGAGGAAAGCAGTACCCGCATGCTACGAATTTATATCTGGATGGTGCCCAGGATAGGAATTCTGGCAGAATACTCAAAGAGCATAGAAGCACAGGCCGTCTCCTGCAGCATCTCCACGGGAGTCTATCCACAAAAGGAACACCTTGAAGCTGGCTGCGAATGCAGAGCTTAGGTTGAAAGCAGTACCCGCATGCTACGAATGGATGGTGCACAGGAAAGGAATTCTGGCAGAATTCTCAAAGTGCATAGAAGCAGAGGCCGATTTCAGCAGCAGCTCCTCGAGAGTCTATACACAAAAGGAACACCTTGAAGCTGGCTGCGAAGGCAGAGCTTAGGAGGAAAGCAGTACCCGCATGCTACGAGTGTGATATCTGGATGGTGCCCAGGAAGGGAGTTCTGGCAGAATTCTGAAAGAGCATAGAAGAAGAGCCCATCTCCAGCAGCATCCCCACGGGAGTGTATCCACAAAAGGAACACCTTGTAGCTGCCTACTAGTGCACAGCTTAGTAGCCAAGTAGTACCAGCATGCGACGAATGTGAAATCTGAATGGTGCCCAGGAAAGGAATTCTCACAGCCTTCTCAAACTGCATAGAAGCAGAGGCCGATTTCAGCAGCATCTCCATGAGAGTCTATCCATAAAAGGAACACCTTGAAGCTGGCTGCAAATACAGAGCTTAGGAGGAAAGTAGTACCCGCATGCTACGAATGTGATATCTGGATGGTGCACAGGAAAGGAAATCTGACAGCCTTCTCAAAGAGCAAAGAAGCAGAGCCCGTTTCCAGCAGCATATCCACGAGAGTCTATCCAAAAAAGGAACACGTTGTAGCTACCTGCGAATGAACAGCTTAGGGGGAAAGCAGTACCTGCATGCTATGAATGTGATAACTGGATGGTGCACAGGAAAGGAATTCTGACAGCCTTCTCAAAGAGCATAGGAGCAGAGCCGGTCGCCAGCAGCATCTCCACGAGAGTCTATCCACAAAAGGAACACCTTGTAGCTGCCTGCGAATGCACAGCTTAGGAGCAAACTAGTACCCGCATGCTACGAATGTGAAATCTGGAAGGTGCCCATTAAAGGAATTCTGACAGCCTTCTAAAACAGCATAGAAGCAGAGGTCGACTTCAGCAGCGTCTCCATGAGAGTCTATCCACAAAAGGAACACCTTGAACCTGGCTGCAAATGCTGACCTTAGGAGGAAAGCAGTCGCCGCATGCTACGAATGTGATATCTGAATGGTGCCCAGGAAAGGAATTCTGGCAGAATTCTGAAAGTCCATAGAAGCACAGGCCGTCTCCAGCAGCACCACCACGACAGTCTATCCACAAAAGGTACACCTTGAAGCTGGCTGCGAATGCAGAGCTTCGGAGGAAAGCAGTACCCGCATGCTACGAATTAGATATCTGGATGGTGCCCAGGAAAGGAATTCTGGCAGAATTCTCAAAGAGCATGGAAGCAGAGCCCGTCTCCAGCAGCATCTCCACGAGACTCTATCCACAAAAGGATCAACTTGTAGCTGCCTGCGAATGCACAGCTTAGGAGCAAACTAGTACCCGCATTCTACGAATGTGATATCTGGATGGTGCACAGGAAAGGAATTCTGACCGCCTTCTCAAAGAGCATAGAATCAGAGGCTGACTTCTGCAGCATCTCCACGAGAGTCTATCCACAAAAGGAACACTTTGAAGCTAGCTGCTAATGCAGAGTTTAGGAGAAAAGCAGTACCCGCATGGTACGAATGTGATATCTGGATGGTGCCCAGGAATGGAATTCTGGCAGAATTCTGAAAAAGCATAGAAGCACAGGCCGTCTCCTGCAGAACCTCCACGAGAGTCTATCCACAAAAGGAACACCTTGATGCTGGCTGCGAATGCAGATCTTAGGAGGAAAGCAGTACCCGCATGCTACGAATTTGATATCTGGAATGTGCCCAGGATAGGAATTCTGGCAGAATTCTCAAAGAGCATAGAAGCACAGGCCGTCTCCTGCAGCATCTCCACGAGAGTCTATCCACAAAAGGAACACCTTGAAGCTGGCTGCGAATGCAGAGGTTAGGTTGAAAGCAGTACCCGCATGCTACGAATGTGATATCTGGATGGTGCCCAGGAAAGGAATTCTGGCAAAATTCTAAAAGAGCATAGAAGCGGACCCCGTCTCCAGCAGCATCTCCACGACAATCTATCCTCAAATGGAACACCTTGTAGCTGCCTGCGAATGCAGAGCTTAGTAGGAAAGCAGTACCCGCCTGCTACGAATGTGATATTTGGATGGTGCCCAGGGAAGGAATTCTGGCAGAATTCTGAAAGAGAATAGAAGCACAGGCCGTCTCCAGCAGCATCTCCACGAGAGTCTATCCACATAATGAACCCCTTGAAGCTGGCTGCGAATGCATAGCTTAGGAGCAAACTAGTACCCGCATGCGACGAATGTGAAATCTGGATGGTGCCCAGGAAAGGAATTCTGACAGCCTTCTCAAACAGCATAGAAGCAGAGGTCGACTTCAGCAGCATCTCCATGAGAGTCTATCCACACAATGAACACCTTGAACCTGGCTGCAAATGCTGACCTTAGGAGGAAAGGAGTCCCCGCATGCTACGAATGTGATATCTGAATGGTGCCCAGGAAAGGAATTCTGGCAGAATTCTGAAAGACCATAGAAGCACAGGCCGTCTCCTGCAGCACCTCCACGAAAGTCTATCCACAAAAGGAACACCTTGATGCTGGCTGCGAATGCAGATCTTAGGAGGAAAGCAGTACCCGCATGCTACGAATTTGATATCTGGAATGTGCCCAGGATAGGAATTCTGGCAGAATTCTCAAAGAGCATAGAAGCACAGGCCGTCTCCTGCAGCATCTCCACGAGAGTCTATCCACAAAAGGAACACCTTGAAGCTGGCTGCGAATGCAGAGGTTAGGTTGAAAGCAGTACCCGCATGCTACGAATGTGATATCTGGATCGTGCCCAGGAAAGGAATTCTGGCAAAATTCTAAAAGAGCATAAAAGCGGAGCCCGTCTCCAGCAGCATCTCCACGAGAATCTATCCACAAATGGAACACCTTTTAGCTGCCTGCGAATGCAGAGCTTAGTAGGAAAGCAGTACCCGCCTGCTACGAATGTGATATTTGGATGGTGCCCACAAATTGAATTCAGGCAGCATTCTGAAAGAGAATAGAAGCACAGGCCGTCTCCATCAGCATCTCCACGAGAGTCTATCCACAAAAGGAACCCCTTGAAGCTGGCTGCAAATGCAGAGCTTAGAGGCAATGCAGTACCTGCATGCTACCAATGTGATATCTGGATGGTGCCCAGGGAAGGAATTCTGGCAGTATTCTCAAAGAGCATAGAAGCAGAGCCAGTCTCCAGCAGCATCTCCACGACAGTCTATCCACAAAAGGAACACCTTGTAGCTGCCTGCGAATGCACAGCTTAGGAGCAAACTAGTACCCGCAAGCGACAAATGTGAAATCTGGATGGTGCCCAGGAAAGGAATTCTGACAGCCTTCTCAGACAGCATAGAAGCAGAGGTCGACTTCAGCAGCATCTCCATGAGAGTCTATCCACAAAAGGAACACCTTGAACCTGGCTGCAAATGCTGACCTTAGGAGGAAAGGAGTCCCCGCATGCTACGAATGTGATATCTGAATGGTGCCCAGGAAAGGAATTCTGGCAGAATTCTGAAAGACCATAGAAGCACAGGCCGTCTCCAGCAGCACCTCCACGAGAGTCTATCCACAAAAGGAACACCTTGAAGCTGGCTGCGAATGCAGAGCTTAGGAGGAATGCAGTAACTGCATGCTACGAAATAGACATCTGGACGGTGCCCAGGAAAGGAATTCTGGCGGAATTCTCAAAGAGCATAGAAGCATTGCCCGTGTCTAGCAACATGTCCACGAGAGTCTATCCAGGAAAGGAACACCTTGTAGCTGCCTGCGAATGCACAGCTTAGGAGGAAAGCAGTACCTGCATGCTACGAATGTGATATCTGGATGGTGCACAGGAAAGGAATTCTGACAGCCTTCTAAAAGAGCATAGAAGCAGAGCCCGTCTCCAGCAGCATCTCCACGAGAGTCTATCCACAAAAGGAACACCTTGTAGCTGCCTGTGAATGCACAGCTTAGGAGCAAACTAGTACCCGCATTCTACGAATGTGATATCTGGATGGTGCACAGGAAAGGAATTCTGACAGCCTTCTCAAAGAGCATAGAAGCAGAGGCTGACTTCAGCAGCATCTCCCCGAGAATCTATCCACAAACGGAACACATTGAAGCTGGCTGCAAATGCAGAGATTATGAGAAAAGCAGTACCCGCATGCTACGAATGTGATATCTGGATGGTCCCCAGGATTGGAATTCTGGCAGAATTCTGAAAGAGCAGAGAAGCACAGGCCGTCTTCTGCAGCACCTCCATGAGAGTCTATCCATAAAAGGAACACCTTGTAGCTGCCTGCTAATGCACAGCTTAGGAGCCAAGTAGTACCAGCATGCTACGAATGTGAAATCTGAATGGTGCCCAGGAAAGGAATTCTGACAGCCTACTCAAACAGCATTGAAGCAGAGGTCGACTTCAGCAGCATCTCCATGAGAGTCTATTCACAAAAGGAACACCTTGAAGCTGGCTGCGAATGCAGAGCTTCGGAGGAAAGCAGTACCCGCATGCTACGAATTAGATATCTGGATGGTGCCCAGGAAAGGAATTCTGGCAGAATTCTCAAAGAGCATGGAAGCAGAGCCCGTCTCCAGCAGCATCTCCACGAGACTCTATCCACAAAAGGATCACCTTGTAGCTGCCTGCGAATGCACAGCTTAGGAGCAAACTAGTACCCGCATTCTACGAATGTGATATCTGGATGGTGCACAGGAAAGGAATTCTGACCGCCTTCTCAAAGAGCATAGAATCAGAGGCTGACTTCTGCAGCATCTCCACGAGAGTCTATCCACAAAAGGAACACTTTGAAGCTAGCTGCTAATGCAGAGTTTAGGAGAAAAGCAGTACCCGCATGGTACGAATGTGATATCTGGATGGTGCCCAGGAATGGAATTATGGCAGAATTCTGAAAAAGCATAGAAGCACAGGCCGTCTCCTGCAGCACCTCCACGAGAGTCTATCCACAAAAGGAACACCTTGATGCTGGCTGCGAATGCAGATCTTAGGAGGAAAGCAGTACCCGCATGCTACGAATTTGATATCTGGAATGTGCCCAGGATAGGAATTCTGGCAGAATTCTCAAAGAGCATAGAAGCACAGGCCGTCTCCTGCAGCATCTCCACGAGAGTCTATCCACAAAAGGAACACCTTGAAGCTGGCTGCGAATGCAGAGGTTAGGTTGAAAGCAGTACCCGCATGCTACGAATGTGATATCTGGATGGTGCCCAGGAAAGGAATTCTGGCAAAATTCTAAAAGAGCATAGAAGCGGAGCCCGTCTCCAGCAGCATCTCCACGAGAATCTATCCACAAATGGAACACCCTGTAGCTGCCTGCGAATGCAGAGCTTAGTAGGAAAGCAGTACCCGCCTGCTACGAATGTGATATTTGGATGGTGCCCACGAATTGAATTCAGGCAGAATTCTGAAAGATAATAGAAGCACAGGCCGTCTCCAGCAGCATCTCCACGAGAGTCTATCCACAAAAGGATCCCCTTGAAGCTGGCTGCAAATGCAGAGCTTAGAGGCAAAGCAGTACCTGCATGCTACCAATGTGATATCTGGATGGTGCCCAGGGAAGGAATTCTGGCAGAATTCTCAAAGAGCATAGAAGCAGAGCCAGTCTCCAGCAGCATCTCCACGACAGTCTATCCACAAAAGGAACACCTTGTAGCTGCCTTCGAATGCACAGCTTAGGAGCAAACTAGTACCCGCATTCTACGAATGTGATATCTGGATGGTGCACAGGAAAGGAATTCTGACCGCCTTCTCAAGGAGCATAGAATCAGAGGCTGACTTCTGCAGCATCTCCACGAGAGTCTATCCACAAAGGAACACTTTGAAGCTAGCTGCTAATGCAGAGATTAGGAGAAAAGCAGTACCCGCATGGTACGAATGTGATATCTGGATGATGCCCAGGAATGGAATTCTGGCAGAATTCTGAAAAAGCATAGAAGCACAGGCCGTCTCCTGCAGCACCTCCACGAGAGTCTATCCACAAAAGGAACACCTTGATGCTGGCTGCGAATGCAGATCTTAGGAGGAAAGCAGTACCCGCATGCTACGAATTTGATATCTGGAATGTGCCCAGGATAGGAATTCTGGCAGAATTCTCAAAGAGCATACAAGCACAGGCCGTCTCCTGCAGCATCTCCACGAGAGTCTATCCACAAAAGGAACACCTTGAAGCTGGCTGCGAATGCAGAGGTTAGGTTGAAAGCAGTACCCGCATGCTACGAATGTGATATCTGGAGGGTGCCCAGGAAAGGAATTCTGGCAAAATTCTAAAAGAGCATAGAAGCGGACCCCGTCTCCAGCAGCATCTCCACGAGAATCTATCCTCAAATGGAACACCTTGTAGCTGCCTGCGAATGCAGAGCTTCGGAGGAAAGCAGTACCCGCCTGCTACGAATGTGATATTTGGATGGTGCCCACGAATTGAATTCAGGCAGAATTCTGAAAGAGAATAGAAGCACAGGCCGTCTCCAGCAGCATCTCCACGAGAGTCTATCCACAAAAGGAACCCCTTGAAGCTGGCTGCGAATGCACAGCTTAGGAGCAAACTAGTACCGGCATGCGACGAATGTGAAATCTGGATGGTGCCCAGGAAAGGAATTCTGACAGCCTTCTCAAACAGCATAGAAGCAGAGGTCGACTTCAGCAGCATCTCCATGAGAGTCTATCCACACAAGGAACACCTTGAACCTGGCTGCAAATGCTGACCTTAGGAGGAAAGCAGTCCCCGCATGCTACGAATGTGATATCTGAATGGTGCCCAGCAAAGGAATTCTGGCAGAATTCTGAAAGACCATAGAAGCACAGGCCGTCTCCAGCAGCACCTCCACGAGAGTCTATCCACAAAAGGAACACCTTGAAGCTGGCTGCGAATGCAGAGCTTAGGAGGAAAGCAGTAACTGCATGCTACGAATTAGATATCTGGTCGGTGCCCAGGAAAGGAATTCTCGCGGAATTCTCAAAGAGCATAGAAGCATTGCCCGTGTCTAGCAACATCTCCACGAGAGTCTATCCAGGAAAGGAACACCTTGTAGCTGCCTGCGAATGCACAGCGTAGGAGGAAAGCAGTACCTGCATGCTACGAATGTGATATCTGGATGGTGCACAGGAAAGGAATTCTGACAGCCTTCTAAAAGAGCATAGAAGCAGAGCCCGTCTCCAGCAGCATCTCCACGAGAGTCTATCCACAAAAGGAACACCTTGTAGCTGCCTGTGAATGCACAGCTTAGGAGCAAACTAGTACCCGCATTCTACGAATGTGATATCTGGATGGTGCACAGGAAAGGAATTCTGACAGCCTTCTCAAAGAGCATAGAAGCAGAGGCTGACTTCAGCAGCATCTCCACGAGAATCTATCCACAAACGGAACACATTGAAGCTGGCTGCCAATGCAGAGCTTATGAGAAAAGCAGTACCCTCATGCTACGAATGTGATATCTGGATGGTCCCCAGGATTGGAATTCTGGAAGAATTCTGAAAGAGCAGAGAAGCACAGGCCGTCTTCTGCAGCACCTCCATGAGAGTCTATCCACAAAAGGAACACCTTGTAGCTGCCTGCTAATGCACAGCTTAGGAGCCAAGTAGTACCAGCATGCTACGAATGTGAAATCTAAATGGTGCCCAGGAAAGGTATTCTGACAGCCTTCTCAAACAGCATAGAAGCAGAGGTCGACTTCAGCAGCATCTCCATGAGAGTCTATCCACAAAAGGAACACCTTGAAGCTGGCTGCGAATGCAGAGCTTCGGAGGAAAGCAGTACCCGCATGCTACGAATTAGATATCTGGCTGGTGCCCAGGAAAGGAATTCTGGCAGAATTCTCAAAGAGCATGGAAGCAGAGCCCGTCTCCAGCAGCACCTCCACGAGAGTCTATCCACAAAAGGAACACCTTGTAGCTCCCTTCGAATGCACAGCTTAGGAGCAAACTAGTACCCGCATGCGACGAATGTGAAATGTGGATGGGGCCCAGGAAAGGAATTCCGACAGCCTTCTCAAACAGCATAGAAGCAGAGGTCGACTTCAGCAGCATCTCCATGAGAGTCTATCCACAAAAGGAACACCTTGAAGCTGGCTGCGAATGCAGAGCTTCGGAGGAAAGCAGTACCCGCATGCTACGAATTAGATATCTGGATGGTGCCCAGGAAAGGAATTCTGGCAGAATTCTCAAAGAGCATGGAAGCAGAGCCCGTCTCCAGCAGCATCTCCACGAGAGTCTATCCAGGAAAGGAACACCTTGTAGCTGCCTGTGAATTCACAGCTTAGGAGCAAAGTTGTACCCGCATTCTACGAATGTGATGTCTGGATGGTGCACAGGAAAGGAATTCTGACAGCCTTCTCAAAGAGCATAGAAGCAGAGGCTGACTTCAGCAGCATCTCCACGAGAATCTATCCACAAACGGAACACATTGAAGCTGGCTGCAAATGCAGAGCTTATGAGAAAAGCAGTACCCGCATGCTACGAATGTGATACCTGGATGGTCCCCAGGATTGGAATTCTGGCAGAATTCTGAAAGAGCAGAGAAGCACAGGCCGTCTTCTGCAGCACCTCCATGAGAGTCTATCCACAAAAGGAACACCTTGTAGCTGCCTGCTAATGCACAGCTTAGGAGCCATGTAGTACCAGCATGCTACGAATGTGAAATCTGAATGGTGCCCAGGAAAGGAATTCTGACCGCCTTCTCAAAGAGCATAGAATCAGAGGCTGACTTCTGCAGCATCTCCACGAGAGTCTATCCACAAAAGGAACACTTTGAAGCTAGCTGCTAATGCAGAGATTAGGAGAAAAGCAGTACCCGCATGGTACGTATGTGATATCTGGATGGTGCCCATGAATGGAATTCTGGCAGAATTCTGAAAAAGCATAGAAGCACAGGCCGTCTCATGCAGCACCTCCACGAGAGTCTATCCACAAAAGGAACACCTTGATGCTGGCTGCGAATGCAGATCTTAGGAGGAAAGCAGTACCCGCATGCTACGAATTTGATATCTGGAATGTGCCCAGGATAGGAATTCTGGCAGAATTCTCAAAGAGCATAGAAGCACAGGCCGTCTGCTGCAGCATCTCCACGAGAGTCTATCCACAAAAGGATCACCTTGAAGCTGGCTGCGAATGCAGAGGTTAGGTTGAAAGCCGTACCCGCATGCTACGAATGTGATATCTGGATGGTGCCCAGGAAAGGAATTCTGGCAAAATTCTAAAAGAGCATAGAAGCGGAGCCCGTCTCCAGCAGCCTCTCCACGAGAATCTATCCTCAAATGGAACACCTTGTAGCTGCCTGCGAATGCAGAGCTTAGTAGGAAAGCAGTACCCGCCTGCTACGAATGTGATATTTGGATGGTGCCTACGAATTGAATTCAGGCAGAATTCTGAAAGAGAATAGAAGCACAGGCCGTCTCCAGCAGCATCTCCACGAGAGTCTATCCACAAAAGGAACCCCTTGAAGCTGGCTGCAAATGCAGAGCTTAGAGGCAAAGCAGTACCTGCATGCTACCAATGTGATATCTGGATGGTGCCCAGGGAAGGAATTCTGGCAGAATTCTCAAAGAGCATAGAAGCAGAGCCAGTCTCCAGCAGCATCTCCACGACAGTCTATCCACAAAAGGAACACCTTGTAGCTCCCTTCGAATTCACAGCTTAGGAGCAAACTAGTACCCGCATGCGACGAATGTGAAATGTGGATGGGGCCCAGGAAAGGAATTCCGACAGCCTTCTCAAACAGCATAGAAGCAGAGGTCGACTTCAGCAGCATCTCCATGAGAGTCTATCCACAAAAGGAACACCTTGAAGCTGGCTGCGAATGCAGAGCTTCGGAGGAAAGCAGTACCCGCATGCTACGAATTAGATATCTGGATGGTGCCCAGGAAAGGAATTCTGGCAGAATTCTCAAAGAGCATGGAAGCAGAGCCCCTCTCCAGCAGCATCTCCACGAGAGTCTATCCAGGAAAGGAACACCTTGTAGCTGCCTGTGAATTCACAGCTTAGGAGCAAAGTAGTACCCGCATTCTACGAATGTGATGTCTGGAATGGGTGCACAGGAAAGGAATTCTGACAGCCTTCTCAAAGAGCATAGAAGCAGAGGCTGACTTCAGCAGCATCTCCACGAGAATCTATCCACAAACGGAACACATTGAAGCTGGCTGCCAATGCAGAGCTTATGAGAAAAGCAGTACCCGCATGCTACGAATGTGATATCTGGATGGTCCCCAGGATTGGAATTCTGGAAGAATTGTGAAAGAGCAGAGAAGCACAGGCCGTCTTCTGCAGCACCTCCATGAGAGTCTATCCACAAAAGGAACACCTTGTAGCTGCCTGCTAATGCACAGCTTAGGAGCCAAGTAGTACCAGAATGCTATGAATGTGAAATCTGAATGGTGCCCAGGAAATGAATTCTGACAGTCTTCTCAAACAGCATAGAAGCAGAGGTCGACTTCAGCAGCATCTCCATGAGAGTCTATCCACAAAAGGAACACCTTGAAGCTGGCTGCGAATGCAGAGCTTCGGAGGAAAGCAGTACCCGCATGCTACGAATTAGATATCTGGCTGGTGCCCAGGAAAGGAATTCTGGCAGAATTCTCAAAGAGCATGGAAGCAGAGCCCGTCTCCAGCAGCATCTCCACGAGAGTCTATCCACAAAAGGAACACCTTGTAGCTGCCTGCAAATGCACAGCTTAGGAGCAAACTAGTACCCGCATTGTACGAATGTGATATCTGGATGGTGCACAGGAAAGGAATTCTGACCGCCTTCTCAAAGAGCATAGAATCAGAGGCTGACTTCTGCAGCATCTCCACGAGAGTCTATCCACAAAAGGAACACTTTGAAGCTAGCTGCTAATGCGGAGATTAGGAGAAATGCAGTACCCGCATGGTACGAATGTGATATCTGGATGGTGCCCAGGAATGGAATTCTGGCAGAATTCTGAAAGAGCATAGAAGCACAGGCCGTCTCCTGCAGCACCTCCACGAGAGTCTATCCACAAAAGGAACACCTTGATGCTGGCTGCGAATGCAGATCTTAGGAGGAAAGCAGTACCCGCATGCTACGAATTTGATATCTGGAATGTGCCCAGGATAGGAATTCTGGCAGAATTCTCAAAGAGCATAGAAGCACAGGCCGTCTGCTGCAGCATCTCCACGAGAGTCTATCCACAAAAGGAACACCTTGAAGCTGGCTGCGAATGCAGAGGTTAGGTTGAAAGCAGTACCCGCATGCTACGAATGTGATATCTGGATGGTGCCCAGGAAAGGAATTCTGGCAAAATTCTAAAAGAGCATAGAAGCGGAGCCCGTCTCCAGCAGCCTCTCCACGAGAATCTATACACAAATGGAACACCTTGTAGCTGCCTGCGAATGCAGAGCTTAGTAGGAAAGCAGTACCCGCCTGCTACGAATGTGATATTTGGATGGTGCCTACGAATTGAATTCAGGCACAATTCTGAAAGAGAATAGAAGCACAGGCCGTCTCCAGCAGCATCTCCACGAGAGTCTATCCACAAAAGGAACCCCTTGAAGCTGGCTTCAAATGCAGAGCTTAGAGGCAAAGCAGTACCTGCATGCTAACAATGTGATATCTGGATGGTGCCCAGGGAAGGAATTCTGGCAGAATTCTCAAAGAGCATAGAAGCAGAGCCAGTCTCCAGCAGCATCTCCACGACAGTCTATCCACAAAAGGAACACCTTGTAGCTCCCTTCGAATGCACAGCTTAGGAGCAAACTAGTACCCGCATGCGACGAATGTGAAATCTGGATGGGGCCCAGGAAAGGAATTCCGACAGCCTTCTCAAACAGCATAGAAGCAGAGGTCGACTTCAGCAGCATCTCCATGAGAGTCTATCCACAAAAGGAACACCTTGAAGCTGGCTGCGAATGCAGAGCTTCGGAGGAAAGCAGTACCCGCATGCTACGAATTAGATATCTGGATGGTGCCCAGGAAAGGAATTCTGGCAGAATGCTCAAAGAGCATGGAAGCAGAGCCCGTCTCCAGCAGCATCTCCACGAGAGTCTATCCAGGAAAGGAACACCTTGTAGCTGCCTGTGAATTCACAGCTTAGGAGCAAAGGAGTACCCGCATTCTACGAATGTGATGTCTGGATGGTGCACAGGAAAGGAATTCTGACAGCCTTCTCAAAGAGCATAGAAGCAGAGGCTGACTTCAGCAGCATCTCCACGAGAATCTATCCACAAACGGAACACATTGAAGCTGGCTGCCAATGCAGAGCTTATGAGAAAAGCAGTACCCGCATGCTACGAATGTGATATCTGGATGTTCCCCAGGATTGGAATTCTGGCAGAATTCTGAAAGAGCAGAGAAGCACAGGCCGTCTTCTGCAGCACCTCCATGAGAGTCTATCCACAAAAGGAACACCTTGTAGCTGCCTGCTAATGCACAGCTTAGGAGCCAAGTAGTACCAGCATGCTACGAATGTGAAATCTGAATGGTGCCCAGGAAAGGAATTCTGACAGCCTTCTCAAACAGCATAGAAGCAGAGGTCGACTTCAGCAGCATCTCCATGAGAGTCTATCCACAAAAGGAACACCTTGAAGCTGGCTGCGAATGCAGAGGTTAGGTTGAAAACAGTACCCGCATGCGACGAATGTGATATCTGGATTGTGCAGAGGAAAGGAATTCTGGCAAAATTCTAAAAGAGCATAAAAGCGGAGCCCGTCTCCAGCAGCATCTCCACGAGAATCTATCCACAAATGGAACACCTTGTAGCTGCCTGCGAATGCAGAGCTTAGTAGGAAAGCAGTACCCGCCTGCTACGAATGTGATATTTGGATGGTGCCCACGAATTGAATCCAGGCAGAATTCTGAAAGAGAATAGAAGCACAGGCCGTCTCCAGCAGCATCTCCACGAGAGTCTATCCACAAAAGGAACCCCTTGAAGCTGGCTGCAAATGCAGATCTTAGAGGCAAAGCAGTACCTGCATGCTACCAATGTGATATCTGGATGGTGCCCAGGGAATGAATTCTGGCAGAATTCTCAAAGAGCATAGAAGCAGAGCCAGTCTCCAGCAGCATCTCCACGACAGTCTATCCACAAAAGGAACACCTTGTAGCTGCCTGCGAATGCACAGCTTAGGAGCAAACTAGTACCCGCATGCGACGAATGTGAAATCTGAATGGTGCCCAGGAAAGGAATTCTGACAGCCTTCTCAAACAGCATAGAAGCAGAGGTCGACTTCAGCAGCATCTCCATGAGAGTCTATCCACAAAAGGAACACTTTGAACCTGGCTGCAAATGCTGACCTTAGGAGGAAAGCAGTCCCTGCATGCTACGAATGTGATATCTGAATGGTGCCCAGGAAAGGAATTCTGGCAGAATTCTGAAAGACCATAGAAGCACAGGCCGTCTCCAGCAGCACCTCCACGAGAGTCTATCCACAAAAGGAACACCTTGAAGCTGGCTGCGAATGCAGAGCTTAGGCGGAAAGCAGTAACTGCATGCTACGAATGAGATATCTGGACGGTGCCCAGGAAAGGAATTCTGGCGGAATTCTCAAAGAGCATAGAAGCATTGCCCGTCTCTAGCAAAATCTCCACGAGAGTCTATCCAGGAAAGGAACACCTTGTAGCTGCCTGCGAATGCACAGCTTAGGAGGAAAGCAGTACCTGCATGCTACGAATGTGATATCTGGATGGTGCACAGGAAAGGAATTCTGACAGCCTTCTAAAAGAGCATAGAAGCAGAGCCCGTCTCCATCAGCATCTCCACGAGAGTCTATCCACAAAAGGAACACCTTGTAGCTGCCTGTGAATGCACAGCTTAGGAGCAAACTAGTACCCGCATTCTACGAATGTGATATCTGGATGGTGCACAGGAAAGGAATTCTGACAGCCTTCTCAAAGAGCATAGAAGCAGAGGCTGACTTCAGCAGCATCTCCACGAGAATCTATCCACAAACGGAACACATTGAAGCTGGCTGCCAATGCAGAGCTTATGAGAAAAGCAGTACCCGCATGCTACGAATGTGATATCTGGATGGTCCCCAGGATTGGAATTCTGGCAGAATTCTGAAAGAGCAGAGAAGCACAGGCCGTCTTCTGCAGCACCTCCATGAGAGTCTATCCACAAAAGGAACACCTTGTAGCTGCCTGCTAATGCACAGCTTAGGAGCCAAGTAGTACCAGCATGCTACGAATGTGAAATCTGAATGGTGCCCAGGAAAGGAATTCTGACAGCCTTCTCAAACAGCATAGAAGCAGAGGTCGACTTCAGCAGCATCTCCATGAGAGTCTATCCACAAAAGGAACACCTTGAAGCTGGCTGCGAATGCAGAGCTTCGGAGGAAAGCAGTACCCGCATGCTACGAATGTGATATCTGGATGGTGCAGAGGAAAGGAATTCTGGCAAAATTCTAAAAGAGCATAAAAGCGGAGCCCGTCTCCAGCAGCATCTCCACGAGAATCTATCCACAAATGGAACACCTTGTAGCTGCCTGCGAATGCAGAGCTTAGTAGGAAAGCAGTACCCGCCTGCTACGAATGTGATATTTGGATGGTGCCCACGAATTGAATCCAGGCAGAATTCTGAAAGAGAATAGAAGCACAGGCCGTCTCCAGCAGCATCTCCACGAGAGTCTATCCACAAAAGGAACCCCTTGAAGCTGGCTGCAAATGCAGATCTTAGAGGCAAAGCAGTACGTGCATGCTACCAATGTGATATCTGGATGGTGCCCAGGGAAGGAATTCTGGCAGAATTCTCAAAGAGCATAGAAGCAGAGCCAGTCTCCAGCAGCATCTCCACGACAGTCTATCCACAAAAGGAACACCTTGTAGCTGCCTGCGAATGCACAGCTTAGGAGCAAACTAGTACCCGCATGCGACGAATGTGAAATCTGGATGGTGCCCAGGAAAGGAATTCTGACAGCCTTCTCAAACAGCATAGAAGCAGAGGTCGACTTCAGCAGCATCTCCATTAGAGTCTATCCACAAAAGGAACACTTTGAACCTGGCTGCAAATGCTGACCTTAGGAGGAAAGCAGTCCCCGCATGCTACGAATGTGATATCTGAATGGTGCCCAGGAAAGGAATTCTGGCAGAATTCTGAAAGACCATAGAAGCACAGGCCGTCTCCAGCAGCACCTCCACGAGAGTCTATCCACAAAAGGAACACCTTGAAGCTGGCTGCGAATGCAGAGCTTAGGCGGAAAGCAGTAACTGCATGCTACGAATGAGATATCTGGACGGTGCCCAGGAAAGGAATTCTGGCGGAATTCTCAAAGAGCATAGAAGCATTGCCCGTCTCTAGCAACATCTCCACGAGAGTCTATCCAGGAAAGGAACACCTTGTAGCTGCCTGCGAATGCACAGCTTAGGAGGAAAGCAGTACCTGCATGCTACGAATGTGATATCTGGATGGTGCACAGGAAAGGAATTCTGACAGCCTTCTAAAAGAGCATAGAAGCAGAGCCCGTCTCCAGCAGCATCTCCACGAGAGTCTATCCACAAAAGGAACACCTTGTAGCTGCCTGTGAATGCACAGCTTAGGAGCAAACTAGTACCCGCATTCTACGAATGTGATATCTGGATGGTGCACAGGAAAGGAATTCTGACAGCCTTCTCAAAGAGCATAGAAGCAGAGGCTGACTTCAGCAGCATCTCCACGAGAATCTATCCACAAACGGAACACATTGAAGCTGGCTGCAAATGCAGAGATTATGAGAAAAGCAGTCCCCGCATGCTACGAATGTGATATCTGGATGGTCCCCAGGATTGTAATTCTGGCAGAATTCTGAAAGAGCAGAGAAGCACAGCCCGTCTTCTGCAGCACCTCCATGAGAGTCTAACCACAAAAGGAACACCTTGTAGCTGCCTGCTAATGCACAGCTTAGGAGCCAAGTAGTACCAGCATGCTACGAATGTGAAATCTGAATGGTGCCCAGGAAAGGAATTCTGACAGCCTTCTCAAACAGCATAGAAGCAGAGGTCGACTTCAGCAGCATCTCCATGAGAGTCTATTCACAAAAGGAACACCTTAAAGCTGGCTGCGAATGCAGAGCTTCGGAGGAAAGCAGTACTCGCATGCTACGAATTAGATATCTGGATGGTGCCCAGGAAAGGAATTCTGGCAGAATTCTCAAAGAAATGGAAGCAGAGCCGGTCTCCAGCAGCATCTCCACGAGAGTCTATCCACAAAAGGAACACCTTGTAGCTGCCTGCGAATGCACAGCTTTGGAGCAAACTAGTACCCGCATTCTACGAATGTGATATCTGGATGGTGCACAGGAAAGGAAATCTGACCGCCTTCTCAAAGAGCATAGAATCAGAGGCTGACTTCTGCAGCATCTCCACCAGAGTCTATCCACAAAAGGAACACTTTGAAGCTGGCTGCAAATGCAGAGATTATGAGAAAAGCACTACCCGCATGGTACGAATGTGATATCTGGATGGTGCCCAGGAATGGAATTCTGGCAGAATTCTGAAAAAGCATAGAAGAACAGGCCGTCTCCTGCAGCACCTCCACGAGAGTCTATCCACAAAAGGAACACCTTGATGCTGGCTGCGAATGCAGATCTTCGGAGGAAAGCAGTACCCGCATGCTACGAATTTGATATCTGGAATGTGCCCAGGATAGGAATTCTGGCCGAATCCTCAAAGAGCATAGAAGCACAGGCCGTCTCCTGCAGCATCTCCACGAGAGTCTATCCACAAAAAGAACACCTTGAAGCTGGCTGCGAATGCAGAGGTTAGGTTGAAAACAGTACCCGCATGCTACGAATGTGATATCTGGAGGGTGCCCAGGAAAGGAATTCTGGCAAAATTCTAAAAGAGCATAGAAGCGGACCCCGTCTCCAGCAGCATCTCCACGAGAATCTATCCTCAAATGGAACACCTTGTAGCTGCCTGCGAATGCAGAGCTTAGTAGGAAAGCAGTACCCGCCTGCTACGAATGTGATATTTGGATGGTGCCCACGAATTGAATTCAGGCAGAATTCTGAAAGAGAATAGAAGCACAGGCCGTCTCCAGCAGCATCTCCACGAGAGTCTATCCACAAAAGGAACCCCTTGAAACTAGCTGCAAATGCAGAGCTTAGAGGCAAAGCAGTACCTGCATGCTACCAATGTGATATCTGGATGGTGCCCAGGGAAGGAATTCTGGCAGAATTCTCAAAGAGCATAGAAGCAGAGCCAGTCTCCAGCAGCATCTCCACGACAGTCTATCCACAAAAGGAACACCTTGTAGCTGCCTGCGAATGCACAGCTTAGGAGCAACCTAGTACCCGCATGCGACGAATGTGAAATCTGGATGGTGCCCAGGAAAGGAATTCTGACAGCCTTCTCAAACAGCATAGAAGCAGAGGTCGACTTCAGCAGCATCTCCATTAGAGTCTATCCACAAAAGGAACACTTTGAACCTGGCTGCAAATGCTGACCTTAGGAGGAAAGCAGTCCCCGCATGCTACGAATGTGATATCTGAATGGTGCCCAGGAAAGGAATTCTGGCAGAATTCTGAAAGACCATAGAAGCACAGGCCGTCTCCAGCAGCACCTCCACGAGAGTCTATCCACAAAAGGAACACCTTGAAGCTGGCTGCGAATGCAGAGCTTAGGCGGAAAGCAGTAACTGCATGCTACGAATGAGATATCTGGACGGTGCCCAGGAAAGGAATTCTGGCGGAATTCTCAAAGAGCATAGAAGCATTGCCCGTCTCTAGCAACATCTCCACGAGAGTCTATCCAGGAAAGGAACACCTTGTAGCTGCCTGCGAATGCACAGCTTAGGAGGAAAGCAGTACCTGCATGCTACGAATGTGATATCTGGATGGTGCACAGGAAAGGAATTCTGACAGCCTTCTAAAAGAGCATAGAAGCAGAGCCCGTCTCCAGCAGCATCTCCACGAGAGTCTATCCACAAAAGGAACACCTTGTAGCTGCCTGTGAATGCACAGCTTAGGAGCAAACTAGTACCCGCATTCTACGAATGTGATATCTGGATGGTGCACAGGAAAGGAATTCTGACAGCCTTCTCAAAGAGCATAGAAGCAGAGGCTGACTTCAGCAGCATCTCCACGAGAATCTATCCACAAACGGAACACATTGAAGCTGGCTGCAAATGCAGAGATTATGAGAAAAGCAGTCCCCGCATGCTACGAATGTGATATCTGGATGGTCCCCAGGATTGTAATTCTGGCAGAATTCTGAAAGAGCAGAGAAGCACAGCCCGTCTTCTGCAGCACCTCCATGAGAGTCTAACCACAAAAGGAACACCTTGTAGCTGCCTGCTAATGCACAGCTTAGGAGCCAAGTAGTACCAGCATGCTACGAATGTGAAATCTGAATGGTGCCCAGGAAAGGAATTCTGACAGCCTTCTCAAACAGCATAGAAGCAGAGGTCGACTTCAGCAGCATCTCCATGAGAGTCTATTCACAAAAGGAACACCTTAAAGCTGGCTGCGAATGCAGAGCTTCGGAGGAAAGCAGTACTCGCATGCTACGAATTAGATATCTGGATGGTGCCCAGGAAAGGAATTCTGGCAGAATTCTCAAAGAAATGGAAGCAGAGCCGGTCTCCAGCAGCATCTCCACGAGAGTCTATCCACAAAAGGAACACCTTGTAGCTGCCTGCGAATGCACAGCTTTGGAGCAAACTAGTACCCGCATTCTACGAATGTGATATCTGGATGGTGCACAGGAAAGGAAATCTGACCGCCTTCTCAAAGAGCATAGAATCAGAGGCTGACTTCTGCAGCATCTCCACCAGAGTCTATCCACAAAAGGAACACTTTGAAGCTGGCTGCAAATGCAGAGATTATGAGAAAAGCACTACCCGCATGGTACGAATGTGATATCTGGATGGTGCCCAGGAATGGAATTCTGGCAGAATTCTGAAAAAGCATAGAAGAACAGGCCGTCTCCTGCAGCACCTCCACGAGAGTCTATCCACAAAAGGAACACCTTGATGCTGGCTGCGAATGCAGATCTTCGGAGGAAAGCAGTACCCGCATGCTACGAATTTGATATCTGGAATGTGCCCAGGATAGGAATTCTGGCAGAATCCTCAAAGAGCATAGAAGCACAGGCCGTCTCCTGCAGCATCTCCACGAGAGTCTATCCACAAAAAGAACACCTTGAAGCTGGCTGCGAATGCAGAGGTTAGGTTGAAAACAGTACCCGCATGCTACGAATGTGATATCTGGAGGGTGCCCAGGAAAGGAATTCTGGCAAAATTCTAAAAGAGCATAGAAGCGGACCCCGTCTCCAGCAGCATCTCCACGAGAATCTATCCTCAAATGGAACACCTTGTAGCTGCCTGCGAATGCAGAGCTTAGTAGGAAAGCAGTACCCGCCTGCTACGAATGTGATATTTGGATGGTGCCCACGAATTGAATTCAGGCAGAATTCTGAAAGAGAATAGAAGCACAGGCCGTCTCCAGCAGCATCTCCACGAGAGTCTATCCACAAAAGGAACCCCTTGAAACTAGCTGCAAATGCAGAGCTTAGAGGCAAAGCAGTACCTGCATGCTACCAATGTGATATCTGGATGGTGCCCAGGGAAGGAATTCTGGCAGAATTCTCAAAGAGCATAGAAGCAGAGCCAGTCTCCAGCAGCATCTCCACGACAGTCTATCCACAAAAGGAACACCTTGTAGCTGCCTGCGAATGCACAGCTTAGGAGCAAACTAGTACCCGCATGCGACGAATGTGAAATCTGGATGGTGCCCAGGAAAGGAATTCTGACAGCCTTCTCAAACAGCATAGAAGCAGAGGTCGACTTCAGCAGCATCTCCATTAGAGTCTATCCACAAAAGGAACACTTTGAACCTGGCTGCAAATGCTGACCTTAGGAGGAAAGCAGTCCCCGCATGCTACGAATGTGATATCTGAATGGTGCCCAGGAAAGGAATTCTGGCAGAATTCTGAAAGACCATAGAAGCACAGGCCGTCTCCAGCAGCACCTCCACGAGAGTCTATCCACAAAAGGAACACCTTGAAGCTGGCTGCGAATGCAGAGCTTAGGCGGAAAGCAGTAACTGCATGCTACGAATGAGATATCTGGACGGTGCCCAGGAAAGGAATTCTGGCGGAATTCTCAAAGAGCATAGAAGCATTGCCCGTCTCTAGCAACATCTCCACGAGAGTCTATCCAGGAAAGGAACACCTTGTAGCTGCCTGCGAATGCACAGCTTAGGAGGAAAGCAGTACCTGCATGCTACGAATGTGATATCTGGATGGTGCACAGGAAAGGAATTCTGACAGCCTTCTAAAAGAGCATAGAAGCAGAGCCCGTCTCCAGCAGCATCTCCACGAGAGTCTATCCACAAAAGGAACACCTTGTAGCTGCCTGTGAATGCACAGCTTAGGAGCAAACTAGTACCCGCATTCTACGAATGTGATATCTGGATGGTGCACAGGAAAGGAATTCTGACAGCCTTCTCAAAGAGCATAGAAGCAGAGGCTGACTTCAGCAGCATCTCCACGAGAATCTATCCACAAACGGAACACATTGAAGCTGGCTGCAAATGCAGAGATTATGAGAAAAGCAGTCCCCGCATGCTACGAATGTGATATCTGGATGGTCCCCAGGATTGTAATTCTGGCAGAATTCTGAAAGAGCAGAGAAGCACAGCCCGTCTTCTGCAGCACCTCCATGAGAGTCTAACCACAAAAGGAACACCTTGTAGCTGCCTGCTAATGCACAGCTTAGGAGCCAAGTAGTACCAGCATGCTACGAATGTGAAATCTGAATGGTGCCCAGGAAAGGAATTCTGACAGCCTTCTCAAACAGCATAGAAGCAGAGGTCGACTTCAGCAGCATCTCCATGAGAGTCTATTCACAAAAGGAACACCTTAAAGCTGGCTGCGAATGCAGAGCTTCGGAGGAAAGCAGTACTCGCATGCTACGAATTAGATATCTGGATGGTGCCCAGGAAAGGAATTCTGGCAGAATTCTCAAAGAAATGGAAGCAGAGCCGGTCTCCAGCAGCATCTCCACGAGAGTCTATCCACAAAAGGAACACCTTGTAGCTGCCTGCGAATGCACAGCTTTGGAGCAAACTAGTACCCGCATTCTACGAATGTGATATCTGGATGGTGCACAGGAAAGGAAATCTGACCGCCTTCTCAAAGAGCATAGAATCAGAGGCTGACTTCTGCAGCATCTCCACCAGAGTCTATCCACAAAAGGAACACTTTGAAGCTGGCTGCAAATGCAGAGATTATGAGAAAAGCACTACCCGCATGGTACGAATGTGATATCTGGATGGTGCCCAGGAATGGAATTCTGGCAGAATTCTGAAAAAGCATAGAAGAACAGGCCGTCTCCTGCAGCACCTCCACGAGAGTCTATCCACAAAAGGAACACCTTGATGCTGGCTGCGAATGCAGATCTTCGGAGGAAAGCAGTACCCGCATGCTACGAATTTGATATCTGGAATGTGCCCAGGATAGGAATTCTGGCAGAATCCTCAAAGAGCATAGAAGCACAGGCCGTCTCCTGCAGCATCTCCACGAGAGTCTATCCACAAAAAGAACACCTTGAAGCTGGCTGCGAATGCAGAGGTTAGGTTGAAAGCAGTACCCGCATGCTACGAATGTGATATCTGGAGGGTGCCCAGGAAAGGAATTCTGGCAAAATTCTAAAAGAGCATAGAAGCGGACCCCGTCTCCAGCAGCATCTCCACGAGAATCTATCCTCAAATGGAACACCTTGTAGCTGCCTGCGAATGCAGAGCTTAGTAGGAAAGCAGTACCCGCCTGCTACGAATGTGATATTTGGATGGTGCCCACGAATTGAATTCAGGCACAATTCTGAAAGAGAATAGAAGCACAGGCCGTCTCCAGCAGCATCTCCACGAGAGTCTATCCACAAAAGGAACCCCTTGAAACTGGCTGCAAATGCAGAGCTTAGAGGCAAAGCAGTACCTGCATGCTACCAATGTGATATCTGGATGGTGCCCAGGGAAGGAATTCTGGCAGAATTCTCAAAGAGCATAGAAGCAGAGCCAGTCTCCAGCAGCATCTCCACGACAGTCTATCCACAAAAGGAACACCTTGTAGCTGCCTGCGAATGCACAGCTTAGGAGCAAACTAGTACCCGCATGCGACGAATGTGAAATCTGGATGGTGCCCAGGAAAGGAATTCTGACAGCCTTCTCAAACAGCATAGAAGCAGAGGTCGACTTCAGCAGCATCTCCATTAGAGTCTATCCACAAAAGGAACACTTTGAACCTGGCTGCAAATGCTGACCTTAGGAGGAAAGCAGTCCCCGCATGCTACGAATGTGATATCTGAATGGTGCCCAGGAAAGGAATTCTGGCAGAATTCTGAAAGACCATAGAAGCACAGGCCGTCTCCAGCAGCACCTCCACGAGAGTCTATCCACAAAAGGAACACCTTGAAGCTGGCTGCGAATGCAGAGCTTAGGCGGAAAGCAGTAACTGCATGCTACGAATGAGATATCTGGACGGTGCCCAGGAAAGGAATTCTGGCGGAATTCTCAAAGAGCATAGAAGCATTGCCCGTCTCTAGCAATATCTCCACGAGAGTCTATCCAGGAAAGGAACACCTTGTAGCTGCCTGCGAATGCACAGCTTAGGAGGAAAGCAGTACCTGCATGCTACGAATGTGATATCTGGATGGTGCACAGGAAAGGAATTCTGACAGCCTTCTAAAAGAGCATAGAAGCAGAGCCCGTCTCCAGCAGCATCTCCACGAGAGTCTATCCACAAAAGGAACACCTTGTAGCTGCCTGTGAATGCACAGCTTAGGAGCAAACTAGTACACGCATTCTACGAATGTGATATCTGGATGGTGCACAGGAAAGGAAATCTGACCGCCTTCTCAAAGAGCATAGAAGCAGAGGCTGACTTCAGCAGCATCTCCACGAGAATCTATCCACAAACGGAACACATTGAAGCTGGCTGCAAATGCAGAGATTATGAGAAAAGCAGTCCCCGCATGCTACGAATGTGATATCTGGATGGTCCCCAGGATTGTAATTCTGGCAGAATTCTGAAAGAGCAGAGAAGCACAGCCCGTCTTCTGCAGCACCTCCATGAGAGTCTAACCACAAAAGGAACACCTTGTAGCTGCCTGCTAATGCACAGCTTAGGAGCCAAGTAGTACCAGCATGCTACGAATGTGAAATCTGAATGGTGCCCAGGAAAGGAATTCTGACAGCCTTCTCAAACAGCATAGAAGCAGAGGTCGACTTCAGCAGCATCTCCATGAGAGTCTATTCACAAAAGGAACACCTTAAAGCTGGCTGCGAATGCAGAGCTTCGGAGGAAAGCAGTACTCGCATGCTACGAATTAGATATCTGGATGGTGCCCAGGAAAGGAATTCTGGCAGAATTCTCAAAGAAATGGAAGCAGAGCCGGTCTCCAGCAGCATCTCCACGAGAGTCTATCCACAAAAGGAACACCTTGTAGCTGCCTGCGAATGCACAGCTTTGGAGCAAACTAGTACCCGCATTCTACGAATGTGATATCTGGATGGTGCACAGGAAAGGAAATCTGACCGCCTTCTCAAAGAGCATAGAATCAGAGGCTGACTTCTGCAGCATCTCCACCAGAGTCTATCCACAAAAGGAACACTTTGAAGCTGGCTGCAAATGCAGAGATTATGAGAAAAGCACTACACGCATGGTACGAATGTGATATCTGGATGGTGCCCAGGAATGGAATTCTGGCAGAATTCTGAAAAAGCATAGAAGAACAGGCCGTCTCCTGCAGCACCTCCACGAGAGTCTATCCACAAAAGGAACACCTTGATGCTGGCTGCGAATGCAGATCTTCGGAGGAAAGCAGTACCCGCATGCTACGAATTTGATATCTGGAATGTGCCCAGGATAGGAATTCTGGCAGAATCCTCAAAGAGCATAGAAGCACAGGCCGTCTCCTGCAGCATCTCCACGAGAGTCTATCCACAAAAAGAACACCTTGAAGCTGGCTGCGAATGCAGAGGTTAGGTTGAAAACAGTACCCGCATGCTACGAATGTGATATCTGGAGGGTGCCCAGGAAAGGAATTCTGGCAAAATTCTAAAAGAGCATAGAAGCGGACCCCGTCTCCAGCAGCATCTCCACGAGAATCTATCCTCAAATGGAACACCTTGTAGCTGCCTGCGAATGCAGAGCTTAGTAGGAAAGCAGTACCCGCCTGCTACGAATGTGATATTTGGATGGTGCCCACGAATTGAATTCAGGCAGAATTCTGAAAGAGAATAGAAGCACAGGCCGTCTCCAGCAGCATCTCCACGAGAGTCTATCCACAAAAGGAACCCCTTGAAACTAGCTGCAAATGCAGAGCTTAGAGGCAAAGCAGTACCTGCATGCTACCAATGTGATATCTGGATGGTGCCCAGGGAAGGAATTCTGGCAGAATTCTCAAAGAGCATAGAAGCAGAGCCAGTCTCCAGCAGCATCTCCACGACAGTCTATCCACAAAAGGAACACCTTGTAGCTGCCTGCGAATGCACAGCTTAGGAGCAAACTAGTACCCGCATGCGACGAATGTGAAATCTGGATGGTGCCCAGGAAAGGAATTCTGACAGCCTTCTCAAACAGCATAGAAGCAGAGGTCGACTTCAGCAGCATCTCCATTAGAGTCTATCCACAAAAGGAACACTTTGAACCTGGCTGCAAATGCTGACCTTAGGAGGAAAGCAGTCCCCGCATGCTACGAATGTGATATCTGAATGGTGCCCAGGAAAGGAATTCTGGCAGAATTCTGAAAGACCATAGAAGCACAGGCCGTCTCCAGCAGCACCTCCACGAGAGTCTATCCACAAAAGGAACACCTTGAAGCTGGCTGCGAATGCAGAGCTTAGGCGGAAAGCAGTAACTGCATGCTACGAATGAGATATCTGGACGGTGCCCAGGAAAGGAATTCTGGCGGAATTCTCAAAGAGCATAGAAGCATTGCCCGTCTCTAGCAACATCTCCACGAGAGTCTATCCAGGAAAGGAACACCTTGTAGCTGCCTGCGAATGCACAGCTTAGGAGGAAAGCAGTACCTGCATGCTACGAATGTGATATCTGGATGGTGCACAGGAAAGGAATTCTGACAGCCTTCTAAAAGAGCATAGAAGCAGAGCCCGTCTCCAGCAGCATCTCCACGAGAGTCTATCCACAAAAGGAACACCTTGTAGCTGCCTGTGAATGCACAGCTTAGGAGCAAACTAGTACCCGCATTCTACGAATGTGATATCTGGATGGTGCACAGGAAAGGAATTCTGACAGCCTTCTCAAAGAGCATAGAAGCAGAGGCTGACTTCAGCAGCATCTCCACGAGAATCTATCCACAAACGGAACACATTGAAGCTGGCTGCAAATGCAGAGATTATGAGAAAAGCAGTCCCCGCATGCTACGAATGTGATATCTGGATGGTCCCCAGGATTGTAATTCTGGCAGAATTCTGAAAGAGCAGAGAAGCACAGCCCGTCTTCTGCAGCACCTCCATGAGAGTCTAACCACAAAAGGAACACCTTGTAGCTGCCTGCTAATGCACAGCTTAGGAGCCAAGTAGTACCAGCATGCTACGAATGTGAAATCTGAATGGTGCCCAGGAAAGGAATTCTGACAGCCTTCTCAAACAGCATAGAAGCAGAGGTCGACTTCAGCAGCATCTCCATGAGAGTCTATTCACAAAAGGAACACCTTAAAGCTGGCTGCGAATGCAGAGCTTCGGAGGAAAGCAGTACTCGCATGCTACGAATTAGATATCTGGATGGTGCCCAGGAAAGGAATTCTGGCAGAATTCTCAAAGAAATGGAAGCAGAGCCGGTCTCCAGCAGCATCTCCACGAGAGTCTATCCACAAAAGGAACACCTTGTAGCTGCCTGCGAATGCACAGCTTTGGAGCAAACTAGTACCCGCATTCTACGAATGTGATATCTGGATGGTGCACAGGAAAGGAAATCTGACCGCCTTCTCAAAGAGCATAGAATCAGAGGCTGACTTCTGCAGCATCTCCACCAGAGTCTATCCACAAAAGGAACACTTTGAAGCTGGCTGCAAATGCAGAGATTATGAGAAAAGCACTACCCGCATGGTACGAATGTGATATCTGGATGGTGCCCAGGAATGGAATTCTGGCAGAATTCTGAAAAAGCATAGAAGAACAGGCCGTCTCCTGCAGCACCTCCACGAGAGTCTATCCACAAAAGGAACACCTTGATGCTGGCTGCGAATGCAGATCTTCGGAGGAAAGCAGTACCCGCATGCTACGAATTTGATATCTGGAATGTGCCCAGGATAGGAATTCTGGCAGAATCCTCAAAGAGCATAGAAGCACAGGCCGTCTCCTGCAGCATCTCCACGAGAGTCTATCCACAAAAAGAACACCTTGAAGCTGGCTGCGAATGCAGAGGTTAGGTTGAAAGCAGTACCCGCATGCTACGAATGTGATATCTGGAGGGTGCCCAGGAAAGGAATTCTGGCAAAATTCTAAAAGAGCATAGAAGCGGACCCCGTCTCCAGCAGCATCTCCACGAGAATCTATCCTCAAATGGAACACCTTGTAGCTGCCTGCGAATGCAGAGCTTAGTAGGAAAGCAGTACCCGCCTGCTACGAATGTGATATTTGGATGGTGCCCACGAATTGAATTCAGGCACAATTCTGAAAGAGAATAGAAGCACAGGCCGTCTCCAGCAGCATCTCCACGAGAGTCTATCCACAAAAGGAACCCCTTGAAACTGGCTGCAAATGCAGAGCTTAGAGGCAAAGCAGTACCTGCATGCTACCAAAGTGATATCTGGATGGTGCCCAGGGAAGGAATTCTGGCAGAATTCTCAAAGAGCATAGAAGCAGAGCCAGTCTCCAGCAGCATCTCCACGACAGTCTATCCACAAAAGGAACACCTTGTAGCTGCCTGCGAATGCACAGCTTAGGAGCAAACTAGTACCCGCATGCGACGAATGTGAAATCTGGATGGTGCCCAGGAAAGGAATTCTGACAGCCTTCTCAAACAGCATAGAAGCAGAGGTCGACTTCAGCAGCATCTCCATTAGAGTCTATCCACAAAAGGAACACTTTGAACCTGGCTGCAAATGCTGACCTTAGGAGGAAAGCAGTCCCCGCATGCTACGAATGTGATATCTGAATGGTGCCCAAGAAAGGAATTCTGGCAGAATTCTGAAAGACCATAGAAGCACAGGCCGTCTCCAGCAGCACCTCCACGAGAGTCTATCCACAAAAGGAACACCTTGAAGCTGGCTGCGAATGCAGAGCTTAGGCGGAAAGCAGTAACTGCATGCTACGAATGAGATATCTGGACGGTGCCCAGGAAAGGAATTCTGGCGGAATTCTCAAAGAGCATAGAAGCATTGCCCGTCTCTAGCAACATCTCCACGAGAGTCTATCCAGGAAAGGAACACCTTGTAGCTGCCTGCGAATGCACAGCTTAGGAGGAAAGCAGTACCTGCATGCTACGAATGTGATATCTGGATGGTGCACAGGAAAGGAATTCTGACAGCCTTCTAAAAGAGCATAGAAGCAGAGCCCGTCTCCAGCAGCATCTCCACGAGAGTCTATCCACAAAAGGAACACCTTGTAGCTGCCTGTGAATGCACAGCTTAGGAGCAAACTAGTACACGCATTCTACGAATGTGATATCTGGATGGTGCACAGGAAAGGAAATCTGACCGCCTTCTCAAAGAGCATAGAAGCAGAGGCTGACTTCAGCAGCATCTCCACGAGAATCTATCCACAAACGGAACACATTGAAGCTGGCTGCAAATGCAGAGATTATGAGAAAAGCAGTCCCCGCATGCTACGAATGTGATATCTGGATGGTCCCCAGGATTGTAATTCTGGCAGAATTCTGAAAGAGCAGAGAAGCACAGCCCGTCTTCTGCAGCACCTCCATGAGAGTCTAACCACAAAAGGAACACCTTGTAGCTGCCTGCTAATGCACAGCTTAGGAGCCAAGTAGTACCAGCATGCTACGAATGTGAAATCTGAATGGTGCCCAGGAAAGGAATTCTGACAGCCTTCTCAAACAGCATAGAAGCAGAGGTCGACTTCAGCAGCATCTCCATGAGAGTCTATTCACAAAAGGAACACCTTAAAGCTGGCTGCGAATGCAGAGCTTCGGAGGAAAGCAGTACTCGAATGCTACGAATTAGATATCTGGATGGTGCCCAGGAAAGGAATTCTGGCAGAATTCTCAAAGAAATGGAAGCAGAGCCGGTCTCCAGCAGCATCTCCACGAGAGTCTATCCACAAAAGGAACACCTTGTAGCTGCCTGCGAATGCACAGCTTTGGAGCAAACTAGTACCCGCATTCTACGAATGTGATATCTGGATGGTGCACAGGAAAGGAAATCTGACCGCCTTCTCAAAGAGCATAGAATCAGAGGCTGACTTCTGCAGCATCTCCACCAGAGTCTATCCACAAAAGGAACACTTTGAAGCTGGCTGCAAATGCAGAGATTATGAGAAAAGCAGTACCCGCATGGTACGAATGTGATATCTGGATGGTGCCCAGGAATGGAATTCTGGCAGAATTCTGAAAAAGCATAGAAGAACAGGCCGTCTCCTGCAGCACCTCCACGAGAGTCTATCCACAAAAGGAACACCTTGATGCTGGCTGCGAATGCAGATCTTAGGAGGAAAGCAGTACCCGCATGCTACGAATTTGATATCTGGAATGTGCCCAGGATAGGAATTCTGGCCGAATCCTCAAAGAGCATAGAAGCACAGGCCGTCTCCTGCAGCATCTCCACGAGAGTCTATCCACAAAAAGAACACCTTGAAGCTGGCTGCGAATGCAGAGGTTAGGTTGAAAGCAGTACCCGCATGCTACGAATGTGATATCTGGAGGGTGCCCAGGAAAGGAATTCTGGCAAAATTCTAAAAGAGCATAGAAGCGGACCCCGTCTCCAGCAGCATCTCCACGAGAATCTATCCTCAAATGGAACACCTTGTAGCTGCCTGCGAATGCAGAGCTTAGTAGGAAAGCAGTACCCGCCTGCTACGAATGTGATATTTGGATGGTGCCCACGAATTGAATTCAGGCAGAATTCTGAAAGAGAATAGAAGCACAGGCCGTCTCCAGCAGCATCTCCACGAGAGTCTATCCACAAAAGGAACCCCTTGAAACTGGCTGCAAATGCAGAGCTTAGAGGCAAAGCAGTACCTGCATGCTACCAATGTGATATCTGGATGGTGCCCAGGGAAGGAATTCTGGCAGAATTCTCAAAGAGCATAGAAGCAGAGCCAGTCTCCAGCAGCACCTCCACGAGAGTCTATCCACAAAAGGAACACCTTGAAGCTGGCTGCGAATGCAGAGCTTAGGAGGAAAGCAGTAACTGCATGCTACGAATTAGATATCTGGACGGTGCCCAGGAAAGGAATTCTGGCGGAATTCTCAAAGAGCATAGAAGCATTGCCCGTGTCTAGCAACATCTCCACGAGAGTCTATCCAGGAAAGGAACACCTTGTAGCTGCCTGCGAATGCACAGCTTAGGAGGAAAGCAGTACCTGCATGCTACGAATGTGATATCTGGATGGTGCAAAGGAAAGGATTTCTGACAGCCTTCTAAAAGAGCATAGAAGCAGAGCCCGTCTCCAGCAGCATCTCCACGAGAGTCTATCCACAAAAGGAACACCTTGTAGCTGCCTGTAATGCACAGCTTAGGAGCAAACTAGTACCCGCATTCTACGAATGTGATATCTGGATGGTGCACAGGAAAGGAATTCTGACAGCCTTCTCAAAGAGCATAGAAGCAGAGGCTGACTTCAGCAGCATCTCCACGAGAATCTATCCACAAACGGAACACATTGAAGCTGGCTGCAAATGCAGAGATTATGAGAAAAGCAGTACCCGCATGCTACGAATGTGATATCTGGATGGTCCCCAGGATTGTAATTCTGGCAGAATTCTGAAAGAGCAGAGAAGCACAGCCCGTCTTCTGCAGCACCTCCATGAGAGTCTATCCACAAAAGGAACACCTTGTAGCTGCCTGCTAATGCACAGCTTAGGAGCCAATTAGTACCAGCATGCTACGAATGTGAAATCTGAATGGTGCCCAGGAAAGGAATTCTGACAGCCTTCTCAAACAGCATAGAAGCAGAGGTCGACTTCAGCAGCATCTCCATGAGAGTCTATTCACAAAAGGAACACCTTAAAGCTGGCTGCGAATGCAGAGCTTCGGAGGAAAGCAGTACTCGCATGCTACGAATTAGATATCTGGATGGTGCCCAGGAAAGGAATTCTGGCAGAATTCTCAAAGAAATGGAAGCAGAGCCGGTCTCCAGCAGCATCTCCGCGAGAGTCTATCCACAAAAGGAACACCTTGTAGCTGCCTGCGAATGCACAGCTTTGGAGCAAACTAGTACCCGCATTCTACGAATGTGATATCTGGATGGTGCACAGGAAAGGAAATCTGACCGCCTTCTCAAAGAGCATAGAATCAGAGGCTGACTTCTGCAGCATCTCCACCAGAGTCTATCCACAAAAGGAACACTTTGAAGCTGGCTGCAAATGCAGAGATTATGAGAAAAGCAGTACCCGCATGGTACGAATGTGATATCTGGATGGTGCCCAGGAATGGAATTCTGGCAGAATTCTGAAAAAGCATAGAAGAACAGGCCGTCTCCTGCAGCACCTCCACGAGAGTCTATCCACAAAAGGAACACCTTGATGCTGGCTGCGAATGCAGATCTTCGGAGGAAAGCAGTACCCGCATGCTACGAATTTGATATCTGGAATGTGCCCAGGATAGGAATTCTGGCAGAATCCTCAAAGAGCATAGAAGCACAGGCCGTCTCCTGCAGCATCTCCACGAGAGTCTATCCACAAAAAGAACACCTTGAAGCTGGCTGCGAATGCAGAGGTTAGGTTGAAAGCAGTACCCGCATGCTACGAATGTGATATCTGGAGGGTGCCCAGGAAAGGAATTCTGGCAAAATTCTAAAAGAGCATAGAAGCGGACCCCGTCTCCAGCAGCATCTCCACGAGAATCTATCCTCAAATGGAACACCTTGTAGCTGCCTGCGAATGCAGAGCTTAGTAGGAAAGCAGTACCCGCCTGCTACGAATGTGATATTTGGATGGTGCCCACGAATTGAATTCAGGCACAATTCTGAAAGAGAATAGAAGCACAGGCCGTCTCCAGCAGCATCTCCACGAGAGTCTATCCACAAAAGGAACCCCTTGAAACTGGCTGCAAATGCAGAGCTTAGAGGCAAAGCAGTACCTGCATGCTACCAATGTGATATCTGGATGGTGCCCAGGGAAGGAATTCTGGCAGAATTCTCAAAGAGCATAGAAGCAGAGCCAGTCTCCAGCAGCATCTCCACGACAGTCTATCCACAAAAGGAACACCTTGTAGCTGCCTGCGAATGCACAGCTTAGGAGAAAACTAGTACCCGCATGCGACGAATGTGAAATCTGGATGGTGCCCAGGAAAGGAATTCTGACAGCCTTCTCAAACAGCATAGAAGCAGAGGTCGACTTCAGCAGCATCTCCATTAGAGTCTATCCACAAAAGGAACACTTTGAACCTGGCTGCAAATGCTGACCTTAGGAGGAAAGCAGTCCCCGCATGCGACGAATGTGATATCTGAATGGTGCCCAGGAAAGGAATTCTGGCAGAATTCTGAAAGACCATAGAAGCACAGGCCGTCTCCAGCAGCACCTCCACGAGAGTCTATCCACAAAAGGAACACCTTGAAGCTGGCTGCGAATGCAGAGCTTAGGCGGAAAGCAGTAACTGCATGCTACGAATGAGATATCTGGACGGTGCCCAGGAAAGGAATTCTGGCGGAATTCTCAAAGAGCATAGAAGCATTGCCCGTCTCTAGCAACATCTCCACGAGAGTCTATCCAGGAAAGGAACACCTTGTAGCTGCCTGCGAATGCACAGCTTAGGAGGAAAGCAGTACCTGCATGCTACGAATGTGATATCTGGATGGTGCACAGGAAAGGAATTCTGACAGCCTTCTAAAAGAGCATAGAAGCAGAGCCCGTCTCCAGCAGCATCTCCACGAGAGTCTATCCACAAAAGGAACACCTTGTAGCTGCCTGTGAATGCACAGCTTAGGAGCAAACTAGTACACGCATTCTACGAATGTGATATCTGGATGGTGCACAGGAAAGGAAATCTGACCGCCTTCTCAAAGAGCATAGAAGCAGAGGCTGACTTCAGCAGCATCTCCACGAGAATCTATCCACAAACGGAACACATTGAAGCTGGCTGCAAATGCAGAGATTATGAGAAAAGCAGTCCCCGCATGCTACGAATGTGATATCTGGATGGTCCCCAGGATTGTAATTCTGGCAGAATTCTGAAAGAGCAGAGAAGCACAGCCCGTCTTCTGCAGCACCTCCATGAGAGTCTAACCACAAAAGGAACACCTTGTAGCTGCCTGCTAATGCACAGCTTAGGAGCCAAGTAGTACCAGCATGCTACGAATGTGAAATCTGAATGGTGCCCAGGAAAGGAATTCTGACAGCCTTCTCAAACAGCATAGAAGCAGAGGTCGACTTCAGCAGCATCTCCATGAGAGTCTATTCACAAAAGGAACACCTTAAAGCTGGCTGCGAATGCAGAGCTTCGGAGGAAAGCAGTACTCGAATGCTACGAATTAGATATCTGGATGGTGCCCAGGAAAGGAATTCTGGCAGAATTCTCAAAGAAATGGAAGCAGAGCCGGTCTCCAGCAGCATCTCCACGAGAGTCTATCCACAAAAGGAACACCTTGTAGCTGCCTGCGAATGCACAGCTTTGGAGCAAACTAGTACACGCATTCTACGAATGTGATATCTGGATGGTGCACAGGAAAGGAAATCTGACCGCCTTCTCAAAGAGCATAGAATCAGAGGCTGACTTCTGCAGCATCTCCACCAGAGTCTATCCACAAAAGGAACACTTTGAAGCTGGCTGCAAATGCAGAGATTATGAGAAAAGCAGTACCCGCATGGTACGAATGTGATATCTGGATGGTGCCCAGGAATGGAATTCTGGCAGAATTCTGAAAAAGCATAGAAGAACAGGCCGTCTCCTGCAGCACCTCCACGAGAGTCTATCCACAAAAGGAACACCTTGATGCTGGCTGCGAATGCAGATCTTAGGAGGAAAGCAGTACCCGCATGCTACGAATTTGATATCTGGAATGTGCCCAGGATAGGAATTCTGGCCGAATCCTCAAAGAGCATAGAAGCACAGGCCGTCTCCTGCAGCATCTCCACGAGAGTCTATCCACAAAAAGAACACCTTGAAGCTGGCTGCGAATGCAGAGATTAGGTTGAAAGCAGTACCCGCATGCTACGAATGTGATATCTGGAGGGTGCCCAGGAAAGGAATTCTGGCAAAATTCTAAAAGAGCATAGAAGCGGACCCCGTCTCCAGCAGCATCTCCACGAGAATCTATCCTCAAATGGAACACCTTGTAGCTGCCTGCGAATGCAGAGCTTAGTAGGAAAGCAGTACCCGCCTGCTACGAATGTGATATTTGGATGGTGCCCACGAATTGAATTCAGGCAGAATTCTGAAAGAGAATAGAAGCACAGGCCGTCTCCAGCAGCATCTCCACGAGAGTCTATCCACAAAAGGAACCCCTTGAAACTGGCTGCAAATGCAGAGCTTAGAGGCAAAGCAGTACCTGCATGCTACCAATGTGATATCTGGATGGTGCCCAGGGAAGGAATTCTGGCAGAATTCTCAAAGAGCATAGAAGCAGAGCCAGTCTCCAGCAGCACCTCCACGAGAGTCTATCCACAAAAGGAACACCTTGAAGCTGGCTGCGAATGCAGAGCTTAGGAGGAAAGCAGTAACTGCATGCTACGAATTAGATATCTGGACGGTGCCCAGGAAAGGAATTCTGGCGGAATTCTCAAAGAGCATAGAAGCATTGCCCGTGTCTAGCAACATCTCCACGAGAGTCTATCCAGGAAAGGAACACCTTGTAGCTGCCTGCGAATGCACAGCTTAGGAGGAAAGCAGTACCTGCATGCTACGAATGTGATATCTGGATGGTGCAAAGGAAAGGATTTCTGACAGCCTTCTAAAAGAGCATAGAAGCAGAGCCCGTCTCCAGCAGCATCTCCACGAGAGTCTATCCACAAAAGGAACACCTTGTAGCTGCCTGTAATGCACAGCTTAGGAGCAAACTAGTACCCGCATTCTACGAATGTGATATCTGGATGGTGCACAGGAAAGGAATTCTGACAGCCTTCTCAAAGAGCATAGAAGCAGAGGCTGACTTCAGCAGCATCTCCACGAGAATCTATCCACAAACGGAACACATTGAAGCTGGCTGCAAATGCAGAGATTATGAGAAAAGCAGTACCCGCATGCTACGAATGTGATATCTGGATGGTCCCCAGGATTGTAATTCTGGCAGAATTCTGAAAGAGCAGAGAAGCACAGCCCGTCTTCTGCAGCACCTCCATGAGAGTCTATCCACAAAAGGAACACCTTGTAGCTGCCTGCTAATGCACAGCTTAGGAGCCAATTAGTACCAGCATGCTACGAATGTGAAATCTGAATGGTGCCCAGGAAAGGAATTCTGACAGCCTTCTCAAACAGCATAGAAGCAGAGGTCGACTTCAGCAGCATCTCCATGAGAGTCTATTCACAAAAGGAACACCTTAAAGCTGGCTGCGAATGAAGAGCTTCGGAGGAAAGCAGTACCCGCATGCTACGAATTAGATATCTGGATGGTGTCCAGGAAAGGAATTCTGGCAGAATTCTCAAAGAAATGGAAGCAGAGCCGGTCTCCAGCAGCATCTCCACGAGAGTCTATCCACAAAAGGAACACCTTGTAGCTGCCTGCGAATGCACAGCTTTGGAGCAAACTAGTACCCGCATTCTACGAATGTGATATCTGGATGGTGCACAGGAAAGGAAATCTGACCGCCTTCTCAAAGAGCATAGAATCAGAGGCTGACTTCTGCAGCATGTCCACCAGAGTCTATCCACAAAAGGAACACTTTGAAGCTGGCTGCAAATGCAGAGATTATGAGAAAAGCAGTACCCGCATGGTACGAATGTGATATCTGGATGGTGCCCAGGAAAGGAATTCTGACAGCCTTCTCAAACAGCATAGAAGCAGAGGTCGACTTCAGCAGCATCTCCATTAGAGTCTATCCACAAAAGGAACACTTTGAACCTGGCTGCAAATGCTGACCTTAGGAGGAAAGCAGTCCCCGCATGCTACGAATGTGATATCTGAATGGTGCCCACAAAGGAATTCTGGCAGAATTCTGAAAGACCATAGAAGCACAGGCCGTCTCCAGCAGCACCTCCACGAGAGTCTATCCACAAAAGGAACACCTTGAAGCTGGCTGCGAATGCAGAGCTTAGGCGGAAAGCAGTAACTGCATGCTACGAATGAGATATCTGGACGGTGCCCAGGAAAGGAATTCTGGCGGAATTCTCAAAGAGCATAGAAGCATTGCCCGTCTCTAGCAACATCTCCACGAGAGTCTATCCAGGAAAGGAACACCTTGTAGCTGCCTGCGAATGCACAGCTTAGGAGGAAAGCAGTACCTGCATGCTACGAATGTGATATCTGGATGGTGCACAGGAAAGGAATTCTGACAGCCTTCTAAAAGAGCATAGAAGCAGAGCCCGTCTCCAGCAGCATCTCCACGAGAGTCTATCCACAAAAGGAACACCTTGTAGCTGCCTGTGAATGCACAGCTTAGGAGCAAACTAGTACACGCATTCTACGAATGTGATATCTGGATGGTGCACAGGAAAGGAAATCTGACCGCCTTCTCAAAGAGCATAGAAGCAGAGGCTGACTTCAGCAGCATCTCCACGAGAATCTATCCACAAACGGAACACATTGAAGCTGGCTGCAAATGCAGAGATTATGAGAAAAGCAGTCCCCGCATGCTACGAATGTGATATCTGGATGGTCCCCAGGATTGTAATTCTGGCAGAATTCTGAAAGAGCAGAGAAGCACAGCCCGTCTTCTGCAGCACCTCCATGAGAGTCTAACCACAAAAGGAACACCTTGTAGCTGCCTGCTAATGCACAGCTTAGGAGCCAAGTAGTACCAGCATGCTACGAATGTGAAATCTGAATGGTGCCCAGGAAAGGAATTCTGACAGCCTTCTCAAACAGCATAGAAGCAGAGGTCGACTTCAGCAGCATCTCCATGAGAGTCTATTCACAAAAGGAACACCTTAAAGCTGGCTGCGAATGCAGAGCTTCGGAGGAAAGCAGTACTCGAATGCTACGACTTAGATATCTGGATGGTGCCCAGGAAAGGAATTCTGGCAGAATTCTCAAAGAAATGGAAGCAGAGCCGGTCTCCAGCAGCATCTCCACGAGAGTCTATCCACAAAAGGAACACCTTGTAGCTGCCTGCGAATGCACAGCTTTGGAGCAAACTAGTACACGCATTCTACGAATGTGATATCTGGATGGTGCACAGGAAAGGAAATCTGACCGCCTTCTCAAAGAGCATAGAATCAGAGGCTGACTTCTGCAGCATCTCCACCAGAGTCTATCCACAAAAGGAACACTTTGAAGCTGGCTGCAAATGCAGAGATTATGAGAAAAGCAGTACCCGCATGGTACGAATGTGATATCTGGATGGTGCCCAGGAATGGAATTCTGGCAGAATTCTGAAAAAGCATAGAAGAACAGGCCGTCTCCTGCAGCACCTCCACGAGAGTCTATCCACAAAAGGAACACCTTGATGCTGGCTGCGAATGCAGATCTTAGGAGGAAAGCAGTACCCGCATGCTACGAATTTGATATCTGGAATGTGCCCAGGATAGGAATTCTGGCCGAATCCTCAAAGAGCATAGAAGCACAGGCCGTCTCCTGCAGCATCTCCACGAGAGTCTATCCACAAAAAGAACACCTTGAAGCTGGCTGCGAATGCAGAGGTTAGGTTGAAAGCAGTACCCGCATGCTACGAATGTGATATCTGGAGGGTGCCCAGGAAAGGAATTCTGGCAAAATTCTAAAAGAGCATAGAAGCGGACCCCGTCTCCAGCAGCATCTCCACGAGAATCTATCCTCAAATGGAACACCTTGTAGCTGCCTGCGAATGCAGAGCTTAGTAGGAAAGCAGTACCCGCCTGCTACGAATGTGATATTTGGATGGTGCCCACGAATTGAATTCAGGCAGAATTCTGAAAGAGAATAGAAGCACAGGCCGTCTCCAGCAGCATCTCCACGAGAGTCTATCCACAAAAGGAACCCCTTGAAACTGGCTGCAAATGCAGAGCTTAGAGGCAAAGCAGTACCTGCATGCTACCAATGTGATATCTGGATGGTGCCCAGGGAAGGAATTCTGGCAGAATTCTCAAAGAGCATAGAAGCAGAGCCAGTCTCCAGCAGCACCTCCACGAGAGTCTATCCACAAAAGGAACACCTTGTAGCTGCCTGCGAATGCACAGCTTAGGAGCAAACTAGTACCCGCATGCGACGAATGTGAAATCTGGATGGTGCCCAGGAAAGGAATTCTGACAGCCTTCTCAAACAGCATAGAAGCAGAGGTCGACTTCAGCAGCATCTCCATTAGAGTCTATCCACAAAAGGAACACTTTGAACCTGGCTGCAAATGCTGACCTTAGGAGGAAAGCAGTCCCCGCATGATACGAATGTGATATCTGAATGGTGCCCAGGAAAGGAATTCTGGCAGAATTCTGAAAGACCATAGAAGCACAGGCCGTCTCCAGCAGCACCTCCACGAGAGTCTATCCACAAAAGGAACACCTTGAAGCTGGCTGCGAATGCAGAGCTTAGGCGGAAAGCAGTAACTGCATGCTACGAATGAGATATCTGGACGGTGCCCAGGAAAGGAATTCTGGCGGAATTCTCAAAGAGCATAGAAGCATTGCCCGTCTCTAGCAACATCTCCACGAGAGTCTATCCAGGAAAGGAACACCTTGTAGCTGCCTGCGAATGCACAGCTTAGGAGGAAAGCAGTACCTGCATGCTACGAATGTGATATCTGGATGGTGCACAGGAAAGGAATTCTGACAGCCTTCTAAAAGAGCATAGAAGCAGAGCCCGTCTCCAGCAGCATCTCCACGAGAGTCTATCCACAAAAGGAACACCTTGTAGCTGCCTGTGAATGCACAGCTTAGGAGCAAACTAGTACACGCATTCTACGAATGTGATATCTGGATGGTGCACAGGAAAGGAAATCTGACCGCCTTCTCAAAGAGCATAGAAGCAGAGGCTGACTTCAGCAGCATCTCCACGAGAATCTATCCACAAACGGAACACATTGAAGCTGGCTGCAAATGCAGAGATTATGAGAAAAGCAGTCCCCGCATGCTACGAATGTGATATCTGGATGGTCCCCAGGATTGTAATTCTGGCAGAATTCTGAAAGAGCAGAGAAGCACAGCCCGTCTTCTGCAGCACCTCCATGAGAGTCTAACCACAAAAGGAACACCTTGTAGCTGCCTGCTAATGCACAGCTTAGGAGCCAAGTAGTACCAGCATGCTACGAATGTGAAATCTGAATGGTGCCCAGGAAAGGAATTCTGACAGCCTTCTCAAACAGCATAGAAGCAGAGGTCGACTTCAGCAGAATCTCCATGAGAGTCTATTCACAAAAGGAACACCTTAAAGCTGGCTGCGAATGCAGAGCTTCGGAGGAAAGCAGTACTCGAATGCTACGAATTAGATATCTGGATGGTGCCCAGGAAAGGAATTCTGGCAGAATTCTCAAAGAAATGGAAGCAGAGCCGGTCTCCAGCAGCATCTCCACGAGAGTCTATCCACAAAAGGAACACCTTGTAGCTGCCTGCGAATGCACAGCTTTGGAGCAAACTAGTACACGCATTCTACGAATGTGATATCTGGATGGTGCACAGGAAAGGAAATCTGACCGCCTTCTCAAAGAGCATAGAATCAGAGGCTGACTTCTGCAGCATCTCCACCAGAGTCTATCCACAAAAGGAACACTTTGAAGCTGGCTGCAAATGCAGAGATTATGAGAAAAGCAGTACCCGCATGGTACGAATGTGATATCTGGATGGTGCCCAGGAATGGAATTCTGGCAGAATTCTGAAAAAGCATAGAAGAACAGGCCGTCTCCTGCAGCACCTCCACGAGAGTCTATCCACAAAAGGAACACCTTGATGCTGGCTGCGAATGCAGATCTTAGGAGGAAAGCAGTACCCGCATGCTACGAATTTGATATCTGGAATGTGCCCAGGATAGGAATTCTGGCCGAATCCTCAAAGAGCATAGAAGCACAGGCCGTCTCCTGCAGCATCTCCACGAGAGTCTATCCACAAAAAGAACACCTTGAAGCTGGCTGCGAATGCAGAGGTTAGGTTGAAAGCAGTACCCGCATGCTACGAATGTGATATCTGGAGGGTGCCCAGGAAAGGAATTCTGGCAAAATTCTAAAAGAGCATAGAAGCGGACCCCGTCTCCAGCAGCATCTCCACGAGAATCTATCCTCAAATGGAACACCTTGTAGCTGCCTGCGAATGCAGAGCTTAGTAGGAAAGCAGTACCCGCCTGCTACGAATGTGATATTTGGATGGTGCCCACGAATTGAATTCAGGCAGAATTCTGAAAGAGAATAGAAGCACAGGCCGTCTCCAGCAGCATCTCCACGAGAGTCTATCCACAAAAGGAACCCCTTGAAACTGGCTGCAAATGCAGAGCTTAGAGGCAAAGCAGTACCTGCATGCTACCAATGTGATATCTGGATGGTGCCCAGGGAAGGAATTCTGGCAGAATTCTCAAAGAGCATAGAAGCAGAGCCAGTCTCCAGCAGCACCTCCACGAGAGTCTATCCACAAAAGGAACACCTTGAAGCTGGCTGCGAATGCAGAGCTTAGGAGGAAAGCAGTAACTGCATGCTACGAATTAGATATCTGGACGGTGCCCAGGAAAGGAATTCTGGCGGAATTCTCAAAGAGCATAGAAGCATTGCCCGTGTCTAGCAACATCTCCACGAGAGTCTATCCAGGAAAGGAACACCTTGTAGCTGCCTGCGAATGCACAGCTTAGGAGGAAAGCAGTACCTGCATGCTACGAATGTGATATCTGGATGGTGCAAAGGAAAGGATTTCTGACAGCCTTCTAAAAGAGCATAGAAGCAGAGCCCGTCTCCAGCAGCATCTCCACGAGAGTCTATCCACAAAAGGAACACCTTGTAGCTGCCTGTAATGCACAGCTTAGGAGCAAACTAGTACCCGCATTCTACGAATGTGATATCTGGATGGTGCACAGGAAAGGAATTCTGACAGCCTTCTCAAAGAGCATAGAAGCAGAGGCTGACTTCAGCAGCATCTCCACGAGAATCTATCCACAAACGGAACACATTGAAGCTGGCTGCAAATGCAAAGATTATGAGAAAAGCAGTACCCGCATGCTACGAATGTGATATCTGGATGGTCCCCAGGATTGTAATTCTGGCAGAATTCTGAAAGAGCAGAGAAGCACAGCCCGTCTTCTGCAGCACCTCCATGAGAGTCTATCCACAAAAGGAACACCTTGTAGCTGCCTGCTAATGCACAGCTTAGGAGCCAATTAGTACCAGCATGCTACGAATGTGAAATCTGAATGGTGCCCAGGAAAGGAATTCTGACAGCCTTCTCAAACAGCATAGAAGCAGAGGTCGACTTCAGCAGCATCTCCATGAGAGTCTATTCACAAAAGGAACACCTTAAAGCTGGCTGCGAATGAAGAGCTTCGGAGGAAAGCAGTACCCGCATGCTACGAATAAGATATCTGCATGGTGTCCAGGAAAGGAATTCTGGCAGAATTCTCAAAGAAATGGAAGCAGAGCCGGTCTCCAGCAGCATCTCCACGAGACTCTATCCACAAAAGGAACACCTTGTAGCTGCCTGCGAATGCACAGCTTTGGAGCAAACTAGTACCCGCATTCTACGAATGTGATATCTGGATGGTGCACAGGAAAGGAATTCTGACCGCCTTCTCAAAGAGCATAGAATCAGAGGCTGACTTCTGCAGCATCTCCACCAGAGTTTATCCACAAAAGGAACACTTTGAAGCTGGCTGCAAATGCAGAGATTATGAGAAAAGCAGTACCCGCATGGTACGAATGTGATATCTGGATGGTGCCCAGGAATCGAATTCTGGCAGAATTCTGAAAAAGCATAGAAGAACAGGCCGTCTCCTGCAGCACCTCCACGAGAGTCTATCCACAAAAGGAACACCTTGATGCTGGCTGCGAATGCAGATCTTAGGAGGAAAGCAGTACCCGCATGCTACGAATTTGATATCTGGAATGTGCCCAGGATAGGAATTCTGGCAGAATCCTCAAAGAGCATAGAAGCACAGGCCGTCTCCTGCAGCATCTCCACGAGAGTCTATCTACAAAAAGAACACCGTGAAGCTGGCTGCGAATGCAGAGGTTAGGTTGAAAGCAGTACCCGCATGCTACGAATGTGATATCTGGAGGGTGCCCAGTGAAGGAATTCTGGCAAAATTCTAAAAGAGCATAGAAGCGGACCCCGTCTCCAGCAGCATCTCCACGAGAATCTATCCTCAAATGGAACACCTTGTAGCTGCCTGCGAATGCAGAGCTTAGTAGGAAAGCAGTACCCGCCTGCTACGAATGTGATATTTGGATGGTGCCCACGAATTGAATTCAGGCAGAATTCTGAAAGAGAATAGAAGCACAGGCCGTCTCCAGCAGCATCTCCACGAGAGTCTATCCACAAAAGGAACCCCTTGAAACTGGCTGCAAATGCAGAGCTTAGAGGCAAAGCAGTACCTGCATGCTACCAATGTGATATCTGGATGGTGCCCAGGGAAGGAATTCTGGCAGAATTCTCAAAGAGCATAGAAGCAGAGCCAGTCTCCAGCAGCATCTCCACGACAGTCTATCCACAAAAGGAACACCTTGTAGCTGCCTGCGAATGCACAGCTTAGGAGAAAACTAGTACCCGCATGCGACGAATGTGAAATCTGGATGGTGCCCAGGAAAGGAATTCCGACAGCCATCTCAAACAGCATAGAAGCAGAGGTCGACTTCAGCAGCATCTCCATGAGAGTCTATCCACAAAAGGAACACCTTGAAGCTGGCTGCGAATGCAGAGCTTCGGAGGAATGCAGTACCCACATGCTACGAATTAGATATCTGGATGGTGCCAAGGAAAGGAATTCTGGCAGAATTCTCAAAGAGCATGGAAGCAGAGTCCGTCTCCAGCAGCATCTCCACGAGAGTCTATCCACAAAAGGAACACCTTGTAGGTGCCTGCGAATGCACAGCTTAGGAGCAAACTAGTACCCGCATTCTACGAATGTGATATCTGGATGGTGCTCAGGAAAGGACTTCTGACCGCCTTCTCAAACAGCAAAGAATCAGAGGCTGACTTCTGCAGCATCTCCACGAGAGTCTATCCACAAAAGGAACACTTTGAAGCTAGCTGCTAATGCAGAGGTTAGGAGAAAAGCAGTACCCGCATGGTACGAATGTGATATCTGGATGGTGCCCAGGAATGGAATTCTGGCAGAATTCTGAAAAAGCATAGAAGCACAGGCCGTCTCCTGCAGCACGTCCATGAGAGTCTATCCACAAAAGGAACACCTTGATGCTGGCTGCGAATGCACATCTTAGGAGGAAAGCAGTACCTGCATGCTACGAATTTGATATCTGGAATGTGCCCAGGATAGGAATTCTGGCAGAATTCTCAAAGAGCATAGAAGCACAGGCCGTCTCCTGCAGCATCTCCACGAGAGTCTATCCACAAAAGGAACACCTTGAAGCTGGCTGCGAATGCAGAGGTTAGGTTGAAAGCAGTACCCGCATGCTACGAATGTGATATCTGGATGGTGCCCAGGAAAGGAATTCTGGCAAAATTCTAAAAGAGCATAGAAGCGGACCCCGTCTCCAGCAGCATCTCCACGAGAATCTATCCTCAAATGGAACACCTTGTAGCTGCCTGCGAATGCAGAGCTTAATAGGAAAGCAGTACCGGCCTGCTACGAATGTGATATTTGGATGGTGCCCACGAATTGAATTCAGGCACAATTCTGAAAGAGAATAGAAGCACAGGCCGTCTCCAGCAGCATCTCCACGAGAGTCTATCCACAAAAGGAACCCCTTGAAGCTGGCTGCAAATGCAGAGCTTAGAGGCAAAGCAGTACCTGCATGCTACCAATGTGATATCTGGATGGTGCCCAGGGAATGAATTCTGGCAGAATTCTCAAAGAGCATAGAAGCAGAGCCAGTCTCCAGCAGCATCTCCACGACAGTCTATCCACAAAAGGAACACCTTGTAGCTGCCTGCGAATGCACAGCTTAGGAGCAAACTAGTACCCGCATGCGACGAATGTGAAATCTGGATGGTGCCCAGGAAAGGAATTCTGACAGCCTTCTCAAACAGCATAGAAGCAGAGGTCGACTTCAGCAGCATCTCCATGAGAGTCTATCCACAAAAGGAACACCTTGAACCTGCCTGCAAATGCTGACCTTAGGAGGAAAGCAGTCCCCGCATGATACGAATGTGATATCTGAATGGTGCCCAGGAAAGGAATTCTGGCAGAATTCTGAAAGACCATAGAAGCACAGGCCGTCTCCAGCAGCACCTCCACGAGAGTCTATCCACAAAAGGAACACCTTGAAGCTGGCTGCGAATGCAGAGCTTAGGCGGAAAGCAGTAACTGCATGCTACGAATGAGATATCTGGACGGTGCCCAGGAAAGGAATTCTGGCGGAATTCTCAAAGAGCATAGAAGCATTGCCCGTCTCTAGCAACATCTCCACGAGAGTCTATCCAGGAAAGGAACACCTTGTAGCTGCCTGCGAATGCACAGCTTAGGAGGAAAGCAGTACCTGCATGCTACGAATGTGATATCTGGATGGTGCACAGGAAAGGAATTCTGACAGCCTTCTAAAAGAGCATAGAAGCAGAGCCCGTCTCCATCAGCATCTCCACGAGAGTCTATCCACAAAAGGAACACCTTGTAGCTGCCTGTGAATGCACAGCTTAGGAGCAAACTAGTACCCGCATTCTACGAATGTGATATCTGGATGGTGCACAGGAAAGGAATTCTGACAGCCTTCTCAAAGAGCATAGAAGCAGAGGCTGACTTCAGCAGCATCTCCACGAGAATCTATCCACAAACGGAACTCATTGAAGCTGGCTGCCAATGCAGAGCTTATGAGAAAAGCAGTACCCGCATGCTACGAATGTGATATCTGGATGGTCCCCAGGATTGGAATTCTGGCAGAATTCTGAAAGAGCAGAGAAGCACAGGCCGTCTTCTGCAGCACCTCCATGAGAGTCTATCCACAAAAGGAACACCTTGTAGCTGCCTGCTAATGCACAGCTTAGGAGCCAAGTAGTACCAGCATGCTACGAATGTGAAATCTGAATGGTGCCCAGGAAAGGAATTCTGACAGCCTTCTCAAACAGCATAGAAGCAGAGGTCGACTTCAGCAGCATCTCCATGAGAGTCTATCCACAAAAGGAACACCTTGAAGCTGGCTGCGAATGCAGAGCTTCGGAGGAAAGCAGTACCCGCATGCTACGAATGTGATATCTGGATGGTGCAGAGGAAAGGAATTCTGGCAAAATTCTAAAAGAGCATAAAAGCGGAGCCCGTCTCCAGCAGCATCTCCACGAGAATCTATCCACAAATGGAACACCTTGTAGCTGCCTGCGAATGCAGAGCTTAGTAGGAAAGCAGTACCCGCCTGCTACGAATGTGATATTTGGATGGTGCCCACGAATTGAATCCAGGCAGAATTCTGAAAGAGAATAGAAGCACAGGCCGTCTCCAGCAGCATCTCCACGAGAGTCTATCCACAAAAGGAACCCCTTGAAGCTGGCTGCAAATGCAGATCTTAGAGGCAAAGCAGTACCTGCATGCTACCAATGTGATATCTGGATGGTGCCCAGGGAAGGAATTCTGGCAGAATTCTCAAAGAGCATAGAAGCAGAGCCAGTCTCCAGCAGCATCTCCACGACAGTCTATCCACAAAAGGAACACCTTGTAGCTGCCTGCGAATGCACAGCTTAGGAGCAAACTAGTACCCGCATGCGACGAATGTGAAATCTGGATGGTGCCCAGGAAAGGAATTCTGACAGCCTTCTCAAACAGCATAGAAGCAGAGGTCGACTTCAGCAGCATCTCCATTAGAGTCTATCCACAAAAGGAACACTTTGAACCTGGCTGCAAATGCTGACCTTAGGAGGAAAGCAGTCCCCGCATGCTACGAATGTGATATCTGAATGGTGCCCAGGAAAGGAATTCTGGCAGAATTCTGAAAGACCATAGAAGCACAGGCCGTCTCCAGCAGCACCTCCACGAGAGTCTATCCACAAAAGGAACACCTTGAAGCTGGCTGCGAATGCAGAGCTTAGGCGGAAAGCAGTAACTGCATGCTACGAATGAGATATCTGGACGGTGCCCAGGAAAGGAATTCTGGCGGAATTCTCAAAGAGCATAGAAGCATTGCCCGTCTCTAGCAACATCTCCACGAGAGTCTATCCAGGAAAGGAACACCTTGTAGCTGCCTGCGAATGCACAGCTTAGGAGGAAAGCAGTACCTGCATGCTACGAATGTGATATCTGGATGGTGCACAGGAAAGGAATTCTGACAGCCTTCTAAAAGAGCATAGAAGCAGAGCCCGTCTCCAGCAGCATCTCCACGAGAGTCTATCCACAAAAGGAACACCTTGTAGCTGCCTGTGAATGCACAGCTTAGGAGCAAACTAGTACCCGCATTCTACGAATGTGATATCTGGATGGTGCACAGGAAAGGAATTCTGACAGCCTTCTCAAAGAGCATAGAAGCAGAGGCTGACTTCAGCAGCATCTCCACGAGAATCTATCCACAAACGGAACACATTGAAGCTGGCTGCAAATGCAGAGATTATGAGAAAAGCAGTCCCCGCATGCTACGAATGTGATATCTGGATGGTCCCCAGGATTGTAATTCTGGCAGAATTCTGAAAGAGCAGAGAAGCACAGCCCGTCTTCTGCAGCACCTCCATGAGAGTCTAACCACAAAAGGAACACCTTGTAGCTGCCTGCTAATGCACAGCTTAGGAGCCAAGTAGTACCAGCATGCTACGAATGTGAAATCTGAATGGTGCCCAGGAAAGGAATTCTGACAGCCTTCTCAAACAGCATAGAAGCAGAGGTCGACTTCAGCAGCATCTCCATGAGAGTCTATTCACAAAAGGAACACCTTAAAGCTGGCTGCGAATGCAGAGCTTCGGAGGAAAGCAGTACTCGCATGCTACGAATTAGATATCTGGATGGTGCCCAGGAAAGGAATTCTGGCAGAATTCTCAAAGAAATGGAAGCAGAGCCGGTCTCCAGCAGCATCTCCACGAGAGTCTATCCACAAAAGGAACACCTTGTAGCTGCCTGCGAATGCACAGCTTTGGAGCAAACTAGTACCCGCATTCTACGAATGTGATATCTGGATGGTGCACAGGAAAGGAAATCTGACCGCCTTCTCAAAGAGCATAGAATCAGAGGCTGACTTCTGCAGCATCTCCACCAGAGTCTATCCACAAAAGGAACACTTTGAAGCTGGCTGCAAATGCAGAGATTATGAGAAAAGCAGTACCCGCATGGTACGAATGTGATATCTGGATGGTGCCCAGGAATGGAATTCTGGCAGAATTCTGAAAAAGCATAGAAGAACAGGCCGTCTCCTGCAGCACCTCCACGAGAGTCTATCCACAAAAGGAACACCTTGATGCTGGCTGCGAATGCAGATCTTCGGAGGAAAGCAGTACCCGCATGCTACGAATTTGATATCTGGAATGTGCCCAGGATAGGAATTCTGGCAGAATCCTCAAAGAGCATAGAAGCACAGGCCGTCTCCTGCAGCATCTCCACGAGAGTCTATCCACAAAAAGAACACCTTGAAGCTGGCTGCGAATGCAGAGGTTAGGTTGAAAGCAGTACCCGCATGCTACGAATGTGATATCTGGAGGGTGCCCAGGAAAGGAATTCTGGCAAAATTCTAAAAGAGCATAGAAGCGGACCCCGTCTCCAGCAGCATCTCCACGAGAATCTATCCTCAAATGGAACACCTTGTAGCTGCCTGCGAATGCAGAGCTTAGTAGGAAAGCAGTACCCGCCTGCTACGAATGTGATATTTGGATGGTGCCCACGAATTGAATTCAGGCACAATTCTGAAAGAGAATAGAAGCACAGGCCGTCTCCAGCAGCATCTCCACGAGAGTCTATCCACAAAAGGAACCCCTTGAAACTGGCTGCAAATGCAGAGCTTAGAGGCAAAGCAGTACCTGCATGCTACCAATGTGATATCTGGATGGTGCCCAGGGAAGGAATTCTGGCAGAATTCTCAAAGAGCATAGAAGCAGAGCCAGTCTCCAGCAGCATCTCCACGACAGTCTATCCACAAAAGGAACACCTTGTAGCTGCCTGCGAATGCACAGCTTAGGAGCAAACTAGTACCCGCATGCGACGAATGTGAAATCTGGATGGTGCCCAGGAAAGGAATTCTGACAGCCTTCTCAAACAGCATAGAAGCAGAGGTCGACTTCAGCAGCATCTCCATTAGAGTCTATCCACAAAAGGAACACTTTGAACCTGGCTGCAAATGCTGACCTTAGGAGGAAAGCAGTCCCCGCATGCTACGAATGTGATATCTGAATGGTGCCCAGGAAAGGAATTCTGGCAGAATTCTGAAAGACCATAGAAGCACAGGCCGTCTCCAGCAGCACCTCCACGAGAGTCTATCCACAAAAGGAACACCTTGAAGCTGGCTGCGAATGCAGAGCTTAGGCGGAAAGCAGTAACTGCATGCTACGAATGAGATATCTGGACGGTGCCCAGGAAAGGAATTCTGGCGGAATTCTCAAAGAGCATAGAAGCATTGCCCGTCTCTAGCAACATCTCCACGAGAGTCTATCCAGGAAAGGAACACCTTGTAGCTGCCTGCGAATGCACAGCTTAGGAGGAAAGCAGTACCTGCATGCTACGAATGTGATATCTGGATGGTGCACAGGAAAGGAATTCTGACAGCCTTCTAAAAGAGCATAGAAGCAGAGCCCGTCTCCAGCAGCATCTCCACGAGAGTCTATCCACAAAAGGAACACCTTGTAGCTGCCTGTGAATGCACAGCTTAGGAGCAAACTAGTACACGCATTCTACGAATGTGATATCTGGATGGTGCACAGGAAAGGAAATCTGACCGCCTTCTCAAAGAGCATAGAAGCAGAGGCTGACTTCAGCAGCATCTCCACGAGAATCTATCCACAAACGGAACACATTGAAGCTGGCTGCAAATGCAGAGATTATGAGAAAAGCAGTCCCCGCATGCTACGAATGTGATATCTGGATGGTCCCCAGGATTGTAATTCTGGCAGAATTCTGAAAGAGCAGAGAAGCACAGCCCGTCTTCTGCAGCACCTCCATGAGAGTCTAACCACAAAAGGAACACCTTGTAGCTGCCTGCTAATGCACAGCTTAGGAGCCAAGTAGTACCAGCATGCTACGAATGTGAAATCTGAATGGTGCCCAGGAAAGGAATTCTGACAGCCTTCTCAAACAGCATAGAAGCAGAGGTCGACTTCAGCAGCATCTCCATGAGAGTCTATTCACAAAAGGAACACCTTAAAGCTGGCTGCGAATGCAGAGCTTCGGAGGAAAGCAGTACTCGAATGCTACGAATTAGATATCTGGATGGTGCCCAGGAAAGGAATTCTGGCAGAATTCTCAAAGAAATGGAAGCAGAGCCGGTCTCCAGCAGCATCTCCACGAGAGTCTATCCTCAAAAGGAACACCTTGTAGCTGCCTGCGAATGCACAGCTTTGGAGCAAACTAGTACACGCATTCTACGAATGTGATATCTGGATGGTGCACAGGAAAGGAAATCTGACCGCCTTCTCAAAGAGCATAGAATCAGAGGCTGACTTCTGCAGCATCTCCACCAGAGTCTATCCACAAAAGGAACACTTTGAAGCTGGCTGCAAATGCAGAGATTATGAGAAAAGCAGTACCCGCATGGTACGAATGTGATATCTGGATGGTGCCCAGGAATGGAATTCTGGCAGAATTCTGAAAAAGCATAGAAGAACAGGCCGTCTCCTGCAGCACCTCCACGAGAGTCTATCCACAAAAGGAACACCTTGATGCTGGCTGCGAATGCAGATCTTAGGAGGAAAGCAGTACCCGCATGCTACGAATTTGATATCTGGAATGTGCCCAGGATAGGAATTCTGGCCGAATCCTCAAAGAGCATAGAAGCACAGGCCGTCTCCTGCAGCATCTCCACGAGAGTCTATCCACAAAAAGAACACCTTGAAGCTGGCTGCGAATGCAGAGGTTAGGTTGAAAGCAGTACCCGCATGCTACGAATGTGATATCTGGAGGGTGCCCAGGAAAGGAATTCTGGCAAAATTCTAAAAGAGCATAGAAGCGGACCCCGTCTCCAGCAGCATCTCCACGAGAATCTATCCTCAAATGGAACACCTTGTAGCTGCCTGCGAATGCAGAGCTTAGTAGGAAAGCAGTACCCGCCTGCTACGAATGTGATATTTGGATGGTGCCCACGAATTGAATTCAGGCAGAATTCTGAAAGAGAATAGAAGCACAGGCCGTCTCCAGCAGCATCTCCACGAGAGTCTATCCACAAAAGGAACCCCTTGAAACTGGCTGCAAATGCAGAGCTTAGAGGCAAAGCAGTACCTGCATGCTACCAATGTGATATCTGGATGGTGCCCAGGGAAGGAATTCTGGCAGAATTCTCAAAGAGCATAGAAGCAGAGCCAGTCTCCAGCAGCACCTCCACGAGAGTCTATCCACAAAAGGAACACCTTGAAGCTGGCTGCGAATGCAGAGCTTAGGAGGAAAGCAGTAACTGCATGCTACGAATTAGATATCTGGACGGTGCCCAGGAAAGGAATTCTGGCGGAATTCTCAAAGAGCATAGAAGCATTGCCCGTGTCTAGCAACATCTCCACGAGAGTCTATCCAGGAAAGGAACACCTTGTAGCTGCCTGCGAATGCACAGCTTAGGAGGAAAGCAGTACCTGCATGCTACGAATGTGATATCTGGATGGTGCACAGGAAAGGATTTCTGACAGCCTTCTAAAAGAGCATAGAAGCAGAGCCCGTCTCCAGCAGCATCTCCACGAGAGTCTATCCACAAAAGGAACACCTTGTAGGTGCCTGCGAATGCACAGCTTAGGAGCAAACTAGTACCCGCATTCTACGAATGTGATATCTGGATGGTGCTCAGGAAAGGACTTCTGACCGCCTTCTCAAACAGCAAAGAATCAGAGGCTGACTTCTGCAGCATCTCCACGAGAGTCTATCCACAAAAGGAACACTTTGAAGCTAGCTGCTAATGCAGAGGTTAGGAGAAAAGCAGTACCCGCATGGTACGAATGTGATATCTGGATGGTGCCCAGGAATGGAATTCTGGCAGAATTCTGAAAAAGCATAGAAGCACAGGCCGTCTCCTGCAGCATCTCCACGAGAGTCTATCCACAAAAGGAACACCTTGAAGCTGGCTGTGAATGCAGAGGTTAGGTTGAAAGCAGTACCCGCATGCTACGAATGTGATATCTGGATGGTGCCCAGGAAAGGAATTCTGGCAAAATTCTAAAAGAGCATAGAAGCGGACCCCGTCTCCAGCAGCATCTCCACGAGAATCTATCCTCAAATGGAACACCTTGTAGCTGCCTGCGAATGCAGAGCTTAGTAGGAAAGCAGTACCGGCCTGCTACGAATGTGATATTTGGATGGTGCCCACGAATTGAATTCAGGCACAATTCTGAAAGAGAATAGAAGCACAGGCCGTCTCCAGCAGCATCTCCACGAGAGTCTATCCACAAAAGGAACCCCTTGAAGCTGGCTGCAAATGCAGAGCTTAGAGGCAAAGCAGTACCTGCATGCTACCAATGTGATATCTGGATGGTGCCCAGGGAATGAATTCTGGCAGAATTCTCAAAGAGCATAGAAGCAGAGCCAGTCTCCAGCAGCATCTCCACGACAGTCTATCCACAAAAGGAACACCTTGTAGCTGCCTGCGAATGCACAGCTTAGGAGCAAACTAGTACCCGCATGCGACGAATGTGAAATCTGGATGGTGCCCAGGAAAGGAATTCTGACAGCCTTCTCAAACAGCATAGAAGCAGAGGTCGACTTCAGCAGCATCTCCATGAGAGTCTATCCACAAAAGGAACACCTTGAACCTGCCTGCAAATGCTGACCTTAGGAGGAAAGCAGTCCCCGCATGATACGAATGTGATATCTGAATGGTGCCCAGGAAAGGAATTCTGGCAGAATTCTGAAAGACCATAGAAGCACAGGCCGTCTCCAGCAGCACCTCCACGAGAGTCTATCCACAAAAGGAACACCTTGAAGCTGGCTGCGAATGCAGAGCTTTGGAGGAAAGCAGTAACTGCATGCTACTAATTAGATATCTGGACGGTGCCCAGGAAAGGAATTCTGGCGGAATTCTCAAAGAGCATAGAAGCATTGCCCGTGTCTAGCAACATCTCCACGAGAGTCTATCCAGGAAAGGAACACCTTGTAGCTGCCTGCGAATGCACAGCTTAGGAGGAAAGCAGTACCTGCATGCTACGAATGTGATATCTGGATGGTGCACAGGAAAGGAATTCTGACAGCCTTCTAAAAGAGCATAGAAGCAGAGCCCGTCTCCAGCAGCATCTCCACGAGAGTCTATCCACAAAAGGAACACCTTGTAGCTGCCTGTAATGCACAGCTTAGGAGCAAACTAGTACCCGCATTCTACGAATGTGATATCTGGATGGTGCACAGGAAAGGAATTCTGACAGCCTTCTCAAAGAGCATAGAAGCAGAGGCTGACTTCAGCAGCATCTCCACGAGAATCTATCCACAAACGGAACACATTGAAGCTGGCTGCAAATGCAGAGATTATGAGAAAAGCAGTACCCGCATGCTACGAATGTGATATCTGGATGGTCCCCAGGATTGTAATTCTGGCAGAATTCTGAAAGAGCAGAGAAGCACAGCCCGTCTTCTGCAGCACCTCCATGAGAGTCTATCCACAAAAGGAACACCTTGTAGCTGCCTGCTAATGCACAGCTTAGGAGCCAAGTAGTACCAGCATGCTACGAATGTGAAATCTGAATGGTGCCCAGGAAAGGAATTCTGACAGCCTTCTCAAACAGCATAGAAGCAGAGGTCGACTTCAGCAGCATCTCCATGAGAGTCTATTCACAAAAGGAACACCTTAAAGCTGGCTGCGAATGAAGAGCTTCGGTGGAAAGCAGTACCCGCATGCTACGAATTAGATATCTGGATGGTGTCCAGGAAAGGAATTCTGGCAGAATTCTCAAAGAAATGGAAGCAGAGCCGGTCTCCAGCAGCATCTCCACGAGACTCTATCCACAAAAGGAACACCTTGTAGCTGCCTGCGAATGCACAGCTTTGGAGCAAACTAGTACCCGCATTCTACGAATGTGATATCTGGATGGTGCACAGGAAAGGAATTCTGACCGCCTTCTCAAAGAGCATAGAATCAGAGGCTGACTTCTGCAGCATCTCCACCAGAGTCTATCCACAAAAGGAACACTTTGAAGCTGGCTGCAAATGCAGAGATTATGAGAAAAGCAGTACCCGCATGGTACGAATGTGATATCTGGATGGTGCCCAGGAATGGAATTCTGGCAGAATTCTGAAAAAGCATAGAAGAACAGGCCGTCTCCTGCAGCACCTCCACGAGAGTCTATCCACAAAAGGAACACCTTGATGCTGGCTGCGAATGCAGATCTTAGGAGGAAAGCAGTACCCGCATGCTACGAATTTGATATCTGGAATGTGCCCAGGATAGGAATTCTGGCAGAATCCTCAAAGAGCATAGAAGCACAGGCCGTCTCCTGCAGCATCTCCACGAGAGTCTATCCACAAAAAGAACACCTTGAAGCTGGCTGCGAATGCAGAGGTTAGGTTGAAAGCAGTACCCGCATGCTACGAATGTGATATCTGGAGGGGGCCCAGGAAAGGAATTCTGGCAAAATTCTAAAAGAGCATAGAAGCGGACCCCGTCTCCAGCAGCATCTCCACGAGAATCTATCCTCAAATGGAACACCTTGTAGCTGCCTGCGAATGCAGAGCTTAGTAGGAAAGCAGTACCCGCCTGCTACGAATGTGATATTTGGATGCTGCCCACGAATTGAATCCAGGCAGAATTCTGAAAGAGAATAGAAGCACAGGCCGTCTCCAGCAGCATCTCCACGAGAGTCTATCCACAAAAGGTACCCCTTGAAACTGGCTGCAAATGCAGAGCTTAGAGGCAAAGCAGTACCTGCATGCTACCAATGTGATATCTGGATGGTGCCCAGGGAAGGAATTCTGGCAGAATTCTCAAAGAGCATAGAAGCAGAGCCAGTCTCCAGCAGCATCTCCACGACAGTCTATCCACAAAAGGAACACCTTGTAGCTGCCTGCGAATGCACAGCTTAGGAGCAAACTAGTACCCGCATGCGACGAATGTGAAATCTGGATGGTGCCCAGGAAAGGAATTCCGACAGCCTTCTCAAACAGCATAGAAGCAGAGGTCGACTTCAGCAGCATCTCCATGAGAGTCTATCCACAAAAGGAACACCTTGAAGCTGGCTGCGAATGCAGAGCTTCGGAGGAATGCAGTACCCACATGCTACGAATTAGATATCTGGATGGTGCCAAGGAAAGGAATTCTGGCAGAATTCTCAAAGAGCATGGAAGCAGAGCCCGTCTCCAGCAGCATCTCCACGAGAGTCTATCCACAAAAGGAACACCTTGTAGGTGCCTGCGAATGCACAGCTTAGGAGCAAACTAGTACCCGCATTCTACGAATGTGATATCTGGATGGTGCTCAGGAAAGGACTTCTGACCGCCTTCTCAAACAGCAAAGAATCAGAGGCTGACTTCTGCAGCATCTCCACGAGAGTCTATCCACAAAAGGAACACTTTGAAGCTAGCTGCTAATGCAGAGGTTAGGAGAAAAGCAGTACCCGCATGGTACGAATATGATATCTGGATGGTGCCCAGGAATGGAATTCTGGCAGAATTCTGAAAAAGCATAGAAGAACAGGCCGTCTCCTGCAGCACGTCCACGAGAGTCTATCCACAAAAGGAACACCTTGATGCTGGCTGCGAATGCACATCTTAGGAGGAAAGCAGTACCTGCATGCTACGAATTTGATATCTGGAATGTGCCCAGGATAGGAATTCTGGCAGAATTCTCAAAGAGCATAGAAGCACAGGCCGTCTCCTGCAGCATCTCCACGAGAGTCTATCCACAAAAGGAACACCTTGAAGCTGGCTGCGAATGCAGAGGTTAGGTTGAAAGCAGTACCCGCATGCTACGAATGTGATATCTGGATGGTGCCCAGGAAAGGAATTCTGGCAAAATTCTAAAAGAGCATAGAAGCGGAACCCGTCTCCAGCAGCATCTCCACGAGAATCTATCCTCAAATGGAACACCTTGTAGCTGCCTGCGAATGCAGAGCTTAGTAGGAAAGCAGTACCGGCCTGCTACGAATGTGATATTTGGATGGTGCCCACGAATTGAATTCAGGCACAATTCTGAAAGAGAATAGAAGCACAGGCCGTCTCCAGCAGCATCTCCACGAGAGTCTATCCACAAAAGGAACCCCTTGAAGCTGGCTGCAAATGCAGAGCTTAGAGGCAAAGCAGTACCTGCATGCTACCAATGTGATATCTGGATGGTGCCCAGGGAATGAATTCTGGCAGAATTCTCAAAGAGCATAGAAGCAGAGCCAGTCTCCAGCAGCATCTCCACGACAGTCTATCCACAAAAGGAACACCTTGTAGCTGCCTGCGAATGCACAGCTTAGGAGCAAACTACTACCCGCATGCGACGAATGTGAAATCTGGATGGTGCCCAGGAAAGGAATTCTGACAGCCTTCTCAAACAGCATAGAAGCAGAGGTCGACTTCAGCAGCATCTCCATGAGAGTCTATCCACAAAAGGAACACCTTGAACCTGGCTGCAAATGCTGACCTTAGGAGGAAAGCAGTCCCCGCATGATACGAATGTGATATCTGAATGGTGCCCAGCAAAGGAATTCTGGCAGAATTCTGAAAGACCATAGAAGCACAGGCCGTCTCCAGCAGCACCTCCACGAGAGTCTATCCACAAAAGGAACACCTTGAAGCTGGCTGCGAATGCAGAGCTTAGGAGGAAAGCAGTAACTGCATGCTACTAATTAGATATCTGGACGGTGCCCAGGAAAGGAATTCTCGCGGAATTCTCAAAGAGCATAGAAGCATTGCCCGTGTCTAGCAACATCTCCACGAGAGTCTATCCAGGAAAGGAACACCTTGTAGCTGCCTGCGAATGCACAGCGTAGGAGGAAAGCAGTACCTGCATGCTACGAATGTGATATCTGGATGGTGCACAGGAAAGGAATTCTGACAGCCTTCTAAAAGAGCATAGAAGCAGAGCCCGTCTCCAGCAGCATCTCCACGAGAGTCTATCCACAAAAGGAACACCTTGTAGCTGCCTGTGAATGCACAGCTTAGGAGCAAACTAGTACCCGCATTCTACGAATGTGATATCTGGATGGTGCACAGGAAAGGAATTCTGACAGCCTTCTCAAAGAGCATAGAAGCAGAGGCTGACTTCAGCAGCATCTCCACGAGAATCTATCCACAAATGGAACACATTGAAGCTGGCTGCCAATGCAGAGCTTATGAGAAAAGCAGTACCCGCATGCTACGAATGTGATATCTGGATGGTCCCCAGGATTGGAATTCTGGCAGAATTCTGAAAGAGCAGAGAAGCACAGGCCGTCTTCTGCAGCACCTCCATGAGAGTCTATCCACAAAAGGAACACCTTGTAGCTGCCTGCTAATGCACAGCTTAGGAGCCAAGTAGTACCAGCATGCTACGAATGTGAAATCTGAATGGTGCCCAGGAAAGGAATTCGGACAGCCTTCTCAAACAGCATAGAAGCAGAGGTCGACGTCAGCAGCATGTCCATGAGAGTCTATCCACAACAGGAACACCTTGAAGCTGGCTGCGAATGCAGAGCTTCGGAGGAAAGCAGTACCCGCATGCTACGAATTACATATCTGGATGGTGCAAAGGAAAGGAATTCTGGCAAAATTCTCAAAGAGCATGGAAGCAGAGCCCGTCTCCAGCAGCATCTCCACGAGAGTCTATCCACAAAAGGAACACCTTGTAGCTGCCTGCGAATGCACAGATTAGGAGCAAACTAGTACCCGCATTCTACGAATGTGATATCTGGATGGTGCACAGGAAAGGAATTCTGACAGCCTTCTCAAAGAGCATAGAAGCAGAGGCTGACTTCAGCAGCATCTCCACGAGAATCTATCCACAAACGGAACACATTGAAGCTGGCTGCAAATGCAGAGCTTATGAGAAAAGCAGTACCCGCATGCTACGAATGTGATATCTGGATGGTCCCCAGAATTGGAATTCTGGCAGAATTCTGAAAGAGCAGAGAAGCACAGGCCGTCTTCTGCAGCACCTCCATGAGAGTCTATCCACAAAAGGAACACCTTGTGGCAGCCTGCTAATGCACAGGTTAGGAGCCAAGTAGTACCAGCATGCTACGAATGTGAAATCTGAATGGTGCCCAGGAAACGAATTCTAACAGCCTTCTCAAACAGCATAGAAGCACAGGTCGACTTCAGCAGCATCTCCATGAGAGTCTATCAACAAAAGGAACACCTTGAAGCTGGCTGCGAATGCAGAGCTTCGGAGGAAAGCAGTACCCGCATGCTACGAATTAGATATCTGGATGGTGCCCAGGAAAGGAATTCTGGCAGAATTCTCAAAGAAATGGAAGCAGAGCCCGTCTCCAGCAGCATCTCCACGAGACTCTATCCACAAAAGGAACACCTTGTAGCTGCCTGCGAATGCACAGCTTTGGAGCAAACTAGTACCCGCATTCTACGAATGTGATATCTGGATGGTGCACAGGAAAGGAATTCTGACCGCCTTCTCAAAGAGCATAGAATCAGAGGCTGACTTCTGCAGCATCTCCACCAGAGTCTATCCACAAAACGAACACCTTGAACCTGGCTGCAAATGCTGACCTTAGGAGGAAAGCAGTCCCCGCATGCTACGAATGTGATATCTGAATGGTGCCCAGGAATGGAATTCTGGCAGAATTCTGAAAAAGCATAGAAGCACAGGCCGTCTCCGGCAGCACCTCCACGAGAGTCTATCCACAAAAGGAACACCTTGATGCTGGCTGCGAATGCAGATCTTAGGAGGAAAGCAGTACCCGCATGCTACGAATTTGATATCTGGAATGTGCCCAGGATAGGAATTCTGGCAGAATTCTCAAAGAGCATAGAAGCACAGGCCGTCTCCTGCAGCATCTCCACGAGAGTCTATCCACGAAAGGAACACCTTGAAGCTGGCTGCGAATGCAGAGGTTAGGTTGAAAGCAGTACCCGCATGCTACGAATGTGATATCTGGATGGTGCACAGGAAAGGAATTCTGGCAAAATTCTGAAAGAGCAGAGAAGCGGAGCACGTCTCCAGCAGCATCTCCACGAGAATCTATCCTCAAATGGAACACCTTGTAGCTGCCTGCGAATGCAGAGCTTAGTAGGAAAGCAGTACACGCCTGCTACGAATGTGATATTTGGATGGTGCCCACGAATTGAATTCAGGCACAATTCTGAAAGAGAATAGAAGCACAGGCCGTCTCGAGCAGCATCTCCACGAGAGTCTATCCACAAAAGGAACCCCTTGAAGCTGGCTGCAAATGCAGAGCTTAGAGGCAAAGCAGTACCTGCATGCTACCAATGTGATATCTGGATGGTGCCCATGGAAGGAATTCTGGCAGAATTCTCAAAGAGCATAGAAGCAGAGCCAGTCTCCAGCAGCATCTCCACGACAGTCTATCCACAAAAGGAACACCTTGTAGCTGCCTGCGAATGCACAGCTTAGGAGCAAACTAGTACCCACATGCGACGAATGTGAAATCTGGATGGTGCCCAGGAAAGGAATTCTGACAGCCTTCTCAAACAGCATAGAAGCAGAGGTCGACTTCAGCAGCATCTCCATGAGAGTCTATCCACAAAAGGAACACCTTGAACCTGGCTGCAAATGCTGACCTTAGGAGGAAAGCAGTCCCCGCATGCTACGAATGTGATATCTGAATGGTGCCCAGGAAAGGAATTCTGGCAGAATTCTGAAAGACCATAGAAACACAGGCCGTCTCCAGCAGCACCTCCACGAGAGTCTATCCACAAAAGGAACACCTTGAAGCTGGCTGCGAATGCAGAGCTTAGGAGGAAAGCAGTAACTGCATGCTACGAATTAGATATCTGGACGGTGCCCAGGAAAGGAATTCTGGCGGAATTCTCAAAGAGCATAGAAGCATTGCCCGTCTCTAGCAACATCTCCACGAGAGTCTATCCAGGAAAGGAACACCTTGTAGCTGCCTGCGAATGCACAGCTTAGGAGGAAAGCAGTACCTGCATGCTACGAATGTGATATCTGGATGGTGCACAGGAAAGGAATTCTGACAGCCTTCTAAAAGAGCAAAGAAGCAGAGCCCGTCTCCAGCAGCATCTTCACGAGAGTCTATCCACAAAAGGAACACCTTGTAGCTACCTGTGAATGCACAGCTTAGGAGCAAACTAGTACCCGCATTCTACGAATGTGATATCTGGATGGTGCACAGGAAAGGAATTCTGACAGCCTTCTCAAAGAGCATAGAAGCAGAGGCTGACTTCAGCAGCATCTCCACGAGAATCTATCCACAAACGGAACACATTGAAGCTGGCTGCCAATGCAGAGCTTATGAGAAAAGCAGTACCCGCATGCTACGAATGTGATATCTGGATGGTCCCCAGGATTGGAATTCTGGCAGAATTTTGAAAGAGCAGAGAAGCACAGGCCGTCTTCTGCAGCACCTCCATGAGAGTCTATCCACAAAAGGAACACCTTGTAGCTGCCTGCTAATGCACAGCTTAGGAGCCAAGTAGTACCAGCATGCTACGAATGTGAAATCTGAATGGTGCCCAGGAAAGGAATTCGGACAGCCTTCTCAAACAGCATAGAAGCACAGGTCGACTTCAGCAGCATCTCCATGAGAGTCTATCAACAAAAGGAACACCTTGAAGCTGGCTGCGAATGCAGAGCTTCGGAGGAAAGCAGTACCCGCATGCTACGAATTAGATATCTGGATGGTGCCCAGGAAAGGAATTCTGGCAGAATTCTCAAAGAAATGGAAGCAGAGCCCGTCTCCAGCAGCATCTCCACGAGACTCTATCCACAAAAGGAACACCTTGTAGCTGCCTGCGAATGCACAGCTTTGGAGCAAACTAGTACCCGCATTCTACGAATGTGATATCTGGATGGTGCACAGGAAAGGAATTCTGACCGCCTTCTCAAAGAGCATAGAATCAGAGGCTGACTTCTGCAGCATCTCCACCAGAGTCTATCCACAAAACGAACACCTTGAACCTGGCTGCAAATGCTGACCTTAGGAGGAAAGCAGTCCCCGCATGCTACGAATGTGATATCTGAATGGTGCCCAGGAATGGAATTCTGGCAGAATTCTGAAAAAGCATAGAAGCACAGGCCGTCTCCGGCAGCACCTCCACGAGAGTCTATCCACAAAAGGAACACCTTGATGCTGGCTGCGAATGCAGATCTTAGGAGGAAAGCAGTACCCGCATGCTACGAATTTGATATCTGGAATGTGCCCAGGATAGGAATTCTGGCAGAATTCTCAAAGAGCATAGAAGCACAGGCCGTCTCCTGCAGCATCTCCACGAGAGTCTATCCACGAAAGGAACACCTTGAAGCTGGCTGCGAATGCAGAGGTTAGGTTGAAAGCAGTACCCGCATGCTACGAATGTGATATCTGGATGGTGCACAGGAAAGGAATTCTGGCAAAATTCTGAAAGAGCAGAGAAGCGGAGCACGTCTCCAGCAGCATCTCCACGAGAATCTATCCTCAAATGGAACACCTTGTAGCTGCCTGCGAATGCAGAGCTTAGTAGGAAAGCAGTACACGCCTGCTACGAATGTGATATTTGGATGGTGCCCACGAATTGAATTCAGGCACAATTCTGAAAGAGAATAGAAGCACAGGCCGTCTCGAGCAGCATCTCCACGAGAGTCTATCCACAAAAGGAACCCCTTGAAGCTGGCTGCAAATGCAGAGCTTAGAGGCAAAGCAGTACCTGCATGCTACCAATGTGATATCTGGATGGTGCCCATGGAAGGAATTCTGGCAGAATTCTCAAAGAGCATAGAAGCAGAGCCAGTCTCCAGCAGCATCTCCACGACAGTCTATCCACAAAAGGAACACCTTGTAGCTGCCTGCGAATGCACAGCTTAGGAGCAAACTAGTACCCACATGCGACGAATGTGAAATCTGGATGGTGCCCAGGAAAGGAATTCTGACAGCCTTCTCAAACAGCATAGAAGCAGAGGTCGACTTCAGCAGCATCTCCATGAGAGTCTATCCACAAAAGGAACACCTTGAACCTGGCTGCAAATGCTGACCTTAGGAGGAAAGCAGTCCCCGCATGCTACGAATGTGATATCTGAATGGTGCCCAGGAAAGGAATTCTGGCAGAATTCTGAAAGACCATAGAAACACAGGCCGTCTCCAGCAGCACCTCCACGAGAGTCTATCCACAAAAGGAACACCTTGAAGCTGGCTGCGAATGCAGAGCTTAGGAGGAAAGCAGTAACTGCATGCTACGAATTAGATATCTGGACGGTGCCCAGGAAAGGAATTCTGGCGGAATTCTCAAAGAGCATAGAAGCATTGCCCGTCTCTAGCAACATCTCCACGAGAGTCTATCCAGGAAAGGAACACCTTGTAGCTGCCTGCGAATGCACAGCTTAGGAGGAAAGCAGTACCTGCATGCTACGAATGTGATATCTGGATGGTGCACAGGAAAGGAATTCTGACAGCCTTCTAAAAGAGCAAAGAAGCAGAGCCCGTCTCCAGCAGCATCTTCACGAGAGTCTATCCACAAAAGGAACACCTTGTAGCTACCTGTGAATGCACAGCTTAGGAGCAAACTAGTACCCGCATTCTACGAATGTGATATCTGGATGGTGCACAGGAAAGGAATTCTGACAGCCTTCTCAAAGAGCATAGAAGCAGAGGCTGACTTCAGCAGCATCTCCACGAGAATCTATCCACAAACGGAACACATTGAAGCTGGCTGCCAATGCAGAGCTTATGAGAAAAGCAGTACCCGCATGCTACGAATGTGATATCTGGATGGTCCCCAGGATTGGAATTCTGGCAGAATTTTGAAAGAGCAGAGAAGCACAGGCCGTCTTCTGCAGCACCTCCATGAGAGTCTATCCACAAAAGGAACACCTTGTAGCTGCCTGCTAATGCACAGCTTAGGAGCCAAGTAGTACCAGCATGCTACGAATGTGAAATCTGAATGGTGCCCAGGAAAGGAATTCGGACAGCCTTCTCAAACAGCATAGAAGCAGAGGTCGACGTCAGCAGCATGTCCATGAGAGTCTATCCACAAAAGGAACACCTTGAAGCTGGCTGCGAATGCAGAGCTTCGGAGGAAAGCAGTACCCGCATGCTACGAATTAGATATCTGGATGGTGCAAAGGAAAGGAATTCTGGCAGAATTCTCAAAGAGCATGGAAGCAGAGCCCGTCTCCAGCAGCATCTCCACGAGAGTCTATCCACAAAAGGAACACCTTGTAGCTGCCTGCGAATGCACAGCTTTGGAGCAAACTAGTACCCGCATTCTACGAATGTGATATCTGGATGGTGCACAGGAAAGGAAATCTGACCGCCTTCTCAAAGAGCATAGAATCAGAGGCTGACTTCTGCAGCATCTCCACCAGAGTCTATCCACAAAAGGAACACTTTGAAGCTGGCTGCAAATGCAGAGATTATGAGAAAAGCAGTACCCGCATGGTACGAATGTGATATCTGGATGGTGCCCAGGAATGGAATTCTGGCAGAATTCTGAAAAAGCATAGAAGAACAGGCCGTCTCCTGCAGCACCTCCACGAGAGTCTATCCACAAAAGGAACACCTTGATGCTGGCTGCGAATGCAGATCTTAGGAGGAAAGCAGTACCCGCATGCTACGAATTTGATATCTGGAATGTGCCCAGGATAGGAATTCTGGCCGAATCCTCAAAGAGCATAGAAGCACAGGCCGTCTCCTGCAGCATCTCCACGAGAGTCTATCCACAAAAAGAACACCTTGAAGCTGGCTGCGAATGCAGAGGTTAGGTTGAAAGCAGTACCCGCATGCTACGAATGTGATATCTGGAGGGTGCCCAGGAAAGGAATTCTGGCAAAATTCTAAAAGAGCATAGAAGCGGAGCCCGTCTCCAGCAGCATCTCCACGAGAATCTATCCTCAAATGGAACACCTTGTAGCTGCCTGCGAATGCAGAGCTTAGTAGGAAAGCAGTACCCGCCTGCTACGAATGTGATATTTGGAAGGTGCCCACGAATTGAAATCAGGCAGAATTCTGAAAGAGAATAGAAGCACAGGCCGTCTCGAGCAGCATCTCCACGAGAGTCTATCCACAAAAGGAACCCCTTAAAGCTGGCTGCAAATGCAGAGCTTAGAGGCAAAGCAGTACCTGCATGCTACCAATGTGATATCTGGATGGTGCCCAGGGAAGGAATTCTGGCAGAATTCTCAAAGAAATGGAAGCAGAGCCCGTCTCCAGCAGCATCTCCACGAGAGTCTATCCACAAAAGGAACACCTTGTAGCTGCCTGTGAATTCACAGCTTAGGAGCAAACTAGTACCCGCATTCTACGAATGTGATATCTGGATGGTGCACAGGAAAGGAATTCTGACAGCCTTCTCAAAGAGCATAGAAGCAGAGGCTGACTTCAGCAGCATCTCCACGAGAATCTATCCACAAACGGAACACATTGAAGCTGGCTGCAAATGCAGAGATTATGAGAAAAGCAGTACCCGCATGCTACGAATGTGATATCTGGATGGTCCCCAGGATTGTAATTCTGGCAGAATTCTGAAAGAGCAGAGAAGCACAGTCCGTCTTCTGCAGCACCTCCATGAGAGTCTATCCACAAAAGGAACACCTTGTAGCTGCCTGCTAATGCACAGCTTAGGAGCCAAGTAGTACCAGCATGCTACGAATGTGAAATCTGAATGGTGCCCAGGAAAGGAATTCTGACAGCCTTCTCAAACAGCATAGAAGCAGAGGTCGACTTCAGCAGCATCTCCATGAGAGTCTATTCACAAAAGGAGCACATTGAAGCTGGCTGCGAATGCAGAGCTTAGGAGGAAAGCAGTACCCGCATGCTACGAATTAGATATCTGGATGGTGCCCAGGAAAGGAATTCTGGCAGAATTCTCAAAGAAATGGAAGCAGAGCCCGTCTCCAGCAGCATCTCCACGAGACTCTATCCACAAAAGGAACACCTTGTAGCTGCCTGCGAATGCACAGCTTAGGAGCAAACTAGTACCCGTATTCTACGAATGTGATATCTGGATGGTGCACAGGAAAGGAATTCTGACTGCCTTCTCAAAGAGCATAGAATCAGAGGCTGACTTCTGCAGCATCTCCACGAGAGTCTATCCACAAAAGGAACACCTTGTAGCTGCCTGTGAATGCACAGCTTAGGAGCAAACTAGTACCCGCATTCTACGAATGTGATATCTGGATGGTGCACAGGAAAGGAATTCTGACAGCCTTCTCAAAGAGCATAGAAGCAGAGGCTGACTTCAGCAGCATCTCCACGAGAATCTATCCACCAACGGAACACATTGAAGCTGGCTGCAAAAGCAGAGCTTATGAGAAAAGCAGTACCCGCATGCTACGAATGTGATATCTGGATGGTCCCCAGAATTCGAATTCTGGCAGAATTCTGAAAGAGCAGAGAAGCACAGGTCGTCTTCTGCAGCACCTCCATGAGAGTCTATCCACAAAAGGAACACCTTATGGCTGCCTGCTAATGCACAGCTTAGGAGCCAAGTAGTACCAGCATGCTACGAATGTGAAATCTGAATGGTGCCCAGGAAACGAATTCTGACAGCCTTCTCAAACAGCATAGAAGCAGAGGTCGACTTCAGCAGCATCTCCACGAGAGTCTATCCACAAAAGGAACACCTTGAAGCTGGCTGCGAATGCAGAGCTTCGGAGGAAAGCAGTACCCGCATGCTACGAATTAGATATCTGGCTGGTGCCCAGGAAAGGAATTCTGGCAGAATTCTCAAGGAGCATGGAAGCAGAGCCCGTCTCCAGCAGCATCTCCACGAGAGTCTATCCACAAAAGGAACAACTTGTAGCTGCCTGCGAATGCACAGCTTAGGAGCAAACTAGTACCCGCATTCTACGAATGTGATATCTGGATGGTGCACAGGAAAGGAATTCTCACCGCCTTCTCAAAGAGCATAGAATCAGAGGCTGAATCTGCAGCATCTCCACGAGAGTCTACCACAAAAGGAACACTTTGAAGCTAGCTGCTAATGCAGAGCTTAGGAGGAAAGCAGTAACTGCATGCTACGAATTAGATATCTGGACGGTGCCCAGGAAAGGAATTCTGGCGGAATTCTCAAAGAGCATAGAAGCATTGCCCGTCTCTAGCAACATCTCCACGAGAGTCTATCCAGGAAAGGAACACCTTGTAGCTGCCTGCGAATGCAGAGCTTAGTAGGAAAGCAGTACCCGCCTGCTACGAATGTGATATTTGGAAGGTGCCCACGAATTGAATTCAGGCAGAATTCTGAAAGAGAATAGAAGCACAGGCCGTCTCCAGCAGCATCTCCACGAGAGTCTATCCACAAAAGGAACCCCTTGAAACTGGCTGCAAATGCAGAGCTTAGAGGCAAAGCAGTACCTGCATGCTACCAATGTGATATCTGGATGGTGCCCAGGGAAGGAATTCTGGCAGAATTCTCAAAGAGCATAGAAGCAGAGCCAGTCTCCAGCAGCATCTCCACGACAGTCTATCCACAAAAGGAACACCTTGTAGCTGCCTGCGAATGCACAGCTTAGGAGCAAATTAGTACCCGCATGCAACGAATGTGAAATCTGGATGGTGCCCAGGAAAGGAATACCGACAGCCTTCTCAAACAGCATAAAAGCAGAGGTCGACTTCAGCAGCATCTCCATGAGAGTCTATCCACAAAAGGAACACCTTGAAGCTGGCTGCGAATGCAGAGCTTCGGAGGAATGCAGTACCCGCATGCTACGAATTAGATATCTGGATGGTGCCAAGGAAAGGAATTCTGGCAGAATTCTCAAAGAGCATGGAAGCAGAGCCCGTCTCCAGCAGCATCTCCACGAGAGTCTATCCACAAAAGGAACACCTTGTAGGTGCCTGCGAATGCACAGCTTAGGAGCAAACTAGTACCCGCATTCTACGAATGTGATATCTGGATGGTGCTCAGGAAAGGACTTCTGACCGCCTTCTCAAACAGCAAAGAATCAGAGGCTGACTTCTGCAGCATCTCCACGAGAGTCTATCCACAAAAGGAACACTTTGAAGCTAGCTGCTAATGCAGAGGTTAGGAGAAAAGCAGTACCCGCATGGTACGAATGTGATATCTGGATGGTGCCCAGGAATGGAATTCTGGCAGAATTCTGAAAAAGCATAGAAGCACAGGCCGTCTCCTGCAGCACCTCCACGAGAGTCTATCCACAAAAGGAACACCTTGATGCTGGCTGCGAATGCACATCTTAGGAGGAAAGCAGTACCTGCATGCTCCGAATTTGATATCTGGAATGTGCCCAGGATAGGAATTCTGGCAGAATTCTCAAAGAGCATAGAAGCACAGGCCGTCTCCTGCAGCATCTCCACAAGAGTCTATCCACAAAAGGAACACCTTGAAGCTGGCTGCGAATGCAGAGGTTAGGTTAAAAGCAGTACCCGCATGCTACGAATGTGATATCTGGATGGTGCCCAGGAAAGGAATTCTGGCAAAATTCTAAAAGAGCATAGAAGCGGAACCCGTCTCCAGCAGCATCTCCACGAGAATCTATCCTCAAATGGAACACCTTGTAGCTGCCTGCGAATGCAGAGCTTAGTAGGAAAGCAGTACCGGCCTGCTACGAATGTGATATTTGGATGGTGCCCACGAATTGAATTCAGGCACAATTCTGAAAGAGAATAGAAGCACAGGCCGTCTCCAGCAGCATCTCCACGAGAGTCTATCCACAAAAGGAACCCCTTGAAGCTGGCTGCAAATGCAGAGCTTAGAGGCAAAGCAGTACCTGCATGCTACCAATGTGATATCTGGATGGTGCCCAGGGAAGGAATTCTGGCAGAATTCTCAAAGAGCATAGAAGCAGAGCCAGTCTCCAGCAGCATCTCCACGACAGTCTATCCACAAAAGGAACACCTTGTAGCTGCCTGCGAATGCACAGCTTAGGAGCAAACTAGTACCCGCATGCGACGAATGTGAAATCTGGATGGTGCCCAGGAAAGGAATTCTGACAGCCTTCTCAAACAGCATAGAAGCAGAGGTCGACTTCAGCAGCATCTCCATGAGAGTCTATCCACAAAAGGAACACCTTGAACCTGGCTGCAAATGCTGACCTTAGGAGGAAAGCAGTCCCCGCATGCTACGAATGTGATATCTGAATGGTGCCCAGGAAAGGAATTCTGGCAGAATTCTGAAAGACCATAGAAGCACAGGCCGTCTCCAGCAGCACCTCCACGAGAGTCTATCCACAAAAGGAACACCTTGAAGCTGGCTGCGAATGCAGAGCTTAGGAGGAAAGCAGTAACTGCATGCTACGAATTAGATATCTGGACGGTGCCCAGGAAAGGAATTCTGGCGGAATTCTCAAAGAGCATAGAAGCATTGCCCGTGTCTAGCAACATCTCCACGAGAGTCTATCCAGGAAAGGAACACCTTGTAGATGCCTGCGAATGCACAGCTTAGGAGGAAAGCAGTACCTGCATGCTACGAATGTGATATCTGGATGGTGCACAGGAAAGGAATTCTGACAGCCTTCTAAAAGAGCATAGAAGCAGAGCCCGTCTCCAGCAGCATCTCCACGAGAGTCTATCCACAAAAGGAACACCTTGTAGCTGCCTGTGAATTCACAGCTTAGGAGCAAACTAGTACCCGCATTCTACGAATGTGATATCTGGATGGTGCACAGGAAAGGAATTCTGACAGCCTTCTCAAAGAGCATAGAAGCCGAGGCTGACTTCAGCAGCATCTCCACGAGAATCTATCCACAAACGGAACACATTGAAGCTGGCTGCAAATGCAGAGATTATGAGAAAAGCAGTACCCGCATGCTACGAATGTGATATCTGGATGGTCCCCAGGATTGTAATTCTGGCAGAATTCTGAAAGAGCAGAGAAGCACAGTCCGTCTTCTGCAGCACCTCCATGAGAGTCTATCCACAAAAGGAACACCTTGTAGCTGCCTGCTAATGCACAGCTTAGGAGCCAAGTAGTACCAGCATGCTACGAATGTGAAATCTGAATGGTGCCCAGGAAAGGAATTCTGACAGCCTTCTCAAACAGCATAGAAGCAGAGGTCGACTTCAGCAGCATCTCCATGAGAGTCTATTCACAAAAGGAGCACATTGAAGCTGGCTGCGAATGCAGAGCTTCGGAGGAAAGCAGTACCCGCATGCTACGAATTAGATATCTGGATGGTGCCCAGGAAAGGAATTCTGGCAGAATTCTCAAAGAAATGGAAGCAGAGCCCGTCTCCAGCAGCATCTCCACGAGACTCTATCCACAAAAGGAACACCTTGTAGCTGCCTGCGAATGCACAGCTTAGGAGCAAACTAGTACCCGTATTCTACGAATGTGATATCTGGATGGTGCACAGGAAAGGAATTCTGACTGCCTTCTCAAAGAGCATAGAATCAGAGGCTGACTTCTGCAGAATCTCCACGAGAGTCTATCCACAAAAGGAACACTTTGAAGCTAGCTGCTAATGCAGAGGTTAGGAGAAAAGCAGTACCCGCATGGTACGAATGTGATATCTGGATGGTGCCCAGGAATGGAATTCTGGCAGAATTCTGAAAAAGCATAGAAGCACAGGCCGTCTCCTGCAGCACCTCCACGAGAGTCTATCCACAAAAGGAACACCTTGATGCTGGCTGCGAATGCAGATCTTAGGAGGAAAGCAGTACCCGCATGCTACGAATTTGATATCTGGAATGTGCCCAGGATAGGAATTCTGGCAGAATTCTCAAAGAGCATAGAAGCACAGGCCGTCTCCTGCAGCATCTCCACGAGAGTCTATCAACAAAAAGAACACCTTGAAGCTGGCTGCGAATGCAGAGGTTAGGTTGAAAGCAGTACCCGCATGCTACGAATGTGATATCTGGAGGGTGCCCAGGAAAGGAATTCTGGCAAAATTCTAAAAGAGCATAGAAGCGGACCCCGTCTCCAGCAGCATCTCCACGAGAATCTATCCTCAAATGGAACACCTTGTAGCTGCCTGCGAATGCAGAGCTTAGTAGGAAAGCAGTACCCGCCTGCTACGAATGTGATATTTGGATGGTGCCCACGAATTGAATTCAGGCAGAATTCTGAAAGAGAATAGAAGCACAGGCCGTCTCCAGCAGCACCTCCACGAGAGTCTATCCACAAAAGGAACCCCTTGAAGCTGGCTGCAAATGCAGAGCTTAGAGGCAAAGCAGTACCTGCATGCTACCAATGTGATATCTGGATGGTGCCCAGGGAAGGAATTCTGGCAGAATTTTCAAAGAGCATAGAAGCAGAGCCAGTCTCTAGCAGCATCTCCACGACAGTCTATCCACAAAAGGAACACCTTGTAGCTGCCTGTGAATGCACAGCTTAGGAGCAAATTAGTACCCGCATGCGACGAATGTGAAATCTGGATGGTGCCCAGGAAAGGAATTCCGACAGCCTTCTCAAACAGCATAGAAGCAGAGGTCGACTTCAGCAGCATCTCCATGAGAGTCTATCCACAAAAGGAACACCTTGAAGCTGGCTGCGAATGCAGAGCTTCGGAGGAAAGCAGTACCCGCATGCTACGAATTAGATATCTGGATGGTGCCAAGGAAAGGAATTCTGGCAGAATTCTCAAAGAGCATGGAAGCAGAGCCCGTCTCCAGCAGCATCTCCACGAGAGTCTATCCACAAAAGGAACACCTTGTAGGTGCCTGCGAATGCACAGCTTAGGAGCAAACTAGTACCCGCATTCTACGAATGTGATATCTGGATGGTGCTCAGGAAAGGACTTCTGACCGCCTTCTCAAACAGCAAAGAATCAGAGGCTGACTTCTGCAGCATCTCCACGAGAGTCTATCCACAAAAGGAACACTTTGAAGCTAGCTGCTAATGCAGAGGTTAGGAGAAAAGCAGTACCCGCATGGTACGAATGTGATATCTGGATGGTGCCCAGGAATGGAATTCTGGCAGAATTCTGAAAAAGCATAGAAGCACAGGCCGTCTCCTGCAGCACGTCCACGAGAGTCTATCCACAAAAGGAACACCTTGATGCTGGCTGCGAATGCACATCTTAGGAGGAAAGCAGTACCTGCATGCTACGAATTTGATATCTGGAATGTGCCCAGGATAGGAATTCTGGCAGAATTCTCAAAGAGCATAGAAGCACAGGCCGTCTCCTGCAGCATCTCCACGAGAGTCTATCCACAAAAGGAACACCTTGAAGCTGGCTGCGAATGCTGAGGTTAGGTTGAAAGCAGTACCCGCATGCTACGAATGTGATATCTGGATGGTGCCCAGGAAAGGAATTCTGGCAAAATTCTAAAAGAGCATAGAAGCGGACCCCGTCTCCAGCAGCATCTCCACGAGAATCTATCCTCAAATGGAACACCTTGTAGCTGCCTGCGAATGCAGAGCTTAGTAGGAAAGCAGTACCGGCCGGCTACGAATGTGATATTTGGATGGTGCCCACGAATTGAATTCAGGCACAATTCTGAAAGAGAATAGAAGCACAGGCCGTCTCCAGCAGCATCTCCACGAGAGTCTATCCACAAAAGAAACCCCTTGAAGCTGGCTGCAAATGCAGAGCTTAGAGGCAAAGCAGTACCTGCATGCTACCAATGTGATATCTGGATGGTGCCCAGGGAAGGAATTCTGGCAGAATTCTCAAAGAGCATAGAAGCAGAGCCAGTCTCCAGCAGCATCTCCACGACAGTCTATCCACAAAAGGAACACCTTGTAGCTGCCTGCGAATGCACAGCTTAGGAGCAAACTAGTACCCGCATGCGACGAATGTGAAATCTGGATGGTGCCCAGGAAAGGAATTCTGACAGCCTTCTCAAACAGCATAGAAGCAGAGGTCGACTTCAGCAGCATCTCCATGAGAGTCTATCCACAAAAGGAACACCTTGAACCTGGCTGCAAATGCTGACCTTAGGAGGAAAGCAGTCCCCGCATGCTACGAATGTGATATCTGAATGGTGCCCAGGAAAGGAATTCTGGCAGAATTCTGAAAGACCATAGAAGCACAGGCCGTCTCCAGCAGCACCTCCACGAGAGTCTATCCACAAAAGGAACACCTTGAAGCTGGCTGCGAATGCAGAGCTTAGGAGGAAAGCAGTAACTGCATGCTACGAATTAGATATCTGGACGGTGCCCAAGAAAGGAATTCTGGCGGAATTCTCAAAGAGCATAGAAGCATTGCCCGTGTCTAGCAACATCTCCACGAGAGTCTATCCAGGAAAGGAACACCTTGTAGCTGCCTGCGAATGCACAGCTTAGGAGGAAAGCAGTACCTGCATGCTACGAATGTGATATCTGGATGGTGCACAGGAAAGGAATTCTGACAGACTTCTAAAAGAGCATAGAAGCAGAGCCCGTCTCCAGCAGCATCTCCACGAGAGTCTATCCACAAAAGGAACACCTTGTAGCTGCCTGTGAATGCACAGCTTAGGAGCAAACTAGTACCCGCATTCTACGAATGTGATATCTGGATGGTGCACAGGAAAGGAATTCTGACAGCCTTCTCAAAGAGCATAGAAGCAGAGGCTGACTTCAGCAGCATCTCCACGAGAATCTGTCCAGAAACGGAACACATTGAAGCTGGCTGCAAAAGCAGAGCTTATGAGAAAAGCAGTACCCGCATGCTACGAATGTGATATCTGGATGGTCCCCAGAATTCGAATTCTGGCAGAATTCTGAAAGAGCATAGAAGCACAGGCCGTCTTCTGCAGCACCTCCATGAGAGTCTATCCACAAAAGGAACACCGTGTAGTTGCCTGCTAATGCACAGCTTAGGAGCCAAGTAGTACCAGCATGCTACGAATGTGAAATCTGAATGGTGCCCAGGAAAGGAATTCTGACAGCCTTCTCAAACAGCATAGAAGCAGAGGACGACTTCAGCAGCATCTCCATGAGAGTCTCTCCACAAAAGAAACACCTTAACCCTGGCTGCAAATGCTTAGCTTAGGAGGAATGCAGTCCCCGCATGCTACGAATGTGATATCTGAATAGTGCCCAGGAAAGGAATTCTGCAGAATTCTGAAAGACCATAGAAGCACAGGCCGTCTCCAGCAGCACCACCACGACAGTCTATCCACAAAAAGAACACCTTGAAGCTGGCTGCGAATGCAGAGCTTAGGAGGAAAGCAGTACCCGCATGCTACGAATTAGATATCTGGATGGTGCCCAGGAAAGGAATTCTGACAGCTTTCTCAAAGAGCATAGAAGCAGAGCCCGTCTCCAGCAGCATCTCCACGAGAGTCTATCCACAAAAGGAACACCTTGTAGCTGCCTGTGAATGCACAGCTTAGGAGCCAACTAGTACCCGCATTCTACGAATGTGATATCTGGATGGTGCCCAGGAAACGAATTCTGCCGGAATTCTCAAAGAGCATAGAAGCAGAGCCCGTCTCCAGCAGCATCTCCACGAGAGTCTCTCCAGGAAAGGAACTCTTGGTAGCTGCCTTCGAATGCACAGCCTACGAGCCAAGTAGTAACCGCATGCTACGAATGTGAAATCTGAATGGTGCCCAGGAATGGAATTCTGACAGCCTTCTAAAAGAGCATAGAAGCAGAGCCCGTCTCCAGCAGCATCTCCACGAGAGTCTATCCACAAAAGGAACACCTTGTAGCTGCCTGTGAATGCACAGCTTAGGAGCAAACTAGTACCCGCATTCTACGAATGTGATATCTGGATGGTGCACAGGAAAGGAATTCTGACAGCCTTCTCAAAGAGCATAGAAGCAGAGGCTGACTTCAGCAGCATCTCCACGAGAATCTATCCACCAACGGAACACATTGAAGCTGGCTGCAAAAGCAGAGCTTATGAGAAAAGCAGTACCCGCATGCTACGAATGTGATATCTGGATGGTCCCCAGAATTCGAATTCTGGCAGAATTCTGAAAGAGCAGAGAAGCACAGGTCGTCTTCTGCAGCACCTCCATGAGAGTCTATCCACAAAAGGAACACCTTATGGCTGCCTGCTAATGCACAGCTTAGGAGCCAAGTAGTACCAGCATGCTACGAATGTGAAATCTGAATGGTGCCCAGGAAACGAATTCTGACAGCCTTCTCAAACAGCATAGAAGCAGAGGTCGACTTCAGCAGCATCTCCATGAGAGTCTATCCACAAAAGGAACACCTTGAAGCTGGCTGCGAATGCAGAGCTTCGGAGGAAAGCAGTACCCGCATGCTACGAATTAGATATCTGGCTGGTGCCCAGGAAAGGAATTCTGGCAGAATTCTCAAGGAGCATGGAAGCAGAGCCCGTCTCCAGCAGCATCTCCACGAGAGTCTATCCACAAAAGGAACAACTTGTAGCTGCCTGCGAATGCACAGCTTAGGAGCAAACTAGTACCCGCATTCTACGAATGTGATATCTGGATGGTGCACAGGAAAGGAATTCTCACCGCCTTCTCAAAGAGCATAGAATCAGAGGCTGAATCTGCAGCATCTCCACGAGAGTCTATCCACAAAAGGAACACTTTGAAGCTAGCTGCTAATGCAGAGCTTAGGAGGAAAGCAGTAACTGCATGCTACGAATTAGATATCTGGACGGTGCCCAGGAAAGGAATTCTGGCGGAATTCTCAAAGAGCATAGAAGCATTGCCCGTCTCTAGCAACATCTCCACGAGAGTCTATCCAGGAAAGGAACACCTTGTAGCTGCCTGCGAATGCAGAGCTTAGTAGGAAAGCAGTACCCGCCTGCTACGAATGTGATATTTGGAAGGTGCCCACGAATTGAATTCAGGCAGAATTCTGAAAGAGAATAGAAGCACAGGCCGTCTCCAGCAGCATCTCCACGAGAGTCTATCCACAAAAGGAACCCCTTGAAACTGGCTGCAAATGCAGAGCTTAGAGGCAAAGCAGTACCTGCATGCTACCAATGTGATATCTGGATGGTGCCCAGGGAAGGAATTCTGGCAGAATTCTCAAAGAGCATAGAAGCAGAGCCAGTCTCCAGCAGCATCTCCACGACAGTCTATCCACAAAAGGAACACCTTGTAGCTGCCTGCGAATGCACAGCTTAGGAGCAAACTAGTACCCGCATGCAACGAATGTGAAATCTGGATGGTGCCCAGGAAAGGAATACCGACAGCCTTCTCAAACAGCATAAAAGCAGAGGTCGACTTCAGCAGCATCTCCATGAGAGTCTATCCACAAAAGGAACACCTTGAAGCTGGCTGCGAATGCAGAGCTTCGGAGGAATGCAGTACCCGCATGCTACGAATTAGATATCTGGATGGTGCCAAGGAAAGGAATTCTGGCAGAATTCTCAAAGAGCATGGAAGCAGAGCCCGTCTCCAGCAGCATCTCCACGAGAGTCTATCCACAAAAGGAACACCTTGTAGGTGCCTGCGAATGCACAGCTTAGGAGCAAACTAGTACCCGCATTCTACGAATGTGATATCTGGATGGTGCTCAGGAAAGGACTTCTGACCGCCTTCTCAAACAGCAAAGAATCAGAGGCTGACTTCTGCAGCATCTCCACGAGAGTCTATCCACAAAAGGAACACTTTGAAGCTAGCTGCTAATGCAGAGGTTAGGAGAAAAGCAGTACCCGCATGGTACGAATGTGATATCTGGATGGTGCCCAGGAATGGAATTCTGGCAGAATTCTGAAAAAGCATAGAAGCACAGGCCGTCTCCTGCAGCACCTCCACGAGAGTCTATCCACAAAAGGAACACCTTGATGCTGGCTGCGAATGCACATCTTAGGAGGAAAGCAGTACCTGCATGCTCCGAATTTGATATCTGGAATGTGCCCAGGATAGGAATTCTGGCAGAATTCTCAAAGAGCATAGAAGCACAGGCCGTCTCCTGCAGCATCTCCACAAGAGTCTATCCACAAAAGGAACACCTTGAAGCTGGCTGCGAATGCAGAGGTTAGGTTAAAAGCAGTACCCGCATGCTACGAATGTGATATCTGGATGGTGCCCAGGAAAGGAATTCTGGCAAAATTCTAAAAGAGCATAGAAGCGGAACCCGTCTCCAGCAGCATCTCCACGAGAATCTATCCTCAAATGGAACACCTTGTAGCTGCCTGCGAATGCAGAGCTTAGTAGGAAAGCAGTACCGGCCTGCTACGAATGTGATATTTGGATGGTGCCCACGAATTGAATTCAGGCACAATTCTGAAAGAGAATAGAAGCACAGGCCGTCTCCAGCAGCATCTCCACGAGAGTCTATCCACAAAAGGAACCCCTTGAAGCTGGCTGCAAATGCAGAGCTTAGAGGCAAAGCAGTACCTGCATGCTACCAATGTGATATCTGGATGGTGCCCAGGGAAGGAATTCTGGCAGAATTCTCAAAGAGCATAGAAGCAGAGCCAGTCTCCAGCAGCATCTCCACGACAGTCTATCCACAAAAGGAACACCTTGTAGCTGCCTGCGAATGCACAGCTTAGGAGCAAACTAGTACCCGCATGCGACGAATGTGAAATCTGGATGGTGCCCAGGAAAGGAATTCTGACAGCCTTCTCAAACAGCATAGAAGCAGAGGTCGACTTCAGCAGCATCTCCATGAGAGTCTATCCACAAAAGGAACACCTTGAACCTGGCTGCAAATGCTGACCTTAGGAGGAAAGCAGTCCCCGCATGCTACGAATGTGATATCTGAATGGTGCCCAGGAAAGGAATTCTGGCAGAATTCTGAAAGACCATAGAAGCACAGGCCGTCTCCAGCAGCACCTCCACGAGAGTCTATCCACAAAAGGAACACCTTGAAGCTGGCTGCGAATGCAGAGCTTAGGAGGAAAGCAGTAACTGCATGCTACGAATTAGATATCTGGACGGTGCCCAGGAAAGGAATTCTGGCGGAATTCTCAAAGAGCATAGAAGCATTGCCCGTGTCTAGCAACATCTCCACGAGAGTCTATCCAGGAAAGGAACACCTTGTAGATGCCTGCGAATGCACAGCTTAGGAGGAAAGCAGTACCTGCATGCTACGAATGTGATATCTGGATGGTGCACAGGAAAGGAATTCTGACAGCCTTCTAAAAGAGCATAGAAGCAGAGCCCGTCTCCAGCAGCAAATCCACGAGAGTCTATCCACAAAAGGAACACCTTGTAGCTGCCTGTGAATTCACAGCTTAGGAGCAAACTAGTACCCGCATTCTACGAATGTGATATCTGGATGGTGCACAGGAAAGGAATTCTGACAGCCTTCTCAAAGAGCATAGAAGCAGAAGCTGACTTCAGCAGCATCTCCACGAGAATCTATCCACAAACGGAACACATTGATGCTGGCTGCAAATGCAGAGATTATGAGAAAAGCAGTACCCGCATGCTACGAATGTGATATCTGGATGGTCCCCAGGATTGTAATTCTGGCAGAATTCTGAAAGAGCAGAGAAGCACAGTCCGTCTTCTGCAGCACCTCCATGAGAGTCTATCCACAAAAGGAACACCTTGTAGCTGCCTGCTAATGCACAGCTTAGGAGCCAAGTAGTACCAGCATGCTACGAATGTGAAATCTGAATGGTGCCCAGGAAAGGAATTCTGACAGCCTTCTCAAACAGCATAGAAGCAGAGGTCGACTTCAGCAGCATCTCCATGAGAGTCTATTCACAAAAGGAGCACATTGAAGCTGGCTGCGAATGCAGAGCTTCGGAGGAAAGCAGTACCCGCATGCTACGAATTAGATATCTGGATGGTGCCCAGGAAAGGAATTCTGGCAGAATTCTCAAAGAAATGGAAGCAGAGCCCGTCTCCAGCAGCATCTCCACGAGACTCTATCCACAAAAGGAACACCTTGTAGCTGCCTGCGAATGCACAGCTTAGGAGCAAACTAGTACCCGTATTCTACGAATGTGATATCTGGATGATGCACAGGAAAGGAATTCTGACTGCCTTCTCAAAGAGCATAGAATCAGAGGCTGACTTCTGCAGAATCTCCACGAGAGTCTATCCACAAAAGGAACACTTTGAAGCTAGCTGCTAATGCAGAGGTTAGGAGCAAAGCAGTACCCGCATGGTACGAATGTGATATCTGGATGGTGCCCAGGAATGGAATTCTGGCAGAATTCTGAAAAAGCATAGAAGCACAGGCCGTCTCCTGCAGCACCTCCACGAGAGTCTATCCACAAAAGGAACACCTTGATGCTGGCTGCGAATGCAGATCTTAGGAGGAAAGCAGTACCCGCATGCTACGAATTTGATATCTGGAATGTGCCCAGGATAGGAATTCTGGCAGAATTCTCAAAGAGCATAGAAGCACAGGCCGTCTCCTGCAGCATCTCCACGAGAGTCTATCAACAAAAAGAACACCTTGAAGCTGGCTGCGAATGCAGAGGTTAGGTTGAAAGCAGTACCCGCATGCTACGAATGTGATATCTGGAGGGTGCCCAGGAAAGGAATTCTGGCAAAATTCTAAAAGAGCATAGAAGCGGACCCCGTCTCCAGCAGCATCTCCACGAGAATCTATCCTCAAATGGAACACCTTGTAGCTGCCTGCGAATGCAGAGCTTAGTAGGAAAGCAGTACCCGCCTGCTACGAATGTGATATTTGGATGGTGCCCACGAATTGAATTCAGGCAGAATTCTGAAAGAGAATAGAAGCACAGGCCGTCTCCAGCAGCACCTCCACGAGAGTCTATCCACAAAAGGAACCCCTTGAAGCTGGCTGCAAATGCAGAGCTTAGAGGCAAAGCAGTACCTGCATGCTACCAATGTGATATCTGGATGGTGCCCAGGGAAGGAATTCTGGCAGAATTTTCAAAGAGCATAGAAGCAGAGCCAGTCTCTAGCAGCATCTCCACGACAGTCTATCCACAAAAGGAACACCTTGTAGCTGCCTGTGAATGCACAGCTTAGGAGCAAATTAGTACCCGCATGCGACGAATGTGAAATCTGGATGGTGCCCAGGAAAGGAATTCCGACAGCCTTCTCAAACAGCATAGAAGCAGAGGTCGACTTCAGCAGCATCTCCATGAGAGTCTATCCACAAAAGGAACACCTTGAAGCTGGCTGCGAATGCAGAGCTTCGGAGGAAAGCAGTACCCGCATGCTACGAATTAGATATCTGGATGGTGCCAAGGAAAGGAATTCTGGCAGAATTCTCAAAGAGCATGGAAGCAGAGCCCGTCTCCAGCAGCATCTCCACGAGAGTCTATCCACAAAAGGAACACCTTGTAGGTGCCTGCGAATGCACAGCTTAGGAGCAAACTAGTACCCGCATTCTACGAATGTGATATCTGGATGGTGCTCAGGAAAGGACTTCTGACCGCCTTCTCAAACAGCAAAGAATCAGAGGCTGACTTCTGCAGCATCTCCACGAGAGTCTATCCACAAAAGGAACACTTTGAAGCTAGCTGCTAATGCAGAGGTTAGGAGAAAAGCAGTACCCGCATGGTACGAATGTGATATCTGGATGGTGCCCAGGAATGGAATTCTGGCAGAATTCTGAAAAAGCATAGAAGCACAGGCCGTCTCCTGCAGCACGTCCACGAGAGTCTATCCACAAAAGGAACACCTTGATGCTGGCTGCGAATGCACATCTTAGGAGGAAAGCAGTACCTGCATGCTACGAATTTGATATCTGGAATGTGCCCAGGATAGGAATTCTGGCAGAATTCTCAAAGAGCATAGAAGCACAGGCCGTCTCCTGCAGCATCTCCACGAGAGTCTATCCACAAAAGGAACACCTTGAAGCTGGCTGCGAATGCTGAGGTTAGGTTGAAAGCAGTACCCGCATGCTACGAATGTGATATCTGGATGGTGCCCAGGAAAGGAATTCTGGCAAAATTCTAAAAGAGCATAGAAGCGGACCCCGTCTCCAGCAGCATCTCCACGAGAATCTATCCTCAAATGGAACACCTTGTAGCTGCCTGCGAATGCAGAGCTTAGTAGGAAAGCAGTACCGGCCGGCTACGAATGTGATATTTGGATGGTGCCCACGAATTGAATTCAGGCACAATTCTGAAAGAGAATAGAAGCACAGGCCGTCTCCAGCAGCATCTCCACGAGAGTCTATCCACAAAAGAAACCCCTTGAAGCTGGCTGCAAATGCAGAGCTTAGAGGCAAAGCAGTACCTGCATGCTACCAATGTGATATCTGGATGGTGCCCAGGGAAGGAATTCTGGCAGAATTCTCAAAGAGCATAGAAGCAGAGCCAGTCTCCAGCAGCATCTCCACGACAGTCTATCCACAAAAGGAACACCTTGTAGCTGCCTGCGAATGCACAGATTAGGAGCAAACTAGTACCCGCATGCGACGAATGTGAAATCTGGATGGTGCCCAGGAAAGGAATTCTGACAGCCTTCTCAAACAGCATAGAAGCAGAGGTCGACTTCAGCAGCATCTCCATGAGAGTCTATCCACAAAAGGAACACCTTGAACCTGGCTGCAAATGCTGACCTTAGGAGGAAAGCAGTCCCCGCATGATACGAATGTGATATCTGCATGGTGCCCAGGAAAGGAATTCTGGCAAAATTCTGAAAGACCATAGAAGCACAGGCCGTCTCCAGCAGCACCTCCACGAGAGTCTATCCACAAAAGGAACACCTTGAAGCTGGCTGCGAATGCAGAGCTTAGGAGGAAAGCAGTAACTGCATGCTACGAATTAGATATCTGGACGGTGCCCAAGAAAGGAATTCTGGCGGAATTCTCAAAGAGCATAGAAGCATTGCCCGTGTCTAGCAACATCTCCACGAGAGTCTATCCAGGAAAGGAACACCTTGTAGCTGCCTGCGAATGCACAGCTTAGGAGGAAAGCAGTACCTGCATGCTACGAATGTGATATCTGGATGGTGCACAGGAAAGGAATTCTGACAGACTTCTAAAAGAGCATAGAAGCAGAGCCCGTCTCCAGCAGCATCTCCACGAGAGTCTATCCACAAAAGGAACACCTTGTAGCTGCCTGTGAATGCACAGCTTAGGAGCAAACTAGTACCCGCATTCTACGAATGTGATATCTGGATGGTGCACAGGAAAGGAATTCTGACAGCCTTCTCAAAGAGCATAGAAGCAGAGGCTGACTTCAGCAGCATCTCCACGAGAATCTGTCCAGAAACGGAACACATTGAAGCTGGCTGCAAAAGCAGAGCTTATGAGAAAAGCAGTACCCGCATGCTACGAATGTGATATCTGGATGGTCCCCAGAATTCGAATTCTGGCAGAATTCTGAAAGAGCATAGAAGCACAGGCCGTCTTCTGCAGCACCTCCATGAGAGTCTATCCACAAAAGGAACACCGTGTAGTTGCCTGCTAATGCACAGCTTAGGAGCCAAGTAGTACCAGCATGCTACGAATGTGAAATCTGAATGGTGCCCAGGAAAGGAATTCTGACAGCCTTCTCAAACAGCATAGAAGCAGAGGACGACTTCAGCAGCATCTCCATGAGAGTCTCTCCACAAAAGAAACACCTTAACCCTGGCTGCAAATGCTTAGCTTAGGAGGAATGCAGTCCCCGCATGCTACGAATGTGATATCTGAATAGTGCCCAGGAAAGGAATTCTGGCAGAATTCTGAAAGACCATAGAAGCACAGGCCGTCTCCAGCAGCACCACCACGACAGTCTATCCACAAAAAGAACACCTTGAAGCTGGCTGCGAATGCAGAGCTTAGGAGGAAAGCAGTACCCGCATGCTACGAATTAGATATCTGGATGGTGCCCAGGAAAGGAATTCTGACAGCTTTCTCAAAGAGCATAGAAGCAGAGCCCGTCTCCAGCAGCATCTCCACGAGAGTCTATCCACAAAAGGAACACCTTGTAGCTGCCTGTGAATGCACAGCTTAGGAGCCAACTAGTACCCGCATTCTACGAATGTGATATCTGGATGGTGCCCAGGAAACGAATTCTGCCGGAATTCTCAAAGAGCATAGAAGCAGAGCCCGTCTCCAGCAGCATCTCCACGAGAGTCTCTCCAGGAAAGGAACTCTTGGTAGCTGCCTTCGAATGCACAGCCTACGAGCCAAGTAGTAACCGCATGCTACGAATGTGAAATCTGAATGGTGCCCAGGAATGGAATTCTGACAGCCTTCTAAAAGAGCATAGAAGCAGAGCCCGTCTCCAGCAGCATCTCCACGAGAGTCTATCCACAAAAGGAACACCTTGTAGCTGCCTGTGAATGCACAGCTTAGGAGCAAACTAGTACCCGCATTCTACGAATGTGATATCTGGATGGTGCACAGGAAAGGAATTCTGACAGCCTTCTCAAAGAGCATAGAAGCAGAGGCTGACTTCAGCAGCATCTCCACGAGAATCTATCCACCAACGGAACACATTGAAGCTGGCTGCAAAAGCAGAGCTTATGAGAAAAGCAGTACCCGCATGCTACGAATGTGATATCTGGATGGTCCCCAGAATTCGAATTCTGGCAGAATTCTGAAAGAGCAGAGAAGCACAGGTCGTCTTCTGCAGCACCTCCATGAGAGTCTATCCACAAAAGGAACACCTTATGGCTGCCTGCTAATGCACAGCTTAGGAGCCAAGTAGTACCAGCATGCTACGAATGTGAAATCTGAATGGTGCCCAGGAAACGAATTCTGACAGCCTTCTCAAACAGCATAGAAGCAGAGGTCGACTTCAGCAGCATCTCCATGAGAGTCTATCCACAAAAGGAACACCTTGAAGCTGGCTGCGAATGCAGAGCTTCGGAGGAAAGCAGTACCCGCATGCTACGAATTAGATATCTGGCTGGTGCCCAGGAAAGGAATTCTGGCAGAATTCTCAAGGAGCATGGAAGCAGAGCCCGTCTCCAGCAGCATCTCCACGAGAGTCTATCCACAAAAGGAACAACTTGTAGCTGCCTGCGAATGCACAGCTTAGGAGCAAACTAGTACCCGCATTCTACGAATGTGATATCTGGATGGTGCACAGGAAAGGAATTCTCACCGCCTTCTCAAAGAGCATAGAATCAGAGGCTGAATCTGCAGCATCTCCACGAGAGTCTATCCACAAAAGGAACACTTTGAAGCTAGCTGCTAATGCAGAGCTTAGGAGGAAAGCAGTAACTGCATGCTACGAATTAGATATCTGGACGGTGCCCAGGAAAGGAATTCTGGCGGAATTCTCAAAGAGCATAGAAGCATTGCCCGTCTCTAGCAACATCTCCACGAGAGTCTATCCAGGAAAGGAACACCTTGTAGCTGCCTGCGAATGCAGAGCTTAGTAGGAAAGCAGTACCCGCCTGCTACGAATGTGATATTTGGAAGGTGCCCACGAATTGAATTCAGGCAGAATTCTGAAAGAGAATAGAAGCACAGGCCGTCTCCAGCAGCATCTCCACGAGAGTCTATCCACAAAAGGAACCCCTTGAAACTGGCTGCAAATGCAGAGCTTAGAGGCAAAGCAGTACCTGCATGCTACCAATGTGATATCTGGATGGTGCCCAGGGAAGGAATTCTGGCAGAATTCTCAAAGAGCATAGAAGCAGAGCCAGTCTCCAGCAGCATCTCCACGACAGTCTATCCACAAAAGGAACACCTTGTAGCTGCCTGCGAATGCACAGCTTAGGAGCAAACTAGTACCCGCATGCAACGAATGTGAAATCTGGATGGTGCCCAGGAAAGGAATACCGACAGCCTTCTCAAACAGCATAAAAGCAGAGGTCGACTTCAGCAGCATCTCCATGAGAGTCTATCCACAAAAGGAACACCTTGAAGCTGGCTGCGAATGCAGAGCTTCGGAGGAATGCAGTACCCGCATGCTACGAATTAGATATCTGGATGGTGCCAAGGAAAGGAATTCTGGCAGAATTCTCAAAGAGCATGGAAGCAGAGCCCGTCTCCAGCAGCATCTCCACGAGAGTCTATCCACAAAAGGAACACCTTGTAGGTGCCTGCGAATGCACAGCTTAGGAGCAAACTAGTACCCGCATTCTACGAATGTGATATCTGGATGGTGCTCAGGAAAGGACTTCTGACCGCCTTCTCAAACAGCAAAGAATCAGAGGCTGACTTCTGCAGCATCTCCACGAGAGTCTATCCACAAAAGGAACACTTTGAAGCTAGCTGCTAATGCAGAGGTTAGGAGAAAAGCAGTACCCGCATGGTACGAATGTGATATCTGGATGGTGCCCAGGAATGGAATTCTGGCAGAATTCTGAAAAAGCATAGAAGCACAGGCCGTCTCCTGCAGCACCTCCACGAGAGTCTATCCACAAAAGGAACACCTTGATGCTGGCTGCGAATGCACATCTTAGGAGGAAAGCAGTACCTGCATGCTCCGAATTTGATATCTGGAATGTGCCCAGGATAGGAATTCTGGCAGAATTCTCAAAGAGCATAGAAGCACAGGCCGTCTCCTGCAGCATCTCCACAAGAGTCTATCCACAAAAGGAACACCTTGAAGCTGGCTGCGAATGCAGAGGTTAGGTTAAAAGCAGTACCCGCATGCTACGAATGTGATATCTGGATGGTGCCCAGGAAAGGAATTCTGGCAAAATTCTAAAAGAGCATAGAAGCGGAACCCGTCTCCAGCAGCATCTCCACGAGAATCTATCCTCAAATGGAACACCTTGTAGCTGCCTGCGAATGCAGAGCTTAGTAGGAAAGCAGTACCGGCCTGCTACGAATGTGATATTTGGATGGTGCCCACGAATTGAATTCAGGCACAATTCTGAAAGAGAATAGAAGCACAGGCCGTCTCCAGCAGCATCTCCACGAGAGTCTATCCACAAAAGGAACCCCTTGAAGCTGGCTGCAAATGCAGAGCTTAGAGGCAAAGCAGTACCTGCATGCTACCAATGTGATATCTGGATGGTGCCCAGGGAAGGAATTCTGGCAGAATTCTCAAAGAGCATAGAAGCAGAGCCAGTCTCCAGCAGCATCTCCACGACAGTCTATCCACAAAAGGAACACCTTGTAGCTGCCTGCGAATGCACAGCTTAGGAGCAAACTAGTACCCGCATGCGACGAATGTGAAATCTGGATGGTGCCCAGGAAAGGAATTCTGACAGCCTTCTCAAACAGCATAGAAGCAGAGGTCGACTTCAGCAGCATCTCCATGAGAGTCTATCCACAAAAGGAACACCTTGAAGCTGGCTGCGAATGCAGAGCTTAGGAGGAAAGCAGTAACTGCATGCTACGAATTAGATATCTGGACGGTGCCCAGGAAAGGAATTCTGGCGGAATTCTCAAAGAGCATAGAAGCATTGCCCGTGTCTAGCAACATCTCCACGAGAGTCTATCCAGGAAAGGAACACCTTGTAGATGCCTGCGAATGCACAGCTTAGGAGGAAAGCAGTACCTGCATGCTACGAATGTGATATCTGGATGGTGCACAGGAAAGGAATTCTGACAGCCTTCTAAAAGAGCATAGAAGCAGAGCCCGTCTCCAGCAGCATCTCCACGAGAGTCTATCCACAAAAGGAACACCTTGTAGCTGCCTGTGAATTCACAGCTTAGGAGCAAACTAGTACCCGCATTCTACGAATGTGATATCTGGATGGTGCACAGGAAAGGAATTCTGACAGCCTTCTCAAAGAGCATAGAAGCAGAGGCTGACTTCAGCAGCATCTCCACGAGAATCTATCCACAAACGGAACACATTGAAGCTGGCTGCAAATGCAGAGATTATGAGAAAAGCAGTACCCGCATGCTACGAATGTGATATCTGGATGGTCCCCAGGATTGTAATTCTGGCAGAATTCTGAAAGAGCAGAGAAGCACAGTCCGTCTTCTGCAGCACCTCCATGAGAGTCTATCCACAAAAGGAACACCTTGTAGCTGCCTGCTAATGCACAGCTTAGGAGCCAAGTAGTACCAGCATGCTACGAATGTGAAATCTGAATGGTGCCCAGGAAAGGAATTCTGACAGCCTTCTCAAACAGCATAGAAGCAGAGGTCGACTTCAGCAGCATCTCCATGAGAGTCTATTCACAAAAGGAGCACATTGAAGCTGGCTGCGAATGCAGAGCTTCGGAGGAAAGCAGTACCCGCATGCTACGAATTAGATATCTGGATGGTGCCCAGGAAAGGAATTCTGGCAGAATTCTCAAAGAAATGGAAGCAGAGCCCGTCTCCAGCAGCATCTCCACGAGACTCTATCCACAAAAGGAACACCTTGTAGCTGCCTGCGAATGCACAGCTTAGGAGCAAACTAGTACCCGTATTCTACGAATGTGATATCTGGATGGTGCACAGGAAAGGAATTCTGACTGCCTTCTCAAAGAGCATAGAATCAGAGGCTGACTTCTGCAGAATCTCCACGAGAGTCTATCCACAAAAGGAACACTTTGAAGCTAGCTGCTAATGCAGAGGTTAGGAGCAAAGCAGTACCCGCATGGTACGAATGTGATATCTGGATGGTGCCCAGGAATGGAATTCTGGCAGAATTCTGAAAAAGCATAGAAGCACAGGCCGTCTCCTGCAGCACCTCCACGAGAGTCTATCCACAAAAGGAACACCTTGATGCTGGCTGCGAATGCAGATCTTAGGAGGAAAGCAGTACCCGCATGCTACGAATTTGATATCTGGAATGTGCCCAGGATAGGAATTCTGGCAGAATTCTCAAAGAGCATAGAAGCACAGGCCGTCTCCTGCAGCATCTCCACGAGAGTCTATCAACAAAAAGAACACCTTGAAGCTGGCTGCGAATGCAGAGGTTAGGTTGAAAGCAGTACCCGCATGCTACGAATGTGATATCTGGAGGGTGCCCAGGAAAGGAATTCTGGCAAAATTCTAAAAGAGCATAGAAGCGGACCCCGTCTCCAGCAGCATCTCCACGAGAATCTATCCTCAAATGGAACACCTTGTAGCTGCCTGCGAATGCAGAGCTTAGTAGGAAAGCAGTACCCGCCTGCTACGAATGTGATATTTGGATGGTGCCCACGAATTGAATTCAGGCAGAATTCTGAAAGAGAATAGAAACACAGGCCATCTCCAGCAGCACCTCCACGAGAGTCTATCCACAAAAGGAACCCCTTGAAGCTGGCTGCAAATGCAGAGCTTAGAGGCAAAGCAGTACCTGCATGCTACCAATGTGATATCTGGATGGTGCCCAGGGAAGGAATTCTGGCAGAATTTTCAAAGAGCATAGAAGCAGAGCCAGTCTCTAGCAGCATCTCCACGACAGTCTATCCACAAAAGGAACACCTTGTAGCTGCCTGTGAATGCACAGCTTAGGAGCAAATTAGTACCCGCATGCGACGAATGTGAAATCTGGATGGTGCCCAGGAAAGGAATTCCGACAGCCTTCTCAAACAGCATAGAAGCAGAGGTCGACTTCAGCAGCATCTCCATGAGAGTCTATCCACAAAAGGAACACCTTGAAGCTGGCTGCGAATGCAGAGCTTCGGAGGAAAGCAGTACCCGCATGCTACGAATTAGATATCTGGATGGTGCCAAGGAAAGGAATTCTGGCAGAATTCTCAAAGAGCATGGAAGCAGAGCCCGTCTCCAGCAGCATCTCCACGAGACTCTATCCACAAAAGGAACACCTTCTAGGTGCCTGCGAATGCACAGCTTAGGAGCAAACTAGTACCCGCATTCTACGAATGTGATATCTGGATGGTGCTCAGGAAAGGACTTCTGACCGCCTTCTCAAACAGCAAAGAATCAGAGGCTGACTTCTGCAGCATCTCCACGAGAGTCTATCCACAAAAGGAACACTTTGAAGCTAGCTGCTAATGCAGAGGTTAGGAGAAAAGCAGTACCCGCATGGTACGAATGTGATATCTGGATGGTGCCCAGGAATGGAATTCTGGCAGAATTCTGAAAAAGCATAGAAGCACAGGCCGTCTCCTGCAGCACGTCCACGAGAGTCTATCCACAAAAGGAACACCTTGATGCTGGCTGCGAATGCACATCTTAGGAGGAAAGCAGTACCTGCATGCTCCGAATTTGATATCTGGAATGTGCCCAGGATAGGAATTCTGGCAGAATTCTCAAAGAGCATAGAAGCACAGGCCGTCTCCTGCAGCATCTCCACAAGAGTCTATCCACAAAAGGAACACCTTGAAGCTGGCTGCGAATGCAGAGGTTAGGTTAAAAGCAGTACCCGCATGCTACGAATGTGATATCTGGATGGTGCCCAGGAAAGGAATTCTGGCAAAATTCTAAAAGAGCATAGAAGCGGAACCCGTCTCCAGCAGCATCTCCACGAGAATCTATCCTCAAATGGAACACCTTGTAGCTGCCTGCGAATGCAGAGCTTAGTAGGAAAGCAGTACCGGCCTGCTACGAATGTGATATTTGGATGGTGCCCACGAATTGAATTCAGGCACAATTCTGAAAGAGAATAGAAGCACAGGCCGTCTCCAGCAGCATCTCCACGAGAGTCTATCCACAAAAGGAACCCCTTGAAGCTGGCTGCAAATGCAGAGCTTAGAGGCAAAGCAGTACCTGCATGCTACCAATGTGATATCTGGATGGTGCCCAGGGAAGGAATTCTGGCAGAATTCTCAAAGAGCATAGAAGCAGAGCCAGTCTCCAGCAGCATCTCCACGACAGTCTATCCACAAAAGGAACACCTTGTAGCTGCCTGCGAATGCACAGCTTAGGAGCAAACTAGTACCCGCATGCGACGAATGTGAAATCTGGATGGTGCCCAGGAAAGGAATTCTGACAGCCTTCTCAAACAGCATAGAAGCAGAGGTCGACTTCAGCAGCATCTCCATGAGAGTCTATCCACAAAAGGAACACCTTGAACCTGGCTGCAAATGCTGACCTTAGGAGGAAAGCAGTCCCCGCATGCTACGAATGTGATATCTGAATGGTGCCCAGGAAAGGAATTCTGGCAGAATTCTGAAAGACCATAGAAGCACAGGCCGTCTCCAGCAGCACCTCCACGAGAGTCTATCCACAAAAGGAACACCTTGAAGCTGGCTGCGAATGCAGAGCTTAGGAGGAAAGCAGTAACTGCATGCTACGAATTAGATATCTGGACGGTGCCCAGGAAAGGAATTCTGGCGGAATTCTCAAAGAGCATAGAAGCATTGCCCGTGTCTAGCAACATCTCCACGAGAGTCTATCCAGGAAAGGAACACCTTGTAGATGCCTGCGAATGCACAGCTTAGGAGGAAAGCAGTACCTGCATGCTACGAATGTGATATCTGGATGGTGCACAGGAAAGGAATTCTGACAGCCTTCTAAAAGAGCATAGAAGCAGAGCCCGTCTCCAGCAGCATCTCCACGAGAGTCTATCCACAAAAGGAACACCTTGTAGCTGCCTGTGAATTCACAGCTTAGGAGCAAACTAGTACCCGCATTCTACGAATGTGATATCTGGATGGTGCACAGGAAAGGAATTCTGACAGCCTTCTCAAAGAGCATAGAAGCAGAGGCTGACTTCAGCAGCATCTCCACGAGAATCTATCCACAAACGGAACACATTGAAGCTGGCTGCAAATGCAGAGATTATGAGAAAAGCAGTACCCGCATGCTACGAATGTGATATCTGGATGGTCCCCAGGATTGTAATTCTGGCAGAATTCTGAAAGAGCAGAGAAGCACAGTCCGTCTTCTGCAGCACCTCCATGAGAGTCTATCCACAAAAGGAACACCTTGTAGCTGCCTGCTAATGCACAGCTTAGGAGCCAAGTAGTACCAGCATGCTACGAATGTGAAATCTGAATGGTGCCCAGGAAAGGAATTCTGACAGCCTTCTCAAACAGCATAGAAGCAGAGGTCGACTTCAGCAGCATCTCCATGAGAGTCTATTCACAAAAGGAGCACATTGAAGCTGGCTGCGAATGCAGAGCTTCGGAGGAAAGCAGTACCCGCATGCTACGAATTAGATATCTGGATGGTGCCCAGGAAAGGAATTCTGGCAGAATTCTCAAAGAAATGGAAGCAGAGCCCGTCTCCAGCAGCATCTCCACGAGACTCTATCCACAAAAGGAACACCTTGTAGCTGCCTGCGAATGCACAGCTTAGGAGCAAACTAGTACCCGTATTCTACGAATGTGATATCTGGATGGTGCACAGGAAAGGAATTCTGACTGCCTTCTCAAAGAGCATAGAATCAGAGGCTGACTTCTGCAGAATCTCCACGAGAGTCTATCCACAAAAGGAACACTTTGAAGCTAGCTGCTAATGCAGAGGTTAGGAGCAAAGCAGTACCCGCATGGTACGAATGTGATATCTGGATGGTGCCCAGGAATGGAATTCTGGCAGAATTCTGAAAAAGCATAGAAGCACAGGCCGTCTCCTGCAGCACCTCCACGAGAGTCTATCCACAAAAGGAACACCTTGATGCTGGCTGCGAATGCAGATCTTAGGAGGAAAGCAGTACCCGCATGCTACGAATTTGATATCTGGAATGTGCCCAGGATAGGAATTCTGGCAGAATTCTCAAAGAGCATAGAAGCACAGGCCGTCTCCTGCAGCATCTCCACGAGAGTCTATCAACAAAAAGAACACCTTGAAGCTGGCTGCGAATGCAGAGGTTAGGTTGAAAGCAGTACCCGCATGCTACGAATGTGATATCTGGAGGGTGCCCAGGAAAGGAATTCTGGCAAAATTCTAAAAGAGCATAGAAGCGGACCCCGTCTCCAGCAGCATCTCCACGAGAATCTATCCTCAAATGGAACACCTTGTAGCTGCCTGCGAATGCAGAGCTTAGTAGGAAAGCAGTACCCGCCTGCTACGAATGTGATATTTGGATGGTGCCCACGAATTGAATTCAGGCAGAATTCTGAAAGAGAATAGAAGCACAGGCCGTCTCCAGCAGCACCTCCACGAGAGTCTATCCAGAAAAGGAACCCCTTGAAGCTGGCTGCAAATGCAGAGCTTAGAGGCAAAGCAGTACCTGCATGCTACCAATGTGATATCTGGATGGTGCCCAGGGAAGGAATTCTGGCAGAATTTTCAAAGAGCATAGAAGCAGAGCCAGTCTCTAGCAGCATCTCCACGACAGTCTATCCACAAAAGGAACACCTTGTAGCTGCCTGTGAATGCACAGCTTAGGAGCAAATTAGTACCCGCATGCGACGAATGTGAAATCTGGATGGTGCCCAGGAAAGGAATTCCGACAGCCTTCTCAAACAGCATAGAAGCAGAGGTCGACTTCAGCAGCATCTCCATGAGAGTCTATCCACAAAAGGAACACCTTGAAGCTGGCTGCGAATGCAGAGCTTCGGAGGAAAGCAGTACCCGCATGCTACGAATTAGATATCTGGATGGTGCCAAGGAAAGGAATTCTGGCAGAATTCTCAAAGAGCATGGAAGCAGAGCCCGTCTCCAGCAGCATCTCCACGAGAGTCTATCCACAAAAGGAACACCTTGTAGGTGCCTGCGAATGCACAGCTTAGGTGCAAACTTGTACCCGCATTCTACGAATGTGATATCTGGATGGTGCTCAGGAAAGGACTTCTGACCGCCTTCTCAAACAGCAAAGAATCAGAGGCTGACTTCTGCAGCATCTCCACGAGAGTCTATCCACAAAAGGAACACTTTGAAGCTAGCTGCTAATGCAGAGGTTAGGAGAAAAGCAGTACCCGCATGGTACGAATGTGATATCTGGATGGTGCCCAGGAATGGAATTCTGGCAGAATTCTGAAAAAGCATAGAAGCACAGGCCGTCTCCTGCAGCACGTCCACGAGAGTCTATCCACAAAAGGAACACCTTGATGCTGGCTGCGAATGCACATCTTAGGAGGAAAGCAGTACCTGCATGCTACGAATTTGATATCTGGAATGTGCCCAGGATAGGAATTCTGGCAGAATTCTCAAAGAGCATAGAAGCACAGGCCGTCTCCTGCAGCATCTCCACGAGAGTCTATCCACAAAAGGAACACCTTGAAGCTGGCTGCGAATGCTGAGGTTAGGTTGAAAGCAGTACCCGCATGCTACGAATGTGATATCTGGATGGTGCCCAGGAAAGGAATTCTGGCAAAATTCTAAAAGAGCATAGAAGCGGACCCCGTCTCCAGCAGCATCTCCACGAGAATCTATCCTCAAATGGAACACCTTGTAGCTGCCTGCGAATGCAGAGCTTAGTAGGAAAGCAGTACCGGCCGGCTACGAATGTGATATTTGGATGGTGCCCACGAATTGAATTCAGGCACAATTCTGAAAGAGAATAGAAGCACAGGCCGTCTCCAGCAGCATCTCCACGAGAGTCTATCCACAAAAGAAACCCCTTGAAGCTGGCTGCAAATGCAGAGCTTAGAGGCAAAGCAGTACCTGCATGCTACCAATGTGATATCTGGATGGTGCCCAGGGAAGGAATTCTGGCAGAATTCTCAAAGAGCATAGAAGCAGAGCCAGTCTCCAGCAGCATCTCCACGACAGTCTATCCACAAAAGGAACACCTTGTAGCTGCCTGCGAATGCACAGATTAGGAGCAAACTAGTACCCGCATGCGACGAATGTGAAATCTGGATGGTGCCCAGGAAAGGAATTCTGACAGCCTTCTCAAACAGCATAGAAGCAGAGGTCGACTTCAGCAGCATCTCCATGAGAGTCTATCCACAAAAGGAACACCTTGAACCTGGCTGCAAATGCTGACCTTAGGAGGAAAGCAGTCCCCGCATGATACGAATGTGATATCTGCATGGTGCCCAGGAAAGGAATTCTGGCAAAATTCTGAAAGACCATAGAAGCACAGGCCGTCTCCAGCAGCACCTCCACGAGAGTCTATCCACAAAAGGAACACCTTGAAGCTGGCTGCGAATGCAGAGCTTAGGAGGAAAGCAGTAACTGCATGCTACGAATTAGATATCTGGACGGTGCCCAAGAAAGGAATTCTGGCGGAATTCTCAAAGAGCATAGAAGCATTGCCCGTGTCTAGCAACATCTCCACGAGAGTCTATCCAGGAAAGGAACACCTTGTAGCTGCCTGCGAATGCACAGCTTAGGAGGAAAGCAGTACCTGCATGCTACGAATGTGATATCTGGATGGTGCACAGGAAAGGAATTCTGACAGACTTCTAAAAGAGCATAGAAGCAGAGCCCGTCTCCAGCAGCATCTCCACGAGAGTCTATCCACAAAAGGAACACCTTGTAGCTGCCTGTGAATGCACAGCTTAGGAGCAAACTAGTACCCGCATTCTACGAATGTGATATCTGGATGGTGCACAGGAAAGGAATTCTGACAGCCTTCTCAAAGAGCATAGAAGCAGAGGCTGACTTCAGCAGCATCTCCACGAGAATCTGTCCAGAAACGGAACACATTGAAGCTGGCTGCAAAAGCAGAGCTTATGAGAAAAGCAGTACCCGCATGCTACGAATGTGATATCTGGATGGTCCCCAGAATTCGAATTCTGGCAGAATTCTGAAAGAGCATAGAAGCACAGGCCGTCTTCTGCAGCACCTCCATGAGAGTCTATCCACAAAAGGAACACCGTGTAGTTGCCTGCTAATGCACAGCTTAGGAGCCAAGTAGTACCAGCATGCTACGAATGTGAAATCTGAATGGTGCCCAGGAAAGGAATTCTGACAGCCTTCTCAAACAGCATAGAAGCAGAGGACGACTTCAGCAGCATCTCCATGAGAGTCTCTCCACAAAAGAAACACCTTAACCCTGGCTGCAAATGCTTAGCTTAGGAGGAATGCAGTCCCCGCATGCTACGAATGTGATATCTGAATAGTGCCCAGGAAAGGAATTCTGGCAGAATTCTGAAAGACCATAGAAGCACAGGCCGTCTCCAGCAGCACCACCACGACAGTCTATCCACAAAAAGAACACCTTGAAGCTGGCTGCGAATGCAGAGCTTAGGAGGAAAGCAGTACCCGCATGCTACGAATTAGATATCTGGATGGTGCCCAGGAAAGGAATTCTGACAGCTTTCTCAAAGAGCATAGAAGCAGAGCCCGTCTCCAGCAGCATCTCCACGAGAGTCTATCCACAAAAGGAACACCTTGTAGCTGCCTGTGAATGCACAGCTTAGGAGCCAACTAGTACCCGCATTCTACGAATGTGATATCTGGATGGTGCCCAGGAAACGAATTCTGCCGGAATTCTCAAAGAGCATAGAAGCAGAGCCCGTCTCCAGCAGCATCTCCACGAGAGTCTCTCCAGGAAAGGAACTCTTGGTAGCTGCCTTCGAATGCACAGCCTACGAGCCAAGTAGTAACCGCATGCTACGAATGTGAAATCTGAATGGAGCCCAGGAATGGAATTCTGACAGCCTTCTAAAAGAGCATAGAAGCAGAGCCCGTCTCCAGCAGCATCTCCACGAGAGTCTATCCACAAAAGGAACACCTTGTAGCTGCCTGTGAATGCACAGCTTAGGAGCAAACTAGTACCCGCATTCTACGAATGTGATATCTGGATGGTGCACAGGAAAGGAATTCTGACAGCCTTCTCAAAGAGCATAGAAGCAGAGGCTGACTTCAGCAGCATCTCCACGAGAATCTATCCACCAACGGAACACATTGAAGCTGGCTGCAAAAGCAGAGCTTATGAGAAAAGCAGTACCCGCATGCTACGAATGTGATATCTGGATGGTCCCCAGAATTCGAATTCTGGCAGAATTCTGAAAGAGCAGAGAAGCACAGGTCGTCTTCTGCAGCACCTCCATGAGAGTCTATCCACAAAAGGAACACCTTATGGCTGCCTGCTAATGCACAGCTTAGGAGCCAAGTAGTACCAGCATGCTACGAATGTGAAATCTGAATGGTGCCCAGGAAACGAATTCTGACAGCCTTCTCAAACAGCATAGAAGCAGAGGTCGACTTCAGCAGCATCTCCATGAGAGTCTATCCACAAAAGGAACACCTTGAAGCTGGCTGCGAATGCAGAGCTTCGGAGGAAAGCAGTACCCGCATGCTACGAATTAGATATCTGGCTGGTGCCCAGGAAAGGAATTCTGGCAGAATTCTCAAGGAGCATGGAAGCAGAGCCCGTCTCCAGCAGCATCTCCACGAGAGTCTATCCACAAAAGGAACAACTTGTAGCTGCCTGCGAATGCACAGCTTAGGAGCAAACTAGTACCCGCATTCTACGAATGTGATATCTGGATGGTGCACAGGAAAGGAATTCTCACCGCCTTCTCAAAGAGCATAGAATCAGAGGCTGAATCTGCAGCATCTCCACGAGAGTCTATCCACAAAAGGAACACTTTGAAGCTAGCTGCTAATGCAGAGCTTAGGAGGAAAACAGTAACTGCATGCTACGAATTAGATATCTGGACGGTGCCCAGGAAAGGAATTCTGGCGGAATTCTCAAAGAGCATAGAAGCATTGCCCGTCTCTAGCAACATCTCCACGAGAGTCTATCCAGGAAAGGAACACCTTGTAGCTGCCTGCGAATGCAGAGCTTAGTAGGAAAGCAGTACCCGCCTGCTACGAATGTGATATTTGGAAGGTGCCCACGAATTGAATTCAGGCAGAATTCTGAAAGAGAATAGAAGCACAGGCCGTCTCCAGCAGCATCTCCACGAGAGTCTATCCACAAAAGGAACCCCTTGAAACTGGCTGCAAATGCAGAGCTTAGAGGCAAAGCAGTACCTGCATGCTACCAATGTGATATCTGGATGGTGCCCAGGGAAGGAATTCTGGCAGAATTCTCAAAGAGCATAGAAGCAGAGCCAGTCTCCAGCAGCATCTCCACGACAGTCTATCCACAAAAGGAACACCTTGTAGCTGCCTGCGAATGCACAGCTTAGGAGCAAACTAGTACCCGCATGCAACGAATGTGAAATCTGGATGGTGCCCAGGAAAGGAATACCGACAGCCTTCTCAAACAGCATAAAAGCAGAGGTCGACTTCAGCAGCATCTCCATGAGAGTCTATCCACAAAAGGAACACCTTGAAGCTGGCTGCGAATGCAGAGCTTCGGAGGAATGCAGTACCCGCATGCTACGAATTAGATATCTGGATGGTGCCAAGGAAAGGAATTCTGGCAGAATTCTCAAAGAGCATGGAAGCAGAGCCCGTCTCCAGCAGCATCTCCACGAGAGTCTATCCACAAAAGGAACACCTTGTAGGTGCCTGCGAATGCACAGCTTAGGAGCAAACTAGTACCCGCATTCTACGAATGTGATATCTGGATGGTGCTCAGGAAAGGACTTCTGACCGCCTTCTCAAACAGCAAAGAATCAGAGGCTGACTTCTGCAGCATCTCCACGAGAGTCTATCCACAAAAGGAACACTTTGAAGCTAGCTGCTAATGCAGAGGTTAGGAGAAAAGCAGTACCCTCATGGTACGAATGTGATATCTGGATGGTGCCCAGGAATGGAATTCTGGCAGAATTCTGAAAAAGCATAGAAGCACAGGCCGTCTCCTGCAGCACCTCCACGAGAGTCTATCCACAAAAGGAACACCTTGATGCTGGCTGCGAATGCACATCTTAGGAGGAAAGCAGTACCTGCATGCTCCGAATTTGATATCTGGAATGTGCCCAGGATAGGAATTCTGGCAGAATTCTCAAAGAGCATAGAAGCACAGGCCGTCTCCTGCAGCATCTCCACAAGAGTCTATCCACAAAAGGAACACCTTGAAGCTGGCTGCGAATGCAGAGGTTAGGTTAAAAGCAGTACCCGCATGCTACGAATGTGATATCTGGATGGTGCCCAGGAAAGGAATTCTGGCAAAATTCTAAAAGAGCATAGAAGCGGAACCCGTCTCCAGCAGCATCTCCACGAGAATCTATCCTCAAATGGAACACCTTGTAGCTGCCTGCGAATGCAGAGCTTAGTAGGAAAGCAGTACCGGCCTGCTACGAATGTGATATTTGGATGGTGCCCACGAATTGAATTCAGGCACAATTCTGAAAGAGAATAGAAGCACAGGCCGTCTCCAGCAGCATCTCCACGAGAGTCTATCCACAAAAGGAACCCCTTGAAGCTGGCTGCAAATGCAGAGCTTAGAGGCAAAGCAGTACCTGCATGCTACCAATGTGATATCTGGATGGTGCCCAGGGAAGGAATTCTGGCAGAATTCTCAAAGAGCATAGAAGCAGAGCCAGTCTCCAGCAGCATCTCCACGACAGTCTATCCACAAAAGGAACACCTTGTAGCTGCCTGCGAATGCACAGCTTAGGAGCAAACTAGTACCCGCATGCGACGAATGTGAAATCTGGATGGTGCCCAGGAAAGGAATTCTGACAGCCTTCTCAAACAGCATAGAAGCAGAGGTCGACTTCAGCAGCATCTCCATGAGAGTCTATCCACAAAAGGAACACCTTGAACCTGGCTGCAAATGCTGACCTTAGGAGGAAAGCAGTCCCCGCATGCTACGAATGTGATATCTGAATGGTGCCCAGGAAAGGAATTCTGGCAGAATTCTGAAAGACCATAGAAGCACAGGCCGTCTCCAGCAGCACCTCCACGAGAGTCTATCCACAAAAGGAACACCTTGAAGCTGGCTGCGAATGCAGAGCTTAGGAGGAAAGCAGTAACTGCATGCTACGAATTAGATATCTGGACGGTGCCCAGGAAAGGAATTCTGGCGGAATTCTCAAAGAGCATAGAAGCATTGCCCGTGTCTAGCAACATCTCCACGAGAGTCTATCCAGGAAAGGAACACCTTGTAGATGCCTGCGAATGCACAGCTTAGGAGGAAAGCAGTACCTGCATGCTACGAATGTGATATCTGGATGGTGCACAGGAAAGGAATTCTGACAGCCTTCTAAAAGAGCATAGAAGCAGAGCCCGTCTCCAGCAGCATCTCCACGAGAGTCTATCCACAAAAGGAACACCTTGTAGCTGCCTGTGAATTCACAGCTTAGGAGCAAACTAGTACCCGCATTCTACGAATGTGATATCTGGATGGTGCACAGGAAAGGAATTCTGACAGCCTTCTCAAAGAGCATAGAAGCAGAGGCTGACTTCAGCAGCATCTCCACGAGAATCTATCCACAAACGGAACACATTGAAGCTGGCTGCAAATGCAGAGATTATGAGAAAAGCAGTACCCGCATGCTACGAATGTGATATCTGGATGGTCCCCAGGATTGTAATTCTGGCAGAATTCTGAAAGAGCAGAGAAGCACAGTCCGTCTTCTGCAGCACCTCCATGAGAGTCTATCCACAAAAGGAACACCTTGTAGCTGCCTGCTAATGCACAGCTTAGGAGCCAAGTAGTACCAGCATGCTACGAATGTGAAATCTGAATGGTGCCCAGGAAAGGAATTCTGACAGCCTTCTCAAACAGCATAGAAGCAGAGGTCGACTTCAGCAGCATCTCCATGAGAGTCTATTCACAAAAGGAGCACATTGAAGCTGGCTGCGAATGCAGAGCTTCGGAGGAAAGCAGTACCCGCATGCTACGAATTAGATATCTGGATGGTGCCCAGGAAAGGAATTCTGGCAGAATTCTCAAAGAAATGGAAGCAGAGCCCGTCTCCAGCAGCATCTCCACGAGACTCTATCCACAAAAGGAACACCTTGTAGCTGCCTGCGAATGCACAGCTTAGGAGCAAACTAGTACCCGTATTCTACGAATGTGATATCTGGATGGTGCACAGGAAAGGAATTCTGACTGCCTTCTCAAAGAGCATAGAATCAGAGGCTGACTTCTGCAGAATCTCCACGAGAGTCTATCCACAAAAGGAACACTTTGAAGCTAGCTGCTAATGCAGAGGTTAGGAGCAAAGCAGTACCCGCATGGTACGAATGTGATATCTGGATGGTGCCCAGGAATGGAATTCTGGCAGAATTCTGAAAAAGCATAGAAGCACAGGCCGTCTCCTGCAGCACCTCCACGAGAGTCTATCCACAAAAGGAACACCTTGATGCTGGCTGCGAATGCAGATCTTAGGAGGAAAGCAGTACCCGCATGCTACGAATTTGATATCTGGAATGTGCCCAGGATAGGAATTCTGGCAGAATTCTCAAAGAGCATAGAAGCACAGGCCGTCTCCTGCAGCATCTCCACGAGAGTCTATCAACAAAAAGAACACCTTGAAGCTGGCTGCGAATGCAGAGGTTAGGTTGAAAGCAGTACCCGCATGCTACGAATGTGATATCTGGAGAGTGCCCAGGAAAGGAATTCTGGCAAAATTCTAAAAGAGCATAGAAGCGGACCCCGTCTCCAGCAGCATCTCCACGAGAATCTATCCTCAAATGGAACACCTTGTAGCTGCCTGCGAATGCAGAGCTTAGTAGGAAAGCAGTACCCGCCTGCTACGAATGTGATATTTGGATGGTGCCCACGAATTGAATTCAGGCACAATTCTGAAAGAGAATAGAAGCACAGGCCGTCTCCAGCAGCATCTCCACGAGAGTCTATCCACAAAAGGAACCCCTTGAAGCTGGCTGCAAATGCAGAGCTTAGAGGCAAAGCAGTACCTGCATGCTACCAATGTGATATCTGGATGGTGCCCAGGGAAGGAATTCTGGCAGAATTCTCAAAGAGCATAGAAGCAGAGCCAGTCTCCAGCAGCATCTCCACGACAGTCTATCCACAAAAGGAACACCTTGTAGCTGCCTGCGAATGCACAGCTTAGGAGCAAACTAGTACCCGCATGCGACGAATGTGAAATCTGGATGGTGCCCAGGAAAGGAATTCTGACAGCCTTCTCAAACAGCATAGAAGCAGAGGTCGACTTCAGCAGCATCTCCATGAGAGTCTATCCACAAAAGGAACACCTTGAACCTGGCTGCAAATGCTGACCTTAGGAGGAAAGCAGTCCCCGCATGCTACGAATGTGATATCTGAATGGTGCCCAGGAAAGGAATTCTGGCAGAATTCTGAAAGACCATAGAAGCACAGGCCGTCTCCAGCAGCACCTCCACGAGAGTCTATCCACAAAAGGAACACCTTGAAGCTGGCTGCGAATGCAGAGCTTAGGAGGAAAGCAGTAACTGCATGCTACGAATTAGATATCTGGACGGTGCCCAGGAAAGGAATTCTGGCGGAATTCTCAAAGAGCATAGAAGCATTGCCCGTGTCTAGCAACATCTCCACGAGAGTCTATCCAGGAAAGGAACACCTTGTAGATGCCTGTGAATGCACAGCTTAGGAGGAAAGCAGTACCTGCATGCTACGAATGTGATATCTGGATGGTGCACAGGAAAGGAATTCTGACAGCCTTCTAAAAGAGCATAGAAGCAGAGCCCGTCTCCAGCAGCATCTCCACGAGAGTCTATCCACAAAAGGAACACCTTGTAGCTGCCTGTGAATTCACAGCTTAGGAGCAAACTAGTACCCGCATTCTACGAATGTGATATCTGGATGGTGCACAGGAAAGGAATTCTGACAGCCTTCTCAAAGAGCATAGAAGCAGAGGCTGACTTCAGCAGCATCTCCACGAGAATCTATCCACAAACGGAACACATTGAAGCTGGCTGCAAATGCAGAGATTATGAGAAAAGCAGTACCCGCATGCTACGAATGTGATATCTGGATGGTCCCCAGGATTGTAATTCTGGCAGAATTCTGAAAGAGCAGAGAAGCACAGTCCGTCTTCTGCAGCACCTCCATGAGAGTCTATCCACAAAAGGAACACCTTGTAGCTGCCTGCTAATGCACAGCTTAGGAGCCAAGTAGTACCAGCATGCTACGAATGTGAAATCTGAATGGTGCCCAGGAAAGGAATTCTGACAGCCTTCTCAAACAGCATAGAAGCAGAGGTCGACTTCAGCAGCATCTCCATGAGAGTCTATTCACAAAAGGAGCACATTGAAGCTGGCTGCGAATGCAGAGCTTCGGAGGAAAGCAGTACCCGCATGCTACGAATTAGATATCTGGATGGTGCCCAGGAAAGGAATTCTGGCAGAATTCTCAAAGAAATGGAAGCAGAGCCCGTCTCCAGCAGCATCTCCACGAGACTCTATCCACAAAAGGAACACCTTGTAGCTGCCTGCGAATGCACAGCTTAGGAGCAAACTAGTACCCGTATTCTACGAATGTGATATCTGGATGGTGCACAGGAAAGGAATTCTGACTGCCTTCTCAAAGAGCATAGAATCAGAGGCTGACTTCTGCAGAATCTCCACGAGAGTCTATCCACAAAAGGAACACTTTGAAGCTAGCTGCTAATGCAGAGGTTAGGAGAAAAGCAGTACCCGCATGGTACGAATGTGATATCTGGATGGTGCCCAGGAATGGAATTCTGGCAGAATTCTGAAAAAGCATAGAAGCACAGGCCGTCTCCTGCAGCACCTCCACGAGAGTCTATCCACAAAAGGAACACCTTGATGCTGGCTGCGAATGCAGATCTTAGGAGGAAAGCAGTACCCGCATGCTACGAATTTGATATCTGGAATGTGCCCAGGATAGGAATTCTGGCAGAATTCTCAAAGAGCATAGAAGCACAGGCCGTCTCCTGCAGCATCTCCACGAGAGTCTATCCACAAACGGAACACCTTGAAGCTGGCTGCGAATGCTGAGGTTAGGTTGAAAGCAGTACCCGCATGCTACGAATGTGATATCTGGATGGTGCCCAGGAAAGGAATTCTGGCAAAATTCTAAAAGAGCATAGAAGCGGAACCCGTCTCCAGCAGCATCTCCACGAGAATCTATCCTCAAATGGAACACCTTGTAGCTGCCTGCGAATGCAGAGCTTAGTAGGAAAGCAGTACCGGCCGGCTACGAATGTGATATTTGGATGGTGCCCACGAATTGAATTCAGGCACAATTCTGAAAGAGAATAGAAGCACAGGCCGTCTCCAGCAGCATCTCCACGAGAGACTATCCACAAAACAAACCCCTTGAAGCTGGCTGCAAATGCAGAGCTTAGAGGCAAAGCAGTACCTGCATGCTACCAATGTGATATCTGGATGGTGCCCAGGGAAGGAATTCTGGCAGAATTCTCAAAGAGCATAGAAGCAGAGCCAGTCTCCAGCAGCATCTCCACGACAGTCTATCCACAAAAGGAACACCTTGTAGCTGCCTGCGAATGCACAGCTTAGGAGCAAACTAGTACCCGCATGCGACGAATGTGAAATCTGGATGGTGCCCAGGAAAGGAATTCTGACAGCCTTCTCAAACAGCATAGAAGCAGAGGTCGACTTCAGCAGCATCTCCATGAGAGTCTATCCACAAAAGGAACACCTTGAACCTGGCTGCAAATGCTGACCTTAGGAGGAAAGCAGTCCCCGCATGATACGAATGTGATATCTGAATGGTGCCCAGGAAAGGAATTCTGGCAAAATTCTGAAAGACCATAGAAGCACAGGCCGTCTCCAGCAGCACCTCCACGAGAGTCTATCCACAAAAGGAACACCTTGAAGCTGGCTGCGAATGCAGAGCTTAGGAGGAAAGCAGTAACTGCATGCTACGAATTAGATATCTGGACGGTGCCCAAGAAAGGAATTCTGGCGGAATTCTCAAAGAGCATAGAAGCATTGCCCGTGTCTAGCAACATCTCCACGAGAGTCTATCCAGGAAAGGAACACCTTGTAGCTGCCTGCGAATGCACAGCTTAGGAGGAAAGCAGTACCTGCATGCTACGAATGTGATATCTGGATGTTGCACAGGAAAGGAATTCTGACAGACTTCTAAAAGAGCATAGAAGCAGAGCCCGTCTCCAGCAGCATCTCCACGAGAGTCTATCCACAAAAGGAACACCTTGTAGCTGCCTGTGAATGCACAGCTTAGGAGCAAACTAGTACCCGCATTCTACGAATGTGATATCTGGCTGGTGCACAGGAAAGGAATTCTGACAGCCTTCTCAAAGAGCATAGAAGCAGAGGCTGACTTCAGCAGCATCTCCACGAGAATCTGTCCACAAACGGAACACATTGAAGCTGGCTGCAAAAGCAGAGCTTATGAGAAAAGCAGTACCCGCATGCTACGAATGTGATATCTGGATGGTCCCCAGAATTCGAATTCTGGCAGAATTCTGAAAGAGCATAGAAGCACAGGCCGTCTTCTGCAGCACCTCCATGAGAGTCTATCCACAAAAGGAACACCGTGTAGTTGCCTGCTAATGCACAGCTTAGGAGCCAAGTACTACCAGCATGCTACGAATGTGAAATCTGAATGGTGCCCAGGAAAGGAATTCTGACAGCCTTCTCAAACAGCATAGAAGCAGAGGACGACTTCAGCAGCATCTCCATGAGAGTCTCTCCACAAAAGAAACACCTTAACCCTGGCTGCAAATGCTGAGCTTAGGAGGAATGCAGTCCCCGCATGCTACGAATGTGATATCTGAATAGTGCCCAGGAAAGGAATTCTGGCAGAATTCTGAAAGACCATAGAAGCACAGGCCGTCTCCAGCAGCACCACCACGACAGTCTATCCACAAAAAGAACACCTTGAAGCTGGCTGCGAATGCAGAGCTTAGGAGGAAAGCAGTACCCGCATGCTACGAATTAGATATCTGGATGGTGCCCAGGAAAGGAATTCTGACAGCCTTCTCAAACAGCATAGAAGCAGAGGTCGACTTCAGCAGCATCTCCATGAGAGTCTATTCACAAAAGGAGCACATTGAAGCTGGCTGCGAATGCAGAGCTTCGGAGGAAAGCAGTACCCGCATGCTACGAATTAGATATCTGGATGGTGCCCAGGAAAGGAATTCTGGCAGAATTCTCAAAGAAATGGAAGCAGAGCCCGTCTCCAGCAGCATCTCCACGAGACTCTATCCACAAAAGGAACACCTTGTAGCTGCCTGCGAATGCACAGCTTAGGAGCAAACTAGTACCCGTATTCTACGAATGTGATATCTGGATGGTGCACAGGAAAGGAATTCTGACTGCCTTCTCAAAGAGCATAGAATCAGAGGCTGACTTCTGCAGAATCTCCACGAGAGTCTATCCACAAAAGGAACACTTTGAAGCTAGCTGCTAATGCAGAGGTTAGGAGAAAAGCAGTACCCGCATGGTACGAATGTGATATCTGGATGGTGCCCAGGAATGGAATTCTGGCAGAATTCTGAAAAAGCATAGAAGCACAGGCCGTCTCCTGCAGCACCTCCACGAGAGTCTATCCACAAAAGGAACACCTTGATGCTGGCTGCGAATGCAGATCTTAGGAGGAAAGCAGTACCCGCATGCTACGAATTTGATATCTGGAATGTGCCCAGGATAGGAATTCTGGCAGAATTCTCAAAGAGCATAGAAGCACAGGCCGTCTCCTGCAGCATCTCCACGAGAGTCTATCAACAAAAAGAACACCTTGAAGCTGGCTGCGAATGCAGAGGTTAGGTTGAAAGCAGTACCCGCATGCTACGAATGTGATATCTGGAGGGTGCCCAGGAAAGGAATTCTGGCAAAATTCTAAAAGAGCATAGAAGCGGACCCCGTCTCCAGCAGCATCTCCACGAGAATCTATCCTCAAATGGAACACCTTGTAGCTGCCTGCGAATGCAGAGCTTAGTAGGAAAGCAGTACCCGCCTGCTACGAATGTGATATTTGGATGGTGCCCACGAATTGAATTCAGGCAGAATTCTGAAAGAGAATAGAAGCACAGGCCGTCTCCAGCAGCACCTCCACGAGAGTCTATCCACAAAAGGAACCCCTTGAAGCTGGCTGCAAATGCAGAGCTTAGAGGCAAAGCAGTACCTGCATGCTACCAATGTGATATCTGGATGGTGCCCAGGGAAGGAATTCTGGCAGAATTCTCAAAGAGCATAGAAGCAGAGCCAGTCTCCAGCAGCATCTCCACGACAGTCTATCCACAAAAGGAACACCTTGTAGCTGCCTGCGAATGCACAGCTTAGGAGCAAATTAGTACCCGCATGCGACGAATGTGAAATCTGGATGGTGCCCAGGAAAGGAATTCCGACAGCCTTCTCAAACAGCATAGAAGCAGAGGTCGACTTCAGCAGCATCTCCATGAGAGTCTATCCACAAAAGGAACACCTTGAAGCTGGCTGCGAATGCAGAGCTTCGGAGGAAAGCAGTACCCGCATGCTACGAATTAGATATCTGGATGGTGCCAAGGAAAGGAATTCTGGCAGAATTCTCAAAGAGCATGGAAGCAGAGCCCGTCTCCAGCAGCATCTCCACGAGAGTCTATCCACAAAAGGAACACCTTGTAGGTGCCTGCGAATGCACAGCTTAGGAGCAAACTAGTACCCGCATTCTACGAATGTGATATCTGGATGGTGCTCAGGAAAGGACTTCTGACCGCCTTCTCAAACAGCAAAGAATCAGAGGCTGACTTCTGCAGCATCTCCACGAGAGTCTATCCACAAAAGGAACACTTTGAAGCTAGCTGCTAATGCAGAGGTTAGGAGAAAAGCAGTACCCGCATGGTACGAATGTGATATCTGGATGGTGCCCAGGAATGGAATTCTGGCAGAATTCTGAAAAAGCATAGAAGCACAGGCCGTCTCCTGCAGTACGTCCACGAGAGTCTATCCACAAAAGGAACACCTTGATGCTGGCTGCGAATGCACATCTTAGGAGGAAAGCAGTACCTGTATGCTACGAATTTGATATCTGGAATGTGCCCAGGATAGGAATTCTGGCAGAATTCTCAAAGAGCATAGAAGCACAGGCCGTCTCCTGCAGCATCTCCACGAGAGTCTATCCACAAACGGAACACCTTGAAGCTGGCTGCGAATGCTGAGGTTAGGTTGAAAGCAGTACCCGCATGCTACGAATGTGATATCTGGATGGTGCCCAGGAAAGGAATTCTGGCAAAATTCTAAAAGAGCATAGAAGCGGAACCCGTCTCCAGCAGCATCTCCACGAGAATCTATCCTCAAATGGAACACCTTGTAGCTGCCTGCGAATGCAGAGCTTAGTAGGAAAGCAGTACCGGCCGGCTACGAATGTGATATTTGGATGGTGCCCACGAATTGAATTCAGGCACAATTCTGAAAGAGAATAGAAGCACAGGCCGTCTCCAGCAGCATCTCCACGAGAGTCTATCCACAAAACAAACCCCTTGAAGCTGGCTGCAAATGCAGAGCTTAGAGGCAAAGCAGTACCTGCATGCTACCAATGTGATATCTGGATGGTGCCCAGGGAAGGAATTCTGGCAGAATTCTCAAAGAGCATAGAAGCAGAGCCAGTCTCCAGCAGCATCTCCACGACAGTCTATCCACAAAAGGAACACCTTGTAGCTGCCTGCGAATGCACAGATTAGGAGCAAACTAGTACCCGCATGCGACGAATGTGAAATCTGGATGGTGCCCAGGAAAGGAATTCTGACAGCCTTCTCAAACAGCATAGAAGCAGAGGTCGACTTCAGCAGCATCTCCATGAGAGTCTATCCACAAAAGGAACACCTTGAACCTGGCTGCAAATGCTGACCTTAGGAGGAAAGCAGTCCCCGCATGATACGAATGTGATATCTGAATGGTGCCCAGGAAAGGAATTCTGGCAAAATTCTGAAAGACCATAGAAGCACAGGCCGTCTCCAGCAGCACCTCCACGAGAGTCTATCCACAAAAGGAACACCTTGAAGCTGGCTGCGAATGCAGAGCTTAGGAGGAAAGCAGTAACTGCATGCTACGAATTAGATATCTGGACGGTGCCCAAGAAAGGAATTCTGGCGGAATTCTCAAAGAGCATAGAAGCATTGCCCGTGTCTAGCAACATCTCCACGAGAGTCTATCCAGGAAAGGAACACCTTGTAGCTGCCTGCGAATGCACAGCTTAGGAGGAAAGCAGTACCTGCATGCTACGAATGTGATATCTGGATGGTGCACAGGAAAGGAATTCTGACAGACTTCTAAAAGAGCATAGAAGCAGAGCCCGTCTCCAGCAGCATCTCCACGAGAGTCTATCCACAAAAGGAACACCTTGTAGCTGCCTGTGAATGCACAGCTTAGGAGCAAACTAGTACCCGCATTGTACGAATGTGATATCTGGCTGGTGCACAGGAAAGGAATTCTGACAGCCTTCTCAAAGAGCATAGAAGCAGAGGCTGACTTCAGCAGCATCTCCACGAGAATCTGTCCACAAACGGAACACATTGAAGCTGGCTGCAAAAGCAGAGCTTATGAGAAAAGCAGTACCCGCATGCTACGAATGTGATATCTGGATGGTCCCCAGAATTCGAATTCTGGCAGAATTCTGAAAGAGCATAGAAGCACAGGCCGTCTTCTGCAGCACCTCCATGAGAGTCTATCCACAAAAGGAACACCGTGTAGTTGCCTGCTAATGCACAGCTTAGGAGCCAAGTACTACCAGCATGCTACGAATGTGAAATCTGAATGGTGCCCAGGAAAGGAATTCTGACAGCCTTCTCAAACAGCATAGAAGCAGAGGACGACTTCAGCAGCATCTCCATGAGAGTCTCTCCACAAAAGAAACACCTTAACCCTGGCTGCAAATGCTGAGCTTAGGAGGAATGCAGTCCCCGCATGCTACGAATGTGATATCTGAATAGTGCCCAGGAAAGGAATTCTGGCAGAATTCTGAAAGACCATAGAAGCACAGGCCGTCTCCAGCAGCACCACCACGACAGTCTATCCACAAAAAGAACACCTTGAAGCTGGCTGCGAATGCAGAGCTTAGGAGGAAAGCAGTACCCGCATGCTACGAATTAGATATCTGGATGGTGCCCAGGAAAGGAATTCTGACAGCTTTCTCAAAGAGCATAGAAGCAGAGCCCGTCTCCAGCAGCATCTCCACGAGAGTCTATCCACAAAAGGAACACCTTGTAGCTGCCTGTGAATGCACAGCTTAGGAGCCAACTAGTACCCGCATTCTACGAATGTGATATCTGGATGGTGCCCAGGAAACGAATTCTGCCGGAATTCTCAAAGAGCATAGAAGCAGAGCCCGTCTCCAGCAGCATCTCCACGAGAGTCTCTCCAGGAAAGGAACTCTTGGTAGCTGCCTTCGAATGCACAGCCTACGAGCCAAGTAGTAACCGCATGCTACGAATGTGAAATCTGAATGGTGCCCAGGAATGGAATTCTGACAGCCTTCTAAAAGAGCATAGAAGCAGAGCCCGTCTCCAGCAGCATCTCCACGAGAGTCTATCCACAAAAGGAACACCTTGTAGCTGCCTGTGAATGCACAGCTTAGGAGCAAACTAGTACCCGCATTCTACGAATGTGATATCTGGATGGTGCACAGGAAAGGAATTCTGACAGCCTTCTCAAAGAGCATAGAAGCAGAGGCTGACTTCAGCAGCATCTCCACGAGAATCTATCCACCAACGGAACACATTGAAGCTGGCTGCAAAAGCAGAGCTTATGAGAAAAGCAGTACCCGCATGCTACGAATGTGATATCTGGATGGTCCCCAGAATTCGAATTCTGGCAGAATTCTGAAAGAGCAGAGAAGCACAGGTCGTCTTCTGCAGCACCTCCATGAGAGTCTATCCACAAAAGGAACACCTTATGGCTGCCTGCTAATGCACAGCTTAGGAGCCAAGTAGTACCAGCATGCTACGAATGTGAAATCTGAATGGTGCCCAGGAAACGAATTCTGACAGCCTTCTCAAACAGCATAGAAGCAGAGGTCGACTTCAGCAGCATCTCCATGAGAGTCTATCCACAAAAGGAACACCTTGAAGCTGGCTGCGAATGCAGAGCTTCGGAGGAAAGCAGTACCCGCATGCTACGAATTAGATATCTGGCTGGTGCCCAGGAAAGGAATTCTGGCAGAATTCTCAAGGAGCATGGAAGCAGAGCCCGTCTCCAGCAGCATCTCCACGAGAGTCTATCCACAAAAGGAACAACTTGTAGCTGCCTGCGAATGCACAGCTTAGGAGCAAACTAGTACCCGCATTCTACGAATGTGATATCTGGATGGTGCACAGGAAAGGAATTCTCACCGCCTTCTCAAAGAGCATAGAATCAGAGGCTGAATCTGCAGCATCTCCACGAGAGTCTATCCACAAAAGGAACACTTTGAAGCTAGCTGCTAATGCAGAGCTTAGGAGGAAAGCAGTAACTGCATGCTACGAATTAGATATCTGGACGGTGCCCAGGAAAGGAATTCTGGCGGAATTCTCAAAGAGCATAGAAGCATTGCCCGTCTCTAGCAACATCTCCACGAGAGTCTATCCAGGAAAGGAACACCTTGTAGCTGCCTGCGAATGCAGAGCTTAGTAGGAAAGCAGTACCCGCCTGCTACGAATGTGATATTTGGAAGGTGCCCACGAATTGAATTCAGGCAGAATTCTGAAAGAGAATAGAAGCACAGGCCGTCTCCAGCAGCATCTCCACGAGAGTCTATCCACAAAAGGAACCCCTTGAAACTGGCTGCAAATGCAGAGCTTAGAGGCAAAGCAGTACCTGCATGCTACCAATGTGATATCTGGATGGTGCCCAGGGAAGGAATTCTGGCAGAATTCTCAAAGAGCATAGAAGCAGAGCCAGTCTCCAGCAGCATCTCCACGACAGTCTATCCACAAAAGGAACACCTTGTAGCTGCCTGCGAATGCACAGCTTAGGAGCAAACTAGTACCCGCATGCAACGAATGTGAAATCTGGATGGTGCCCAGGAAAGGAATACCGACAGCCTTCTCAAACAGCATAAAAGCAGAGGTCGACTTCAGCAGCATCTCCATGAGAGTCTATCCACAAAAGGAACACCTTGAAGCTGGCTGCGAATGCAGAGCTTCGGAGGAATGCAGTACCCGCATGCTACGAATTAGATATCTGGATGGTGCCAAGGAAAGGAATTCTGGCAGAATTCTCAAAGAGCATGGAAGCAGAGCCCGTCTCCAGCAGCATCTCCACGAGAGTCTATCCACAAAAGGAACACCTTGTAGGTGCCTGCGAATGCACAGCTTAGGAGCAAACTAGTACCCGCATTCTACGAATGTGATATCTGGATGGTGCTCAGGAAAGGACTTCTGACCGCCTTCTCAAACAGCAAAGAATCAGAGGCTGACTTCTGCAGCATCTCCACGAGAGTCTATCCACAAAAGGAACACTTTGAAGCTAGCTGCTAATGCAGAGGTTAGGAGAAAAGCAGTACCCGCATGGTACGAATGTGATATCTGGATGGTGCCCAGGAATGGAATTCTGGCAGAATTCTGAAAAAGCATAGAAGCACAGGCCGTCTCCTGCAGCACCTCCACGAGAGTCTATCCACAAAAGGAACACCTTGATGCTGGCTGCGAATGCACATCTTAGGAGGAAAGCAGTACCTGCATGCTCCGAATTTGATATCTGGAATGTGCCCAGGATAGGAATTCTGGCAGAATTCTCAAAGAGCATAGAAGCACAGGCCGTCTCCTGCAGCATCTCCACAAGAGTCTATCCACAAAAGGAACACCTTGAAGCTGGCTGCGAATGCAGAGGTTAGGTTAAAAGCAGTACCCGCATGCTACGAATGTGATATCTGGATGGTGCCCAGGAAAGGAATTCTGGCAAAATTCTAAAAGAGCATAGAAGCGGAACCCGTCTCCAGCAGCATCTCCACGAGAATCTATCCTCAAATGGAACACCTTGTAGCTGCCTGCGAATGCAGAGCTTAGTAGGAAAGCAGTACCGGCCTGCTACGAATGTGATATTTGGATGGTGCCCACGAATTGAATTCAGGCACAATTCTGAAAGAGAATAGAAGCACAGGCCGTCTCCAGCAGCATCTCCACGAGAGTCTATCCACAAAAGGAACCCCTTGAAGCTGGCTGCAAATGCAGAGCTTAGAGGCAAAGCAGTACCTGCATGCTACCAATGTGATATCTGGATGGTGCCCAGGGAAGGAATTCTGGCAGAATTCTCAAAGAGCATAGAAGCAGAGCCAGTCTCCAGCAGCATCTCCACGACAGTCTATCCACAAAAGGAACACCTTGTAGCTGCCTGCGAATGCACAGCTTAGGAGCAAACTAGTACCCGCATGCGACGAATGTGAAATCTGGATGGTGCCCAGGAAAGGAATTCTGACAGCCTTCTCAAACAGCATAGAAGCAGAGGTCGACTTCAGCAGCATCTCCATGAGAGTCTATCCACAAAAGGAACACCTTGAACCTGGCTGCAAATGCTGACCTTAGGAGGAAAGCAGTCCCCGCATGCTACGAATGTGATATCTGAATGGTGCCCAGGAAAGGAATTCTGGCAGAATTCTGAAAGACCATAGAAGCACAGGCCGTCTCCAGCAGCACCTCCACGAGAGTCTATCCACAAAAGGAACACCTTGAAGCTGGCTGCGAATGCAGAGCTTAGGAGGAAAGCAGTAACTGCATGCTACGAATTAGATATCTGGACGGTGCCCAGGAAAGGAATTCTGGCGGAATTCTCAAAGAGCATAGAAGCATTGCCCGTGTCTAGCAACATCTCCACGAGAGTCGATCCAGGAAAGGAACACCTTGTAGATGCCTGCGAATGCACAGCTTAGGAGGAAAGCAGTACCTGCATGCTACGAATGTGATATCTGGATGGTGCACAGGAAAGGAATTCTGACAGCCTTCTAAAAGAGCATAGAAGCAGAGCCCGTCTCCAGCAGCATCTCCACGAGAGTCTATCCACAAAAGGAACACCTTGTAGCTGCCTGTGAATTCACAGCTTAGGAGCAAACTAGTACCCGCATTCTACGAATGTGATATCTGGATGGTGCACAGGAAAGGAATTCTGACAGCCTTCTCAAAGAGCATAGAAGCAGAGGCTGACTTCAGCAGCATCTCCACGAGAATCTATCCACAAACGGAACACATTGAAGCTGGCTGCAAATGCAGAGATTATGAGAAAAGCAGTACCCGCATGCTACGAATGTGATATCTGGATGGTCCCCAGGATTGTAATTCTGGCAGAATTCTGAAAGAGCAGAGAAGCACAGTCCGTCTTCTGCAGCACCTCCATGAGAGTCTATCCACAAAAGGAACACCTTGTAGCTGCCTGCTAATGCACAGCTTAGGAGCCAAGTAGTACCAGCATGCTACGAATGTGAAATCTGAATGGTGCCCAGGAAAGGAATTCTGACAGCCTTCTCAAACAGCATAGAAGCAGAGGTCGACTTCAGCAGCATCTCCATGAGAGTCTATTCACAAAAGGAGCACATTGAAGCTGGCTGCGAATGCAGAGCTTCGGAGGAAAGCAGTACCCGCATGCTACGAATTAGATATCTGGATGGTGCCCAGGAAAGGAATTCTGGCAGAATTCTCAAAGAAATGGAAGCAGAGCCCGTCTCCAGCAGCATCTCCACGAGACTCTATCCACAAAAGGAACACCTTGTAGCTGCCTGCGAATGCACAGCTTAGGAGCAAACTAGTACCCGTATTCTACGAATGTGATATCTGGATGGTGCACAGGAAAGGAATTCTGACTGCCTTCTCAAAGAGCATAGAATCAGAGGCTGACTTCTGCAGAATCTCCACGAGAGTCTATCCACAAAAGGAACACTTTGAAGCTAGCTGCTAATGCAGAGGTTAGGAGAAAAGCAGTACCCGCATGGTACGAATGTGATATCTGGATGGTGCCCAGGAATGGAATTCTGGCAGAATTCTGAAAAAGCATAGAAGCACAGGCCGTCTCCTGCAGCACCTCCACGAGAGTCTATCCACAAAAGGAACACCTTGATGCTGGCTGCGAATGCAGATCTTAGGAGGAAAGCAGTACCCGCATGCTACGAATTTGATATCTGGAATGTGCCCAGGATAGGAATTCTGGCAGAATTCTCAAAGAGCATAGAAGCACAGGCCGTCTCCTGCAGCATCTCCACGAGAGTCTATCAACAAAAAGAACACCTTGAAGCTGGCTGCGAATGCAGAGGTTAGGTTGAAAGCAGTACCCGCATGCTACGAATGTGATATCTGGAGGGTGCCCAGGAAAGGAATTCTGGCAAAATTCTAAAAGAGCATAGAAGCGGACCCCGTCTCCAGCAGCATCTCCACGAGAATCTATCCTCAAATGGAACACCTTGTAGCTGCCTGCGAATGCAGAGCTTAGTAGGAAAGCAGTACCCGCCTGCTACGAATGTGATATTTGGATGGTGCCCACGAATTGAATTCAGGCAGAATTCTGAAAGAGAATAGAAGCACAGGCCGTCTCCAGCAGCACCTCCACGAGAGTCTATCCACAAAAGGAACCCCTTGAAGCTGGCTGCAAATGCAGAGCTTAGAGGCAAAGCAGTACCTGCATGCTACCAATGTGATATCTGGATGGTGCCCAGGGAAGGAATTCTGGCAGAATTTTCAAAGAGCATAGAAGCAGAGCCAGTCTCTAGCAGCATCTCCACGACAGTCTATCCACAAAAGGAACACCTTGTAGCTGCCTGTGAATGCACAGCTTAGGAGCAAATTAGTACCCGCATGCGACGAATGTGAAATCTGGATGGTGCCCAGGAAAGGAATTCCGACAGCCTTCTCAAACAGCATAGAAGCAGAGGTCGACTTCAGCAGCATCTCCATGAGAGTCTATCCACAAAAGGAACACCTTGAAGCTGGCTGCGAATGCAGAGCTTCGGAGGAAAGCAGTACCCGCATGCTACGAATTAGATATCTGGATGGTGCCAAGGAAAGGAATTCTGGCAGAATTCTCAAAGAGCATGGAAGCAGAGCCCGTCTCCAGCAGCATCTCCACGAGAGTCTATCCACAAAAGGAACACCTTGTAGGTGCCTGCGAATGCACAGCTTAGGAGCAAACTAGTACCCGCATTCTACGAATGTGATATCTGGATGGTGCTCAGGAAAGGACTTCTGACCGCCTTCTCAAACAGCAAAGAATCAGAGGCTGACTTCTGCAGCATCTCCACGAGAGTCTATCCACAAAAGGAACACTTTGAAGCTAGCTGCTAATGCAGAGGTTAGGAGGAAAGCAGTACCTGCATGCTACGAATTTGATATCTGGAATGTGCCCAGGATAGGAATTCTGGCAGAATTCTCAAAGAGCATAGAAGCACAGGCCGTCTCCTGCAGCATCTCCACGAGAGTCTATCCACAAAAGGAACACCTTGAAGCTGGCTGCGAATGCTGAGGTTAGGTTGAAAGCAGTACCCGCATGCTACGAATGTGATATCTGGATGGTGCCCAGGAAAGGAATTCTGGCAAAATTCTAAAAGAGCATAGAAGCGGACCCCGTCTCCAGCAGCATCTCCACGAGAATCTATCCTCAAATGGAACACCTTGTAGCTGCCTGCGAATGCAGAGCTTAGTAGGAAAGCAGTACCCGCCTGCTACGAATGTGATATTTGGATGGTGCCCACGAATTGAATTCAGGCACAATTCTGAAAGAGAATAGAAGCACAGGCCGTCTCCAGCAGCATCTCCACGACAGTCTATCCACAAAAGGAACACCTTGTAGCTGCCTGTGAATGCACAGCTTAGGAGCAAATTAGTACCCGCATGCGACGAATGTGAAATCTGGATGGTGCCCAGGAAAGGAATTCTGACAGCCTTCTCAAACAGCATAGAAGCAGAGGTCGACTTCAGCAGCATCTCCATGAGAGTCTATCCACAAAAGGAACACCTTGAACCTGGCTGCAAATGCTGACCTTAGGAGGAAAGCAGTCCCCGCATGATACGAATGTGATATCTGCATGGTGCCCAGGAAAGGAATTCTGGCAAAATTCTGAAAGACCATAGAAGCACAGGCCGTCTCCAGCAGCACCTCCACGAGAGTCTATCCACAAAAGGAACACCTTGAAGCTGGCTGCGAATGCAGAGCTTAGGAGGAAAGCAGTAACTGCATGCTACGAATTAGATATCTGGACGGTGCCCAAGAAAGGAATTCTGGCGGAATTCTCAAAGAGCATAGAAGCATTGCCCGTGTCTAGCAACATCTCCACGAGAGTCTATCCAGGAAAGGAACACCTTGTAGCTGCCTGCGAATGCACAGCTTAGGAGGAAAGCAGTACCTGCATGCTACGAATGTGATATCTGGATGGTGCACAGGAAAGGAATTCTGACAGACTTCTAAAAGAGCATAGAAGCAGAGCCCGTCTCCAGCAGCATCTCCACGAGAGTCTCTCCACAAAAGGAACACCTTGTAGCTGCCTGTGAATTCACAGCTTAGGAGCAAACTAGTACCCGCATTCTACGAATGTGATATCTGGATGGTGCACAGGAAAGGAATTCTGACAGCCTTCTCAAAGAGCATAGAAGCAGAGGCTGACTTCAGCAGCATCTCCACGAGAATCTATCCACAAACGGAACACATTGAAGCTGGCTGCAAATGCAGAGATTATGAGAAAAGCAGTACCCGCATGCTACGAATGTGATATCTGGATGGTCCCCAGGATTGTAATTCTGGCAGAATTCTGAAAGAGCAGAGAAGCACAGTCCGTCTTCTGCAGCACCTCCATGAGAGTCTATCCACAAAAGGAACACCTTGTAGCTGCCTGCTAATGCACAGCTTAGGAGCCAAGTAGTACCAGCATGCTACGAATGTGAAATATGAATGGTGCCCAGGAAAGGAATTCTGACAGCCTTCTCAAACAGCATAGAAGCAGAGGTCGACTTCAGCAGCATCTCCATGAGAGTCTATTCACAAAAGGAGCACATTGAAGCTGGCTGCGAATGCAGAGCTTCGGAGGAAAGCAGTACCCGCATGCTACGAATTAGATATCTGGATGGTGCCCAGGAAAGGAATTCTGGCAGAATTCTCAAAGAAATGGAAGCAGAGCCCGTCTCCAGCAGCATCTCCACGAGACTCTATCCACAAAAGGAACACCTTGTAGCTGCCTGCGAATGCACAGCTTAGGAGCAAACTAGTACACGTATTCTACGAATGTGATATCTGGATGGTGCACAGGAAAGGAATTCTGACTGCCTTCTCAAAGAGCATAGAATCAGAGGCTGACTTCTGCAGAATCTCCACGAGAGTCTATCCACAAAAGGAACACTTTGAAGCTAGCTGCTAATGCAGAGGTTAGGAGAAAAGCAGTACCCGCATGGTACGAATGTGATATCTGGATGGTGCCCAGGAATGGAATTCTGGCAGAATTCTGAAAAAGCATAGAAGCACAGGCCGTCTCCTGCAGCACCTCCACGAGAGTCTATCCACAAAAGGAACACCTTGATGCTGGCTGCGAATGCACATCTTAGGAGGAAAGCAGTACCCGCATGCTACGAATTTGATATCTGGAATGTGCCCAGGATAGGAATTCTGGCAGAATTCTCAAAGAGCATAGAAGCACAGGCCGTCTCCTGCAGCATCTCCACGAGAGTCTATCAACAAAAAGAACACCTTGAAGCTGGCTGCGAATGCAGAGGTTAGGTTGAAAGCAGTACCCGCATGCTACGAATGTGATATCTGGAGGGTGCCCAGGAAAGGAATTCTGGCAAAATTCTAAAAGAGCATAGAAGCGGACCCCGTCTCCAGCAGCATCTCCACGAGAATCTATCCTCAAATGGAACACCTTGTAGCTGCCTGCGAATGCAGAGCTTAGTAGGAAAGCAGTACCCGCCTGCTACGAATGTGATATTTGGATGGTGCCCACGAATTGAATTCAGGCAGAATTCTGAAAGAGAATAGAAGCACAGGCCGTCTCCAGCAGCACCTCCACGAGAGTCTATCCACAAAAGGAACCCCTTGAAGCTGGCTGCAAATGCAGAGCTTAGAGGCAAAGCAGTACCTGCATGCTACCAATGTGATATCTGGATGGTGCCCAGGGAAGGAATTCTGGCAGAATTTTCAAAGAGCATAGAAGCAGAGCCAGTCTCTAGCAGCATCTCCACGACAGTCTATCCACAAAAGGAACACCTTGTAGCTGCCTGTGAATGCACAGCTTAGGAGCAAATTAGTACCCGCATGCGACGAATGTGAAATCTGGATGGTGCCCAGGAAAGGAATTCCGACAGCCTTCTCAAACAGCATAGAAGCAGAGGTCGACTTCAGCAGCATCTCCATGAGAGTCTATCCACAAAAGGAACACCTTGAAGCTGGCTGCGAATGCAGAGCTTCGGAGGAAAGCAGTACCCGCATGCTACGAATTAGATATCTGGATGGTGCCAAGGAAAGGAATTCTGGCAGAATTCTCAAAGAGCATGGAAGCAGAGCCCGTCTCCAGCAGCATCTCCACGAGAGTCTATCCACAAAAGGAACACCTTGTAGGTGCCTGCGAATGCACAGCTTAGGAGCAAACTAGTACCCGCATTCTACGAATGTGATATCTGGATGGTGCTCAGGAAAGGACTTCTGACCGCCTTCTCAAACAGCAAAGAATCAGAGGCTGACTTCTGCAGCATCTCCACGAGAGTCTATCCACAAAAGGAACACTTTGAAGCTAGCTGCTAATGCAGAAGTTAGGAGAAAAGCAGTACCCGCATGGTACGAATGTGATATCTGGATGGTGCCCAGGAATGGAATTCTGGCAGAATTCTGAAAAAGCATAGAAGCACAGGCCGTCTCCTGCAGCACGTCCACGAGAGTCTATCCACAAAAGGAACACCTTGATGCTGGCTGCGAATGCACATCTTAGGAGGAAAGCAGTACCTGCATGCTACGAATTTGATATCTGGAATGTGCCCAGGATAGGAATTCTGGCAGAATTCTCAAAGAGCATAGAAGCACAGGCCGTCTCCTGCAGCATCTCCACGAGAGTCTATCCACAAAAGGAACACCTTGAAGCTGGCTGCGAATGCTGAGGTTAGGTTGAAAGCAGTACCCGCATGCTACGAATGTGATATCTGGATGGTGCCCAGGAAAGGAATTCTGGCAAAATTCTAAAAGAGCATAGAAGCGGAACCCGTCTCCAGCAGCATCTCCACGAGAATCTATCCTCAAATGGAACACCTTGTAGCTGCCTGCGAATGCAGAGCTTAGTAGGAAAGCAGTACCGGCCGGCTACGAATGTGATATTTGGATGGTGCCCACGAATTGAATTCAGGCACAATTCTGAAAGAGAATAGAAGCACAGGCCGTCTCCAGCAGCATCTCCACGAGAGTCTATCCACAAAAGAAACCCCTTGAAGCTGGCTGCAAATGCAGAGCTTAGAGGCAAAGCAGTACCTGCATGCTACCAATGTGATATCTGGATGGTGCCCAGGGAAGGAATTCTGGCAGAATTCTCAAAGAGCATAGAAGCAGAGCCAGTCTCCAGCAGCATCTCCACGAGAGTCTATCCACAAAAGGAACACCTTGTAGCTGCCTGCGAATGCACAGCTTAGGAGCAAACTAGTACCCGCATGCTACGAATGTGAAATCTGGAAGGTGCCCATTAAAGGAATTCTGACAGCCTTCTAAAACAGCATAGAAGCAGAGGTCGACTTCAGCAGCGTCTCCATGAGAGTCTATCCACAAAAGGAACACCTTGAACCTGGCTGCAAATGCTGACCTTAGGAGGAAAGCAGTCGCCGCATGCTACGAATGTGATATCTGAATGGTGCCCAGGAAAGGAATTCTGGCAGAATTCTGAAAGTCCATAGAAGCACAGGCCGTCTCCAGCAGCACCACCACGACAGTCTATCCACAAAAGGTACACCTTGAAGCTGGCTGCGAATGCAGAGCTTCGGAGGAAAGCAGTACCCGCATGCTACGAATTAGATATCTGGATGGTGCCCAGGAAAGGAATTCTGGCAGAATTCTCAAAGAGCATGGAAGCAGAGCCCGTCTCCAGCAGCATCTCCACGAGAGTCTATCCACAAAAGGAACACCTTGTAGCTGCCTGCGAATGCACAGCTTAGGAGCAAACTAGTACCCGCATTCTACGAATGTGATATCTGGATGGTGCACAGGAAAGGAATTCTGACAGCCTTCTCAAAGAGCATAGAATCAGAGGCTGACTTCAGCAGCATCTCCACGAGAGTTTATCCACAAAAGGAACACTTTGAAGCTGGCTGCGAATGCAGAGTTAGGAGCAAAGCAGTACCCGCATGGTACGAATGTGATATCTGGATGGTGCCCAGGAATGGAATTCTGGCAGAATTGTGAAAGAGCATAGAAGCACAGGCCGTCTCCTGCAGCATCTCCACGAGAGTCTATCCACAAAAGGACCACCTTGAAGCTGGCTGCGAATGCAGAGGTTAGGTTGAAAGCAGTACCCGCATGCTACGAATTTATATCTGGATGGTGCCCAGGATAGGAATTCTGGCAGAATTCTCAAAGAGCATAGAAGCACAGGCCGTCTCCTGCAGCATCTCCACGAGAGTCTATCCACAAAAGGAACACCTTGTAGCTGCCTGCGAATGCAGAGCTTAGTAGGAAAGCAGTAACCGCATGCTACGAATGTGATATCTGGATGGTGCAGACGAATGGAATTCTGGCAGAATTCTGAAAGAGACGAGAAGCACAGGCCGTCTCCAGCAGCAACTCCACGAGAGTCTATCCACAAAAGGAATGCCTTGAAGCTGGTTGCGAATGCAGTGCTTAGGAGGAAATCAGTACCCGCATGCTACGAATTTATATCTGGATGGTGCCCAGGATAGCAATTCTGGCAGAATTCTCAAAGAGCATAGAAGCACAGGCCGTCTCCTGCAGCATCTCCACGAGAGTCTATCCACAAAAGGAACACCTTGAAGCTGGCTGCGAATGCAGAGCTTAGGTTGAAACCAGTACCCGCATGCTACGAATGTGATATCTGGATGGTGCACAGGAAAGGAATTCTGGCAGAATTCTGAAAGAGCATAGAAGCAGAGACCGTCTCCAGCAGCATCTCCAACAGAGTCTATCCACAAAAGGAACACCTTGTAGCTGCCTGCGAATGCAGAGCTTAGTAGGAAAGCAGTACCCGCATGCTACGAATGTGATATCTGGATTGTGCCCACGAATGGAATTCTGGCAGAATTCTGAAAGAGAAGAGAAGCACAGGCCGTCTCCAGCAGCACCTCCACGAGAGTCTATCCACAATAGGAATGCCTTGAAGCTGGTTGCGAATGCAGTGCTTAGGAGGAAAGCAATACCTGCATGCTACGAATGTGATATCTGGATGGTGCCCAGGAAAGGAATTCTGGCAGAATTCTCAAAGTTCATGGAAGCAGAGGCCGATTTCAGCAGCATCTCCTCGAGAGTCTATACACAAAAGGAACACCTTGAAGCTGGTTGCGAAGGCAGAGCTTAGGAGGAAAGCAGTACCCGCATGCTACGAATTTGATATCTGGAAAGTGCCCAGGATAGGAATTCTGGTAGAATTCTCAAAGAGCATAGAAGCACAGGCCGTCTCCTGCAGCATCTCCACAAGAGTCTATCCACAAAAGGAACACCTTGTAGCTGCCTGAGAATGCACAGCTTAGGAGCAAACTAGTACCCGCATGATACGAATGTGAAATCTGGATGGTGCCCAGGAAAGGAATTCTGACAGCCTTCTGAAAGGGCATAGAAGCAGAGCCCGTCTCCAGCAGCATCTCCACGAGAGTCTATCCACAAAAGGAACACCTCGTAGCTGCCTGCGAATGCAGATCTTAGGAGGAAAGCAGTACCCGCATGCTACGAATTTATATCTGGATGGTGCCCAGGATAGGAATTCTGGCAGATTTCTGAAAGAGCATAGAAGCACAGGCCGTCTCCTGCAGCATCTCCACGGGAGTCTATCCACAAAAGGAACACCTTGAAGCTGGCTGCGAATGCAGAGCTTAGGTTGAAAGAAGTACCCGCATGCTACGAATGGATGGTGCACAGGAAAGGAATTCTGGCAGAATTCTCAAAGTGCATAGAAGCAGAGGCCGATTTCAGCAGCAGCTCCTCGAGAGTCTATACACAAAAGGAACACCTTGAAGCTGGCTGCGAAGGCAGAGCTTAGGAGGAAAGCAGTACCCGCATGCTACGAGTGTGATATCTGGATGGTGCCCAGGAAGGGAGTTCTGGCAGAATTCTGAAAGAGCATAGAAGAAGAGCCCATCTCCAGCAGCATCCCCACGGGAGTGTATCCACAAAAGGAACACCTTGTAGCTGCCTACTAATGCACAGCTTAGTAGCCAAGTAGTACCAGCATGCGACGAATGTGAAATCTGAATGGTGCCCAGGAAAGGAATTCTCACAGCCTTCTCAAACTGCATAGAAGCAGAGGCCGATTTCAGCAGCATCTCCATGAGAGTCTATCCATAAAAGGAACACCTTGAAGCTGGCTGCAAATACAGAGCTTAGGAGGAAAGTAGTACCCGCATGCTACAAATGTGATATCTGGATGGTGCACAGGAAAGGAAATCTGACAGCCTTCTCAAAGAGCAAAGAAGCAAAGCCCGTCTCCAGCAGCATATCCACGAGAGTCTATCCAAAAAAGGAACACGTTGTAGCTACCTGCGAATGAACAGCTTAGGGGGAAAGCAGTACCTGCATGCTATGAATGTGATATCTGGATGGTGCACAGGAAAGGAATTCTGACAGCCTTCTCAAAGAGCATAGGAGCAGAGCCGGTCGCCAGCAGCATCTCCACGAGAGTCTATCCACAAAAGGAACACCTTGTAGCTGCCTGCGAATGCACAGCTTAGGAGCAAACTAGTACCCGCATGCTACGAATGTGAAATCTGGAAGGTGCCCATTAAAGGAATTCTGACAGCCTTCTAAAACAGCATAGAAGCAGAGGTCGACTTCAGCAGCGTCTCCATGAGAGTCTATCCACAAAAGGAACACCTTGAACCTGGCTGCAAATGCTGACCTTAGGAGGAAAGCAGTCGCCGCATGCTACGAATGTGATATCTGAATGGTGCCCAGGAAAGGAATTCTGGCAGAATTCTGAAAGTCCATAGAAGCACAGGCCGTCTCCAGCAGCACCACCACGACAGTCTATCCACAAAAGGTACACCTTGAAGCTGGCTGCGAATGCAGAGCTTCGGAGGAAAGCAGTACCCGCATGCTACGAATTAGATATCTGGATGGTGCCCAGGAAAGGAATTCTGGCAGAATTCTCAAAGAGCATGGAAGCAGAGCCCGTCTCCAGCAGCATCTCCACGAGAGTCTATCCACAAAAGGAACACCTTGTAGCTGCCTGCGAATGCACAGCTTAGGAGCAAACTAGTACCCGCATTCTACGAATGTGATATCTGGATGGTGCACAGGAAAGGAATTCTGACAGCCTTCTCAAAGAGCATAGAATCATAGGCTGACTTCAGCAGCATCTCCACGAGAGTTTATCCACAAAAGGAACACTTTGAAGCTGGCTGCGAAAGCAGAGTTAGGAGCAAAGCAGTACCCGCATGGTACGAATGTGATATCTGGATGGTGCCCAGGAATGGAATTCTGGCAGAATTGTGAAAGAGCATAGAAGCACAGGCCGTCTCCTGCAGCACCTCCACGAGAGTCTATCCACAAAAGGACCACCTTGAAGCTGGCTGCGAATGCAGAGTTTAGGTTGAAAGCAGTACTCGCATGCTACGAATTTGATATCTGGAATGTGCCCAGGATAGGAATTCTGGCAGAATTCTCAAAGAGCATAGAAGCACAGGCCGTCTCCTGCAGCATCTCCACGAGAGTCTATCCACAAAAGGAACACCTTGTAGCTGCCTGCGAATGCACAGCTTAGGAGCAAACTAGACCCGCATGCTACGAATGTGAAATCTGGATGGTGCCCAGGAAAGGAATTCTGACAGCCTTCTGAAAGGGCATAGAAGCAGAGCCAGTCTCCAGCAGCATCTCCACGAGAGTCTATCCACAAAAGGAACACCTCGTAGCTACCTGCGAATGCACAGCTTAGGAGCAAGAAAGTACCCGCATTCTAAGAATGTGATATCTGGATGGTGCACAGGAAAGGAATTCTGACAGCCTTCTCAAAGAGCATAGAAGCAGAGGCTGACTTCAGCAGCATCTCCACGAGAGTCTATCCACAAAAGGAACACCTTGATACTGGCTGCGAATGCAGATCTTAGGAGGAAAGCAGTACCCGCATGCTACGAATTTATATCTGGATGGTGCCCAGGATAGGAATTCTGGCAGAATACTCAAAGAGCATAGAAGCACAGGCCGTCTCCTGCAGCATCTCCACGGGAGTCTATACACAAAAGGAACACCTTGAAGCTGGCTGCGAATGCAGAGCTTAGGTTGAAAGCAGTACCCGCATGCTACGAATGGATGGTGTACAGGAAAGGAATTCTGGCAGAATTCTCAAAGTGCATAGAAGCAGAGGCCGATTTCAGCAGCAGCTCCTCGAGAGTCTATACACAAAAGGAACACCTTGAAGCTGGCTGCGAAGGCAGAGCTTAGGAGGAAAGCAGTACCCGCATGCTACGAGTGTGATATCTGGATGGTGCCCAGGAAGGGAGTTCTGGCAGAATTCTGAAAGAGCATAGAAGAAGAGCCCATCTGCAGCAGCATCCCCACGGGAGTGTATCCACAAAAGGAACACCTTGTAGCTGCCTACTAATGCACAGCTTAGTAGCCAAGTAGTACCAGCATGCGACGAATGTGAAATCTGAATGGTGCCCAGGAAAGGAATTCTCACAGCCTTCTCAAACTGCATAGAAGCAGAGGCCGATTTCAGCAGCATCTCCATGAGAGTCTATCCATAAAAGGAACACCTTGAAGCTGGCTGCAAATACAGAGCTTAGGAGGAAAGTAGTACCCGCATGCTACGAATGTGATATCTGGATGGTGCACAGGAAAGGAAATCTGACAGCCTTCTCAAAGAGCAAAGAAGCAGAGCCCGTCTCCAGCAGCATATCCACGAGAGTCTATCCAAAAAAGGAACACGTTGTAGCTACCTGCGAATGAACAGCTTAGGGGGAAAGCAGTACCTGCATGCTATGAATGTGATATCTGGATGGTGCACAGGAAAGGAATTCTGACAGCCTTCTCAAAGAGCATAGGAGCAGAGCCGGTCGCCAGCAGCATCTCCACGAGAGTCTATCCACAAAAGGAACACCTTGTAGCTGCCTGCGAATGCACAGCTTAGGAGCAAACTAGTACCCGCATGCTACGAATGTGAAATCTGGAAGGTGCCCATTAAAGGAATTCTGACAGCCTTCTAAAACAGCATAGAAGCAGAGGTCGACTTCAGCAGCGTCTCCATGAGAGTCTATCCACAAAAGGAACACCTTGAACCTGGCTGCAAATGCTGACCTTAGGAGGAAAGCAGTCGCCGCATGCTACGAATGTGATATCTGAATGGTGCCCAGGAAAGGAATTCTGGCAGAATTCTGAAAGTCCATAGAAGCACAGGCCGTCTCCAGCAGCACCACCACGACAGTCTATCCACAAAAGGTACACCTTGAAGCTGGCTGCGAATGCAGAGCTTCGGAGGAAAGCAGTACCCGCATGCTACGAATTAGATATCTGGATGGTGCCCAGGAAAGGAATTCTGGCAGAATTCTCAAAGAGCATGGAAGCAGAGCCCGTCTCCAGCAGCATCTCCACGAGAGTCTATCCACAAAAGGAACACCTTGTAGCTGCCTGCGAATGCACAGCTTAGGAGCAAACTAGTACCCGCATTCTACGAATGTGATATCTGGATGGTGCACAGGAAAGGAATTCTGACAGCCTTCTCAAAGAGCATAGAATCATAGGCTGACTTCAGCAGCATCTCCACGAGAGTTTATCCACAAAAGGAACACTTTGAAGCTGGCTGCGAAAGCAGAGTTAGGAGCAAAGCAGTACCCGCATGGTACGAATGTGATATCTGGATGGTGCCCAGGAATGGAATTCTGGCAGAATTGTGAAAGAGCATAGAAGCACAGGCCGTCTCCTGCAGCACCTCCACGAGAGTCTATCCACAAAAGGACCACCTTGAAGCTGGCTGCGAATGCAGAGTTTAGGTTGAAAGCAGTACTCGCATGCTACGAATTTGATATCTGGAATGTGCCCAGGATAGGAATTCTGGCAGAATTCTCAAAGAGCATAGAAGCACAGGCCGTCTCCTGCAGCATCTCCACGAGAGTCTATCCACAAAAGGAACACCTTGTAGCTGCCTGCGAATGCACAGCTTAGGAGCAAACTAGACCCGCATGCTACGAATGTGAAATCTGGATGGTGCCCAGGAAAGGAATTCTGACAGCCTTCTGAAAGGGCATAGAAGCAGAGCCAGTCTCCAGCAGCATCTCCACGAGAGTCTATCCACAAAAGGAACACCTCGTAGCTACCTGTGAATGCACAGCTTAGGAGCAAGAAAGTACCCGCATTCTAAGAATGTGATATCTGGATGGTGCACAGGAAAGGAATTCTGACAGCCTTCTCAAAGAGCATAGAAGCAGAGGCTGACTTCAGCAGCATCTCCACGAGAGTCTATCCACAAAAGGAACACCTTGATACTGGCTGCGAATGCAGATCTTAGGAGGAAAGCAGTACCCGCATGCTACGAATTTATATCTGGATGGTGCCCAGGATAGGAATTCTGGCAGAATACTCAAAGAGCATAGAAGCACAGGCCGTCTCCTGCAGCATCTCCACGGGAGTCTATACACAAAAGGAACACCTTGAAGCTGGCTGCGAATGCAGAGCTTAGGTTGAAAGCAGTACCCGCATGCTACGAATGGATGGTGTACAGGAAAGGAATTCTGGCAGAATTCTCAAAGTGCATAGAAGCAGAGGCCGATTTCAGCAGCAGCTCCTCGAGAGTCTATACACAAAAGGAACACCTTGAAGCTGGCTGCGAAGGCAGAGCTTAGGAGGAAAGCAGTACCCGCATGCTACGAGTGTGATATCTGGATGGTGCCCAGGAAGGGAGTTCTGGCAGAATTCTGAAAGAGCATAGAAGAAGAGCCCATCTCCAGCAGCATCCCCACGGGAGTGTATCCACAAAAGGAACACCTTGTAGCTGCCTACTAATGCACAGCTTAGTAGCCAAGTAGTACCAGCATGCGACGAATGTGAAATCTGAATGGTGCCCAGGAAAGGAATTCTCACAGCCTTCTCAAACTGCATAGAAGCAGAGGCCGATTTCAGCAGCATCTCCATGAGAGTCTATCCATAAAAGGAACACCTTGAAGCTGGCTGCAAATACAGAGCTTAGGAGGAAAGTAGTACCCGCATGCTACGAATGTGATATCTGGATGGTGCACAGGAAAGGAAATCTGACAGCCTTCTCAAAGAGCAAAGAAGCAGAGCCCGTCTCCAGCAGCATATCCACGAGAGTCTATCCAAAAAAGGAACACGTTGTAGCTACCTGCGAATGAACAGCTTAGGGGGAAAGCAGTACCTGCATGCTATGAATGTGATATCTGGATGGTGCACAGGAAAGGAATTCTGACAGCCTTCTCAAAGAGCATAGGAGCAGAGCCGGTCGCCAGCAGCATCTCCACGAGAGTCTATCCACAAAAGGAACACCTTGTAGCTGCCTGCGAATGCACAGCTTAGGAGCAAACTAGTACCCGCATGCTACGAATGTGAAATCTGGAAGGTGCCCATTAAAGGAATTCTGACAGCCTTCTAAAACAGCATAGAAGCAGAGGTCGACTTCAGCAGCGTCTCCATGAGAGTCTATCCACAAAAGGAACACCTTGAACCTGGCTGCAAATGCTGACCTTAGGAGGAAAGCAGTCGCCGCATGCTACGAATGTGATATCTGAATGGTGCCCAGGAAAGGAATTCTGGCAGAATTCTGAAAGTCCATAGAAGCACAGGCCGTCTCCAGCAGCACCACCACGACAGTCTATCCACAAAAGGTACACCTTGAAGCTGGCTGCGAATGCAGAGCTTCGGAGGAAAGCAGTACCCGCATGCTACGAATTAGATATCTGGATGGTGCCCAGGAAAGGAATTCTGGCAGAATTCTCAAAGAGCATGGAAGCAGAGCCCGTCTCCAGCAGCATCTCCACGAGAGTCTATCCACAAAAGGAACACCTTGTAGCTGCCTGCGAATGCACAGCTTAGGAGCAAACTAGTACCCGCATTCTACGAATGTGATATCTGGATGGTGCACAGGAAAGGAATTCTGACAGCCTTCTCAAAGAGCATAGAATCATAGGCTGACTTCAGCAGCATCTCCACGAGAGTTTATCCACAAAAGGAACACTTTGAAGCTGGCTGCGAAAGCAGAGTTAGGAGCAAAGCAGTACCCGCATGGTACGAATGTGATATCTGGATGGTGCCCAGGAATGGAATTCTGGCAGAATTGTGAAAGAGCATAGAAGCACAGGCCGTCTCCTGCAGCACCTCCACGAGAGTCTATCCACAAAAGGACCACCTTGAAGCTGGCTGCGAATGCAGAGTTTAGGTTGAAAGCAGTACTCGCATGCTACGAATTTGATATCTGGAATGTGCCCAGGATAGGAATTCTGGCAGAATTCTCAAAGAGCATAGAAGCACAGGCCGTCTCCTGCAGCATCTCCACGAGAGTCTATCCACAAAAGGAACACCTTGTAGCTGCCTGCGAATGCACAGCTTAGGAGCAAACTAGACCCGCATGCTACGAATGTGAAATCTGGATGGTGCCCAGGAAAGGAATTCTGACAGCCTTCTGAAAGGGCATAGAAGCAGAGCCAGTCTCCAGCAGCATCTCCACGAGAGTCTATCCACAAAAGGAACACCTCGTAGCTACCTGCGAATGCACAGCTTAGGAGCAAGAAAGTACCCGCATTCTAAGAATGTGATATCTGGATGGTGCACAGGAAAGGAATTCTGACAGCCTTCTCAAAGAGCATAGAAGCAGAGGCTGACTTCAGCAGCATCTCCACGAGAGTCTATCCACAAAAGGAACACCTTGATACTGGCTGCGAATGCAGATCTTAGGAGGAAAGCAGTACCCGCATGCTACGAATTTATATCTGGATGGTGCCCAGGATAGGAATTCTGGCAGAATACTCAAAGAGCATAGAAGCACAGGCCGTCTCCTGCAGCATCTCCACGGGAGTCTATACACAAAAGGAACACCTTGAAGCTGGCTGCGAATGCAGAGCTTAGGTTGAAAGCAGTACCCGCATGCTACGAATGGATGGTGTACAGGAAAGGAATTCTGGCAGAATTCTCAAAGTGCATAGAAGCAGAGGCCGATTTCAGCAGCAGCTCCTCGAGAGTCTATACACAAAAGGAACACCTTGAAGCTGGCTGCGAAGGCAGAGCTTAGGAGGAAAGCAGTACCCGCATGCTACGAGTGTGATATCTGGATGGTGCCCAGGAAGGGAGTTCTGGCAGAATTCTGAAAGAGCATAGAAGAAGAGCCCATCTCCAGCAGCATCCCCACGGGAGTGTATCCACAAAAGGAACACCTTGTAGCTGCCTACTAATGCACAGCTTAGTAGCCAAGTAGTACCAGCATGCGACGAATGTGAAATCTGAATGGTGCCCAGGAAAGGAATTCTCACAGCCTTCTCAAACTGCATAGAAGCAGAGGCCGATTTCAGCAGCATCTCCATGAGAGTCTATCCATAAAAGGAACACCTTGAAGCTGGCTGCAAATACAGAGCTTAGGAGGAAAGTAGTACCCGCATGCTACGAATGTGATATCTGGATGGTGCACAGGAAAGGAAATCTGACAGCCTTCTCAAAGAGCAAAGAAGCAGAGCCCGTCTCCAGCAGCATATCCACGAGAGTCTATCCAAAAAAGGAACACGTTGTAGCTACCTGCGAATGAACAGCTTAGGGGGAAAGCAGTACCTGCATGCTATGAATGTGATATCTGGATGGTGCACAGGAAAGGAATTCTGACAGCCTTCTCAAAGAGCATAGGAGCAGAGCCGGTCGCCAGCAGCATCTCCACGAGAGTCTATCCACAAAAGGAACACCTTGTAGCTGCCTGCGAATGCACAGCTTAGGAGCAAACTAGTACCCGCATGCTACGAATGTGAAATCTGGAAGGTGCCCATTAAAGGAATTCTGACAGCCTTCTAAAACAGCATAGAAGCAGAGGTCGACTTCAGCAGCGTCTCCATGAGAGTCTATCCACAAAAGGAACACCTTGAACCTGGCTGCAAATGCTGACCTTAGGAGGAAAGCAGTCGCCGCATGCTACGAATGTGATATCTGAATGGTGCCCAGGAAAGGAATTCTGGCAGAATTCTGAAAGTCCATAGAAGCACAGGCCGTCTCCAGCAGCACCACCACGACAGTCTATCCACAAAAGGTACACCTTGAAGCTGGCTGCGAATGCAGAGCTTCGGAGGAAAGCAGTACCCGCATGCTACGAATTAGATATCTGGATGGTGCCCAGGAAAGGAATTCTGGCAGAATTCTCAAAGAGCATGGAAGCAGAGCCCGTCTCCAGCAGCATCTCCACGAGAGTCTATCCACAAAAGGAACACCTTGTAGCTGCCTGCGAATGCACAGCTTAGGAGCAAACTAGTACCCGCATTCTACGAATGTGATATCTGGATGGTGCACAGGAAAGGAATTCTGACAGCCTTCTCAAAGAGCATAGAATCATAGGCTGACTTCAGCAGCATCTCCACGAGAGTTTATCCACAAAAGGAACACTTTGAAGCTGGCTGCGAAAGCAGAGTTAGGAGCAAAGCAGTACCCGCATGGTACGAATGTGATATCTGGATGGTGCCCAGGAATGGAATTCTGGCAGAATTGTGAAAGAGCATAGAAGCACAGGCCGTCTCCTGCAGCACCTCCACGAGAGTCTATCCACAAAAGGACCACCTTGAAGCTGGCTGCGAATGCAGAGTTTAGGTTGAAAGCAGTACTCGCATGCTACGAATTTGATATCTGGAATGTGCCCAGGATAGGAATTCTGGCAGAATTCTCAAAGAGCATAGAAGCACAGGCCGTCTCCTGCAGCATCTCCACGAGAGTCTATCCACAAAAGGAACACCTTGTAGCTGCCTGCGAATGCACAGCTTAGGAGCAAACTAGACCCGCATGCTACGAATGTGAAATCTGGATGGTGCCCAGGAAAGGAATTCTGACAGCCTTCTGAAAGGGCATAGAAGCAGAGCCAGTCTCCAGCAGCATCTCCACGAGAGTCTATCCACAAAAGGAACACCTCGTAGCTACCTGTGAATGCACAGCTTAGGAGCAAGAAAGTACCCGCATTCTAAGAATGTGATATCTGGATGGTGCACAGGAAAGGAATTCTGACAGCCTTCTCAAAGAGCATAGAAGCAGAGGCTGACTTCAGCAGCATCTCCACGAGAGTCTATCCACAAAAGGAACACCTTGATACTGGCTGCGAATGCAGATCTTAGGAGGAAAGCAGTACCCGCATGCTACGAATTTATATCTGGATGGTGCCCAGGATAGGAATTCTGGCAGAATACTCAAAGAGCATAGAAGCACAGGCCGTCTCCTGCAGCATCTCCACGGGAGTCTATACACAAAAGGAACACCTTGAAGCTGGCTGCGAATGCAGAGCTTAGGTTGAAAGCAGTACCCGCATGCTACGAATGGATGGTGTACAGGAAAGGAATTCTGGCAGAATTCTCAAAGTGCATAGAAGCAGAGGCCGATTTCAGCAGCAGCTCCTCGAGAGTCTATACACAAAAGGAACACCTTGAAGCTGGCTGCGAAGGCAGAGCTTAGGAGGAAAGCAGTACCCGCATGCTACGAGTGTGATATCTGGATGGTGCCCAGGAAGGGAGTTCTGGCAGAATTCTGAAAGAGCATAGAAGAAGAGCCCATCTGCAGCAGCATCCCCACGGGAGTGTATCCACAAAAGGAACACCTTGTAGCTGCCTACTAATGCACAGCTTAGTAGCCAAGTAGTACCAGCATGCGACGAATGTGAAATCTGAATGGTGCCCAGGAAAGGAATTCTCACAGCCTTCTCAAACTGCATAGAAGCAGAGGCCGATTTCAGCAGCATCTCCATGAGAGTCTATCCATAAAAGGAACACCTTGAAGCTGGCTGCAAATACAGAGCTTAGGAGGAAAGTAGTACCCGCATGCTACGAATGTGATATCTGGATGGTGCACAGGAAAGGAAATCTGACAGCCTTCTCAAAGAGCAAAGAAGCAGAGCCCGTCTCCAGCAGCATATCCACGAGAGTCTATCCAAAAAAGGAACACGTTGTAGCTACCTGCGAATGAACAGCTTAGGGGGAAAGCAGTACCTGCATGCTATGAATGTGATATCTGGATGGTGCACAGGAAAGGAATTCTGACAGCCTTCTCAAAGAGCATAGGAGCAGAGCCGGTCGCCAGCAGCATCTCCACGAGAGTCTATCCACAAAAGGAACACCTTGTAGCTGCCTGCGAATGCACAGCTTAGGAGCAAACTAGTACCCGCATGCTACGAATGTGAAATCTGGAAGGTGCCCATTAAAGGAATTCTGACAGCCTTCTAAAACAGCATAGAAGCAGAGGTCGACTTCAGCAGCGTCTCCATGAGAGTCTATCCACAAAAGGAACACCTTGAACCTGGCTGCAAATGCTGACCTTAGGAGGAAAGCAGTCGCCGCATGCTACGAATGTGATATCTGAATGGTGCCCAGGAAAGGAATTCTGGCAGAATTCTGAAAGTCCATAGAAGCACAGGCCGTCTCCAGCAGCACCACCACGACAGTCTATCCACAAAAGGTACACCTTGAAGCTGGCTGCGAATGCAGAGCTTCGGAGGAAAGCAGTACCCGCATGCTACGAATTAGATATCTGGATGGTGCCCAGGAAAGGAATTCTGGCAGAATTCTCAAAGAGCATGGAAGCAGAGCCCGTCTCCAGCAGCATCTCCACGAGAGTCTATCCACAAAAGGAACACCTTGTAGCTGCCTGCGAATGCACAGCTTAGGAGCAAACTAGTACCCGCATTCTACGAATGTGATATCTGGATGGTGCACAGGAAAGGAATTCTGACAGCCTTCTCAAAGAGCATAGAATCAGAGGCTGACTTCAGCAGCATCTCCACGAGAGTTTATCCACAAAAGGAACACTTTGAAGCTGGCTGCGAATGCAGAGTTAGGAGCAAAGCAGTACCCGCATGGTACGAATGTGATATCTGGATGGTGCCCAGGAATGGAATTCTGGCAGAATTGTGAAAGAGCATAGAAGCACAGGCCGTCTCCTGCAGCATCTCCACGAGAGTCTATCCACAAAAGGACCACCTTGAAGCTGGCTGCGAATGCAGAGGTTAGGTTGAAAGCAGTACCCGCATGCTACGAATTTATATCTGGATGGTGCCCAGGATAGGAATTCTGGCAGAATTCTCAAAGAGCATAGAAGCACAGGCCGTCTCCTGCAGCATCTCCACGAGAGTCTATCCACAAAAGGAACACCTTGTAGCTGCCTGCGAATGCAGAGCTTAGTAGGAAAGCAGTAACCGCATGCTACGAATGTGATATCTGGATGGTGCAGACGAATGGAATTCTGGCAGAATTCTGAAAGAGACGAGAAGCACAGGCCGTCTCCAGCAGCAACTCCACGAGAGTCTATCCACAAAAGGAATGCCTTGAAGCTGGTTGCGAATGCAGTGCTTAGGAGGAAATCAGTACCCGCATGCTACGAATTTATATCTGGATGGTGCCCAGGATAGCAATTCTGGCAGAATTCTCAAAGAGCATAGAAGCACAGGCCGTCTCCTGCAGCATCTCCACGAGAGTCTATCCACAAAAGGAACACCTTGAAGCTGGCTGCGAATGCAGAGCTTAGGTTGAAACCAGTACCCGCATGCTACGAATGTGATATCTGGATGGTGCACAGGAAAGGAATTCTGGCAGAATTCTGAAAGAGCATAGAAGCAGAGACCGTCTCCAGCAGCATCTCCAACAGAGTCTATCCACAAAAGGAACACCTTGTAGCTGCCTGCGAATGCAGAGCTTAGTAGGAAAGCAGTACCCGCATGCTACGAATGTGATATCTGGATTGTGCCCACGAATGGAATTCTGGCAGAATTCTGAAAGAGAAGAGAAGCACAGGCCGTCTCCAGCAGCACCTCCACGAGAGTCTATCCACAATAGGAATGCCTTGAAGCTGGTTGCGAATGCAGTGCTTAGGAGGAAAGCAATACCTGCATGCTACGAATGTGATATCTGGATGGTGCCCAGGAAAGGAATTCTGGCAGAATTCTCAAAGTTCATGGAAGCAGAGGCCGATTTCAGCAGCATCTCCTCGAGAGTCTATACACAAAAGGAACACCTTGAAGCTGGTTGCGAAGGCAGAGCTTAGGAGGAAAGCAGTACCCGCATGCTACGAATTTGATATCTGGAAAGTGCCCAGGATAGGAATTCTGGTAGAATTCTCAAAGAGCATAGAAGCACAGGCCGTCTCCTGCAGCATCTCCACAAGAGTCTATCCACAAAAGGAACACCTTGTAGCTGCCTGAGAATGCACAGTTTAGGAGCAAACTAGTACACGCATGATACGAATGTGAAATCTGGATGGTGCCCAGGAAAGGAATTCTGACAGCCTTCTGAAAGGGCATAGAAGCAGAGCCCGTCTCCAGCAGCATCTCCACGAGAGTCTATCCACAAAAGGAACACCTCGTAGCTGCCTGCGAATGCAGATCTTAGGAGGAAAGCAGTACCCGCATGCTACGAATTTATATCTGGATGGTGCCCAGGATAGGAATTCTGGCAGATTTCTGAAAGAGCATAGAAGCACAGGCCGTCTCCTGCAGCATCTCCACGGGAGGCTATCCACAAAAGGAACACCTTGAAGCTGGCTGCGAATGCAGAGCTTAGGTTGAAAGAAGTACCCGCATGCTACGAATGGATGGTGCACAGGAAAGGAATTCTGGCAGAATTCTCAAAGTGCATAGAAGCAGAGGCCGATTTCAGCAGCAGCTCCTCGAGAGTCTATACACAAAAGGAACACCTTGAAGCTGGCTGCGAAGGCAGAGCTTAGGAGGAAAGCAGTACCCGCATGCTACGAGTGTGATATCTGGATGGTGCCCAGGAAGGGAGTTCTGGCAGAATTCTGAAAGAGCATAGAAGAAGAGCCCATCTCCAGCAGCATCCCCACGGGAGTGTATCCACAAAAGGAACACCTTGTAGCTGCCTACTAATGCACAGCTTAGTAGCCAAGTAGTACCAGCATGCGACGAATGTGAAATCTGAATGGTGCCCAGGAAAGGAATTCTCACAGCCTTCTCAAACTGCATAGAAGCAGAGGCCGATTTCAGCAGCATCTCCATGAGAGTCTATCCATAAAAGGAACACCTTGAAGCTGGCTGCAAATACAGAGCTTAGGAGGAAAGTAGTACCCGCATGCTACAAATGTGATATCTGGATGGTGCACAGGAAAGGAAATCTGACAGCCTTCTCAAAGAGCAAAGAAGCAAAGCCCGTCTCCAGCAGCATATCCACGAGAGTCTATCCAAAAAAGGAACACGTTGTAGCTACCTGCGAATGAACAGCTTAGGGGGAAAGCAGTACCTGCATGCTATGAATGTGATATCTGGATGGTGCACAGGAAAGGAATTCTGACAGCCTTCTCAAAGAGCATAGGAGCAGAGCCGGTCGCCAGCAGCATCTCCACGAGAGTCTATCCACAAAAGGAACACCTTGTAGCTGCCTGCGAATGCACAGCTTAGGAGCAAACTAGTACCCGCATGCTACGAATGTGAAATCTGGAAGGTGCCCATTAAAGGAATTCTGACAGCCTTCTAAAACAGCATAGAAGCAGAGGTCGACTTCAGCAGCGTCTCCATGAGAGTCTATCCACAAAAGGAACACCTTGAACCTGGCTGCAAATGCTGACCTTAGGAGGAAAGCAGTCACCGCATGCTACGAATGTGATATCTGAATGGTGCCCAGGAAAGGAATTCTGGCAGAATTCTGAAAGTCCATAGAAGCACAGGCCGTCTCCAGCAGCACCACCACGACAGTCTATCCACAAAAGGTACACCTTGAAGCTGGCTGCGAATGCAGAGCTTCGGAGGAAAGCAGTACCCGCATGCTACGAATTAGATATCTGGATGGTGCCCAGGAAAGGAATTCTGGCAGAATTCTCAAAGAGCATGGAAGCAGAGCCCGTCTCCAGCAGCATCTCCACGAGAGTCTATCCACAAAAGGAACACCTTGTAGCTGCCTGCGAATGCACAGCTTAGGAGCAAACTAGTACCCGCATTCTACGAATGTGATATCTGGATGGTGCACAGGAAAGGAATTCTGACAGCCTTCTCAAAGAGCATAGAATCATAGGCTGACTTCAGCAGCATCTCCACGAGAGTTTATCCACAAAAGGAACACTTTGAAGCTGGCTGCGAAAGCAGAGTTAGGAGCAAAGCAGTACCCGCATGGTACGAATGTGATATCTGGATGGTGCCCAGGAATGGAATTCTGGCAGAATTGTGAAAGAGCATAGAAGCACAGGCCGTCTCCTGCAGCACCTCCACGAGAGTCTATCCACAAAAGGACCACCTTGAAGCTGGCTGCGAATGCAGAGTTTAGGTTGAAAGCAGTACTCGCATGCTACGAATTTGATATCTGGAATGTGCCCAGGATAGGAATTCTGGCAGAATTCTCAAAGAGCATAGAAACACAGGCCGTCTCCTGCAGCATCTCCACGAGAGTCTATCCACAAAAGGAACACCTTGTAGCTGCCTGCGAATGCACAGCTTAGGAGCAAACTAGACCCGCATGCTACGAATGTGAAATCTGGATGGTGCCCAGGAAAGGAATTCTGACAGCCTTCTGAAAGGGCATAGAAGCAGAGCCAGTCTCCAGCAGCATCTCCACGAGAGTCTATCCACAAAAGGAACACCTCGTAGCTACCTGCGAATGCACAGCTTAGGAGCAAGAAAGTACCCGCATTCTAAGAATGTGATATCTGGATGGTGCACAGGAAAGGAATTCTGACAGCCTTCTCAAAGAGCATAGAAGCAGAGGCTGACTTCAGCAGCATCTCCACGAGAGTCTATCCACAAAAGGAACACCTTGATACTGGCTGCGAATGCAGATCTTAGGAGGAAAGCAGTACCCGCATGCTACGAATTTATATCTGGATGGTGCCCAGGATAGGAATTCAGGCACAATTCTGAAAGAGAATAGAAGCACAGGCCGTCTCCTGCAGCATCTCCACGGGAGTCTATACACAAAAGGAACACCTTGAAGCTGGCTGCGAATGCAGAGCTTAGGTTGAAAGCAGTACCCGCATGCTACGAATGGATGGTGTACAGGAAAGGAATTCTGGCAGAATTCTCAAAGTGCATAGAAGCAGAGGCCGATTTCAGCAGCAGCTCCTCGAGAGTCTATACACAAAAGGAACACCTTGAAGCTGGCTGCGAAGGCAGAGCTTAGGAGGAAAGCAGTACCCGCATGCTACGAGTGTGATATCTGGATGGTGCCCAGGAAGGGAGTTCTGGCAGAATTCTGAAAGAGCATAGAAGAAGAGCCCATCTGCAGCAGCATCCCCACGGGAGTGTATCCACAAAAGGAACACCTTGTAGCTGCCTACTAATGCACAGCTTAGTAGCCAAGTAGTACCAGCATGCGACGAATGTGAAATCTGAATGGTGCCCAGGAAAGGAATTCTCACAGCCTTCTCAAACTGCATAGAAGCAGAGGCCGATTTCAGCAGCATCTCCATGAGAGTCTATCCATAAAAGGAACACCATGAAGCTGGCTGCAAATACAGAGCTTAGGAGGAAAGTAGTACCCGCATGCTACGAATGTGATATCTGGATGGTGCACAGGAAAGGAAATCTGACAGCCTTCTCAAAGAGCAAAGAAGCAGAGCCCGTCTCCAGCAGCATATCCACGAGAGTCTATCCAAAAAAGGAACACGTTGTAGCTACCTGCGAATGAACAGCTTAGGGGGAAAGCAGTACCTGCATGCTATGAATGTGATATCTGGATGGTGCACAGGAAAGGAATTCTGACAGCCTTCTCAAAGAGCATAGGAGCAGAGCCGGTCGCCAGCAGCATCTCCACGAGAGTCTATCCACAAAAGGAACACCTTGTAGCTGCCTGCGAATGCACAGCTTAGGAGCAAACTAGTACCCGCATGCTACGAATGTGAAATCTGGAAGGTGCCCATTAAAGGAATTCTGACAGCCTTCTAAAACAGCATAGAAGCAGAGGTCGACTTCAGCAGCGTCTCCATGAGAGTCTATCCACAAAAGGAACACCTTGAACCTGGCTGCAAATGCTGACCTTAGGAGGAAAGCAGTCGCCGCATGCTACGAATGTGATATCTGAATGGTGCCCAGGAAAGGAATTCTGGCAGAATTCTGAAAGTCCATAGAAGCACAGGCCGTCTCCAGCAGCACCACCACGACAGTCTATCCACAAAAGGTACACCTTGAAGCTGGCTGCGAATGCAGAGCTTCGGAGGAAAGCAGTACCCGCATGCTACGAATTAGATATCTGGATGGTGCCCAGGAAAGGAATTCTGGCAGAATTCTCAAAGAGCATGGAAGCAGAGCCCGTCTCCAGCAGCATCTCCACGAGAGTCTATCCACAAAAGGAACACCTTGTAGCTGCCTGCGAATGCACAGCTTAGGAGCAAACTAGTACCCGCATTCTACGAATGTGATATCTGGATGGTGCACAGGAAAGGAATTCTGACAGCCTTCTCAAAGAGCATAGAATCATAGGCTGACTTCAGCAGCATCTCCACGAGAGTTTATCCACAAAAGGAACACTTTGAAGCTGGCTGCGAAAGCAGAGTTAGGAGCAAAGCAGTACCCGCATGGTACGAATGTGATATCTGGATGGTGCCCAGGAATGGAATTCTGGCAGAATTGTGAAAGAGCATAGAAGCACAGGCCGTCTCCTGCAGCACCTCCACGAGAGTCTATCCACAAAAGGACCACCTTGAAGCTGGCTGCGAATGCAGAGTTTAGGTTGAAAGCAGTACTCGCATGCTACGAATTTGATATCTGGAATGTGCCCAGGATAGGAATTCTGGCAGAATTCTCAAAGAGCATAGAAGCACAGGCCGTCTCCTGCAGCATCTCCACGAGAGTCTATCCACAAAAGGAACACCTTGTAGCTGCCTGCGAATGCACAGCTTAGGAGCAAACTAGACCCGCATGCTACGAATGTGAAATCTGGATGGTGCCCAGGAAAGGAATTCTGACAGCCTTCTGAAAGGGCATAGAAGCAGAGCCAGTCTCCAGCAGCATCTCCACGAGAGTCTATCCACAAAAGGAACACCTCGTAGCTACCTGTGAATGCACAGCTTAGGAGCAAGAAAGTACCCGCATTCTAAGAATGTGATATCTGGATGGTGCACAGGAAAGGAATTCTGACAGCCTTCTCAAAGAGCATAGAAGCAGAGGCTGACTTCAGCAGCATCTCCACGAGAGTCTATCCACAAAAGGAACACCTTGATACTGGCTGCGAATGCAGATCTTAGGAGGAAAGCAGTACCCGCATGCTACGAATTTATATCTGGATGGTGCCCAGGATAGGAATTCTGGCAGAATACTCAAAGAGCATAGAAGCACAGGCCGTCTCCTGCAGCATCTCCACGGGAGTCTATACACAAAAGGAACACCTTGAAGCTGGCTGCGAATGCAGAGCTTAGGTTGAAAGCAGTACCCGCATGCTACGAATGGATGGTGTACAGGAAAGGAATTCTGGCAGAATTCTCAAAGTGCATAGAAGCAGAGGCCGATTTCAGCAGCAGCTCCTCGAGAGTCTATACACAAAAGGAACACCTTGAAGCTGGCTGCGAAGGCAGAGCTTAGGAGGAAAGCAGTACCCGCATGCTACGAGTGTGATATCTGGATGGTGCCCAGGAAGGGAGTTCTGGCAGAATTCTGAAAGAGCATAGAAGAAGAGCCCATCTCCAGCAGCATCCCCACGGGAGTGTATCCACAAAAGGAACACCTTGTAGCTGCCTACTAATGCACAGCTTAGTAGCCAAGTAGTACCAGCATGCGACGAATGTGAAATCTGAATGGTGCCCAGGAAAGGAATTCTCACAGCCTTCTCAAACTGCATAGAAGCAGAGGCCGATTTCAGCAGCATCTCCATGAGAGTCTATCCATAAAAGGAACACCTTGAAGCTGGCTGCAAATACAGAGCTTAGGAGGAAAGTAGTACCCGCATGCTACGAATGTGATATCTGGATGGTGCACAGGAAAGGAAATCTGACAGCCTTCTCAAAGAGCAAAGAAGCAGAGCCCGTCTCCAGCAGCATATCCACGAGAGTCTATCCAAAAAAGGAACACGTTGTAGCTACCTGCGAATGAACAGCTTAGGGGGAAAGCAGTACCTGCATGCTATGAATGTGATATCTGGATGGTGCACAGGAAAGGAATTCTGACAGCCTTCTCAAAGAGCATAGGAGCAGAGCCGGTCGCCAGCAGCATCTCCACGAGAGTCTATCCACAAAAGGAACACCTTGTAGCTGCCTGCGAATGCACAGCTTAGGAGCAAACTAGTACCCGCATGCTACGAATGTGAAATCTGGAAGGTGCCCATTAAAGGAATTCTGACAGCCTTCTAAAACAGCATAGAAGCAGAGGTCGACTTCAGCAGCGTCTCCATGAGAGTCTATCCACAAAAGGAACACCTTGAACCTGGCTGCAAATGCTGACCTTAGGAGGAAAGCAGTCGCCGCATGCTACGAATGTGATATCTGAATGGTGCCCAGGAAAGGAATTCTGGCAGAATTCTGAAAGTCCATAGAAGCACAGGCCGTCTCCAGCAGCACCACCACGACAGTCTATCCACAAAAGGTACACCTTGAAGCTGGCTGCGAATGCAGAGCTTCGGAGGAAAGCAGTACCCGCATGCTACGAATTAGATATCTGGATGGTGCCCAGGAAAGGAATTCTGGCAGAATTCTCAAAGAGCATGGAAGCAGAGCCCGTCTCCAGCAGCATCTCCACGAGAGTCTATCCACAAAAGGAACACCTTGTAGCTGCCTGCGAATGCACAGCTTAGGAGCAAACTAGTACCCGCATTCTACGAATGTGATATCTGGATGGTGCACAGGAAAGGAATTCTGACAGCCTTCTCAAAGAGCATAGAATCATAGGCTGACTTCAGCAGCATCTCCACGAGAGTTTATCCACAAAAGGAACACTTTGAAGCTGGCTGCGAAAGCAGAGTTAGGAGCAAAGCAGTACCCGCATGGTACGAATGTGATATCTGGATGGTGCCCAGGAATGGAATTCTGGCAGAATTGTGAAAGAGCATAGAAGCACAGGCCGTCTCCTGCAGCACCTCCACGAGAGTCTATCCACAAAAGGACCACCTTGAAGCTGGCTGCGAATGCAGAGTTTAGGTTGAAAGCAGTACTCGCATGCTACGAATTTGATATCTGGAATGTGCCCAGGATAGGAATTCTGGCAGAATTCTCAAAGAGCATAGAAGCACAGGCCGTCTCCTGCAGCATCTCCACGAGAGTCTATCCACAAAAGGAACACCTTGTAGCTGCCTGCGAATGCACAGCTTAGGAGCAAACTAGACCCGCATGCTACGAATGTGAAATCTGGATGGTGCCCAGGAAAGGAATTCTGACAGCCTTCTGAAAGGGCATAGAAGCAGAGCCAGTCTCCAGCAGCATCTCCACGAGAGTCTATCCACAAAAGGAACACCTCGTAGCTACCTGCGAATGCACAGCTTAGGAGCAAGAAAGTACCCGCATTCTAAGAATGTGATATCTGGATGGTGCACAGGAAAGGAATTCTGACAGCCTTCTCAAAGAGCATAGAAGCAGAGGCTGACTTCAGCAGCATCTCCACGAGAGTCTATCCACAAAAGGAACACCTTGATACTGGCTGCGAATGCAGATCTTAGGAGGAAAGCAGTACCCGCATGCTACGAATTTATATCTGGATGGTGCCCAGGATAGGAATTCTGGCAGAATACTCAAAGAGCATAGAAGCACAGGCCGTCTCCTGCAGCATCTCCACGGGAGTCTATACACAAAAGGAACACCTTGAAGCTGGCTGCGAATGCAGAGCTTAGGTTGAAAGCAGTACCCGCATGCTACGAATGGATGGTGTACAGGAAAGGAATTCTGGCAGAATTCTCAAAGTGCATAGAAGCAGAGGCCGATTTCAGCAGCAGCTTCTCGAGAGTCTATACACAAAAGGAACACCTTGAAGCTGGCTGCGAAGGCAGAGCTTAGGAGGAAAGCAGTACCCGCATGCTACGAGTGTGATATCTGGATGGTGCCCAGGAAGGGAGTTCTGGCAGAATTCTGAAAGAGCATAGAAGAAGAGCCCATCTCCAGCAGCATCCCCACGGGAGTGTATCCACAAAAGGAACACCTTGTAGCTGCCTACTAATGCACAGCTTAGTAGCCAAGTAGTACCAGCATGCGACGAATGTGAAATCTGAATGGTGCCCAGGAAAGGAATTCTCACAGCCTTCTCAAACTGCATAGAAGCAGAGGCCGATTTCAGCAGCATCTCCATGAGAGTCTATCCATAAAAGGAACACCTTGAAGCTGGCTGCAAATACAGAGCTTAGGAGGAAAGTAGTACCCGCATGCTACGAATGTGATATCTGGATGGTGCACAGGAAAGGAAATCTGACAGCCTTCTCAAAGAGCAAAGAAGCAGAGCCCGTCTCCAGCAGCATATCCACGAGAGTCTATCCAAAAAAGGAACACGTTGTAGCTACCTGCGAATGAACAGCTTAGGGGGAAAGCAGTACCTGCATGCTATGAATGTGATATCTGGATGGTGCACAGGAAAGGAATTCTGACAGCCTTCTCAAAGAGCATAGGAGCAGAGCCGGTCGCCAGCAGCATCTCCACGAGAGTCTATCCACAAAAGGAACACCTTGTAGCTGCCTGCGAATGCACAGCTTAGGAGCAAACTAGTACCCGCATGCTACGAATGTGAAATCTGGAAGGTGCCCATTAAAGGAATTCTGACAGCCTTCTAAAACAGCATAGAAGCAGAGGTCGACTTCAGCAGCGTCTCCATGAGAGTCTATCCACAAAAGGAACACCTTGAACCTGGCTGCAAATGCTGACCTTAGGAGGAAAGCAGTCGCCGCATGCTACGAATGTGATATCTGAATGGTGCCCAGGAAAGGAATTCTGGCAGAATTCTGAAAGTCCATAGAAGCACAGGCCGTCTCCAGCAGCACCACCACGACAGTCTATCCACAAAAGGTACACCTTGAAGCTGGCTGCGAATGCAGAGCTTCGGAGGAAAGCAGTACCCGCATGCTACGAATTAGATATCTGGATGGTGCCCAGGAAAGGAATTCTGGCAGAATTCTCAAAGAGCATGGAAGCAGAGCCCGTCTCCAGCAGCATCTCCACGAGAGTCTATCCACAAAAGGAACACCTTGTAGCTGCCTGCGAATGCACAGCTTAGGAGCAAACTAGTACCCGCATTCTACGAATGTGATATCTGGATGGTGCACAGGAAAGGAATTCTGACAGCCTTCTCAAAGAGCATAGAATCATAGGCTGACTTCAGCAGCATCTCCACGAGAGTTTATCCACAAAAGGAACACTTTGAAGCTGGCTGCGAAAGCAGAGTTAGGAGCAAAGCAGTACCCGCATGGTACGAATGTGATATCTGGATGGTGCCCAGGAATGGAATTCTGGCAGAATTGTGAAAGAGCATAGAAGCACAGGCCGTCTCCTGCAGCACCTCCACGAGAGTCTATCCACAAAAGGACCACCTTGAAGCTGGCTGCGAATGCAGAGTTTAGGTTGAAAGCAGTACTCGCATGCTACGAATTTGATATCTGGAATGTGCCCAGGATAGGAATTCTGGCAGAATTCTCAAAGAGCATAGAAGCACAGGCCGTCTCCTGCAGCATCTCCACGAGAGTCTATCCACAAAAGGAACACCTTGTAGCTGCCTGCGAATGCACAGCTTAGGAGCAAACTAGACCCGCATGCTACGAATGTGAAATCTGGATGGTGCCCAGGAAAGGAATTCTGACAGCCTTCTGAAAGGGCATAGAAGCAGAGCCAGTCTCCAGCAGCATCTCCACGAGAGTCTATCCACAAAAGGAACACCTCGTAGCTACCTGTGAATGCACAGCTTAGGAGCAAGAAAGTACCCGCATTCTAAGAATGTGATATCTGGATGGTGCACAGGAAAGGAATTCTGACAGCCTTCTCAAAGAGCATAGAAGCAGAGGCTGACTTCAGCAGCATCTCCACGAGAGTCTATCCACAAAAGGAACACCTTGATACTGGCTGCGAATGCAGATCTTAGGAGGAAAGCAGTACCCGCATGCTACGAATTTATATCTGGATGGTGCCCAGGATAGGAATTCTGGCAGAATACTCAAAGAGCATAGAAGCACAGGCCGTCTCCTGCAGCATCTCCACGGGAGTCTATACACAAAAGGAACACCTTGAAGCTGGCTGCGAATGCAGAGCTTAGGTTGAAAGCAGTACCCGCATGCTACGAATGGATGGTGTACAGGAAAGGAATTCTGGCAGAATTCTCAAAGTGCATAGAAGCAGAGGCCGATTTCAGCAGCAGCTCCTCGAGAGTCTATACACAAAAGGAACACCTTGAAGCTGGCTGCGAAGGCAGAGCTTAGGAGGAAAGCAGTACCCGCATGCTACGAGTGTGATATCTGGATGGTGCCCAGGAAGGGAGTTCTGGCAGAATTCTGAAAGAGCATAGAAGAAGAGCCCATCTGCAGCAGCATCCCCACGGGAGTGTATCCACAAAAGGAACACCTTGTAGCTGCCTACTAATGCACAGCTTAGTAGCCAAGTAGTACCAGCATGCGACGAATGTGAAATCTGAATGGTGCCCAGGAAAGGAATTCTCACAGCCTTCTCAAACTGCATAGAAGCAGAGGCCGATTTCAGCAGCATCTCCATGAGAGTCTATCCATAAAAGGAACACCTTGAAGCTGGCTGCAAATACAGAGCTTAGGAGGAAAGTAGTACCCGCATGCTACGAATGTGATATCTGGATGGTGCACAGGAAAGGAAATCTGACAGCCTTCTCAAAGAGCAAAGAAGCAGAGCCCGTCTCCAGCAGCATATCCACGAGAGTCTATCCAAAAAAGGAACACGTTGTAGCTACCTGCGAATGAACAGCTTAGGGGGAAAGCAGTACCTGCATGCTATGAATGTGATATCTGGATGGTGCACAGGAAAGGAATTCTGACAGCCTTCTCAAAGAGCATAGGAGCAGAGCCGGTCGCCAGCAGCATCTCCACGAGAGTCTATCCACAAAAGGAACACCTTGTAGCTGCCTGCGAATGCACAGCTTAGGAGCAAACTAGTACCCGCATGCTACGAATGTGAAATCTGGAAGGTGCCCATTAAAGGAATTCTGACAGCCTTCTAAAACAGCATAGAAGCAGAGGTCGACTTCAGCAGCGTCTCCATGAGAGTCTATCCACAAAAGGAACACCTTGAACCTGGCTGCAAATGCTGACCTTAGGAGGAAAGCAGTCGCCGCATGCTACGAATGTGATATCTGAATGGTGCCCAGGAAAGGAATTCTGGCAGAATTCTGAAAGTCCATAGAAGCACAGGCCGTCTCCAGCAGCACCACCACGACAGTCTATCCACAAAAGGTACACCTTGAAGCTGGCTGCGAATGCAGAGCTTCGGAGGAAAGCAGTACCCGCATGCTACGAATTAGATATCTGGATGGTGCCCAGGAAAGGAATTCTGGCAGAATTCTCAAAGAGCATGGAAGCAGAGCCCGTCTCCAGCAGCATCTCCACGAGAGTCTATCCACAAAAGGAACACCTTGTAGCTGCCTGCGAATGCACAGCTTAGGAGCAAACTAGTACCCGCATTCTACGAATGTGATATCTGGATGGTGCACAGGAAAGGAATTCTGACAGCCTTCTCAAAGAGCATAGAATCAGAGGCTGACTTCAGCAGCATCTCCACGAGAGTTTATCCACAAAAGGAACACTTTGAAGCTGGCTGCGAATGCAGAGTTAGGAGCAAAGCAGTACCCGCATGGTACGAATGTGATATCTGGATGGTGCCCAGGAATGGAATTCTGGCAGAATTGTGAAAGAGCATAGAAGCACAGGCCGTCTCCTGCAGCATCTCCACGAGAGTCTATCCACAAAAGGACCACCTTGAAGCTGGCTGCGAATGCAGAGGTTAGGTTGAAAGCAGTACCCGCATGCTACGAATTTATATCTGGATGGTGCCCAGGATAGGAATTCTGGCAGAATTCTCAAAGAGCATAGAAGCACAGGCCGTCTCCTGCAGCATCTCCACGAGAGTCTATCCACAAAAGGAACACCTTGTAGCTGCCTGCGAATGCAGAGCTTAGTAGGAAAGCAGTAACCGCATGCTACGAATGTGATATCTGGATGGTGCAGACGAATGGAATTCTGGCAGAATTCTGAAAGAGACGAGAAGCACAGGCCGTCTCCAGCAGCAACTCCACGAGAGTCTATCCACAAAAGGAATGCCTTGAAGCTGGTTGCGAATGCAGTGCTTAGGAGGAAATCAGTACCCGCATGCTACGAATTTATATCTGGATGGTGCCCAGGATAGCAATTCTGGCAGAATTCTCAAAGAGCATAGAAGCACAGGCCGTCTCCTGCAGCATCTCCACGAGAGTCTATCCACAAAAGGAACACCTTGAAGCTGGCTGCGAATGCAGAGCTTAGGTTGAAACCAGTACCCGCATGCTACGAATGTGATATCTGGATGGTGCACAGGAAAGGAATTCTGGCAGAATTCTGAAAGAGCATAGAAGCAGAGACCGTCTCCAGCAGCATCTCCAACAGAGTCTATCCACAAAAGGAACACCTTGTAGCTGCCTGCGAATGCAGAGCTTAGTAGGAAAGCAGTACCCGCATGCTACGAATGTGATATCTGGATTGTGCCCACGAATGGAATTCTGGCAGAATTCTGAAAGAGAAGAGAAGCACAGGCCGTCTCCAGCAGCACCTCCACGAGAGTCTATCCACAATAGGAATGCCTTGAAGCTGGTTGCGAATGCAGTGCTTAGGAGGAAAGCAATACCTGCATGCTACGAATGTGATATCTGGATGGTGCCCAGGAAAGGAATTCTGGCAGAATTCTCAAAGTTCATGGAAGCAGAGGCCGATTTCAGCAGCATCTCCTCGAGAGTCTATACACAAAAGGAACACCTTGAAGCTGGTTGCGAAGGCAGAGCTTAGGAGGAAAGCAGTACCCGCATGCTACGAATTTGATATCTGGAAAGTGCCCAGGATAGGAATTCTGGTAGAATTCTCAAAGAGCATAGAAGCACAGGCCGTCTCCTGCAGCATCTCCACAAGAGTCTATCCACAAAAGGAACACCTTGTAGCTGCCTGAGAATGCACAGCTTAGGAGCAAACTAGTACCCGCATGATACGAATGTGAAATCTGGATGGTGCCCAGGAAAGGAATTCTGACAGCCTTCTGAAAGGGCATAGAAGCAGAGCCCGTCTCCAGCAGCATCTCCACGAGAGTCTATCCACAAAAGGAACACCTCGTAGCTGCCTGCGAATGCAGATCTTAGGAGGAAAGCAGTACCCGCATGCTACGAATTTATATCTGGATGGTGCCCAGGATAGGAATTCTGGCAGATTTCTGAAAGAGCATAGAAGCACAGGCCGTCTCCTGCAGCATCTCCACGGGAGTCTATCCACAAAAGGAACACCTTGAAGCTGGCTGCGAATGCAGAGCTTAGGTTGAAAGAAGTACCCGCATGCTACGAATGGATGGTGCACAGGAAAGGAATTCTGGCAGAATTCTCAAAGTGCATAGAAGCAGAGGCCGATTTCAGCAGCAGCTCCTCGAGAGTCTATACACAAAAGGAACACCTTGAAGCTGGCTGCGAAGGCAGAGCTTAGGAGGAAAGCAGTACCCGCATGCTACGAGTGTGATATCTGGATGGTGCCCAGGAAGGGAGTTCTGGCAGAATTCTGAAAGAGCATAGAAGAAGAGCCCATCTCCAGCAGCATCCCCACGGGAGTGTATCCACAAAAGGAACACCTTGTAGCTGCCTACTAATGCACAGCTTAGTAGCCAAGTAGTACCAGCATGCGACGAATGTGAAATCTGAATGGTGCCCAGGAAAGGAATTCTCACAGCCTTCTCAAACTGCATAGAAGCAGAGGCCGATTTCAGCAGCATCTCCATGAGAGTCTATCCATAAAAGGAACACCTTGAAGCTGGCTGCAAATACAGAGCTTAGGAGGAAAGTAGTACCCGCATGCTACAAATGTGATATCTGGATGGTGCACAGGAAAGGAAATCTGACAGCCTTCTCAAAGAGCAAAGAAGCAAAGCCCGTCTCCAGCAGCATATCCACGAGAGTCTATCCAAAAAAGGAACACGTTGTAGCTACCTGCGAATGAACAGCTTAGGGGGAAAGCAGTACCTGCATGCTATGAATGTGATATCTGGATGGTGCACAGGAAAGGAATTCTGACAGCCTTCTCAAAGAGCATAGGAGCAGAGCCGGTCGCCAGCAGCATCTCCACGAGAGTCTATCCACAAAAGGAACACCTTGTAGCTGCCTGCGAATGCACAGCTTAGGAGCAAACTAGTACCCGCATGCTACGAATGTGAAATCTGGAAGGTGCCCATTAAAGGAATTCTGACAGCCTTCTAAAACAGCATAGAAGCAGAGGTCGACTTCAGCAGCGTCTCCATGAGAGTCTATCCACAAAAGGAACACCTTGAACCTGGCTGCAAATGCTGACCTTAGGAGGAAAGCAGTCGCCGCATGCTACGAATGTGATATCTGAATGGTGCCCAGGAAAGGAATTCTGGCAGAATTCTGAAAGTCCATAGAAGCACAGGCCGTCTCCAGCAGCACCACCACGACAGTCTATCCACAAAAGGTACACCTTGAAGCTGGCTGCGAATGCAGAGCTTCGGAGGAAAGCAGTACCCGCATGCTACGAATTAGATATCTGGATGGTGCCCAGGAAAGGAATTCTGGCAGAATTCTCAAAGAGCATGGAAGCAGAGCCCGTCTCCAGCAGCATCTCCACGAGAGTCTATCCACAAAAGGAACACCTTGTAGCTGCCTGCGAATGCACAGCTTAGGAGCAAACTAGTACCCGCATTCTACGAATGTGATATCTGGATGGTGCACAGGAAAGGAATTCTGACAGCCTTCTCAAAGAGCATAGAATCATAGGCTGACTTCAGCAGCATCTCCACGAGAGTTTATCCACAAAAGGAACACTTTGAAGCTGGCTGCGAAAGCAGAGTTAGGAGCAAAGCAGTACCCGCATGGTACGAATGTGATATCTGGATGGTGCCCAGGAATGGAATTCTGGCAGAATTGTGAAAGAGCATAGAAGCACAGGCCGTCTCCTGCAGCACCTCCACGAGAGTCTATCCACAAAAGGACCACCTTGAAGCTGGCTGCGAATGCAGAGTTTAGGTTGAAAGCAGTACTCGCATGCTACGAATTTGATATCTGGAATGTGCCCAGGATAGGAATTCTGGCAGAATTCTCAAAGAGCATAGAAGCACAGGCCGTCTCCTGCAGCATCTCCACGAGAGTCTATCCACAAAAGGAACACCTTGTAGCTGCCTGCGAATGCACAGCTTAGGAGCAAACTAGACCCGCATGCTACGAATGTGAAATCTGGATGGTGCCCAGGAAAGGAATTCTGACAGCCTTCTGAAAGGGCATAGAAGCAGAGCCAGTCTCCAGCAGCATCTCCACGAGAGTCTATCCACAAAAGGAACACCTCGTAGCTACCTGCGAATGCACAGCTTAGGAGCAAGAAAGTACCCGCATTCTAAGAATGTGATATCTGGATGGTGCACAGGAAAGGAATTCTGACAGCCTTCTCAAAGAGCATAGAAGCAGAGGCTGACTTCAGCAGCATCTCCACGAGAGTCTATCCACAAAAGGAACACCTTGATACTGGCTGCGAATGCAGATCTTAGGAGGAAAGCAGTACCCGCATGCTACGAATTTATATCTGGATGGTGCCCAGGATAGGAATTCTGGCAGAATACTCAAAGAGCATAGAAGCACAGGCCGTCTCCTGCAGCATCTCCACGGGAGTCTATACACAAAAGGAACACCTTGAAGCTGGCTGCGAATGCAGAGCTTAGGTTGAAAGCAGTACCCGCATGCTACGAATGGATGGTGTACAGGAAAGGAATTCTGGCAGAATTCTCAAAGTGCATAGAAGCAGAGGCCGATTTCAGCAGCAGCTCCTCGAGAGTCTATACACAAAAGGAACACCTTGAAGCTGGCTGCGAAGGCAGAGCTTAGGAGGAAAGCAGTACCCGCATGCTACGAGTGTGATATCTGGATGGTGCCCAGGAAGGGAGTTCTGGCAGAATTCTGAAAGAGCATAGAAGAAGAGCCCATCTGCAGCAGCATCCCCACGGGAGTGTATCCACAAAAGGAACACCTTGTAGCTGCCTACTAATGCACAGCTTAGTAGCCAAGTAGTACCAGCATGCGACGAATGTGAAATCTGAATGGTGCCCAGGAAAGGAATTCTCACAGCCTTCTCAAACTGCATAGAAGCAGAGGCCGATTTCAGCAGCATCTCCATGAGAGTCTATCCATAAAAGGAACACCTTGAAGCTGGCTGCAAATACAGAGCTTAGGAGGAAAGTAGTACCCGCATGCTACGAATGTGATATCTGGATGGTGCACAGGAAAGGAAATCTGACAGCCTTCTCAAAGAGCAAAGAAGCAGAGCCCGTCTCCAGCAGCATATCCACGAGAGTCTATCCAAAAAAGGAACACGTTGTAGCTACCTGCGAATGAACAGCTTAGGGGGAAAGCAGTACCTGCATGCTATGAATGTGATATCTGGATGGTGCACAGGAAAGGAATTCTGACAGCCTTCTCAAAGAGCATAGGAGCAGAGCCGGTCGCCAGCAGCATCTCCACGAGAGTCTATCCACAAAAGGAACACCTTGTAGCTGCCTGCGAATGCACAGCTTAGGAGCAAACTAGTACCCGCATGCTACGAATGTGAAATCTGGAAGGTGCCCATTAAAGGAATTCTGACAGCCTTCTAAAACAGCATAGAAGCAGAGGTCGACTTCAGCAGCGTCTCCATGAGAGTCTATCCACAAAAGGAACACCTTGAACCTGGCTGCAAATGCTGACCTTAGGAGGAAAGCAGTCGCCGCATGCTACGAATGTGATATCTGAATGGTGCCCAGGAAAGGAATTCTGGCAGAATTCTGAAAGTCCATAGAAGCACAGGCCGTCTCCAGCAGCACCACCACGACAGTCTATCCACAAAAGGTACACCTTGAAGCTGGCTGCGAATGCAGAGCTTCGGAGGAAAGCAGTACCCGCATGCTACGAATTAGATATCTGGATGGTGCCCAGGAAAGGAATTCTGGCAGAATTCTCAAAGAGCATGGAAGCAGAGCCCGTCTCCAGCAGCATCTCCACGAGAGTCTATCCACAAAAGGAACACCTTGTAGCTGCCTGCGAATGCACAGCTTAGGAGCAAACTAGTACCCGCATTCTACGAATGTGATATCTGGATGGTGCACAGGAAAGGAATTCTGACAGCCTTCTCAAAGAGCATAGAATCATAGGCTGACTTCAGCAGCATCTCCACGAGAGTTTATCCACAAAAGGAACACTTTGAAGCTGGCTGCGAAAGCAGAGTTAGGAGCAAAGCAGTACCCGCATGGTACGAATGTGATATCTGGATGGTGCCCAGGAATGGAATTCTGGCAGAATTGTGAAAGAGCATAGAAGCACAGGCCGTCTCCTGCAGCACCTCCACGAGAGTCTATCCACAAAAGGACCACCTTGAAGCTGGCTGCGAATGCAGAGTTTAGGTTGAAAGCAGTACTCGCATGCTACGAATTTGATATCTGGAATGTGCCCAGGATAGGAATTCTGGCAGAATTCTCAAAGAGCATAGAAGCACAGGCCGTCTCCTGCAGCATCTCCACGAGAGTCTATCCACAAAAGGAACACCTTGTAGCTGCCTGCGAATGCACAGCTTAGGAGCAAACTAGACCCGCATGCTACGAATGTGAAATCTGGATGGTGCCCAGGAAAGGAATTCTGACAGCCTTCTGAAAGGGCATAGAAGCAGAGCCAGTCTCCAGCAGCATCTCCACGAGAGTCTATCCACAAAAGGAACACCTCGTAGCTACCTGTGAATGCACAGCTTAGGAGCAAGAAAGTACCCGCATTCTAAGAATGTGATATCTGGATGGTGCACAGGAAAGGAATTCTGACAGCCTTCTCAAAGAGCATAGAAGCAGAGGCTGACTTCAGCAGCATCTCCACGAGAGTCTATCCACAAAAGGAACACCTTGATACTGGCTGCGAATGCAGATCTTAGGAGGAAAGCAGTACCCGCATGCTACGAATTTATATCTGGATGGTGCCCAGGATAGGAATTCTGGCAGAATACTCAAAGAGCATAGAAGCACAGGCCGTCTCCTGCAGCATCTCCACGGGAGTCTATACACAAAAGGAACACCTTGAAGCTGGCTGCGAATGCAGAGCTTAGGTTGAAAGCAGTACCCGCATGCTACGAATGGATGGTGTACAGGAAAGGAATTCTGGCAGAATTCTCAAAGTGCATAGAAGCAGAGGCCGATTTCAGCAGCAGCTCCTCGAGAGTCTATACACAAAAGGAACACCTTGAAGCTGGCTGCGAAGGCAGAGCTTAGGAGGAAAGCAGTACCCGCATGCTACGAGTGTGATATCTGGATGGTGCCCAGGAAGGGAGTTCTGGCAGAATTCTGAAAGAGCATAGAAGAAGAGCCCATCTCCAGCAGCATCCCCACGGGAGTGTATCCACAAAAGGAACACCTTGTAGCTGCCTACTAATGCACAGCTTAGTAGCCAAGTAGTACCAGCATGCGACGAATGTGAAATCTGAATGGTGCCCAGGAAAGGAATTCTCACAGCCTTCTCAAACTGCATAGAAGCAGAGGCCGATTTCAGCAGCATCTCCATGAGAGTCTATCCATAAAAGGAACACCTTGAAGCTGGCTGCAAATACAGAGCTTAGGAGGAAAGTAGTACCCGCATGCTACGAATGTGATATCTGGATGGTGCACAGGAAAGGAAATCTGACAGCCTTCTCAAAGAGCAAAGAAGCAGAGCCCGTCTCCAGCAGCATATCCACGAGAGTCTATCCAAAAAAGGAACACGTTGTAGCTACCTGCGAATGAACAGCTTAGGGGGAAAGCAGTACCTGCATGCTATGAATGTGATATCTGGATGGTGCACAGGAAAGGAATTCTGACAGCCTTCTCAAAGAGCATAGGAGCAGAGCCGGTCGCCAGCAGCATCTCCACGAGAGTCTATCCACAAAAGGAACACCTTGTAGCTGCCTGCGAATGCACAGCTTAGGAGCAAACTAGTACCCGCATGCTACGAATGTGAAATCTGGAAGGTGCCCATTAAAGGAATTCTGACAGCCTTCTAAAACAGCATAGAAGCAGAGGTCGACTTCAGCAGCGTCTCCATGAGAGTCTATCCACAAAAGGAACACCTTGAACCTGGCTGCAAATGCTGACCTTAGGAGGAAAGCAGTCGCCGCATGCTACGAATGTGATATCTGAATGGTGCCCAGGAAAGGAATTCTGGCAGAATTCTGAAAGTCCATAGAAGCACAGGCCGTCTCCAGCAGCACCACCACGACAGTCTATCCACAAAAGGTACACCTTGAAGCTGGCTGCGAATGCAGAGCTTCGGAGGAAAGCAGTACCCGCATGCTACGAATTAGATATCTGGATGGTGCCCAGGAAAGGAATTCTGGCAGAATTCTCAAAGAGCATGGAAGCAGAGCCCGTCTCCAGCAGCATCTCCACGAGAGTCTATCCACAAAAGGAACACCTTGTAGCTGCCTGCGAATGCACAGCTTAGGAGCAAACTAGTACCCGCATTCTACGAATGTGATATCTGGATGGTGCACAGGAAAGGAATTCTGACAGCCTTCTCAAAGAGCATAGAATCATAGGCTGACTTCAGCAGCATCTCCACGAGAGTTTATCCACAAAAGGAACACTTTGAAGCTGGCTGCGAAAGCAGAGTTAGGAGCAAAGCAGTACCCGCATGGTACGAATGTGATATCTGGATGGTGCCCAGGAATGGAATTCTGGCAGAATTGTGAAAGAGCATAGAAGCACAGGCCGTCTCCTGCAGCACCTCCACGAGAGTCTATCCACAAAAGGACCACCTTGAAGCTGGCTGCGAATGCAGAGTTTAGGTTGAAAGCAGTACTCGCATGCTACGAATTTGATATCTGGAATGTGCCCAGGATAGGAATTCTGGCAGAATTCTCAAAGAGCATAGAAGCACAGGCCGTCTCCTGCAGCATCTCCACGAGAGTCTATCCACAAAAGGAACACCTTGTAGCTGCCTGCGAATGCACAGCTTAGGAGCAAACTAGACCCGCATGCTACGAATGTGAAATCTGGATGGTGCCCAGGAAAGGAATTCTGACAGCCTTCTGAAAGGGCATAGAAGCAGAGCCAGTCTCCAGCAGCATCTCCACGAGAGTCTATCCACAAAAGGAACACCTCGTAGCTACCTGCGAATGCACAGCTTAGGAGCAAGAAAGTACCCGCATTCTAAGAATGTGATATCTGGATGGTGCACAGGAAAGGAATTCTGACAGCCTTCTCAAAGAGCATAGAAGCAGAGGCTGACTTCAGCAGCATCTCCACGAGAGTCTATCCACAAAAGGAACACCTTGATACTGGCTGCGAATGCAGATCTTAGGAGGAAAGCAGTACCCGCATGCTACGAATTTATATCTGGATGGTGCCCAGGATAGGAATTCTGGCAGAATACTCAAAGAGCATAGAAGCACAGGCCGTCTCCTGCAGCATCTCCACGGGAGTCTATACACAAAAGGAACACCTTGAAGCTGGCTGCGAATGCAGAGCTTAGGTTGAAAGCAGTACCCGCATGCTACGAATGGATGGTGTACAGGAAAGGAATTCTGGCAGAATTCTCAAAGTGCATAGAAGCAGAGGCCGATTTCAGCAGCAGCTCCTCGAGAGTCTATACACAAAAGGAACACCTTGAAGCTGGCTGCGAAGGCAGAGCTTAGGAGGAAAGCAGTACCCGCATGCTACGAGTGTGATATCTGGATGGTGCCCAGGAAGGGAGTTCTGGCAGAATTCTGAAAGAGCATAGAAGAAGAGCCCATCTCCAGCAGCATCCCCACGGGAGTGTATCCACAAAAGGAACACCTTGTAGCTGCCTACTAATGCACAGCTTAGTAGCCAAGTAGTACCAGCATGCGACGAATGTGAAATCTGAATGGTGCCCAGGAAAGGAATTCTCACAGCCTTCTCAAACTGCATAGAAGCAGAGGCCGATTTCAGCAGCATCTCCATGAGAGTCTATCCATAAAAGGAACACCTTGAAGCTGGCTGCAAATACAGAGCTTAGGAGGAAAGTAGTACCCGCATGCTACGAATGTGATATCTGGATGGTGCACAGGAAAGGAAATCTGACAGCCTTCTCAAAGAGCAAAGAAGCAGAGCCCGTCTCCAGCAGCATATCCACGAGAGTCTATCCAAAAAAGGAACACGTTGTAGCTACCTGCGAATGAACAGCTTAGGGGGAAAGCAGTACCTGCATGCTATGAATGTGATATCTGGATGGTGCACAGGAAAGGAATTCTGACAGCCTTCTCAAAGAGCATAGGAGCAGAGCCGGTCGCCAGCAGCATCTCCACGAGAGTCTATCCACAAAAGGAACACCTTGTAGCTGCCTGCGAATGCACAGCTTAGGAGCAAACTAGTACCCGCATGCTACGAATGTGAAATCTGGAAGGTGCCCATTAAAGGAATTCTGACAGCCTTCTAAAACAGCATAGAAGCAGAGGTCGACTTCAGCAGCGTCTCCATGAGAGTCTATCCACAAAAGGAACACCTTGAACCTGGCTGCAAATGCTGACCTTAGGAGGAAAGCAGTCGCCGCATGCTACGAATGTGATATCTGAATGGTGCCCAGGAAAGGAATTCTGGCAGAATTCTGAAAGTCCATAGAAGCACAGGCCGTCTCCAGCAGCACCACCACGACAGTCTATCCACAAAAGGTACACCTTGAAGCTGGCTGCGAATGCAGAGCTTCGGAGGAAAGCAGTACCCGCATGCTACGAATTAGATATCTGGATGGTGCCCAGGAAAGGAATTCTGGCAGAATTCTCAAAGAGCATGGAAGCAGAGCCCGTCTCCAGCAGCATCTCCACGAGAGTCTATCCACAAAAGGAACACCTTGTAGCTGCCTGCGAATGCACAGCTTAGGAGCAAACTAGTACCCGCATTCTACGAATGTGATATCTGGATGGTGCACAGGAAAGGAATTCTGACAGCCTTCTCAAAGAGCATAGAATCATAGGCTGACTTCAGCAGCATCTCCACGAGAGTTTATCCACAAAAGGAACACTTTGAAGCTGGCTGCGAAAGCAGAGTTAGGAGCAAAGCAGTACCCGCATGGTACGAATGTGATATCTGGATGGTGCCCAGGAATGGAATTCTGGCAGAATTGTGAAAGAGCATAGAAGCACAGGCCGTCTCCTGCAGCACCTCCACGAGAGTCTATCCACAAAAGGACCACCTTGAAGCTGGCTGCGAATGCAGAGTTTAGGTTGAAAGCAGTACTCGCATGCTACGAATTTGATATCTGGAATGTGCCCAGGATAGGAATTCTGGCAGAATTCTCAAAGAGCATAGAAGCACAGGCCGTCTCCTGCAGCATCTCCACGAGAGTCTATCCACAAAAGGAACACCTTGTAGCTGCCTGCGAATGCACAGCTTAGGAGCAAACTAGACCCGCATGCTACGAATGTGAAATCTGGATGGTGCCCAGGAAAGGAATTCTGACAGCCTTCTGAAAGGGCATAGAAGCAGAGCCAGTCTCCAGCAGCATCTCCACGAGAGTCTATCCACAAAAGGAACACCTCGTAGCTACCTGTGAATGCACAGCTTAGGAGCAAGAAAGTACCCGCATTCTAAGAATGTGATATCTGGATGGTGCACAGGAAAGGAATTCTGACAGCCTTCTCAAAGAGCATAGAAGCAGAGGCTGACTTCAGCAGCATCTCCACGAGAGTCTATCCACAAAAGGAACACCTTGATACTGGCTGCGAATGCAGATCTTAGGAGGAAAGCAGTACCCGCATGCTACGAATTTATATCTGGATGGTGCCCAGGATAGGAATTCTGGCAGAATACTCAAAGAGCATAGAAGCACAGGCCGTCTCCTGCAGCATCTCCACGGGAGTCTATACACAAAAGGAACACCTTGAAGCTGGCTGCAAATACAGAGCTTAGGAGGAAAGTAGTACCCGCATGCTACGAATGTGATATCTGGATGGTGCACAGGAAAGGAAATCTGACAGCCTTCTCAAAGAGCAAAGAAGCAGAGCCCGTCTCCAGCAGCATATCCACGAGAGTCTATCCAAAAAAGGAACACGTTGTAGCTACCTGCGAATGAACAGCTTAGGGGGAAAGCAGTACCTGCATGCTATGAATGTGATATCTGGATGGTGCACAGGAAAGGAATTCTGACAGCCTTCTCAAAGAGCATAGGAGCAGAGCCGGTCGCCAGCAGCATCTCCACGAGAGTCTATCCACAAAAGGAACACCTTGTAGCTGCCTGCGAATGCACAGCTTAGGAGCAAACTAGTACCCGCATGCTACGAATGTGAAATCTGGAAGGTGCCCATTAAAGGAATTCTGACAGCCTTCTAAAACAGCATAGAAGCAGAGGTCGACTTCAGCAGCGTCTCCATGAGAGTCTATCCACAAAAGGAACACCTTGAACCTGGCTGCAAATGCTGACCTTAGGAGGAAAGCAGTCGCCGCATGCTACGAATGTGATATCTGAATGGTGCCCAGGAAAGGAATTCTGGCAGAATTCTGAAAGTCCATAGAAGCACAGGCCGTCTCCAGCAGCACCACCACGACAGTCTATCCACAAAAGGTACACCTTGAAGCTGGCTGCGAATGCAGAGCTTCGGAGGAAAGCAGTACCCGCATGCTACGAATTAGATATCTGGATGGTGCCCAGGAAAGGAATTCTGGCAGAATTCTCAAAGAGCATGGAAGCAGAGCCCGTCTCCAGCAGCATCTCCACGAGAGTCTATCCACAAAAGGAACACCTTGTAGCTGCCTGCGAATGCACAGCTTAGGAGCAAACTAGTACCCGCATTCTACGAATGTGATATCTGGATGGTGCACAGGAAAGGAATTCTGACAGCCTTCTCAAAGAGCATAGAATCATAGGCTGACTTCAGCAGCATCTCCACGAGAGTTTATCCACAAAAGGAACACTTTGAAGCTGGCTGCGAAAGCAGAGTTAGGAGCAAAGCAGTACCCGCATGGTACGAATGTGATATCTGGATGGTGCCCAGGAATGGAATTCTGGCAGAATTGTGAAAGAGCATAGAAGCACAGGCCGTCTCCTGCAGCACCTCCACGAGAGTCTATCCACAAAAGGACCACCTTGAAGCTGGCTGCGAATGCAGAGTTTAGGTTGAAAGCAGTACTCGCATGCTACGAATTTGATATCTGGAATGTGCCCAGGATAGGAATTCTGGCAGAATTCTCAAAGAGCATAGAAGCACAGGCCGTCTCCTGCAGCATCTCCACGAGAGTCTATCCACAAAAGGAACACCTTGTAGCTGCCTGCGAATGCACAGCTTAGGAGCAAACTAGACCCGCATGCTACGAATGTGAAATCTGGATGGTGCCCAGGAAAGGAATTCTGACAGCCTTCTGAAAGGGCATAGAAGCAGAGCCAGTCTCCAGCAGCATCTCCACGAGAGTCTATCCACAAAAGGAACACCTCGTAGCTACCTGTGAATGCACAGCTTAGGAGCAAGAAAGTACCCGCATTCTAAGAATGTGATATCTGGATGGTGCACAGGAAAGGAATTCTGACAGCCTTCTCAAAGAGCATAGAAGCAGAGGCTGACTTCAGCAGCATCTCCACGAGAGTCTATCCACAAAAGGAACACCTTGATACTGGCTGCGAATGCAGATCTTAGGAGGAAAGCAGTACCCGCATGCTACGAATTTATATCTGGATGGTGCCCAGGATAGGAATTCTGGCAGAATACTCAAAGAGCATAGAAGCACAGGCCGTCTCCTGCAGCATCTCCACGGGAGTCTATACACAAAAGGAACACCTTGAAGCTGGCTGCGAATGCAGAGCTTAGGTTGAAAGCAGTACCCGCATGCTACGAATGGATGGTGTACAGGAAAGGAATTCTGGCAGAATTCTCAAAGTGCATAGAAGCAGAGGCCGATTTCAGCAGCAGCTCCTCGAGAGTCTATACACAAAAGGAACACCTTGAAGCTGGCTGCGAAGGCAGAGCTTAGGAGGAAAGCAGTACCCGCATGCTACGAGTGTGATATCTGGATGGTGCCCAGGAAGGGAGTTCTGGCAGAATTCTGAAAGAGCATAGAAGAAGAGCCCATCTCCAGCAGCATCCCCACGGGAGTGTATCCACAAAAGGAACACCTTGTAGCTGCCTACTAATGCACAGCTTAGTAGCCAAGTAGTACCAGCATGCGACGAATGTGAAATCTGAATGGTGCCCAGGAAAGGAATTCTCACAGCCTTCTCAAACTGCATAGAAGCAGAGGCCGATTTCAGCAGCATCTCCATGAGAGTCTATCCATAAAAGGAACACCTTGAAGCTGGCTGCAAATACAGAGCTTAGGAGGAAAGTAGTACCCGCATGCTACGAATGTGATATCTGGATGGTGCACAGGAAAGGAAATCTGACAGCCTTCTCAAAGAGCAAAGAAGCAGAGCCCGTCTCCAGCAGCATATCCACGAGAGTCTATCCAAAAAAGGAACACGTTGTAGCTACCTGCGAATGAACAGCTTAGGGGGAAAGCAGTACCTGCATGCTATGAATGTGATATCTGGATGGTGCACAGGAAAGGAATTCTGACAGCCTTCTCAAAGAGCATAGGAGCAGAGCCGGTCGCCAGCAGCATCTCCACGAGAGTCTATCCACAAAAGGAACACCTTGTAGCTGCCTGCGAATGCACAGCTTAGGAGCAAACTAGTACCCGCATGCTACGAATGTGAAATCTGGAAGGTGCCCATTAAAGGAATTCTGACAGCCTTCTAAAACAGCATAGAAGCAGAGGTCGACTTCAGCAGCGTCTCCATGAGAGTCTATCCACAAAAGGAACACCTTGAACCTGGCTGCAAATGCTGACCTTAGGAGGAAAGCAGTCGCCGCATGCTACGAATGTGATATCTGAATGGTGCCCAGGAAAGGAATTCTGGCAGAATTCTGAAAGTCCATAGAAGCACAGGCCGTCTCCAGCAGCACCACCACGACAGTCTATCCACAAAAGGTACACCTTGAAGCTGGCTGCGAATGCAGAGCTTCGGAGGAAAGCAGTACCCGCATGCTACGAATTAGATATCTGGATGGTGCCCAGGAAAGGAATTCTGGCAGAATTCTCAAAGAGCATGGAAGCAGAGCCCGTCTCCAGCAGCATCTCCACGAGAGTCTATCCACAAAAGGAACACCTTGTAGCTGCCTGCGAATGCACAGCTTAGGAGCAAACTAGTACCCGCATTCTACGAATGTGATATCTGGATGGTGCACAGGAAAGGAATTCTGACAGCCTTCTCAAAGAGCATAGAATCATAGGCTGACTTCAGCAGCATCTCCACGAGAGTTTATCCACAAAAGGAACACTTTGAAGCTGGCTGCGAAAGCAGAGTTAGGAGCAAAGCAGTACCCGCATGGTACGAATGTGATATCTGGATGGTGCCCAGGAATGGAATTCTGGCAGAATTGTGAAAGAGCATAGAAGCACAGGCCGTCTCCTGCAGCACCTCCACGAGAGTCTATCCACAAAAGGACCACCTTGAAGCTGGCTGCGAATGCAGAGTTTAGGTTGAAAGCAGTACTCGCATGCTACGAATTTGATATCTGGAATGTGCCCAGGATAGGAATTCTGGCAGAATTCTCAAAGAGCATAGAAGCACAGGCCGTCTCCTGCAGCATCTCCACGAGAGTCTATCCACAAAAGGAACACCTTGTAGCTGCCTGCGAATGCACAGCTTAGGAGCAAACTAGACCCGCATGCTACGAATGTGAAATCTGGATGGTGCCCAGGAAAGGAATTCTGACAGCCTTCTGAAAGGGCATAGAAGCAGAGCCAGTCTCCAGCAGCATCTCCACGAGAGTCTATCCACAAAAGGAACACCTCGTAGCTACCTGCGAATGCACAGCTTAGGAGCAAGAAAGTACCCGCATTCTAAGAATGTGATATCTGGATGGTGCACAGGAAAGGAATTCTGACAGCCTTCTCAAAGAGCATAGAAGCAGAGGCTGACTTCAGCAGCATCTCCACGAGAGTCTATCCACAAAAGGAACACCTTGATACTGGCTGCGAATGCAGATCTTAGGAGGAAAGCAGTACCCGCATGCTACGAATTTATATCTGGATGGTGCCCAGGATAGGAATTCTGGCAGAATACTCAAAGAGCATAGAAGCACAGGCCGTCTCCTGCAGCATCTCCACGGGAGTCTATACACAAAAGGAACACCTTGAAGCTGGCTGCGAATGCAGAGCTTAGGTTGAAAGCAGTACCCGCATGCTACGAATGGATGGTGTACAGGAAAGGAATTCTGGCAGAATTCTCAAAGTGCATAGAAGCAGAGGCCGATTTCAGCAGCAGCTCCTCGAGAGTCTATACACAAAAGGAACACCTTGAAGCTGGCTGCGAAGGCAGAGCTTAGGAGGAAAGCAGTACCCGCATGCTACGAGTGTGATATCTGGATGGTGCCCAGGAAGGGAGTTCTGGCAGAATTCTGAAAGAGCATAGAAGAAGAGCCCATCTCCAGCAGCATCCCCACGGGAGTGTATCCACAAAAGGAACACCTTGTAGCTGCCTACTAATGCACAGCTTAGTAGCCAAGTAGTACCAGCATGCGACGAATGTGAAATCTGAATGGTGCCCAGGAAAGGAATTCTCACAGCCTTCTCAAACTGCATAGAAGCAGAGGCCGATTTCAGCAGCATCTCCATGAGAGTCTATCCATAAAAGGAACACCTTGAAGCTGGCTGCAAATACAGAGCTTAGGAGGAAAGTAGTACCCGCATGCTACGAATGTGATATCTGGATGGTGCACAGGAAAGGAAATCTGACAGCCTTCTCAAAGAGCAAAGAAGCAGAGCCCGTCTCCAGCAGCATATCCACGAGAGTCTATCCAAAAAAGGAACACGTTGTAGCTACCTGCGAATGAACAGCTTAGGGGGAAAGCAGTACCTGCATGCTATGAATGTGATATCTGGATGGTGCACAGGAAAGGAATTCTGACAGCCTTCTCAAAGAGCATAGGAGCAGAGCCGGTCGCCAGCAGCATCTCCACGAGAGTCTATCCACAAAAGGAACACCTTGTAGCTGCCTGCGAATGCACAGCTTAGGAGCAAACTAGTACCCGCATGCTACGAATGTGAAATCTGGAAGGTGCCCATTAAAGGAATTCTGACAGCCTTCTAAAACAGCATAGAAGCAGAGGTCGACTTCAGCAGCGTCTCCATGAGAGTCTATCCACAAAAGGAACACCTTGAACCTGGCTGCAAATGCTGACCTTAGGAGGAAAGCAGTCGCCGCATGCTACGAATGTGATATCTGAATGGTGCCCAGGAAAGGAATTCTGGCAGAATTCTGAAAGTCCATAGAAGCACAGGCCGTCTCCAGCAGCACCACCACGACAGTCTATCCACAAAAGGTACACCTTGAAGCTGGCTGCGAATGCAGAGCTTCGGAGGAAAGCAGTACCCGCATGCTACGAATTAGATATCTGGATGGTGCCCAGGAAAGGAATTCTGGCAGAATTCTCAAAGAGCATGGAAGCAGAGCCCGTCTCCAGCAGCATCTCCACGAGAGTCTATCCACAAAAGGAACACCTTGTAGCTGCCTGCGAATGCACAGCTTAGGAGCAAACTAGTACCCGCATTCTACGAATGTGATATCTGGATGGTGCACAGGAAAGGAATTCTGACAGCCTTCTCAAAGAGCATAGAATCATAGGCTGACTTCAGCAGCATCTCCACGAGAGTTTATCCACAAAAGGAACACTTTGAAGCTGGCTGCGAAAGCAGAGTTAGGAGCAAAGCAGTACCCGCATGGTACGAATGTGATATCTGGATGGTGCCCAGGAATGGAATTCTGGCAGAATTGTGAAAGAGCATAGAAGCACAGGCCGTCTCCTGCAGCACCTCCACGAGAGTCTATCCACAAAAGGACCACCTTGAAGCTGGCTGCGAATGCAGAGTTTAGGTTGAAAGCAGTACTCGCATGCTACGAATTTGATATCTGGAATGTGCCCAGGATAGGAATTCTGGCAGAATTCTCAAAGAGCATAGAAGCACAGGCCGTCTCCTGCAGCATCTCCACGAGAGTCTATCCACAAAAGGAACACCTTGTAGCTGCCTGCGAATGCACAGCTTAGGAGCAAACTAGACCCGCATGCTACGAATGTGAAATCTGGATGGTGCCCAGGAAAGGAATTCTGACAGCCTTCTGAAAGGGCATAGAAGCAGAGCCAGTCTCCAGCAGCATCTCCACGAGAGTCTATCCACAAAAGGAACACCTCGTAGCTACCTGTGAATGCACAGCTTAGGAGCAAGAAAGTACCCGCATTCTAAGAATGTGATATCTGGATGGTGCACAGGAAAGGAATTCTGACAGCCTTCTCAAAGAGCATAGAAGCAGAGGCTGACTTCAGCAGCATCTCCACGAGAGTCTATCCACAAAAGGAACACCTTGATACTGGCTGCGAATGCAGATCTTAGGAGGAAAGCAGTACCCGCATGCTACGAATTTATATCTGGATGGTGCCCAGGATAGGAATTCTGGCAGAATACTCAAAGAGCATAGAAGCACAGGCCGTCTCCTGCAGCATCTCCACGGGAGTCTATACACAAAAGGAACACCTTGAAGCTGGCTGCGAATGCAGAGCTTAGGTTGAAAGCAGTACCCGCATGCTACGAATGGATGGTGTACAGGAAAGGAATTCTGGCAGAATTCTCAAAGTGCATAGAAGCAGAGGCCGATTTCAGCAGCAGCTCCTCGAGAGTCTATACACAAAAGGAACACCTTGAAGCTGGCTGCGAAGGCAGAGCTTAGGAGGAAAGCAGTACCCGCATGCTACGAGTGTGATATCTGGATGGTGCCCAGGAAGGGAGTTCTGGCAGAATTCTGAAAGAGCATAGAAGAAGAGCCCATCTGCAGCAGCATCCCCACGGGAGTGTATCCACAAAAGGAACACCTTGTAGCTGCCTACTAATGCACAGCTTAGTAGCCAAGTAGTACCAGCATGCGACGAATGTGAAATCTGAATGGTGCCCAGGAAAGGAATTCTCACAGCCTTCTCAAACTGCATAGAAGCAGAGGCCGATTTCAGCAGCATCTCCATGAGAGTCTATCCATAAAAGGAACACCTTGAAGCTGGCTGCAAATACAGAGCTTAGGAGGAAAGTAGTACCCGCATGCTACGAATGTGATATCTGGATGGTGCACAGGAAAGGAAATCTGACAGCCTTCTCAAAGAGCAAAGAAGCAGAGCCCGTCTCCAGCAGCATATCCACGAGAGTCTATCCAAAAAAGGAACACGTTGTAGCTACCTGCGAATGAACAGCTTAGGGGGAAAGCAGTACCTGCATGCTATGAATGTGATATCTGGATGGTGCACAGGAAAGGAATTCTGACAGCCTTCTCAAAGAGCATAGGAGCAGAGCCGGTCGCCAGCAGCATCTCCACGAGAGTCTATCCACAAAAGGAACACCTTGTAGCTGCCTGCGAATGCACAGCTTAGGAGCAAACTAGTACCCGCATGCTACGAATGTGAAATCTGGAAGGTGCCCATTAAAGGAATTCTGACAGCCTTCTAAAACAGCATAGAAGCAGAGGTCGACTTCAGCAGCGTCTCCATGAGAGTCTATCCACAAAAGGAACACCTTGAACCTGGCTGCAAATGCTGACCTTAGGAGGAAAGCAGTCGCCGCATGCTACGAATGTGATATCTGAATGGTGCCCAGGAAAGGAATTCTGGCAGAATTCTGAAAGTCCATAGAAGCACAGGCCGTCTCCAGCAGCACCACCACGACAGTCTATCCACAAAAGGTACACCTTGAAGCTGGCTGCGAATGCAGAGCTTCGGAGGAAAGCAGTACCCGCATGCTACGAATTAGATATCTGGATGGTGCCCAGGAAAGGAATTCTGGCAGAATTCTCAAAGAGCATGGAAGCAGAGCCCGTCTCCAGCAGCATCTCCACGAGAGTCTATCCACAAAAGGAACACCTTGTAGCTGCCTGCGAATGCACAGCTTAGGAGCAAACTAGTACCCGCATTCTACGAATGTGATATCTGGATGGTGCACAGGAAAGGAATTCTGACAGCCTTCTCAAAGAGCATAGAATCATAGGCTGACTTCAGCAGCATCTCCACGAGAGTTTATCCACAAAAGGAACACTTTGAAGCTGGCTGCGAAAGCAGAGTTAGGAGCAAAGCAGTACCCGCATGGTACGAATGTGATATCTGGATGGTGCCCAGGAATGGAATTCTGGCAGAATTGTGAAAGAGCATAGAAGCACAGGCCGTCTCCTGCAGCATCTCCACGAGAGTCTATCCACAAAAGGACCACCTTGAAGCTGGCTGCGAATGCAGAGGTTAGGTTGAAAGCAGTACCCGCATGGTACGAATGTGATATCTGGATGGTGCCCAGGATAGGAATTCTGGCAGAATTCTCAAAGAGCATAGAAGCACAGGCCGTCTCCTGCAGCATCTCCACGAGAGTCTATCCACAAAAGGAACACCTTGTAGCTGCCTGCGAATGCAGAGCTTAGTAGGAAAGCAGTAACCGCATGCTACGAATGTGATATCTGGATGGTGCAGACGAATGGAATTCTGGCAGAATTCTGAAAGAGACGAGAAGCACAGGCCGTCTCCAGCAGCAACTCCACGAGAGTCTATCCACAAAAGGAATGCCTTGAAGCTGGTTGCGAATGCAGTGCTTAGGAGGAAATCAGTACCCGCATGCTACGAATTTATATCTGGATGGTGCCCAGGATAGCAATTCTGGCAGAATTCTCAAAGAGCATAGAAGCACAGGCCGTCTCCTGCAGCATCTCCACGAGAGTCTATCCACAAAAGGAACACCTTGAAGCTGGCTGCGAATGCAGAGCTTAGGTTGAAACCAGTACCCGCATGCTACGAATGTGATATCTGGATGGTGCACAGGAAAGGAATTCTGGCAGAATTCTGAAAGAGCATAGAAGCAGAGACCGTCTCCAGCAGCATCTCCAACAGAGTCTATCCACAAAAGGAACACCTTGTAGCTGCCTGCGAATGCAGAGCTTAGTAGGAAAGCAGTACCCGCATGCTACGAATGTGATATCTGGATTGTGCCCACGAATGGAATTCTGGCAGAATTCTGAAAGAGAAGAGAAGCACAGGCCGTCTCCAGCAGCACCTCCACGAGAGTCTATCCACAATAGGAATGCCTTGAAGCTGGTTGCGAATGCAGTGCTTAGGAGGAAAGCAATACCTGCATGCTACGAATGTGATATCTGGATGGTGCCCAGGAAAGGAATTCTGGCAGAATTCTCAAAGTTCATGGAAGCAGAGGCCGATTTCAGCAGCATCTCCTCGAGAGTCTATACACAAAAGGAACACCTTGAAGCTGGTTGCGAAGGCAGAGCTTAGGAGGAAAGCAGTACCCGCATGCTACGAATTTGATATCTGGAAAGTGCCCAGGATAGGAATTCTGGTAGAATTCTCAAAGAGCATAGAAGCACAGGCCGTCTCCTGCAGCATCTCCACAAGAGTCTATCCACAAAAGGAACACCTTGTAGCTGCCTGAGAATGCACAGCTTAGGAGCAAACTAGTACCCGCATGATACGAATGTGAAATCTGGATGGTGCCCAGGAAAGGAATTCTGACAGCCTTCTGAAAGGGCATAGAAGCAGAGCCCGTCTCCAGCAGCATCTCCACGAGAGTCTATCCACAAAAGGAACACCTCGTAGCTGCCTGCGAATGCAGATCTTAGGAGGAAAGCAGTACCCGCATGCTACGAATTTATATCTGGATGGTGCCCAGGATAGGAATTCTGGCAGATTTCTGAAAGAGCATAGAAGCACAGGCCGTCTCCTGCAGCATCTCCACGGGAGTCTATCCACAAAAGGAACACCTTGAAGCTGGCTGCGAATGCAGAGCTTAGGTTGAAAGAAGTACCCGCATGCTACGAATGGATGGTGCACAGGAAAGGAATTCTGGCAGAATTCTCAAAGTGCATAGAAGCAGAGGCCGATTTCAGCAGCAGCTCCTCGAGAGTCTATACACAAAAGGAACACCTTGAAGCTGGCTGCGAAGGCAGAGCTTAGGAGGAAAGCAGTACCCGCATGCTACGAGTGTGATATCTGGATGGTGCCCAGGAAGGGAGTTCTGGCAGAATTCTGAAAGAGCATAGAAGAAGAGCCCATCTCCAGCAGCATCCCCACGGGAGTGTATCCACAAAAGGAACACCTTGTAGCTGCCTACTAATGCACAGCTTAGTAGCCAAGTAGTACCAGCATGCGACGAATGTGAAATCTGAATGGTGCCCAGGAAAGGAATTCTCACAGCCTTCTCAAACTGCATAGAAGCAGAGGCCGATTTCAGCAGCATCTCCATGAGAGTCTATCCATAAAAGGAACACCTTGAAGCTGGCTGCAAATACAGAGCTTAGGAGGAAAGTAGTACCCGCATGCTACAAATGTGATATCTGGATGGTGCACAGGAAAGGAAATCTGACAGCCTTCTCAAAGAGCAAAGAAGCAGAGCCCGTCTCCAGCAGCATATCCACGAGAGTCTATCCAAAAAAGGAACACGTTGTAGCTACCTGCGAATGAACAGCTTAGGGGGAAAGCAGTACCTGCATGCTATGAATGTGATATCTGGATGGTGCACAGGAAAGGAATTCTGACAGCCTTCTCAAAGAGCATAGGAGCAGAGCCGGTCGCCAGCAGCATCTCCACGAGAGTCTATCCACAAAAGGAACACCTTGTAGCTGCCTGCGAATGCACAGCTTAGGAGCAAACTAGTACCCGCATGCTACGAATGTGAAATCTGGAAGGTGCCCATTAAAGGAATTCTGACAGCCTTCTAAAACAGCATAGAAGCAGAGGTCGACTTCAGCAGCGTCTCCATGAGAGTCTATCCACAAAAGGAACACCTTGAACCTGGCTGCAAATGCTGACCTTAGGAGGAAAGCAGTCGCCGCATGCTACGAATGTGATATCTGAATGGTGCCCAGGAAAGGAATTCTGGCAGAATTCTGAAAGTCCATAGAAGCACAGGCCGTCTCCAGCAGCACCACCACGACAGTCTATCCACAAAAGGTACACCTTGAAGCTGGCTGCGAATGCAGAGCTTCGGAGGAAAGCAGTACCCGCATGCTACGAATTAGATATCTGGATGGTGCCCAGGAAAGGAATTCTGGCAGAATTCTCAAAGAGCATGGAAGCAGAGCCCGTCTCCAGCAGCATCTCCACGAGAGTCTATCCACAAAAGGAACACCTTGTAGCTGCCTGCGAATGCACAGCTTAGGAGCAAACTAGTACCCGCATTCTACGAATGTGATATCTGGATGGTGCACAGGAAAGGAATTCTGACAGCCTTCTCAAAGAGCATAGAATCATAGGCTGACTTCAGCAGCATCTCCACGAGAGTTTATCCACAAAAGGAACACTTTGAAGCTGGCTGCGAAAGCAGAGTTAGGAGCAAAGCAGTACCCGCATGGTACGAATGTGATATCTGGATGGTGCCCAGGAATGGAATTCTGGCAGAATTGTGAAAGAGCATAGAAGCACAGGCCGTCTCCTGCAGCACCTCCACGAGAGTCTATCCACAAAAGGACCACCTTGAAGCTGGCTGCGAATGCAGAGTTTAGGTTGAAAGCAGTACTCGCATGCTACGAATTTGATATCTGGAATGTGCCCAGGATAGGAATTCTGGCAGAATTCTCAAAGAGCATAGAAGCACAGGCCGTCTCCTGCAGCATCTCCACGAGAGTCTATCCACAAAAGGAACACCTTGTAGCTGCCTGCGAATGCACAGCTTAGGAGCAAACTAGACCCGCATGCTACGAATGTGAAATCTGGATGGTGCCCAGGAAAGGAATTCTGACAGCCTTCTGAAAGGGCATAGAAGCAGAGCCAGTCTCCAGCAGCATCTCCACGAGAGTCTATCCACAAAAGGAACACCTCGTAGCTACCTGCGAATGCACAGCTTAGGAGCAAGAAAGTACCCGCATTCTAAGAATGTGATATCTGGATGGTGCACAGGAAAGGAATTCTGACAGCCTTCTCAAAGAGCATAGAAGCAGAGGCTGACTTCAGCAGCATCTCCACGAGAGTCTATCCACAAAAGGAACACCTTGATACTGGCTGCGAATGCAGATCTTAGGAGGAAAGCAGTACCCGCATGCTACGAATTTATATCTGGATGGTGCCCAGGATAGGAATTCTGGCAGAATACTCAAAGAGCATAGAAGCACAGGCCGTCTCCTGCAGCATCTCCACGGGAGTCTATACACAAAAGGAACACCTTGAAGCTGGCTGCGAATGCAGAGCTTAGGTTGAAAGCAGTACCCGCATGCTACGAATGGATGGTGTACAGGAAAGGAATTCTGGCAGAATTCTCAAAGTGCATAGAAGCAGAGGCCGATTTCAGCAGCAGCTCCTCGAGAGTCTATACACAAAAGGAACACCTTGAAGCTGGCTGCGAAGGCAGAGCTTAGGAGGAAAGCAGTACCCGCATGCTACGAGTGTGATATCTGGATGGTGCCCAGGAAGGGAGTTCTGGCAGAATTCTGAAAGAGCATAGAAGAAGAGCCCATCTGCAGCAGCATCCCCACGGGAGTGTATCCACAAAAGGAACACCTTGTAGCTGCCTACTAATGCACAGCTTAGTAGCCAAGTAGTACCAGCATGCGACGAATGTGAAATCTGAATGGTGCCCAGGAAAGGAATTCTCACAGCCTTCTCAAACTGCATAGAAGCAGAGGCCGATTTCAGCAGCATCTCCATGAGAGTCTATCCATAAAAGGAACACCTTGAAGCTGGCTGCAAATACAGAGCTTAGGAGGAAAGTAGTACCCGCATGCTACGAATGTGATATCTGGATGGTGCACAGGAAAGGAAATCTGACAGCCTTCTCAAAGAGCAAAGAAGCAGAGCCCGTCTCCAGCAGCATATCCACGAGAGTCTATCCAAAAAAGGAACACGTTGTAGCTACCTGCGAATGAACAGCTTAGGGGGAAAGCAGTACCTGCATGCTATGAATGTGATATCTGGATGGTGCACAGGAAAGGAATTCTGACAGCCTTCTCAAAGAGCATAGGAGCAGAGCCGGTCGCCAGCAGCATCTCCACGAGAGTCTATCCACAAAAGGAACACCTTGTAGCTGCCTGCGAATGCACAGCTTAGGAGCAAACTAGTACCCGCATGCTACGAATGTGAAATCTGGAAGGTGCCCATTAAAGGAATTCTGACAGCCTTCTAAAACAGCATAGAAGCAGAGGTCGACTTCAGCAGCGTCTCCATGAGAGTCTATCCACAAAAGGAACACCTTGAACCTGGCTGCAAATGCTGACCTTAGGAGGAAAGCAGTCGCCGCATGCTACGAATGTGATATCTGAATGGTGCCCAGGAAAGGAATTCTGGCAGAATTCTGAAAGTCCATAGAAGCACAGGCCGTCTCCAGCAGCACCACCACGACAGTCTATCCACAAAAGGTACACCTTGAAGCTGGCTGCGAATGCAGAGCTTCGGAGGAAAGCAGTACCCGCATGCTACGAATTAGATATCTGGATGGTGCCCAGGAAAGGAATTCTGGCAGAATTCTCAAAGAGCATGGAAGCAGAGCCCGTCTCCAGCAGCATCTCCACGAGAGTCTATCCACAAAAGGAACACCTTGTAGCTGCCTGCGAATGCACAGCTTAGGAGCAAACTAGTACCCGCATTCTACGAATGTGATATCTGGATGGTGCACAGGAAAGGAATTCTGACAGCCTTCTCAAAGAGCATAGAATCATAGGCTGACTTCAGCAGCATCTCCACGAGAGTTTATCCACAAAAGGAACACTTTGAAGCTGGCTGCGAAAGCAGAGTTAGGAGCAAAGCAGTACCCGCATGGTACGAATGTGATATCTGGATGGTGCCCAGGAATGGAATTCTGGCAGAATTGTGAAAGAGCATAGAAGCACAGGCCGTCTCCTGCAGCACCTCCACGAGAGTCTATCCACAAAAGGACCACCTTGAAGCTGGCTGCGAATGCAGAGTTTAGGTTGAAAGCAGTACTCGCATGCTACGAATTTGATATCTGGAATGTGCCCAGGATAGGAATTCTGGCAGAATTCTCAAAGAGCATAGAAGCACAGGCCGTCTCCTGCAGCATCTCCACGAGAGTCTATCCACAAAAGGAACACCTTGTAGCTGCCTGCGAATGCACAGCTTAGGAGCAAACTAGACCCGCATGCTACGAATGTGAAATCTGGATGGTGCCCAGGAAAGGAATTCTGACAGCCTTCTGAAAGGGCATAGAAGCAGAGCCAGTCTCCAGCAGCATCTCCACGAGAGTCTATCCACAAAAGGAACACCTCGTAGCTACCTGCGAATGCACAGCTTAGGAGCAAGAAAGTACCCGCATTCTAAGAATGTGATATCTGGATGGTGCACAGGAAAGGAATTCTGACAGCCTTCTCAAAGAGCATAGAAGCAGAGGCTGACTTCAGCAGCATCTCCACGAGAGTCTATCCACAAAAGGAACACCTTGATACTGGCTGCGAATGCAGATCTTAGGAGGAAAGCAGTACCCGCATGCTACGAATTTATATCTGGATGGTGCCCAGGATAGGAATTCTGGCAGAATACTCAAAGAGCATAGAAGCACAGGCCGTCTCCTGCAGCATCTCCACGGGAGTCTATACACAAAAGGAACACCTTGAAGCTGGCTGCGAATGCAGAGCTTAGGTTGAAAGCAGTACCCGCATGCTACGAATGGATGGTGTACAGGAAAGGAATTCTGGCAGAATTCTCAAAGTGCATAGAAGCAGAGGCCGATTTCAGCAGCAGCTCCTCGAGAGTCTATACACAAAAGGAACACCTTGAAGCTGGCTGCGAAGGCAGAGCTTAGGAGGAAAGCAGTACCCGCATGCTACGAGTGTGATATCTGGATGGTGCCCAGGAAGGGAGTTCTGGCAGAATTCTGAAAGAGCATAGAAGAAGAGCCCATCTCCAGCAGCATCCCCACGGGAGTGTATCCACAAAAGGAACACCTTGTAGCTGCCTACTAATGCACAGCTTAGTAGCCAAGTAGTACCAGCATGCGACGAATGTGAAATCTGAATGGTGCCCAGGAAAGGAATTCTCACAGCCTTCTCAAACTGCATAGAAGCAGAGGCCGATTTCAGCAGCATCTCCATGAGAGTCTATCCATAAAAGGAACACCTTGAAGCTGGCTGCAAATACAGAGCTTAGGAGGAAAGTAGTACCCGCATGCTACGAATGTGATATCTGGATGGTGCACAGGAAAGGAAATCTGACAGCCTTCTCAAAGAGCAAAGAAGCAGAGCCCGTCTCCAGCAGCATATCCACGAGAGTCTATCCAAAAAAGGAACACGTTGTAGCTACCTGCGAATGAACAGCTTAGGGGGAAAGCAGTACCTGCATGCTATGAATGTGATATCTGGATGGTGCACAGGAAAGGAATTCTGACAGCCTTCTCAAAGAGCATAGGAGCAGAGCCGGTCGCCAGCAGCATCTCCACGAGAGTCTATCCACAAAAGGAACACCTTGTAGCTGCCTGCGAATGCACAGCTTAGGAGCAAACTAGTACCCGCATGCTACGAATGTGAAATCTGGAAGGTGCCCATTAAAGGAATTCTGACAGCCTTCTAAAACAGCATAGAAGCAGAGGTCGACTTCAGCAGCGTCTCCATGAGAGTCTATCCACAAAAGGAACACCTTGAACCTGGCTGCAAATGCTGACCTTAGGAGGAAAGCAGTCGCCGCATGCTACGAATGTGATATCTGAATGGTGCCCAGGAAAGGAATTCTGGCAGAATTCTGAAAGTCCATAGAAGCACAGGCCGTCTCCAGCAGCACCACCACGACAGTCTATCCACAAAAGGTACACCTTGAAGCTGGCTGCGAATGCAGAGCTTCGGAGGAAAGCAGTACCCGCATGCTACGAATTAGATATCTGGATGGTGCCCAGGAAAGGAATTCTGGCAGAATTCTCAAAGAGCATGGAAGCAGAGCCCGTCTCCAGCAGCATCTCCACGAGAGTCTATCCACAAAAGGAACACCTTGTAGCTGCCTGCGAATGCACAGCTTAGGAGCAAACTAGTACCCGCATTCTACGAATGTGATATCTGGATGGTGCACAGGAAAGGAATTCTGACAGCCTTCTCAAAGAGCATAGAATCATAGGCTGACTTCAGCAGCATCTCCACGAGAGTTTATCCACAAAAGGAACACTTTGAAGCTGGCTGCGAAAGCAGAGTTAGGAGCAAAGCAGTACCCGCATGGTACGAATGTGATATCTGGATGGTGCCCAGGAATGGAATTCTGGCAGAATTGTGAAAGAGCATAGAAGCACAGGCCGTCTCCTGCAGCACCTCCACGAGAGTCTATCCACAAAAGGACCACCTTGAAGCTGGCTGCGAATGCAGAGTTTAGGTTGAAAGCAGTACTCGCATGCTACGAATTTGATATCTGGAATGTGCCCAGGATAGGAATTCTGGCAGAATTCTCAAAGAGCATAGAAGCACAGGCCGTCTCCTGCAGCATCTCCACGAGAGTCTATCCACAAAAGGAACACCTTGTAGCTGCCTGCGAATGCACAGCTTAGGAGCAAACTAGACCCGCATGCTACGAATGTGAAATCTGGATGGTGCCCAGGAAAGGAATTCTGACAGCCTTCTGAAAGGGCATAGAAGCAGAGCCAGTCTCCAGCAGCATCTCCACGAGAGTCTATCCACAAAAGGAACACCTCGTAGCTACCTGCGAATGCACAGCTTAGGAGCAAGAAAGTACCCGCATTCTAAGAATGTGATATCTGGATGGTGCACAGGAAAGGAATTCTGACAGCCTTCTCAAAGAGCATAGAAGCAGAGGCTGACTTCAGCAGCATCTCCACGAGAGTCTATCCACAAAAGGAACACCTTGATACTGGCTGCGAATGCAGATCTTAGGAGGAAAGCAGTACCCGCATGCTACGAATTTATATCTGGATGGTGCCCAGGATAGGAATTCTGGCAGAATACTCAAAGAGCATAGAAGCACAGGCCGTCTCCTGCAGCATCTCCACGGGAGTCTATACACAAAAGGAACACCTTGAAGCTGGCTGCGAATGCAGAGCTTAGGTTGAAAGCAGTACCCGCATGCTACGAATGGATGGTGTACAGGAAAGGAATTCTGGCAGAATTCTCAAAGTGCATAGAAGCAGAGGCCGATTTCAGCAGCAGCTCCTCGAGAGTCTATACACAAAAGGAACACCTTGAAGCTGGCTGCGAAGGCAGAGCTTAGGAGGAAAGCAGTACCCGCATGCTACGAGTGTGATATCTGGATGGTGCCCAGGAAGGGAGTTCTGGCAGAATTCTGAAAGAGCATAGAAGAAGAGCCCATCTCCAGCAGCATCCCCACGGGAGTGTATCCACAAAAGGAACACCTTGTAGCTGCCTACTAATGCACAGCTTAGTAGCCAAGTAGTACCAGCATGCGACGAATGTGAAATCTGAATGGTGCCCAGGAAAGGAATTCTCACAGCCTTCTCAAACTGCATAGAAGCAGAGGCCGATTTCAGCAGCATCTCCATGAGAGTCTATCCATAAAAGGAACACCTTGAAGCTGGCTGCAAATACAGAGCTTAGGAGGAAAGTAGTACCCGCATGCTACGAATGTGATATCTGGATGGTGCACAGGAAAGGAAATCTGACAGCCTTCTCAAAGAGCAAAGAAGCAGAGCCCGTCTCCAGCAGCATATCCACGAGAGTCTATCCAAAAAAGGAACACGTTGTAGCTACCTGCGAATGAACAGCTTAGGGGGAAAGCAGTACCTGCATGCTATGAATGTGATATCTGGATGGTGCACAGGAAAGGAATTCTGACAGCCTTCTCAAAGAGCATAGGAGCAGAGCCGGTCGCCAGCAGCATCTCCACGAGAGTCTATCCACAAAAGGAACACCTTGTAGCTGCCTGCGAATGCACAGCTTAGGAGCAAACTAGTACCCGCATGCTACGAATGTGAAATCTGGAAGGTGCCCATTAAAGGAATTCTGACAGCCTTCTAAAACAGCATAGAAGCAGAGGTCGACTTCAGCAGCGTCTCCATGAGAGTCTATCCACAAAAGGAACACCTTGAACCTGGCTGCAAATGCTGACCTTAGGAGGAAAGCAGTCGCCGCATGCTACGAATGTGATATCTGAATGGTGCCCAGGAAAGGAATTCTGGCAGAATTCTGAAAGTCCATAGAAGCACAGGCCGTCTCCAGCAGCACCACCACGACAGTCTATCCACAAAAGGTACACCTTGAAGCTGGCTGCGAATGCAGAGCTTCGGAGGAAAGCAGTACCCGCATGCTACGAATTAGATATCTGGATGGTGCCCAGGAAAGGAATTCTGGCAGAATTCTCAAAGAGCATGGAAGCAGAGCCCGTCTCCAGCAGCATCTCCACGAGAGTCTATCCACAAAAGGAACACCTTGTAGCTGCCTGCGAATGCACAGCTTAGGAGCAAACTAGTACCCGCATTCTACGAATGTGATATCTGGATGGTGCACAGGAAAGGAATTCTGACAGCCTTCTCAAAGAGCATAGAATCATAGGCTGACTTCAGCAGCATCTCCACGAGAGTTTATCCACAAAAGGAACACTTTGAAGCTGGCTGCGAAAGCAGAGTTAGGAGCAAAGCAGTACCCGCATGGTACGAATGTGATATCTGGATGGTGCCCAGGAATGGAATTCTGGCAGAATTGTGAAAGAGCATAGAAGCACAGGCCGTCTCCTGCAGCACCTCCACGAGAGTCTATCCACAAAAGGACCACCTTGAAGCTGGCTGCGAATGCAGAGTTTAGGTTGAAAGCAGTACTCGCATGCTACGAATTTGATATCTGGAATGTGCCCAGGATAGGAATTCTGGCAGAATTCTCAAAGAGCATAGAAGCACAGGCCGTCTCCTGCAGCATCTCCACGAGAGTCTATCCACAAAAGGAACACCTTGTAGCTGCCTGCGAATGCACAGCTTAGGAGCAAACTAGACCCGCATGCTACGAATGTGAAATCTGGATGGTGCCCAGGAAAGGAATTCTGACAGCCTTCTGAAAGGGCATAGAAGCAGAGCCAGTCTCCAGCAGCATCTCCACGAGAGTCTATCCACAAAAGGAACACCTCGTAGCTACCTGTGAATGCACAGCTTAGGAGCAAGAAAGTACCCGCATTCTAAGAATGTGATATCTGGATGGTGCACAGGAAAGGAATTCTGACAGCCTTCTCAAAGAGCATAGAAGCAGAGGCTGACTTCAGCAGCATCTCCACGAGAGTCTATCCACAAAAGGAACACCTTGATACTGGCTGCGAATGCAGATCTTAGGAGGAAAGCAGTACCCGCATGCTACGAATTTATATCTGGATGGTGCCCAGGATAGGAATTCTGGCAGAATACTCAAAGAGCATAGAAGCACAGGCCGTCTCCTGCAGCATCTCCACGGGAGTCTATACACAAAAGGAACACCTTGAAGCTGGCTGCGAATGCAGAGCTTAGGTTGAAAGCAGTACCCGCATGCTACGAATGGATGGTGTACAGGAAAGGAATTCTGGCAGAATTCTCAAAGTGCATAGAAGCAGAGGCCGATTTCAGCAGCAGCTCCTCGAGAGTCTATACACAAAAGGAACACCTTGAAGCTGGCTGCGAAGGCAGAGCTTAGGAGGAAAGCAGTACCCGCATGCTACGAGTGTGATATCTGGATGGTGCCCAGGAAGGGAGTTCTGGCAGAATTCTGAAAGAGCATAGAAGAAGAGCCCATCTGCAGCAGCATCCCCACGGGAGTGTATCCACAAAAGGAACACCTTGTAGCTGCCTACTAATGCACAGCTTAGTAGCCAAGTAGTACCAGCATGCGACGAATGTGAAATCTGAATGGTGCCCAGGAAAGGAATTCTCACAGCCTTCTCAAACTGCATAGAAGCAGAGGCCGATTTCAGCAGCATCTCCATGAGAGTCTATCCATAAAAGGAACACCTTGAAGCTGGCTGCAAATACAGAGCTTAGGAGGAAAGTAGTACCCGCATGCTACGAATGTGATATCTGGATGGTGCACAGGAAAGGAAATCTGACAGCCTTCTCAAAGAGCAAAGAAGCAGAGCCCGTCTCCAGCAGCATATCCACGAGAGTCTATCCAAAAAAGGAACACGTTGTAGCTACCTGCGAATGAACAGCTTAGGGGGAAAGCAGTACCTGCATGCTATGAATGTGATATCTGGATGGTGCACAGGAAAGGAATTCTGACAGCCTTCTCAAAGAGCATAGGAGCAGAGCCGGTCGCCAGCAGCATCTCCACGAGAGTCTATCCACAAAAGGAACACCTTGTAGCTGCCTGCGAATGCACAGCTTAGGAGCAAACTAGTACCCGCATGCTACGAATGTGAAATCTGGAAGGTGCCCATTAAAGGAATTCTGACAGCCTTCTAAAACAGCATAGAAGCAGAGGTCGACTTCAGCAGCGTCTCCATGAGAGTCTATCCACAAAAGGAACACCTTGAACCTGGCTGCAAATGCTGACCTTAGGAGGAAAGCAGTCGCCGCATGCTACGAATGTGATATCTGAATGGTGCCCAGGAAAGGAATTCTGGCAGAATTCTGAAAGTCCATAGAAGCACAGGCCGTCTCCAGCAGCACCACCACGACAGTCTATCCACAAAAGGTACACCTTGAAGCTGGCTGCGAATGCAGAGCTTCGGAGGAAAGCAGTACCCGCATGCTACGAATTAGATATCTGGATGGTGCCCAGGAAAGGAATTCTGGCAGAATTCTCAAAGAGCATGGAAGCAGAGCCCGTCTCCAGCAGCATCTCCACGAGAGTCTATCCACAAAAGGAACACCTTGTAGCTGCCTGCGAATGCACAGCTTAGGAGCAAACTAGTACCCGCATTCTACGAATGTGATATCTGGATGGTGCACAGGAAAGGAATTCTGACAGCCTTCTCAAAGAGCATAGAATCAGAGGCTGACTTCAGCAGCATCTCCACGAGAGTTTATCCACAAAAGGAACACTTTGAAGCTGGCTGCGAATGCAGAGTTAGGAGCAAAGCAGTACCCGCATGGTACGAATGTGATATCTGGATGGTGCCCAGGAATGGAATTCTGGCAGAATTGTGAAAGAGCATAGAAGCACAGGCCGTCTCCTGCAGCATCTCCACGAGAGTCTATCCACAAAAGGACCACCTTGAAGCTGGCTGCGAATGCAGAGGTTAGGTTGAAAGCAGTACCCGCATGCTACGAATTTATATCTGGATGGTGCCCAGGATAGGAATTCTGGCAGAATTCTCAAAGAGCATAGAAGCACAGGCCGTCTCCTGCAGCATCTCCACGAGAGTCTATCCACAAAAGGAACACCTTGTAGCTGCCTGCGAATGCAGAGCTTAGTAGGAAAGCAGTAACCGCATGCTACGAATGTGATATCTGGATGGTGCAGACGAATGGAATTCTGGCAGAATTCTGAAAGAGACGAGAAGCACAGGCCGTCTCCAGCAGCAACTCCACGAGAGTCTATCCACAAAAGGAATGCCTTGAAGCTGGTTGCGAATGCAGTGCTTAGGAGGAAATCAGTACCCGCATGCTACGAATTTATATCTGGATGGTGCCCAGGATAGCAATTCTGGCAGAATTCTCAAAGAGCATAGAAGCACAGGCCGTCTCCTGCAGCATCTCCACGAGAGTCTATCCACAAAAGGAACACCTTGAAGCTGGCTGCGAATGCAGAGCTTAGGTTGAAACCAGTACCCGCATGCTACGAATGTGATATCTGGATGGTGCACAGGAAAGGAATTCTGGCAGAATTCTGAAAGAGCATAGAAGCAGAGACCGTCTCCAGCAGCATCTCCAACAGAGTCTATCCACAAAAGGAACACCTTGTAGCTGCCTGCGAATGCAGAGCTTAGTAGGAAAGCAGTACCCGCATGCTACGAATGTGATATCTGGATTGTGCCCACGAATGGAATTCTGGCAGAATTCTGAAAGAGAAGAGAAGCACAGGCCGTCTCCAGCAGCACCTCCACGAGAGTCTATCCACAATAGGAATGCCTTGAAGCTGGTTGCGAATGCAGTGCTTAGGAGGAAAGCAATACCTGCATGCTACGAATGTGATATCTGGATGGTGCCCAGGAAAGGAATTCTGGCAGAATTCTCAAAGTTCATGGAAGCAGAGGCCGATTTCAGCAGCATCTCCTCGAGAGTCTATACACAAAAGGAACACCTTGAAGCTGGTTGCGAAGGCAGAGCTTAGGAGGAAAGCAGTACCCGCATGCTACGAATTTGATATCTGGAAAGTGCCCAGGATAGGAATTCTGGTAGAATTCTCAAAGAGCATAGAAGCACAGGCCGTCTCCTGCAGCATCTCCACAAGAGTCTATCCACAAAAGGAACACCTTGTAGCTGCCTGAGAATGCACAGCTTAGGAGCAAACTAGTACCCGCATGATACGAATGTGAAATCTGGATGGTGCCCAGGAAAGGAATTCTGACAGCCTTCTGAAAGGGCATAGAAGCAGAGCCCGTCTCCAGCAGCATCTCCACGAGAGTCTATCCACAAAAGGAACACCTCGTAGCTGCCTGCGAATGCAGATCTTAGGAGGAAAGCAGTACCCGCATGCTACGAATTTATATCTGGATGGTGCCCAGGATAGGAATTCTGGCAGATTTCTGAAAGAGCATAGAAGCACAGGCCGTCTCCTGCAGCATCTCCACGGGAGTCTATCCACAAAAGGAACACCTTGAAGCTGGCTGCGAATGCAGAGCTTAGGTTGAAAGAAGTACCCGCATGCTACGAATGGATGGTGCACAGGAAAGGAATTCTGGCAGAATTCTCAAAGTGCATAGAAGCAGAGGCCGATTTCAGCAGCAGCTCCTCGAGAGTCTATACACAAAAGGAACACCTTGAAGCTGGCTGCGAAGGCAGAGCTTAGGAGGAAAGCAGTACCCGCATGCTACGAGTGTGATATCTGGATGGTGCCCAGGAAGGGAGTTCTGGCAGAATTCTGAAAGAGCATAGAAGAAGAGCCCATCTCCAGCAGCATCCCCACGGGAGTGTATCCACAAAAGGAACACCTTGTAGCTGCCTACTAATGCACAGCTTAGTAGCCAAGTAGTACCAGCATGCGACGAATGTGAAATCTGAATGGTGCCCAGGAAAGGAATTCTCACAGCCTTCTCAAACTGCATAGAAGCAGAGGCCGATTTCAGCAGCATCTCCATGAGAGTCTATCCATAAAAGGAACACCTTGAAGCTGGCTGCAAATACAGAGCTTAGGAGGAAAGTAGTACCCGCATGCTACAAATGTGATATCTGGATGGTGCACAGGAAAGGAAATCTGACAGCCTTCTCAAAGAGCAAAGAAGCAAAGCCCGTCTCCAGCAGCATATCCACGAGAGTCTATCCAAAAAAGGAACACGTTGTAGCTACCTGCGAATGAACAGCTTAGGGGGAAAGCAGTACCTGCATGCTATGAATGTGATATCTGGATGGTGCACAGGAAAGGAATTCTGACAGCCTTCTCAAAGAGCATAGGAGCAGAGCCGGTCGCCAGCAGCATCTCCACGAGAGTCTATCCACAAAAGGAACACCTTGTAGCTGCCTGCGAATGCACAGCTTAGGAGCAAACTAGTACCCGCATGCTACGAATGTGAAATCTGGAAGGTGCCCATTAAAGGAATTCTGACAGCCTTCTAAAACAGCATAGAAGCAGAGGTCGACTTCAGCAGCGTCTCCATGAGAGTCTATCCACAAAAGGAACACCTTGAACCTGGCTGCAAATGCTGACCTTAGGAGGAAAGCAGTCGCCGCATGCTACGAATGTGATATCTGAATGGTGCCCAGGAAAGGAATTCTGGCAGAATTCTGAAAGTCCATAGAAGCACAGGCCGTCTCCAGCAGCACCACCACGACAGTCTATCCACAAAAGGTACACCTTGAAGCTGGCTGCGAATGCAGAGCTTCGGAGGAAAGCAGTACCCGCATGCTACGAATTAGATATCTGGATGGTGCCCAGGAAAGGAATTCTGGCAGAATTCTCAAAGAGCATGGAAGCAGAGCCCGTCTCCAGCAGCATCTCCACGAGAGTCTATCCACAAAAGGAACACCTTGTAGCTGCCTGCGAATGCACAGCTTAGGAGCAAACTAGTACCCGCATTCTACGAATGTGATATCTGGATGGTGCACAGGAAAGGAATTCTGACAGCCTTCTCAAAGAGCATAGAATCATAGGCTGACTTCAGCAGCATCTCCACGAGAGTTTATCCACAAAAGGAACACTTTGAAGCTGGCTGCGAAAGCAGAGTTAGGAGCAAAGCAGTACCCGCATGGTACGAATGTGATATCTGGATGGTGCCCAGGAATGGAATTCTGGCAGAATTGTGAAAGAGCATAGAAGCACAGGCCGTCTCCTGCAGCACCTCCACGAGAGTCTATCCACAAAAGGACCACCTTGAAGCTGGCTGCGAATGCAGAGTTTAGGTTGAAAGCAGTACTCGCATGCTACGAATTTGATATCTGGAATGTGCCCAGGATAGGAATTCTGGCAGAATTCTCAAAGAGCATAGAAGCACAGGCCGTCTCCTGCAGCATCTCCACGAGAGTCTATCCACAAAAGGAACACCTTGTAGCTGCCTGCGAATGCACAGCTTAGGAGCAAACTAGACCCGCATGCTACGAATGTGAAATCTGGATGGTGCCCAGGAAAGGAATTCTGACAGCCTTCTGAAAGGGCATAGAAGCAGAGCCAGTCTCCAGCAGCATCTCCACGAGAGTCTATCCACAAAAGGAACACCTCGTAGCTACCTGCGAATGCACAGCTTAGGAGCAAGAAAGTACCCGCATTCTAAGAATGTGATATCTGGATGGTGCACAGGAAAGGAATTCTGACAGCCTTCTCAAAGAGCATAGAAGCAGAGGCTGACTTCAGCAGCATCTCCACGAGAGTCTATCCACAAAAGGAACACCTTGATACTGGCTGCGAATGCAGATCTTAGGAGGAAAGCAGTACCCGCATGCTACGAATTTATATCTGGATGGTGCCCAGGATAGGAATTCTGGCAGAATACTCAAAGAGCATAGAAGCACAGGCCGTCTCCTGCAGCATCTCCACGGGAGTCTATACACAAAAGGAACACCTTGAAGCTGGCTGCGAATGCAGAGCTTAGGTTGAAAGCAGTACCCGCATGCTACGAATGGATGGTGTACAGGAAAGGAATTCTGGCAGAATTCTCAAAGTGCATAGAAGCAGAGGCCGATTTCAGCAGCAGCTCCTCGAGAGTCTATACACAAAAGGAACACCTTGAAGCTGGCTGCGAAGGCAGAGCTTAGGAGGAAAGCAGTACCCGCATGCTACGAGTGTGATATCTGGATGGTGCCCAGGAAGGGAGTTCTGGCAGAATTCTGAAAGAGCATAGAAGAAGAGCCCATCTGCAGCAGCATCCCCACGGGAGTGTATCCACAAAAGGAACACCTTGTAGCTGCCTACTAATGCACAGCTTAGTAGCCAAGTAGTACCAGCATGCGACGAATGTGAAATCTGAATGGTGCCCAGGAAAGGAATTCTCACAGCCTTCTCAAACTGCATAGAAGCAGAGGCCGATTTCAGCAGCATCTCCATGAGAGTCTATCCATAAAAGGAACACCTTGAAGCTGGCTGCAAATACAGAGCTTAGGAGGAAAGTAGTACCCGCATGCTACGAATGTGATATCTGGATGGTGCACAGGAAAGGAAATCTGACAGCCTTCTCAAAGAGCAAAGAAGCAGAGCCCGTCTCCAGCAGCATATCCACGAGAGTCTATCCAAAAAAGGAACACGTTGTAGCTACCTGCGAATGAACAGCTTAGGGGGAAAGCAGTACCTGCATGCTATGAATGTGATATCTGGATGGTGCACAGGAAAGGAATTCTGACAGCCTTCTCAAAGAGCATAGGAGCAGAGCCGGTCGCCAGCAGCATCTCCACGAGAGTCTATCCACAAAAGGAACACCTTGTAGCTGCCTGCGAATGCACAGCTTAGGAGCAAACTAGTACCCGCATGCTACGAATGTGAAATCTGGAAGGTGCCCATTAAAGGAATTCTGACAGCCTTCTAAAACAGCATAGAAGCAGAGGTCGACTTCAGCAGCGTCTCCATGAGAGTCTATCCACAAAAGGAACACCTTGAACCTGGCTGCAAATGCTGACCTTAGGAGGAAAGCAGTCGCCGCATGCTACGAATGTGATATCTGAATGGTGCCCAGGAAAGGAATTCTGGCAGAATTCTGAAAGTCCATAGAAGCACAGGCCGTCTCCAGCAGCACCACCACGACAGTCTATCCACAAAAGGTACACCTTGAAGCTGGCTGCGAATGCAGAGCTTCGGAGGAAAGCAGTACCCGCATGCTACGAATTAGATATCTGGATGGTGCCCAGGAAAGGAATTCTGGCAGAATTCTCAAAGAGCATGGAAGCAGAGCCCGTCTCCAGCAGCATCTCCACGAGAGTCTATCCACAAAAGGAACACCTTGTAGCTGCCTGCGAATGCACAGCTTAGGAGCAAACTAGTACCCGCATTCTACGAATGTGATATCTGGATGGTGCACAGGAAAGGAATTCTGACAGCCTTCTCAAAGAGCATAGAATCATAGGCTGACTTCAGCAGCATCTCCACGAGAGTTTATCCACAAAAGGAACACTTTGAAGCTGGCTGCGAAAGCAGAGTTAGGAGCAAAGCAGTACCCGCATGGTACGAATGTGATATCTGGATGGTGCCCAGGAATGGAATTCTGGCAGAATTGTGAAAGAGCATAGAAGCACAGGCCGTCTCCTGCAGCACCTCCACGAGAGTCTATCCACAAAAGGACCACCTTGAAGCTGGCTGCGAATGCAGAGTTTAGGTTGAAAGCAGTACTCGCATGCTACGAATTTGATATCTGGAATGTGCCCAGGATAGGAATTCTGGCAGAATTCTCAAAGAGCATAGAAGCACAGGCCGTCTCCTGCAGCATCTCCACGAGAGTCTATCCACAAAAGGAACACCTTGTAGCTGCCTGCGAATGCACAGCTTAGGAGCAAACTAGACCCGCATGCTACGAATGTGAAATCTGGATGGTGCCCAGGAAAGGAATTCTGACAGCCTTCTGAAAGGGCATAGAAGCAGAGCCAGTCTCCAGCAGCATCTCCACGAGAGTCTATCCACAAAAGGAACACCTCGTAGCTACCTGTGAATGCACAGCTTAGGAGCAAGAAAGTACCCGCATTCTAAGAATGTGATATCTGGATGGTGCACAGGAAAGGAATTCTGACAGCCTTCTCAAAGAGCATAGAAGCAGAGGCTGACTTCAGCAGCATCTCCACGAGAGTCTATCCACAAAAGGAACACCTTGATACTGGCTGCGAATGCAGATCTTAGGAGGAAAGCAGTACCCGCATGCTACGAATTTATATCTGGATGGTGCCCAGGATAGGAATTCTGGCAGAATACTCAAAGAGCATAGAAGCACAGGCCGTCTCCTGCAGCATCTCCACGGGAGTCTATACACAAAAGGAACACCTTGAAGCTGGCTGCGAATGCAGAGCTTAGGTTGAAAGCAGTACCCGCATGCTACGAATGGATGGTGTACAGGAAAGGAATTCTGGCAGAATTCTCAAAGTGCATAGAAGCAGAGGCCGATTTCAGCAGCAGCTCCTCGAGAGTCTATACACAAAAGGAACACCTTGAAGCTGGCTGCGAAGGCAGAGCTTAGGAGGAAAGCAGTACCCGCATGCTACGAGTGTGATATCTGGATGGTGCCCAGGAAGGGAGTTCTGGCAGAATTCTGAAAGAGCATAGAAGAAGAGCCCATCTCCAGCAGCATCCCCACGGGAGTGTATCCACAAAAGGAACACCTTGTAGCTGCCTACTAATGCACAGCTTAGTAGCCAAGTAGTACCAGCATGCGACGAATGTGAAATCTGAATGGTGCCCAGGAAAGGAATTCTCACAGCCTTCTCAAACTGCATAGAAGCAGAGGCCGATTTCAGCAGCATCTCCATGAGAGTCTATCCATAAAAGGAACACCTTGAAGCTGGCTGCAAATACAGAGCTTAGGAGGAAAGTAGTACCCGCATGCTACGAATGTGATATCTGGATGGTGCACAGGAAAGGAAATCTGACAGCCTTCTCAAAGAGCAAAGAAGCAGAGCCCGTCTCCAGCAGCATATCCACGAGAGTCTATCCAAAAAAGGAACACGTTGTAGCTACCTGCGAATGAACAGCTTAGGGGGAAAGCAGTACCTGCATGCTATGAATGTGATATCTGGATGGTGCACAGGAAAGGAATTCTGACAGCCTTCTCAAAGAGCATAGGAGCAGAGCCGGTCGCCAGCAGCATCTCCACGAGAGTCTATCCACAAAAGGAACACCTTGTAGCTGCCTGCGAATGCACAGCTTAGGAGCAAACTAGTACCCGCATGCTACGAATGTGAAATCTGGAAGGTGCCCATTAAAGGAATTCTGACAGCCTTCTAAAACAGCATAGAAGCAGAGGTCGACTTCAGCAGCGTCTCCATGAGAGTCTATCCACAAAAGGAACACCTTGAACCTGGCTGCAAATGCTGACCTTAGGAGGAAAGCAGTCGCCGCATGCTACGAATGTGATATCTGAATGGTGCCCAGGAAAGGAATTCTGGCAGAATTCTGAAAGTCCATAGAAGCACAGGCCGTCTCCAGCAGCACCACCACGACAGTCTATCCACAAAAGGTACACCTTGAAGCTGGCTGCGAATGCAGAGCTTCGGAGGAAAGCAGTACCCGCATGCTACGAATTAGATATCTGGATGGTGCCCAGGAAAGGAATTCTGGCAGAATTCTCAAAGAGCATGGAAGCAGAGCCCGTCTCCAGCAGCATCTCCACGAGAGTCTATCCACAAAAGGAACACCTTGTAGCTGCCTGCGAATGCACAGCTTAGGAGCAAACTAGTACCCGCATTCTACGAATGTGATATCTGGATGGTGCACAGGAAAGGAATTCTGACAGCCTTCTCAAAGAGCATAGAATCATAGGCTGACTTCAGCAGCATCTCCACGAGAGTTTATCCACAAAAGGAACACTTTGAAGCTGGCTGCGAAAGCAGAGTTAGGAGCAAAGCAGTACCCGCATGGTACGAATGTGATATCTGGATGGTGCCCAGGAATGGAATTCTGGCAGAATTGTGAAAGAGCATAGAAGCACAGGCCGTCTCCTGCAGCACCTCCACGAGAGTCTATCCACAAAAGGACCACCTTGAAGCTGGCTGCGAATGCAGAGTTTAGGTTGAAAGCAGTACTCGCATGCTACGAATTTGATATCTGGAATGTGCCCAGGATAGGAATTCTGGCAGAATTCTCAAAGAGCATAGAAGCACAGGCCGTCTCCTGCAGCATCTCCACGAGAGTCTATCCACAAAAGGAACACCTTGTAGCTGCCTGCGAATGCACAGCTTAGGAGCAAACTAGACCCGCATGCTACGAATGTGAAATCTGGATGGTGCCCAGGAAAGGAATTCTGACAGCCTTCTGAAAGGGCATAGAAGCAGAGCCAGTCTCCAGCAGCATCTCCACGAGAGTCTATCCACAAAAGGAACACCTCGTAGCTACCTGCGAATGCACAGCTTAGGAGCAAGAAAGTACCCGCATTCTAAGAATGTGATATCTGGATGGTGCACAGGAAAGGAATTCTGACAGCCTTCTCAAAGAGCATAGAAGCAGAGGCTGACTTCAGCAGCATCTCCACGAGAGTCTATCCACAAAAGGAACACCTTGATACTGGCTGCGAATGCAGATCTTAGGAGGAAAGCAGTACCCGCATGCTACGAATTTATATCTGGATGGTGCCCAGGATAGGAATTCTGGCAGAATACTCAAAGAGCATAGAAGCACAGGCCGTCTCCTGCAGCATCTCCACGGGAGTCTATACACAAAAGGAACACCTTGAAGCTGGCTGCGAATGCAGAGCTTAGGTTGAAAGCAGTACCCGCATGCTACGAATGGATGGTGTACAGGAAAGGAATTCTGGCAGAATTCTCAAAGTGCATAGAAGCAGAGGCCGATTTCAGCAGCAGCTCCTCGAGAGTCTATACACAAAAGGAACACCTTGAAGCTGGCTGCGAAGGCAGAGCTTAGGAGGAAAGCAGTACCCGCATGCTACGAGTGTGATATCTGGATGGTGCCCAGGAAGGGAGTTCTGGCAGAATTCTGAAAGAGCATAGAAGAAGAGCCCATCTCCAGCAGCATCCCCACGGGAGTGTATCCACAAAAGGAACACCTTGTAGCTGCCTACTAATGCACAGCTTAGTAGCCAAGTAGTACCAGCATGCGACGAATGTGAAATCTGAATGGTGCCCAGGAAAGGAATTCTCACAGCCTTCTCAAACTGCATAGAAGCAGAGGCCGATTTCAGCAGCATCTCCATGAGAGTCTATCCATAAAAGGAACACCTTGAAGCTGGCTGCAAATACAGAGCTTAGGAGGAAAGTAGTACCCGCATGCTACGAATGTGATATCTGGATGGTGCACAGGAAAGGAAATCTGACAGCCTTCTCAAAGAGCAAAGAAGCAGAGCCCGTCTCCAGCAGCATATCCACGAGAGTCTATCCAAAAAAGGAACACGTTGTAGCTACCTGCGAATGAACAGCTTAGGGGGAAAGCAGTACCTGCATGCTATGAATGTGATATCTGGATGGTGCACAGGAAAGGAATTCTGACAGCCTTCTCAAAGAGCATAGGAGCAGAGCCGGTCGCCAGCAGCATCTCCACGAGAGTCTATCCACAAAAGGAACACCTTGTAGCTGCCTGCGAATGCACAGCTTAGGAGCAAACTAGTACCCGCATGCTACGAATGTGAAATCTGGAAGGTGCCCATTAAAGGAATTCTGACAGCCTTCTAAAACAGCATAGAAGCAGAGGTCGACTTCAGCAGCGTCTCCATGAGAGTCTATCCACAAAAGGAACACCTTGAACCTGGCTGCAAATGCTGACCTTAGGAGGAAAGCAGTCGCCGCATGCTACGAATGTGATATCTGAATGGTGCCCAGGAAAGGAATTCTGGCAGAATTCTGAAAGTCCATAGAAGCACAGGCCGTCTCCAGCAGCACCACCACGACAGTCTATCCACAAAAGGTACACCTTGAAGCTGGCTGCGAATGCAGAGCTTCGGAGGAAAGCAGTACCCGCATGCTACGAATTAGATATCTGGATGGTGCCCAGGAAAGGAATTCTGGCAGAATTCTCAAAGAGCATGGAAGCAGAGCCCGTCTCCAGCAGCATCTCCACGAGAGTCTATCCACAAAAGGAACACCTTGTAGCTGCCTGCGAATGCACAGCTTAGGAGCAAACTAGTACCCGCATTCTACGAATGTGATATCTGGATGGTGCACAGGAAAGGAATTCTGACAGCCTTCTCAAAGAGCATAGAATCATAGGCTGACTTCAGCAGCATCTCCACGAGAGTTTATCCACAAAAGGAACACTTTGAAGCTGGCTGCGAAAGCAGAGTTAGGAGCAAAGCAGTACCCGCATGGTACGAATGTGATATCTGGATGGTGCCCAGGAATGGAATTCTGGCAGAATTGTGAAAGAGCATAGAAGCACAGGCCGTCTCCTGCAGCACCTCCACGAGAGTCTATCCACAAAAGGACCACCTTGAAGCTGGCTGCGAATGCAGAGTTTAGGTTGAAAGCAGTACTCGCATGCTACGAATTTGATATCTGGAATGTGCCCAGGATAGGAATTCTGGCAGAATTCTCAAAGAGCATAGAAGCACAGGCCGTCTCCTGCAGCATCTCCACGAGAGTCTATCCACAAAAGGAACACCTTGTAGCTGCCTGCGAATGCACAGCTTAGGAGCAAACTAGACCCGCATGCTACGAATGTGAAATCTGGATGGTGCCCAGGAAAGGAATTCTGACAGCCTTCTGAAAGGGCATAGAAGCAGAGCCAGTCTCCAGCAGCATCTCCACGAGAGTCTATCCACAAAAGGAACACCTCGTAGCTACCTGTGAATGCACAGCTTAGGAGCAAGAAAGTACCCGCATTCTAAGAATGTGATATCTGGATGGTGCACAGGAAAGGAATTCTGACAGCCTTCTCAAAGAGCATAGAAGCAGAGGCTGACTTCAGCAGCATCTCCACGAGAGTCTATCCACAAAAGGAACACCTTGATACTGGCTGCGAATGCAGATCTTAGGAGGAAAGCAGTACCCGCATGCTACGAATTTATATCTGGATGGTGCCCAGGATAGGAATTCTGGCAGAATACTCAAAGAGCATAGAAGCACAGGCCGTCTCCTGCAGCATCTCCACGGGAGTCTATACACAAAAGGAACACCTTGAAGCTGGCTGCAAATACAGAGCTTAGGAGGAAAGTAGTACCCGCATGCTACGAATGTGATATCTGGATGGTGCACAGGAAAGGAAATCTGACAGCCTTCTCAAAGAGCAAAGAAGCAGAGCCCGTCTCCAGCAGCATATCCACGAGAGTCTATCCAAAAAAGGAACACGTTGTAGCTACCTGCGAATGAACAGCTTAGGGGGAAAGCAGTACCTGCATGCTATGAATGTGATATCTGGATGGTGCACAGGAAAGGAATTCTGACAGCCTTCTCAAAGAGCATAGGAGCAGAGCCGGTCGCCAGCAGCATCTCCACGAGAGTCTATCCACAAAAGGAACACCTTGTAGCTGCCTGCGAATGCACAGCTTAGGAGCAAACTAGTACCCGCATGCTACGAATGTGAAATCTGGAAGGTGCCCATTAAAGGAATTCTGACAGCCTTCTAAAACAGCATAGAAGCAGAGGTCGACTTCAGCAGCGTCTCCATGAGAGTCTATCCACAAAAGGAACACCTTGAACCTGGCTGCAAATGCTGACCTTAGGAGGAAAGCAGTCGCCGCATGCTACGAATGTGATATCTGAATGGTGCCCAGGAAAGGAATTCTGGCAGAATTCTGAAAGTCCATAGAAGCACAGGCCGTCTCCAGCAGCACCACCACGACAGTCTATCCACAAAAGGTACACCTTGAAGCTGGCTGCGAATGCAGAGCTTCGGAGGAAAGCAGTACCCGCATGCTACGAATTAGATATCTGGATGGTGCCCAGGAAAGGAATTCTGGCAGAATTCTCAAAGAGCATGGAAGCAGAGCCCGTCTCCAGCAGCATCTCCACGAGAGTCTATCCACAAAAGGAACACCTTGTAGCTGCCTGCGAATGCACAGCTTAGGAGCAAACTAGTACCCGCATTCTACGAATGTGATATCTGGATGGTGCACAGGAAAGGAATTCTGACAGCCTTCTCAAAGAGCATAGAATCATAGGCTGACTTCAGCAGCATCTCCACGAGAGTTTATCCACAAAAGGAACACTTTGAAGCTGGCTGCGAAAGCAGAGTTAGGAGCAAAGCAGTACCCGCATGGTACGAATGTGATATCTGGATGGTGCCCAGGAATGGAATTCTGGCAGAATTGTGAAAGAGCATAGAAGCACAGGCCGTCTCCTGCAGCACCTCCACGAGAGTCTATCCACAAAAGGACCACCTTGAAGCTGGCTGCGAATGCAGAGTTTAGGTTGAAAGCAGTACTCGCATGCTACGAATTTGATATCTGGAATGTGCCCAGGATAGGAATTCTGGCAGAATTCTCAAAGAGCATAGAAGCACAGGCCGTCTCCTGCAGCATCTCCACGAGAGTCTATCCACAAAAGGAACACCTTGTAGCTGCCTGCGAATGCACAGCTTAGGAGCAAACTAGACCCGCATGCTACGAATGTGAAATCTGGATGGTGCCCAGGAAAGGAATTCTGACAGCCTTCTGAAAGGGCATAGAAGCAGAGCCAGTCTCCAGCAGCATCTCCACGAGAGTCTATCCACAAAAGGAACACCTCGTAGCTACCTGTGAATGCACAGCTTAGGAGCAAGAAAGTACCCGCATTCTAAGAATGTGATATCTGGATGGTGCACAGGAAAGGAATTCTGACAGCCTTCTCAAAGAGCATAGAAGCAGAGGCTGACTTCAGCAGCATCTCCACGAGAGTCTATCCACAAAAGGAACACCTTGATACTGGCTGCGAATGCAGATCTTAGGAGGAAAGCAGTACCCGCATGCTACGAATTTATATCTGGATGGTGCCCAGGATAGGAATTCTGGCAGAATACTCAAAGAGCATAGAAGCACAGGCCGTCTCCTGCAGCATCTCCACGGGAGTCTATACACAAAAGGAACACCTTGAAGCTGGCTGCGAATGCAGAGCTTAGGTTGAAAGCAGTACCCGCATGCTACGAATGGATGGTGTACAGGAAAGGAATTCTGGCAGAATTCTCAAAGTGCATAGAAGCAGAGGCCGATTTCAGCAGCAGCTCCTCGAGAGTCTATACACAAAAGGAACACCTTGAAGCTGGCTGCGAAGGCAGAGCTTAGGAGGAAAGCAGTACCCGCATGCTACGAGTGTGATATCTGGATGGTGCCCAGGAAGGGAGTTCTGGCAGAATTCTGAAAGAGCATAGAAGAAGAGCCCATCTCCAGCAGCATCCCCACGGGAGTGTATCCACAAAAGGAACACCTTGTAGCTGCCTACTAATGCACAGCTTAGTAGCCAAGTAGTACCAGCATGCGACGAATGTGAAATCTGAATGGTGCCCAGGAAAGGAATTCTCACAGCCTTCTCAAACTGCATAGAAGCAGAGGCCGATTTCAGCAGCATCTCCATGAGAGTCTATCCATAAAAGGAACACCTTGAAGCTGGCTGCAAATACAGAGCTTAGGAGGAAAGTAGTACCCGCATGCTACGAATGTGATATCTGGATGGTGCACAGGAAAGGAAATCTGACAGCCTTCTCAAAGAGCAAAGAAGCAGAGCCCGTCTCCAGCAGCATATCCACGAGAGTCTATCCAAAAAAGGAACACGTTGTAGCTACCTGCGAATGAACAGCTTAGGGGGAAAGCAGTACCTGCATGCTATGAATGTGATATCTGGATGGTGCACAGGAAAGGAATTCTGACAGCCTTCTCAAAGAGCATAGGAGCAGAGCCGGTCGCCAGCAGCATCTCCACGAGAGTCTATCCACAAAAGGAACACCTTGTAGCTGCCTGCGAATGCACAGCTTAGGAGCAAACTAGTACCCGCATGCTACGAATGTGAAATCTGGAAGGTGCCCATTAAAGGAATTCTGACAGCCTTCTAAAACAGCATAGAAGCAGAGGTCGACTTCAGCAGCGTCTCCATGAGAGTCTATCCACAAAAGGAACACCTTGAACCTGGCTGCAAATGCTGACCTTAGGAGGAAAGCAGTCGCCGCATGCTACGAATGTGATATCTGAATGGTGCCCAGGAAAGGAATTCTGGCAGAATTCTGAAAGTCCATAGAAGCACAGGCCGTCTCCAGCAGCACCACCACGACAGTCTATCCACAAAAGGTACACCTTGAAGCTGGCTGCGAATGCAGAGCTTCGGAGGAAAGCAGTACCCGCATGCTACGAATTAGATATCTGGATGGTGCCCAGGAAAGGAATTCTGGCAGAATTCTCAAAGAGCATGGAAGCAGAGCCCGTCTCCAGCAGCATCTCCACGAGAGTCTATCCACAAAAGGAACACCTTGTAGCTGCCTGCGAATGCACAGCTTAGGAGCAAACTAGTACCCGCATTCTACGAATGTGATATCTGGATGGTGCACAGGAAAGGAATTCTGACAGCCTTCTCAAAGAGCATAGAATCATAGGCTGACTTCAGCAGCATCTCCACGAGAGTTTATCCACAAAAGGAACACTTTGAAGCTGGCTGCGAAAGCAGAGTTAGGAGCAAAGCAGTACCCGCATGGTACGAATGTGATATCTGGATGGTGCCCAGGAATGGAATTCTGGCAGAATTGTGAAAGAGCATAGAAGCACAGGCCGTCTCCTGCAGCACCTCCACGAGAGTCTATCCACAAAAGGACCACCTTGAAGCTGGCTGCGAATGCAGAGTTTAGGTTGAAAGCAGTACTCGCATGCTACGAATTTGATATCTGGAATGTGCCCAGGATAGGAATTCTGGCAGAATTCTCAAAGAGCATAGAAGCACAGGCCGTCTCCTGCAGCATCTCCACGAGAGTCTATCCACAAAAGGAACACCTTGTAGCTGCCTGCGAATGCACAGCTTAGGAGCAAACTAGACCCGCATGCTACGAATGTGAAATCTGGATGGTGCCCAGGAAAGGAATTCTGACAGCCTTCTGAAAGGGCATAGAAGCAGAGCCAGTCTCCAGCAGCATCTCCACGAGAGTCTATCCACAAAAGGAACACCTCGTAGCTACCTGCGAATGCACAGCTTAGGAGCAAGAAAGTACCCGCATTCTAAGAATGTGATATCTGGATGGTGCACAGGAAAGGAATTCTGACAGCCTTCTCAAAGAGCATAGAAGCAGAGGCTGACTTCAGCAGCATCTCCACGAGAGTCTATCCACAAAAGGAACACCTTGATACTGGCTGCGAATGCAGATCTTAGGAGGAAAGCAGTACCCGCATGCTACGAATTTATATCTGGATGGTGCCCAGGATAGGAATTCTGGCAGAATACTCAAAGAGCATAGAAGCACAGGCCGTCTCCTGCAGCATCTCCACGGGAGTCTATACACAAAAGGAACACCTTGAAGCTGGCTGCGAATGCAGAGCTTAGGTTGAAAGCAGTACCCGCATGCTACGAATGGATGGTGTACAGGAAAGGAATTCTGGCAGAATTCTCAAAGTGCATAGAAGCAGAGGCCGATTTCAGCAGCAGCTCCTCGAGAGTCTATACACAAAAGGAACACCTTGAAGCTGGCTGCGAAGGCAGAGCTTAGGAGGAAAGCAGTACCCGCATGCTACGAGTGTGATATCTGGATGGTGCCCAGGAAGGGAGTTCTGGCAGAATTCTGAAAGAGCATAGAAGAAGAGCCCATCTCCAGCAGCATCCCCACGGGAGTGTATCCACAAAAGGAACACCTTGTAGCTGCCTACTAATGCACAGCTTAGTAGCCAAGTAGTACCAGCATGCGACGAATGTGAAATCTGAATGGTGCCCAGGAAAGGAATTCTCACAGCCTTCTCAAACTGCATAGAAGCAGAGGCCGATTTCAGCAGCATCTCCATGAGAGTCTATCCATAAAAGGAACACCTTGAAGCTGGCTGCAAATACAGAGCTTAGGAGGAAAGTAGTACCCGCATGCTACGAATGTGATATCTGGATGGTGCACAGGAAAGGAAATCTGACAGCCTTCTCAAAGAGCAAAGAAGCAGAGCCCGTCTCCAGCAGCATATCCACGAGAGTCTATCCAAAAAAGGAACACGTTGTAGCTACCTGCGAATGAACAGCTTAGGGGGAAAGCAGTACCTGCATGCTATGAATGTGATATCTGGATGGTGCACAGGAAAGGAATTCTGACAGCCTTCTCAAAGAGCATAGGAGCAGAGCCGGTCGCCAGCAGCATCTCCACGAGAGTCTATCCACAAAAGGAACACCTTGTAGCTGCCTGCGAATGCACAGCTTAGGAGCAAACTAGTACCCGCATGCTACGAATGTGAAATCTGGAAGGTGCCCATTAAAGGAATTCTGACAGCCTTCTAAAACAGCATAGAAGCAGAGGTCGACTTCAGCAGCGTCTCCATGAGAGTCTATCCACAAAAGGAACACCTTGAACCTGGCTGCAAATGCTGACCTTAGGAGGAAAGCAGTCGCCGCATGCTACGAATGTGATATCTGAATGGTGCCCAGGAAAGGAATTCTGGCAGAATTCTGAAAGTCCATAGAAGCACAGGCCGTCTCCAGCAGCACCACCACGACAGTCTATCCACAAAAGGTACACCTTGAAGCTGGCTGCGAATGCAGAGCTTCGGAGGAAAGCAGTACCCGCATGCTACGAATTAGATATCTGGATGGTGCCCAGGAAAGGAATTCTGGCAGAATTCTCAAAGAGCATGGAAGCAGAGCCCGTCTCCAGCAGCATCTCCACGAGAGTCTATCCACAAAAGGAACACCTTGTAGCTGCCTGCGAATGCACAGCTTAGGAGCAAACTAGTACCCGCATTCTACGAATGTGATATCTGGATGGTGCACAGGAAAGGAATTCTGACAGCCTTCTCAAAGAGCATAGAATCATAGGCTGACTTCAGCAGCATCTCCACGAGAGTTTATCCACAAAAGGAACACTTTGAAGCTGGCTGCGAAAGCAGAGTTAGGAGCAAAGCAGTACCCGCATGGTACGAATGTGATATCTGGATGGTGCCCAGGAATGGAATTCTGGCAGAATTGTGAAAGAGCATAGAAGCACAGGCCGTCTCCTGCAGCACCTCCACGAGAGTCTATCCACAAAAGGACCACCTTGAAGCTGGCTGCGAATGCAGAGTTTAGGTTGAAAGCAGTACTCGCATGCTACGAATTTGATATCTGGAATGTGCCCAGGATAGGAATTCTGGCAGAATTCTCAAAGAGCATAGAAGCACAGGCCGTCTCCTGCAGCATCTCCACGAGAGTCTATCCACAAAAGGAACACCTTGTAGCTGCCTGCGAATGCACAGCTTAGGAGCAAACTAGACCCGCATGCTACGAATGTGAAATCTGGATGGTGCCCAGGAAAGGAATTCTGACAGCCTTCTGAAAGGGCATAGAAGCAGAGCCAGTCTCCAGCAGCATCTCCACGAGAGTCTATCCACAAAAGGAACACCTCGTAGCTACCTGTGAATGCACAGCTTAGGAGCAAGAAAGTACCCGCATTCTAAGAATGTGATATCTGGATGGTGCACAGGAAAGGAATTCTGACAGCCTTCTCAAAGAGCATAGAAGCAGAGGCTGACTTCAGCAGCATCTCCACGAGAGTCTATCCACAAAAGGAACACCTTGATACTGGCTGCGAATGCAGATCTTAGGAGGAAAGCAGTACCCGCATGCTACGAATTTATATCTGGATGGTGCCCAGGATAGGAATTCTGGCAGAATACTCAAAGAGCATAGAAGCACAGGCCGTCTCCTGCAGCATCTCCACGGGAGTCTATACACAAAAGGAACACCTTGAAGCTGGCTGCGAATGCAGAGCTTAGGTTGAAAGCAGTACCCGCATGCTACGAATGGATGGTGTACAGGAAAGGAATTCTGGCAGAATTCTCAAAGTGCATAGAAGCAGAGGCCGATTTCAGCAGCAGCTCCTCGAGAGTCTATACACAAAAGGAACACCTTGAAGCTGGCTGCGAAGGCAGAGCTTAGGAGGAAAGCAGTACCCGCATGCTACGAGTGTGATATCTGGATGGTGCCCAGGAAGGGAGTTCTGGCAGAATTCTGAAAGAGCATAGAAGAAGAGCCCATCTGCAGCAGCATCCCCACGGGAGTGTATCCACAAAAGGAACACCTTGTAGCTGCCTACTAATGCACAGCTTAGTAGCCAAGTAGTACCAGCATGCGACGAATGTGAAATCTGAATGGTGCCCAGGAAAGGAATTCTCACAGCCTTCTCAAACTGCATAGAAGCAGAGGCCGATTTCAGCAGCATCTCCATGAGAGTCTATCCATAAAAGGAACACCTTGAAGCTGGCTGCAAATACAGAGCTTAGGAGGAAAGTAGTACCCGCATGCTACGAATGTGATATCTGGATGGTGCACAGGAAAGGAAATCTGACAGCCTTCTCAAAGAGCAAAGAAGCAGAGCCCGTCTCCAGCAGCATATCCACGAGAGTCTATCCAAAAAAGGAACACGTTGTAGCTACCTGCGAATGAACAGCTTAGGGGGAAAGCAGTACCTGCATGCTATGAATGTGATATCTGGATGGTGCACAGGAAAGGAATTCTGACAGCCTTCTCAAAGAGCATAGGAGCAGAGCCGGTCGCCAGCAGCATCTCCACGAGAGTCTATCCACAAAAGGAACACCTTGTAGCTGCCTGCGAATGCACAGCTTAGGAGCAAACTAGTACCCGCATGCTACGAATGTGAAATCTGGAAGGTGCCCATTAAAGGAATTCTGACAGCCTTCTAAAACAGCATAGAAGCAGAGGTCGACTTCAGCAGCGTCTCCATGAGAGTCTATCCACAAAAGGAACACCTTGAACCTGGCTGCAAATGCTGACCTTAGGAGGAAAGCAGTCGCCGCATGCTACGAATGTGATATCTGAATGGTGCCCAGGAAAGGAATTCTGGCAGAATTCTGAAAGTCCATAGAAGCACAGGCCGTCTCCAGCAGCACCACCACGACAGTCTATCCACAAAAGGTACACCTTGAAGCTGGCTGCGAATGCAGAGCTTCGGAGGAAAGCAGTACCCGCATGCTACGAATTAGATATCTGGATGGTGCCCAGGAAAGGAATTCTGGCAGAATTCTCAAAGAGCATGGAAGCAGAGCCCGTCTCCAGCAGCATCTCCACGAGAGTCTATCCACAAAAGGAACACCTTGTAGCTGCCTGCGAATGCACAGCTTAGGAGCAAACTAGTACCCGCATTCTACGAATGTGATATCTGGATGGTGCACAGGAAAGGAATTCTGACAGCCTTCTCAAAGAGCATAGAATCATAGGCTGACTTCAGCAGCATCTCCACGAGAGTTTATCCACAAAAGGAACACTTTGAAGCTGGCTGCGAAAGCAGAGTTAGGAGCAAAGCAGTACCCGCATGGTACGAATGTGATATCTGGATGGTGCCCAGGAATGGAATTCTGGCAGAATTGTGAAAGAGCATAGAAGCACAGGCCGTCTCCTGCAGCATCTCCACGAGAGTCTATCCACAAAAGGACCACCTTGAAGCTGGCTGCGAATGCAGAGGTTAGGTTGAAAGCAGTACCCGCATGCTACGAATTTATATCTGGATGGTGCCCAGGATAGGAATTCTGGCAGAATTCTCAAAGAGCATAGAAGCACAGGCCGTCTCCTGCAGCATCTCCACGAGAGTCTATCCACAAAAGGAACACCTTGTAGCTGCCTGCGAATGCAGAGCTTAGTAGGAAAGCAGTAACCGCATGCTACGAATGTGATATCTGGATGGTGCAGACGAATGGAATTCTGGCAGAATTCTGAAAGAGACGAGAAGCACAGGCCGTCTCCAGCAGCAACTCCACGAGAGTCTATCCACAAAAGGAATGCCTTGAAGCTGGTTGCGAATGCAGTGCTTAGGAGGAAATCAGTACCCGCATGCTACGAATTTATATCTGGATGGTGCCCAGGATAGCAATTCTGGCAGAATTCTCAAAGAGCATAGAAGCACAGGCCGTCTCCTGCAGCATCTCCACGAGAGTCTATCCACAAAAGGAACACCTTGAAGCTGGCTGCGAATGCAGAGCTTAGGTTGAAACCAGTACCCGCATGCTACGAATGTGATATCTGGATGGTGCACAGGAAAGGAATTCTGGCAGAATTCTGAAAGAGCATAGAAGCAGAGACCGTCTCCAGCAGCATCTCCAACAGAGTCTATCCACAAAAGGAACACCTTGTAGCTGCCTGCGAATGCAGAGCTTAGTAGGAAAGCAGTACCCGCATGCTACGAATGTGATATCTGGATTGTGCCCACGAATGGAATTCTGGCAGAATTCTGAAAGAGAAGAGAAGCACAGGCCGTCTCCAGCAGCACCTCCACGAGAGTCTATCCACAATAGGAATGCCTTGAAGCTGGTTGCGAATGCAGTGCTTAGGAGGAAAGCAATACCTGCATGCTACGAATGTGATATCTGGATGGTGCCCAGGAAAGGAATTCTGGCAGAATTCTCAAAGTTCATGGAAGCAGAGGCCGATTTCAGCAGCATCTCCTCGAGAGTCTATACACAAAAGGAACACCTTGAAGCTGGTTGCGAAGGCAGAGCTTAGGAGGAAAGCAGTACCCGCATGCTACGAATTTGATATCTGGAAAGTGCCCAGGATAGGAATTCTGGTAGAATTCTCAAAGAGCATAGAAGCACAGGCCGTCTCCTGCAGCATCTCCACAAGAGTCTATCCACAAAAGGAACACCTTGTAGCTGCCTGAGAATGCACAGCTTAGGAGCAAACTAGTACCCGCATGATACGAATGTGAAATCTGGATGGTGCCCAGGAAAGGAATTCTGACAGCCTTCTGAAAGGGCATAGAAGCAGAGCCCGTCTCCAGCAGCATCTCCACGAGAGTCTATCCACAAAAGGAACACCTCGTAGCTGCCTGCGAATGCAGATCTTAGGAGGAAAGCAGTACCCGCATGCTACGAATTTATATCTGGATGGTGCCCAGGATAGGAATTCTGGCAGATTTCTGAAAGAGCATAGAAGCACAGGCCGTCTCCTGCAGCATCTCCACGGGAGTCTATCCACAAAAGGAACACCTTGAAGCTGGCTGCGAATGCAGAGCTTAGGTTGAAAGAAGTACCCGCATGCTACGAATGGATGGTGCACAGGAAAGGAATTCTGGCAGAATTCTCAAAGTGCATAGAAGCAGAGGCCGATTTCAGCAGCAGCTCCTCGAGAGTCTATACACAAAAGGAACACCTTGAAGCTGGCTGCGAAGGCAGAGCTTAGGAGGAAAGCAGTACCCGCATGCTACGAGTGTGATATCTGGATGGTGCCCAGGAAGGGAGTTCTGGCAGAATTCTGAAAGAGCATAGAAGAAGAGCCCATCTCCAGCAGCATCCCCACGGGAGTGTATCCACAAAAGGAACACCTTGTAGCTGCCTACTAATGCACAGCTTAGTAGCCAAGTAGTACCAGCATGCGACGAATGTGAAATCTGAATGGTGCCCAGGAAAGGAATTCTCACAGCCTTCTCAAACTGCATAGAAGCAGAGGCCGATTTCAGCAGCATCTCCATGAGAGTCTATCCATAAAAGGAACACCTTGAAGCTGGCTGCAAATACAGAGCTTAGGAGGAAAGTAGTACCCGCATGCTACAAATGTGATATCTGGATGGTGCACAGGAAAGGAAATCTGACAGCCTTCTCAAAGAGCAAAGAAGCAGAGCCCGTCTCCAGCAGCATATCCACGAGAGTCTATCCAAAAAAGGAACACGTTGTAGCTACCTGCGAATGAACAGCTTAGGGGGAAAGCAGTACCTGCATGCTATGAATGTGATATCTGGATGGTGCACAGGAAAGGAATTCTGACAGCCTTCTCAAAGAGCATAGGAGCAGAGCCGGTCGCCAGCAGCATCTCCACGAGAGTCTATCCACAAAAGGAACACCTTGTAGCTGCCTGCGAATGCACAGCTTAGGAGCAAACTAGTACCCGCATGCTACGAATGTGAAATCTGGAAGGTGCCCATTAAAGGAATTCTGACAGCCTTCTAAAACAGCATAGAAGCAGAGGTCGACTTCAGCAGCGTCTCCATGAGAGTCTATCCACAAAAGGAACACCTTGAACCTGGCTGCAAATGCTGACCTTAGGAGGAAAGCAGTCGCCGCATGCTACGAATGTGATATCTGAATGGTGCCCAGGAAAGGAATTCTGGCAGAATTCTGAAAGTCCATAGAAGCACAGGCCGTCTCCAGCAGCACCACCACGACAGTCTATCCACAAAAGGTACACCTTGAAGCTGGCTGCGAATGCAGAGCTTCGGAGGAAAGCAGTACCCGCATGCTACGAATTAGATATCTGGATGGTGCCCAGGAAAGGAATTCTGGCAGAATTCTCAAAGAGCATGGAAGCAGAGCCCGTCTCCAGCAGCATCTCCACGAGAGTCTATCCACAAAAGGAACACCTTGTAGCTGCCTGCGAATGCACAGCTTAGGAGCAAACTAGTACCCGCATTCTACGAATGTGATATCTGGATGGTGCACAGGAAAGGAATTCTGACAGCCTTCTCAAAGAGCATAGAATCATAGGCTGACTTCAGCAGCATCTCCACGAGAGTTTATCCACAAAAGGAACACTTTGAAGCTGGCTGCGAAAGCAGAGTTAGGAGCAAAGCAGTACCCGCATGGTACGAATGTGATATCTGGATGGTGCCCAGGAATGGAATTCTGGCAGAATTGTGAAAGAGCATAGAAGCACAGGCCGTCTCCTGCAGCACCTCCACGAGAGTCTATCCACAAAAGGACCACCTTGAAGCTGGCTGCGAATGCAGAGTTTAGGTTGAAAGCAGTACTCGCATGCTACGAATTTGATATCTGGAATGTGCCCAGGATAGGAATTCTGGCAGAATTCTCAAAGAGCATAGAAGCACAGGCCGTCTCCTGCAGCATCTCCACGAGAGTCTATCCACAAAAGGAACACCTTGTAGCTGCCTGCGAATGCACAGCTTAGGAGCAAACTAGACCCGCATGCTACGAATGTGAAATCTGGATGGTGCCCAGGAAAGGAATTCTGACAGCCTTCTGAAAGGGCATAGAAGCAGAGCCAGTCTCCAGCAGCATCTCCACGAGAGTCTATCCACAAAAGGAACACCTCGTAGCTACCTGCGAATGCACAGCTTAGGAGCAAGAAAGTACCCGCATTCTAAGAATGTGATATCTGGATGGTGCACAGGAAAGGAATTCTGACAGCCTTCTCAAAGAGCATAGAAGCAGAGGCTGACTTCAGCAGCATCTCCACGAGAGTCTATCCACAAAAGGAACACCTTGATACTGGCTGCGAATGCAGATCTTAGGAGGAAAGCAGTACCCGCATGCTACGAATTTATATCTGGATGGTGCCCAGGATAGGAATTCTGGCAGAATACTCAAAGAGCATAGAAGCACAGGCCGTCTCCTGCAGCATCTCCACGGGAGTCTATACACAAAAGGAACACCTTGAAGCTGGCTGCGAATGCAGAGCTTAGGTTGAAAGCAGTACCCGCATGCTACGAATGGATGGTGTACAGGAAAGGAATTCTGGCAGAATTCTCAAAGTGCATAGAAGCAGAGGCCGATTTCAGCAGCAGCTCCTCGAGAGTCTATACACAAAAGGAACACCTTGAAGCTGGCTGCGAAGGCAGAGCTTAGGAGGAAAGCAGTACCCGCATGCTACGAGTGTGATATCTGGATGGTGCCCAGGAAGGGAGTTCTGGCAGAATTCTGAAAGAGCATAGAAGAAGAGCCCATCTGCAGCAGCATCCCCACGGGAGTGTATCCACAAAAGGAACACCTTGTAGCTGCCTACTAATGCACAGCTTAGTAGCCAAGTAGTACCAGCATGCGACGAATGTGAAATCTGAATGGTGCCCAGGAAAGGAATTCTCACAGCCTTCTCAAACTGCATAGAAGCAGAGGCCGATTTCAGCAGCATCTCCATGAGAGTCTATCCATAAAAGGAACACCTTGAAGCTGGCTGCAAATACAGAGCTTAGGAGGAAAGTAGTACCCGCATGCTACGAATGTGATATCTGGATGGTGCACAGGAAAGGAAATCTGACAGCCTTCTCAAAGAGCAAAGAAGCAGAGCCCGTCTCCAGCAGCATATCCACGAGAGTCTATCCAAAAAAGGAACACGTTGTAGCTACCTGCGAATGAACAGCTTAGGGGGAAAGCAGTACCTGCATGCTATGAATGTGATATCTGGATGGTGCACAGGAAAGGAATTCTGACAGCCTTCTCAAAGAGCATAGGAGCAGAGCCGGTCGCCAGCAGCATCTCCACGAGAGTCTATCCACAAAAGGAACACCTTGTAGCTGCCTGCGAATGCACAGCTTAGGAGCAAACTAGTACCCGCATGCTACGAATGTGAAATCTGGAAGGTGCCCATTAAAGGAATTCTGACAGCCTTCTAAAACAGCATAGAAGCAGAGGTCGACTTCAGCAGCGTCTCCATGAGAGTCTATCCACAAAAGGAACACCTTGAACCTGGCTGCAAATGCTGACCTTAGGAGGAAAGCAGTCGCCGCATGCTACGAATGTGATATCTGAATGGTGCCCAGGAAAGGAATTCTGGCAGAATTCTGAAAGTCCATAGAAGCACAGGCCGTCTCCAGCAGCACCACCACGACAGTCTATCCACAAAAGGTACACCTTGAAGCTGGCTGCGAATGCAGAGCTTCGGAGGAAAGCAGTACCCGCATGCTACGAATTAGATATCTGGATGGTGCCCAGGAAAGGAATTCTGGCAGAATTCTCAAAGAGCATGGAAGCAGAGCCCGTCTCCAGCAGCATCTCCACGAGAGTCTATCCACAAAAGGAACACCTTGTAGCTGCCTGCGAATGCACAGCTTAGGAGCAAACTAGTACCCGCATTCTACGAATGTGATATCTGGATGGTGCACAGGAAAGGAATTCTGACAGCCTTCTCAAAGAGCATAGAATCATAGGCTGACTTCAGCAGCATCTCCACGAGAGTTTATCCACAAAAGGAACACTTTGAAGCTGGCTGCGAAAGCAGAGTTAGGAGCAAAGCAGTACCCGCATGGTACGAATGTGATATCTGGATGGTGCCCAGGAATGGAATTCTGGCAGAATTGTGAAAGAGCATAGAAGCACAGGCCGTCTCCTGCAGCACCTCCACGAGAGTCTATCCACAAAAGGACCACCTTGAAGCTGGCTGCGAATGCAGAGTTTAGGTTGAAAGCAGTACTCGCATGCTACGAATTTGATATCTGGAATGTGCCCAGGATAGGAATTCTGGCAGAATTCTCAAAGAGCATAGAAGCACAGGCCGTCTCCTGCAGCATCTCCACGAGAGTCTATCCACAAAAGGAACACCTTGTAGCTGCCTGCGAATGCACAGCTTAGGAGCAAACTAGACCCGCATGCTACGAATGTGAAATCTGGATGGTGCCCAGGAAAGGAATTCTGACAGCCTTCTGAAAGGGCATAGAAGCAGAGCCAGTCTCCAGCAGCATCTCCACGAGAGTCTATCCACAAAAGGAACACCTCGTAGCTACCTGTGAATGCACAGCTTAGGAGCAAGAAAGTACCCGCATTCTAAGAATGTGATATCTGGATGGTGCACAGGAAAGGAATTCTGACAGCCTTCTCAAAGAGCATAGAAGCAGAGGCTGACTTCAGCAGCATCTCCACGAGAGTCTATCCACAAAAGGAACACCTTGATACTGGCTGCGAATGCAGATCTTAGGAGGAAAGCAGTACCCGCATGCTACGAATTTATATCTGGATGGTGCCCAGGATAGGAATTCTGGCAGAATACTCAAAGAGCATAGAAGCACAGGCCGTCTCCTGCAGCATCTCCACGGGAGTCTATACACAAAAGGAACACCTTGAAGCTGGCTGCGAATGCAGAGCTTAGGTTGAAAGCAGTACCCGCATGCTACGAATGGATGGTGTACAGGAAAGGAATTCTGGCAGAATTCTCAAAGTGCATAGAAGCAGAGGCCGATTTCAGCAGCAGCTCCTCGAGAGTCTATACACAAAAGGAACACCTTGAAGCTGGCTGCGAAGGCAGAGCTTAGGAGGAAAGCAGTACCCGCATGCTACGAGTGTGATATCTGGATGGTGCCCAGGAAGGGAGTTCTGGCAGAATTCTGAAAGAGCATAGAAGAAGAGCCCATCTCCAGCAGCATCCCCACGGGAGTGTATCCACAAAAGGAACACCTTGTAGCTGCCTACTAATGCACAGCTTAGTAGCCAAGTAGTACCAGCATGCGACGAATGTGAAATCTGAATGGTGCCCAGGAAAGGAATTCTCACAGCCTTCTCAAACTGCATAGAAGCAGAGGCCGATTTCAGCAGCATCTCCATGAGAGTCTATCCATAAAAGGAACACCTTGAAGCTGGCTGCAAATACAGAGCTTAGGAGGAAAGTAGTACCCGCATGCTACGAATGTGATATCTGGATGGTGCACAGGAAAGGAAATCTGACAGCCTTCTCAAAGAGCAAAGAAGCAGAGCCCGTCTCCAGCAGCATATCCACGAGAGTCTATCCAAAAAAGGAACACGTTGTAGCTACCTGCGAATGAACAGCTTAGGGGGAAAGCAGTACCTGCATGCTATGAATGTGATATCTGGATGGTGCACAGGAAAGGAATTCTGACAGCCTTCTCAAAGAGCATAGGAGCAGAGCCGGTCGCCAGCAGCATCTCCACGAGAGTCTATCCACAAAAGGAACACCTTGTAGCTGCCTGCGAATGCACAGCTTAGGAGCAAACTAGTACCCGCATGCTACGAATGTGAAATCTGGAAGGTGCCCATTAAAGGAATTCTGACAGCCTTCTAAAACAGCATAGAAGCAGAGGTCGACTTCAGCAGCGTCTCCATGAGAGTCTATCCACAAAAGGAACACCTTGAACCTGGCTGCAAATGCTGACCTTAGGAGGAAAGCAGTCGCCGCATGCTACGAATGTGATATCTGAATGGTGCCCAGGAAAGGAATTCTGGCAGAATTCTGAAAGTCCATAGAAGCACAGGCCGTCTCCAGCAGCACCACCACGACAGTCTATCCACAAAAGGTACACCTTGAAGCTGGCTGCGAATGCAGAGCTTCGGAGGAAAGCAGTACCCGCATGCTACGAATTAGATATCTGGATGGTGCCCAGGAAAGGAATTCTGGCAGAATTCTCAAAGAGCATGGAAGCAGAGCCCGTCTCCAGCAGCATCTCCACGAGAGTCTATCCACAAAAGGAACACCTTGTAGCTGCCTGCGAATGCACAGCTTAGGAGCAAACTAGTACCCGCATTCTACGAATGTGATATCTGGATGGTGCACAGGAAAGGAATTCTGACAGCCTTCTCAAAGAGCATAGAATCATAGGCTGACTTCAGCAGCATCTCCACGAGAGTTTATCCACAAAAGGAACACTTTGAAGCTGGCTGCGAAAGCAGAGTTAGGAGCAAAGCAGTACCCGCATGGTACGAATGTGATATCTGGATGGTGCCCAGGAATGGAATTCTGGCAGAATTGTGAAAGAGCATAGAAGCACAGGCCGTCTCCTGCAGCACCTCCACGAGAGTCTATCCACAAAAGGACCACCTTGAAGCTGGCTGCGAATGCAGAGTTTAGGTTGAAAGCAGTACTCGCATGCTACGAATTTGATATCTGGAATGTGCCCAGGATAGGAATTCTGGCAGAATTCTCAAAGAGCATAGAAGCACAGGCCGTCTCCTGCAGCATCTCCACGAGAGTCTATCCACAAAAGGAACACCTTGTAGCTGCCTGCGAATGCACAGCTTAGGAGCAAACTAGACCCGCATGCTACGAATGTGAAATCTGGATGGTGCCCAGGAAAGGAATTCTGACAGCCTTCTGAAAGGGCATAGAAGCAGAGCCAGTCTCCAGCAGCATCTCCACGAGAGTCTATCCACAAAAGGAACACCTCGTAGCTACCTGCGAATGCACAGCTTAGGAGCAAGAAAGTACCCGCATTCTAAGAATGTGATATCTGGATGGTGCACAGGAAAGGAATTCTGACAGCCTTCTCAAAGAGCATAGAAGCAGAGGCTGACTTCAGCAGCATCTCCACGAGAGTCTATCCACAAAAGGAACACCTTGATACTGGCTGCGAATGCAGATCTTAGGAGGAAAGCAGTACCCGCATGCTACGAATTTATATCTGGATGGTGCCCAGGATAGGAATTCTGGCAGAATACTCAAAGAGCATAGAAGCACAGGCCGTCTCCTGCAGCATCTCCACGGGAGTCTATACACAAAAGGAACACCTTGAAGCTGGCTGCGAATGCAGAGCTTAGGTTGAAAGCAGTACCCGCATGCTACGAATGGATGGTGTACAGGAAAGGAATTCTGGCAGAATTCTCAAAGTGCATAGAAGCAGAGGCCGATTTCAGCAGCAGCTCCTCGAGAGTCTATACACAAAAGGAACACCTTGAAGCTGGCTGCGAAGGCAGAGCTTAGGAGGAAAGCAGTACCCGCATGCTACGAGTGTGATATCTGGATGGTGCCCAGGAAGGGAGTTCTGGCAGAATTCTGAAAGAGCATAGAAGAAGAGCCCATCTCCAGCAGCATCCCCACGGGAGTGTATCCACAAAAGGAACACCTTGTAGCTGCCTACTAATGCACAGCTTAGTAGCCAAGTAGTACCAGCATGCGACGAATGTGAAATCTGAATGGTGCCCAGGAAAGGAATTCTCACAGCCTTCTCAAACTGCATAGAAGCAGAGGCCGATTTCAGCAGCATCTCCATGAGAGTCTATCCATAAAAGGAACACCTTGAAGCTGGCTGCAAATACAGAGCTTAGGAGGAAAGTAGTACCCGCATGCTACGAATGTGATATCTGGATGGTGCACAGGAAAGGAAATCTGACAGCCTTCTCAAAGAGCAAAGAAGCAGAGCCCGTCTCCAGCAGCATATCCACGAGAGTCTATCCAAAAAAGGAACACGTTGTAGCTACCTGCGAATGAACAGCTTAGGGGGAAAGCAGTACCTGCATGCTATGAATGTGATATCTGGATGGTGCACAGGAAAGGAATTCTGACAGCCTTCTCAAAGAGCATAGGAGCAGAGCCGGTCGCCAGCAGCATCTCCACGAGAGTCTATCCACAAAAGGAACACCTTGTAGCTGCCTGCGAATGCACAGCTTAGGAGCAAACTAGTACCCGCATGCTACGAATGTGAAATCTGGAAGGTGCCCATTAAAGGAATTCTGACAGCCTTCTAAAACAGCATAGAAGCAGAGGTCGACTTCAGCAGCGTCTCCATGAGAGTCTATCCACAAAAGGAACACCTTGAACCTGGCTGCAAATGCTGACCTTAGGAGGAAAGCAGTCGCCGCATGCTACGAATGTGATATCTGAATGGTGCCCAGGAAAGGAATTCTGGCAGAATTCTGAAAGTCCATAGAAGCACAGGCCGTCTCCAGCAGCACCACCACGACAGTCTATCCACAAAAGGTACACCTTGAAGCTGGCTGCGAATGCAGAGCTTCGGAGGAAAGCAGTACCCGCATGCTACGAATTAGATATCTGGATGGTGCCCAGGAAAGGAATTCTGGCAGAATTCTCAAAGAGCATGGAAGCAGAGCCCGTCTCCAGCAGCATCTCCACGAGAGTCTATCCACAAAAGGAACACCTTGTAGCTGCCTGCGAATGCACAGCTTAGGAGCAAACTAGTACCCGCATTCTACGAATGTGATATCTGGATGGTGCACAGGAAAGGAATTCTGACAGCCTTCTCAAAGAGCATAGAATCATAGGCTGACTTCAGCAGCATCTCCACGAGAGTTTATCCACAAAAGGAACACTTTGAAGCTGGCTGCGAAAGCAGAGTTAGGAGCAAAGCAGTACCCGCATGGTACGAATGTGATATCTGGATGGTGCCCAGGAATGGAATTCTGGCAGAATTGTGAAAGAGCATAGAAGCACAGGCCGTCTCCTGCAGCACCTCCACGAGAGTCTATCCACAAAAGGACCACCTTGAAGCTGGCTGCGAATGCAGAGTTTAGGTTGAAAGCAGTACTCGCATGCTACGAATTTGATATCTGGAATGTGCCCAGGATAGGAATTCTGGCAGAATTCTCAAAGAGCATAGAAGCACAGGCCGTCTCCTGCAGCATCTCCACGAGAGTCTATCCACAAAAGGAACACCTTGTAGCTGCCTGCGAATGCACAGCTTAGGAGCAAACTAGACCCGCATGCTACGAATGTGAAATCTGGATGGTGCCCAGGAAAGGAATTCTGACAGCCTTCTGAAAGGGCATAGAAGCAGAGCCAGTCTCCAGCAGCATCTCCACGAGAGTCTATCCACAAAAGGAACACCTCGTAGCTACCTGTGAATGCACAGCTTAGGAGCAAGAAAGTACCCGCATTCTAAGAATGTGATATCTGGATGGTGCACAGGAAAGGAATTCTGACAGCCTTCTCAAAGAGCATAGAAGCAGAGGCTGACTTCAGCAGCATCTCCACGAGAGTCTATCCACAAAAGGAACACCTTGATACTGGCTGCGAATGCAGATCTTAGGAGGAAAGCAGTACCCGCATGCTACGAATTTATATCTGGATGGTGCCCAGGATAGGAATTCTGGCAGAATACTCAAAGAGCATAGAAGCACAGGCCGTCTCCTGCAGCATCTCCACGGGAGTCTATACACAAAAGGAACACCTTGAAGCTGGCTGCGAATGCAGAGCTTAGGTTGAAAGCAGTACCCGCATGCTACGAATGGATGGTGTACAGGAAAGGAATTCTGGCAGAATTCTCAAAGTGCATAGAAGCAGAGGCCGATTTCAGCAGCAGCTCCTCGAGAGTCTATACACAAAAGGAACACCTTGAAGCTGGCTGCGAAGGCAGAGCTTAGGAGGAAAGCAGTACCCGCATGCTACGAGTGTGATATCTGGATGGTGCCCAGGAAGGGAGTTCTGGCAGAATTCTGAAAGAGCATAGAAGAAGAGCCCATCTGCAGCAGCATCCCCACGGGAGTGTATCCACAAAAGGAACACCTTGTAGCTGCCTACTAATGCACAGCTTAGTAGCCAAGTAGTACCAGCATGCGACGAATGTGAAATCTGAATGGTGCCCAGGAAAGGAATTCTCACAGCCTTCTCAAACTGCATAGAAGCAGAGGCCGATTTCAGCAGCATCTCCATGAGAGTCTATCCATAAAAGGAACACCTTGAAGCTGGCTGCAAATACAGAGCTTAGGAGGAAAGTAGTACCCGCATGCTACGAATGTGATATCTGGATGGTGCACAGGAAAGGAAATCTGACAGCCTTCTCAAAGAGCAAAGAAGCAGAGCCCGTCTCCAGCAGCATATCCACGAGAGTCTATCCAAAAAAGGAACACGTTGTAGCTACCTGCGAATGAACAGCTTAGGGGGAAAGCAGTACCTGCATGCTATGAATGTGATATCTGGATGGTGCACAGGAAAGGAATTCTGACAGCCTTCTCAAAGAGCATAGGAGCAGAGCCGGTCGCCAGCAGCATCTCCACGAGAGTCTATCCACAAAAGGAACACCTTGTAGCTGCCTGCGAATGCACAGCTTAGGAGCAAACTAGTACCCGCATGCTACGAATGTGAAATCTGGAAGGTGCCCATTAAAGGAATTCTGACAGCCTTCTAAAACAGCATAGAAGCAGAGGTCGACTTCAGCAGCGTCTCCATGAGAGTCTATCCACAAAAGGAACACCTTGAACCTGGCTGCAAATGCTGACCTTAGGAGGAAAGCAGTCGCCGCATGCTACGAATGTGATATCTGAATGGTGCCCAGGAAAGGAATTCTGGCAGAATTCTGAAAGTCCATAGAAGCACAGGCCGTCTCCAGCAGCACCACCACGACAGTCTATCCACAAAAGGTACACCTTGAAGCTGGCTGCGAATGCAGAGCTTCGGAGGAAAGCAGTACCCGCATGCTACGAATTAGATATCTGGATGGTGCCCAGGAAAGGAATTCTGGCAGAATTCTCAAAGAGCATGGAAGCAGAGCCCGTCTCCAGCAGCATCTCCACGAGAGTCTATCCACAAAAGGAACACCTTGTAGCTGCCTGCGAATGCACAGCTTAGGAGCAAACTAGTACCCGCATTCTACGAATGTGATATCTGGATGGTGCACAGGAAAGGAATTCTGACAGCCTTCTCAAAGAGCATAGAATCAGAGGCTGACTTCAGCAGCATCTCCACGAGAGTTTATCCACAAAAGGAACACTTTGAAGCTGGCTGCGAATGCAGAGTTAGGAGCAAAGCAGTACCCGCATGGTACGAATGTGATATCTGGATGGTGCCCAGGAATGGAATTCTGGCAGAATTGTGAAAGAGCATAGAAGCACAGGCCGTCTCCTGCAGCATCTCCACGAGAGTCTATCCACAAAAGGACCACCTTGAAGCTGGCTGCGAATGCAGAGGTTAGGTTGAAAGCAGTACCCGCATGCTACGAATTTATATCTGGATGGTGCCCAGGATAGGAATTCTGGCAGAATTCTCAAAGAGCATAGAAGCACAGGCCGTCTCCTGCAGCATCTCCACGAGAGTCTATCCACAAAAGGAACACCTTGTAGCTGCCTGCGAATGCAGAGCTTAGTAGGAAAGCAGTAACCGCATGCTACGAATGTGATATCTGGATGGTGCAGACGAATGGAATTCTGGCAGAATTCTGAAAGAGACGAGAAGCACAGGCCGTCTCCAGCAGCAACTCCACGAGAGTCTATCCACAAAAGGAATGCCTTGAAGCTGGTTGCGAATGCAGTGCTTAGGAGGAAATCAGTACCCGCATGCTACGAATTTATATCTGGATGGTGCCCAGGATAGCAATTCTGGCAGAATTCTCAAAGAGCATAGAAGCACAGGCCGTCTCCTGCAGCATCTCCACGAGAGTCTATCCACAAAAGGAACACCTTGAAGCTGGCTGCGAATGCAGAGCTTAGGTTGAAACCAGTACCCGCATGCTACGAATGTGATATCTGGATGGTGCACAGGAAAGGAATTCTGGCAGAATTCTGAAAGAGCATAGAAGCAGAGACCGTCTCCAGCAGCATCTCCAACAGAGTCTATCCACAAAAGGAACACCTTGTAGCTGCCTGCGAATGCAGAGCTTAGTAGGAAAGCAGTACCCGCATGCTACGAATGTGATATCTGGATTGTGCCCACGAATGGAATTCTGGCAGAATTCTGAAAGAGAAGAGAAGCACAGGCCGTCTCCAGCAGCACCTCCACGAGAGTCTATCCACAATAGGAATGCCTTGAAGCTGGTTGCGAATGCAGTGCTTAGGAGGAAAGCAATACCTGCATGCTACGAATGTGATATCTGGATGGTGCCCAGGAAAGGAATTCTGGCAGAATTCTCAAAGTTCATGGAAGCAGAGGCCGATTTCAGCAGCATCTCCTCGAGAGTCTATACACAAAAGGAACACCTTGAAGCTGGTTGCGAAGGCAGAGCTTAGGAGGAAAGCAGTACCCGCATGCTACGAATTTGATATCTGGAAAGTGCCCAGGATAGGAATTCTGGTAGAATTCTCAAAGAGCATAGAAGCACAGGCCGTCTCCTGCAGCATCTCCACAAGAGTCTATCCACAAAAGGAACACCTTGTAGCTGCCTGAGAATGCACAGCTTAGGAGCAAACTAGTACCCGCATGATACGAATGTGAAATCTGGATGGTGCCCAGGAAAGGAATTCTGACAGCCTTCTGAAAGGGCATAGAAGCAGAGCCCGTCTCCAGCAGCATCTCCACGAGAGTCTATCCACAAAAGGAACACCTCGTAGCTGCCTGCGAATGCAGATCTTAGGAGGAAAGCAGTACCCGCATGCTACGAATTTATATCTGGATGGTGCCCAGGATAGGAATTCTGGCAGATTTCTGAAAGAGCATAGAAGCACAGGCCGTCTCCTGCAGCATCTCCACGGGAGTCTATCCACAAAAGGAACACCTTGAAGCTGGCTGCGAATGCAGAGCTTAGGTTGAAAGAAGTACCCGCATGCTACGAATGGATGGTGCACAGGAAAGGAATTCTGGCAGAATTCTCAAAGTGCATAGAAGCAGAGGCCGATTTCAGCAGCAGCTCCTCGAGAGTCTATACACAAAAGGAACACCTTGAAGCTGGCTGCGAAGGCAGAGCTTAGGAGGAAAGCAGTACCCGCATGCTACGAGTGTGATATCTGGATGGTGCCCAGGAAGGGAGTTCTGGCAGAATTCTGAAAGAGCATAGAAGAAGAGCCCATCTCCAGCAGCATCCCCACGGGAGTGTATCCACAAAAGGAACACCTTGTAGCTGCCTACTAATGCACAGCTTAGTAGCCAAGTAGTACCAGCATGCGACGAATGTGAAATCTGAATGGTGCCCAGGAAAGGAATTCTCACAGCCTTCTCAAACTGCATAGAAGCAGAGGCCGATTTCAGCAGCATCTCCATGAGAGTCTATCCATAAAAGGAACACCTTGAAGCTGGCTGCAAATACAGAGCTTAGGAGGAAAGTAGTACCCGCATGCTACAAATGTGATATCTGGATGGTGCACAGGAAAGGAAATCTGACAGCCTTCTCAAAGAGCAAAGAAGCAAAGCCCGTCTCCAGCAGCATATCCACGAGAGTCTATCCAAAAAAGGAACACGTTGTAGCTACCTGCGAATGAACAGCTTAGGGGGAAAGCAGTACCTGCATGCTATGAATGTGATATCTGGATGGTGCACAGGAAAGGAATTCTGACAGCCTTCTCAAAGAGCATAGGAGCAGAGCCGGTCGCCAGCAGCATCTCCACGAGAGTCTATCCACAAAAGGAACACCTTGTAGCTGCCTGCGAATGCACAGCTTAGGAGCAAACTAGTACCCGCATGCTACGAATGTGAAATCTGGAAGGTGCCCATTAAAGGAATTCTGACAGCCTTCTAAAACAGCATAGAAGCAGAGGTCGACTTCAGCAGCGTCTCCATGAGAGTCTATCCACAAAAGGAACACCTTGAACCTGGCTGCAAATGCTGACCTTAGGAGGAAAGCAGTCGCCGCATGCTACGAATGTGATATCTGAATGGTGCCCAGGAAAGGAATTCTGGCAGAATTCTGAAAGTCCATAGAAGCACAGGCCGTCTCCAGCAGCACCACCACGACAGTCTATCCACAAAAGGTACACCTTGAAGCTGGCTGCGAATGCAGAGCTTCGGAGGAAAGCAGTACCCGCATGCTACGAATTAGATATCTGGATGGTGCCCAGGAAAGGAATTCTGGCAGAATTCTCAAAGAGCATGGAAGCAGAGCCCGTCTCCAGCAGCATCTCCACGAGAGTCTATCCACAAAAGGAACACCTTGTAGCTGCCTGCGAATGCACAGCTTAGGAGCAAACTAGTACCCGCATTCTACGAATGTGATATCTGGATGGTGCACAGGAAAGGAATTCTGACAGCCTTCTCAAAGAGCATAGAATCATAGGCTGACTTCAGCAGCATCTCCACGAGAGTTTATCCACAAAAGGAACACTTTGAAGCTGGCTGCGAAAGCAGAGTTAGGAGCAAAGCAGTACCCGCATGGTACGAATGTGATATCTGGATGGTGCCCAGGAATGGAATTCTGGCAGAATTGTGAAAGAGCATAGAAGCACAGGCCGTCTCCTGCAGCACCTCCACGAGAGTCTATCCACAAAAGGACCACCTTGAAGCTGGCTGCGAATGCAGAGTTTAGGTTGAAAGCAGTACTCGCATGCTACGAATTTGATATCTGGAATGTGCCCAGGATAGGAATTCTGGCAGAATTCTCAAAGAGCATAGAAGCACAGGCCGTCTCCTGCAGCATCTCCACGAGAGTCTATCCACAAAAGGAACACCTTGTAGCTGCCTGCGAATGCACAGCTTAGGAGCAAACTAGACCCGCATGCTACGAATGTGAAATCTGGATGGTGCCCAGGAAAGGAATTCTGACAGCCTTCTGAAAGGGCATAGAAGCAGAGCCAGTCTCCAGCAGCATCTCCACGAGAGTCTATCCACAAAAGGAACACCTCGTAGCTACCTGCGAATGCACAGCTTAGGAGCAAGAAAGTACCCGCATTCTAAGAATGTGATATCTGGATGGTGCACAGGAAAGGAATTCTGACAGCCTTCTCAAAGAGCATAGAAGCAGAGGCTGACTTCAGCAGCATCTCCACGAGAGTCTATCCACAAAAGGAACACCTTGATACTGGCTGCGAATGCAGATCTTAGGAGGAAAGCAGTACCCGCATGCTACGAATTTATATCTGGATGGTGCCCAGGATAGGAATTCTGGCAGAATACTCAAAGAGCATAGAAGCACAGGCCGTCTCCTGCAGCATCTCCACGGGAGTCTATACACAAAAGGAACACCTTGAAGCTGGCTGCGAATGCAGAGCTTAGGTTGAAAGCAGTACCCGCATGCTACGAATGGATGGTGTACAGGAAAGGAATTCTGGCAGAATTCTCAAAGTGCATAGAAGCAGAGGCCGATTTCAGCAGCAGCTCCTCGAGAGTCTATACACAAAAGGAACACCTTGAAGCTGGCTGCGAAGGCAGAGCTTAGGAGGAAAGCAGTACCCGCATGCTACGAGTGTGATATCTGGATGGTGCCCAGGAAGGGAGTTCTGGCAGAATTCTGAAAGAGCATAGAAGAAGAGCCCATCTGCAGCAGCATCCCCACGGGAGTGTATCCACAAAAGGAACACCTTGTAGCTGCCTACTAATGCACAGCTTAGTAGCCAAGTAGTACCAGCATGCGACGAATGTGAAATCTGAATGGTGCCCAGGAAAGGAATTCTCACAGCCTTCTCAAACTGCATAGAAGCAGAGGCCGATTTCAGCAGCATCTCCATGAGAGTCTATCCATAAAAGGAACACCTTGAAGCTGGCTGCAAATACAGAGCTTAGGAGGAAAGTAGTACCCGCATGCTACGAATGTGATATCTGGATGGTGCACAGGAAAGGAAATCTGACAGCCTTCTCAAAGAGCAAAGAAGCAGAGCCCGTCTCCAGCAGCATATCCACGAGAGTCTATCCAAAAAAGGAACACGTTGTAGCTACCTGCGAATGAACAGCTTAGGGGGAAAGCAGTACCTGCATGCTATGAATGTGATATCTGGATGGTGCACAGGAAAGGAATTCTGACAGCCTTCTCAAAGAGCATAGGAGCAGAGCCGGTCGCCAGCAGCATCTCCACGAGAGTCTATCCACAAAAGGAACACCTTGTAGCTGCCTGCGAATGCACAGCTTAGGAGCAAACTAGTACCCGCATGCTACGAATGTGAAATCTGGAAGGTGCCCATTAAAGGAATTCTGACAGCCTTCTAAAACAGCATAGAAGCAGAGGTCGACTTCAGCAGCGTCTCCATGAGAGTCTATCCACAAAAGGAACACCTTGAACCTGGCTGCAAATGCTGACCTTAGGAGGAAAGCAGTCGCCGCATGCTACGAATGTGATATCTGAATGGTGCCCAGGAAAGGAATTCTGGCAGAATTCTGAAAGTCCATAGAAGCACAGGCCGTCTCCAGCAGCACCACCACGACAGTCTATCCACAAAAGGTACACCTTGAAGCTGGCTGCGAATGCAGAGCTTCGGAGGAAAGCAGTACCCGCATGCTACGAATTAGATATCTGGATGGTGCCCAGGAAAGGAATTCTGGCAGAATTCTCAAAGAGCATGGAAGCAGAGCCCGTCTCCAGCAGCATCTCCACGAGAGTCTATCCACAAAAGGAACACCTTGTAGCTGCCTGCGAATGCACAGCTTAGGAGCAAACTAGTACCCGCATTCTACGAATGTGATATCTGGATGGTGCACAGGAAAGGAATTCTGACAGCCTTCTCAAAGAGCATAGAATCATAGGCTGACTTCAGCAGCATCTCCACGAGAGTTTATCCACAAAAGGAACACTTTGAAGCTGGCTGCGAAAGCAGAGTTAGGAGCAAAGCAGTACCCGCATGGTACGAATGTGATATCTGGATGGTGCCCAGGAATGGAATTCTGGCAGAATTGTGAAAGAGCATAGAAGCACAGGCCGTCTCCTGCAGCACCTCCACGAGAGTCTATCCACAAAAGGACCACCTTGAAGCTGGCTGCGAATGCAGAGTTTAGGTTGAAAGCAGTACTCGCATGCTACGAATTTGATATCTGGAATGTGCCCAGGATAGGAATTCTGGCAGAATTCTCAAAGAGCATAGAAGCACAGGCCGTCTCCTGCAGCATCTCCACGAGAGTCTATCCACAAAAGGAACACCTTGTAGCTGCCTGCGAATGCACAGCTTAGGAGCAAACTAGACCCGCATGCTACGAATGTGAAATCTGGATGGTGCCCAGGAAAGGAATTCTGACAGCCTTCTGAAAGGGCATAGAAGCAGAGCCAGTCTCCAGCAGCATCTCCACGAGAGTCTATCCACAAAAGGAACACCTCGTAGCTACCTGCGAATGCACAGCTTAGGAGCAAGAAAGTACCCGCATTCTAAGAATGTGATATCTGGATGGTGCACAGGAAAGGAATTCTGACAGCCTTCTCAAAGAGCATAGAAGCAGAGGCTGACTTCAGCAGCATCTCCACGAGAGTCTATCCACAAAAGGAACACCTTGATACTGGCTGCGAATGCAGATCTTAGGAGGAAAGCAGTACCCGCATGCTACGAATTTATATCTGGATGGTGCCCAGGATAGGAATTCTGGCAGAATACTCAAAGAGCATAGAAGCACAGGCCGTCTCCTGCAGCATCTCCACGGGAGTCTATACACAAAAGGAACACCTTGAAGCTGGCTGCGAATGCAGAGCTTAGGTTGAAAGCAGTACCCGCATGCTACGAATGGATGGTGTACAGGAAAGGAATTCTGGCAGAATTCTCAAAGTGCATAGAAGCAGAGGCCGATTTCAGCAGCAGCTCCTCGAGAGTCTATACACAAAAGGAACACCTTGAAGCTGGCTGCGAAGGCAGAGCTTAGGAGGAAAGCAGTACCCGCATGCTACGAGTGTGATATCTGGATGGTGCCCAGGAAGGGAGTTCTGGCAGAATTCTGAAAGAGCATAGAAGAAGAGCCCATCTGCAGCAGCATCCCCACGGGAGTGTATCCACAAAAGGAACACCTTGTAGCTGCCTACTAATGCACAGCTTAGTAGCCAAGTAGTACCAGCATGCGACGAATGTGAAATCTGAATGGTGCCCAGGAAAGGAATTCTCACAGCCTTCTCAAACTGCATAGAAGCAGAGGCCGATTTCAGCAGCATCTCCATGAGAGTCTATCCATAAAAGGAACACCTTGAAGCTGGCTGCAAATACAGAGCTTAGGAGGAAAGTAGTACCCGCATGCTACGAATGTGATATCTGGATGGTGCACAGGAAAGGAAATCTGACAGCCTTCTCAAAGAGCAAAGAAGCAGAGCCCGTCTCCAGCAGCATATCCACGAGAGTCTATCCAAAAAAGGAACACGTTGTAGCTACCTGCGAATGAACAGCTTAGGGGGAAAGCAGTACCTGCATGCTATGAATGTGATATCTGGATGGTGCACAGGAAAGGAATTCTGACAGCCTTCTCAAAGAGCATAGGAGCAGAGCCGGTCGCCAGCAGCATCTCCACGAGAGTCTATCCACAAAAGGAACACCTTGTAGCTGCCTGCGAATGCACAGCTTAGGAGCAAACTAGTACCCGCATGCTACGAATGTGAAATCTGGAAGGTGCCCATTAAAGGAATTCTGACAGCCTTCTAAAACAGCATAGAAGCAGAGGTCGACTTCAGCAGCGTCTCCATGAGAGTCTATCCACAAAAGGAACACCTTGAACCTGGCTGCAAATGCTGACCTTAGGAGGAAAGCAGTCGCCGCATGCTACGAATGTGATATCTGAATGGTGCCCAGGAAAGGAATTCTGGCAGAATTCTGAAAGTCCATAGAAGCACAGGCCGTCTCCAGCAGCACCACCACGACAGTCTATCCACAAAAGGTACACCTTGAAGCTGGCTGCGAATGCAGAGCTTCGGAGGAAAGCAGTACCCGCATGCTACGAATTAGATATCTGGATGGTGCCCAGGAAAGGAATTCTGGCAGAATTCTCAAAGAGCATGGAAGCAGAGCCCGTCTCCAGCAGCATCTCCACGAGAGTCTATCCACAAAAGGAACACCTTGTAGCTGCCTGCGAATGCACAGCTTAGGAGCAAACTAGTACCCGCATTCTACGAATGTGATATCTGGATGGTGCACAGGAAAGGAATTCTGACAGCCTTCTCAAAGAGCATAGAATCATAGGCTGACTTCAGCAGCATCTCCACGAGAGTTTATCCACAAAAGGAACACTTTGAAGCTGGCTGCGAAAGCAGAGTTAGGAGCAAAGCAGTACCCGCATGGTACGAATGTGATATCTGGATGGTGCCCAGGAATGGAATTCTGGCAGAATTGTGAAAGAGCATAGAAGCACAGGCCGTCTCCTGCAGCACCTCCACGAGAGTCTATCCACAAAAGGACCACCTTGAAGCTGGCTGCGAATGCAGAGTTTAGGTTGAAAGCAGTACTCGCATGCTACGAATTTGATATCTGGAATGTGCCCAGGATAGGAATTCTGGCAGAATTCTCAAAGAGCATAGAAGCACAGGCCGTCTCCTGCAGCATCTCCACGAGAGTCTATCCACAAAAGGAACACCTTGTAGCTGCCTGCGAATGCACAGCTTAGGAGCAAACTAGACCCGCATGCTACGAATGTGAAATCTGGATGGTGCCCAGGAAAGGAATTCTGACAGCCTTCTGAAAGGGCATAGAAGCAGAGCCAGTCTCCAGCAGCATCTCCACGAGAGTCTATCCACAAAAGGAACACCTCGTAGCTACCTGTGAATGCACAGCTTAGGAGCAAGAAAGTACCCGCATTCTAAGAATGTGATATCTGGATGGTGCACAGGAAAGGAATTCTGACAGCCTTCTCAAAGAGCATAGAAGCAGAGGCTGACTTCAGCAGCATCTCCACGAGAGTCTATCCACAAAAGGAACACCTTGATACTGGCTGCGAATGCAGATCTTAGGAGGAAAGCAGTACCCGCATGCTACGAATTTATATCTGGATGGTGCCCAGGATAGGAATTCTGGCAGAATACTCAAAGAGCATAGAAGCACAGGCCGTCTCCTGCAGCATCTCCACGGGAGTCTATACACAAAAGGAACACCTTGAAGCTGGCTGCGAATGCAGAGCTTAGGTTGAAAGCAGTACCCGCATGCTACGAATGGATGGTGTACAGGAAAGGAATTCTGGCAGAATTCTCAAAGTGCATAGAAGCAGAGGCCGATTTCAGCAGCAGCTCCTCGAGAGTCTATACACAAAAGGAACACCTTGAAGCTGGCTGCGAAGGCAGAGCTTAGGAGGAAAGCAGTACCCGCATGCTACGAGTGTGATATCTGGATGGTGCCCAGGAAGGGAGTTCTGGCAGAATTCTGAAAGAGCATAGAAGAAGAGCCCATCTCCAGCAGCATCCCCACGGGAGTGTATCCACAAAAGGAACACCTTGTAGCTGCCTACTAATGCACAGCTTAGTAGCCAAGTAGTACCAGCATGCGACGAATGTGAAATCTGAATGGTGCCCAGGAAAGGAATTCTCACAGCCTTCTCAAACTGCATAGAAGCAGAGGCCGATTTCAGCAGCATCTCCATGAGAGTCTATCCATAAAAGGAACACCTTGAAGCTGGCTGCAAATACAGAGCTTAGGAGGAAAGTAGTACCCGCATGCTACGAATGTGATATCTGGATGGTGCACAGGAAAGGAAATCTGACAGCCTTCTCAAAGAGCAAAGAAGCAGAGCCCGTCTCCAGCAGCATATCCACGAGAGTCTATCCAAAAAAGGAACACGTTGTAGCTACCTGCGAATGAACAGCTTAGGGGGAAAGCAGTACCTGCATGCTATGAATGTGATATCTGGATGGTGCACAGGAAAGGAATTCTGACAGCCTTCTCAAAGAGCATAGGAGCAGAGCCGGTCGCCAGCAGCATCTCCACGAGAGTCTATCCACAAAAGGAACACCTTGTAGCTGCCTGCGAATGCACAGCTTAGGAGCAAACTAGTACCCGCATGCTACGAATGTGAAATCTGGAAGGTGCCCATTAAAGGAATTCTGACAGCCTTCTAAAACAGCATAGAAGCAGAGGTCGACTTCAGCAGCGTCTCCATGAGAGTCTATCCACAAAAGGAACACCTTGAACCTGGCTGCAAATGCTGACCTTAGGAGGAAAGCAGTCGCCGCATGCTACGAATGTGATATCTGAATGGTGCCCAGGAAAGGAATTCTGGCAGAATTCTGAAAGTCCATAGAAGCACAGGCCGTCTCCAGCAGCACCACCACGACAGTCTATCCACAAAAGGTACACCTTGAAGCTGGCTGCGAATGCAGAGCTTCGGAGGAAAGCAGTACCCGCATGCTACGAATTAGATATCTGGATGGTGCCCAGGAAAGGAATTCTGGCAGAATTCTCAAAGAGCATGGAAGCAGAGCCCGTCTCCAGCAGCATCTCCACGAGAGTCTATCCACAAAAGGAACACCTTGTAGCTGCCTGCGAATGCACAGCTTAGGAGCAAACTAGTACCCGCATTCTACGAATGTGATATCTGGATGGTGCACAGGAAAGGAATTCTGACAGCCTTCTCAAAGAGCATAGAATCATAGGCTGACTTCAGCAGCATCTCCACGAGAGTTTATCCACAAAAGGAACACTTTGAAGCTGGCTGCGAAAGCAGAGTTAGGAGCAAAGCAGTACCCGCATGGTACGAATGTGATATCTGGATGGTGCCCAGGAATGGAATTCTGGCAGAATTGTGAAAGAGCATAGAAGCACAGGCCGTCTCCTGCAGCACCTCCACGAGAGTCTATCCACAAAAGGACCACCTTGAAGCTGGCTGCGAATGCAGAGTTTAGGTTGAAAGCAGTACTCGCATGCTACGAATTTGATATCTGGAATGTGCCCAGGATAGGAATTCTGGCAGAATTCTCAAAGAGCATAGAAGCACAGGCCGTCTCCTGCAGCATCTCCACGAGAGTCTATCCACAAAAGGAACACCTTGTAGCTGCCTGCGAATGCACAGCTTAGGAGCAAACTAGACCCGCATGCTACGAATGTGAAATCTGGATGGTGCCCAGGAAAGGAATTCTGACAGCCTTCTGAAAGGGCATAGAAGCAGAGCCAGTCTCCAGCAGCATCTCCACGAGAGTCTATCCACAAAAGGAACACCTCGTAGCTACCTGCGAATGCACAGCTTAGGAGCAAGAAAGTACCCGCATTCTAAGAATGTGATATCTGGATGGTGCACAGGAAAGGAATTCTGACAGCCTTCTCAAAGAGCATAGAAGCAGAGGCTGACTTCAGCAGCATCTCCACGAGAGTCTATCCACAAAAGGAACACCTTGATACTGGCTGCGAATGCAGATCTTAGGAGGAAAGCAGTACCCGCATGCTACGAATTTATATCTGGATGGTGCCCAGGATAGGAATTCTGGCAGAATACTCAAAGAGCATAGAAGCACAGGCCGTCTCCTGCAGCATCTCCACGGGAGTCTATACACAAAAGGAACACCTTGAAGCTGGCTGCGAATGCAGAGCTTAGGTTGAAAGCAGTACCCGCATGCTACGAATGGATGGTGTACAGGAAAGGAATTCTGGCAGAATTCTCAAAGTGCATAGAAGCAGAGGCCGATTTCAGCAGCAGCTCCTCGAGAGTCTATACACAAAAGGAACACCTTGAAGCTGGCTGCGAAGGCAGAGCTTAGGAGGAAAGCAGTACCCGCATGCTACGAGTGTGATATCTGGATGGTGCCCAGGAAGGGAGTTCTGGCAGAATTCTGAAAGAGCATAGAAGAAGAGCCCATCTCCAGCAGCATCCCCACGGGAGTGTATCCACAAAAGGAACACCTTGTAGCTGCCTACTAATGCACAGCTTAGTAGCCAAGTAGTACCAGCATGCGACGAATGTGAAATCTGAATGGTGCCCAGGAAAGGAATTCTCACAGCCTTCTCAAACTGCATAGAAGCAGAGGCCGATTTCAGCAGCATCTCCATGAGAGTCTATCCATAAAAGGAACACCTTGAAGCTGGCTGCAAATACAGAGCTTAGGAGGAAAGTAGTACCCGCATGCTACGAATGTGATATCTGGATGGTGCACAGGAAAGGAAATCTGACAGCCTTCTCAAAGAGCAAAGAAGCAGAGCCCGTCTCCAGCAGCATATCCACGAGAGTCTATCCAAAAAAGGAACACGTTGTAGCTACCTGCGAATGAACAGCTTAGGGGGAAAGCAGTACCTGCATGCTATGAATGTGATATCTGGATGGTGCACAGGAAAGGAATTCTGACAGCCTTCTCAAAGAGCATAGGAGCAGAGCCGGTCGCCAGCAGCATCTCCACGAGAGTCTATCCACAAAAGGAACACCTTGTAGCTGCCTGCGAATGCACAGCTTAGGAGCAAACTAGTACCCGCATGCTACGAATGTGAAATCTGGAAGGTGCCCATTAAAGGAATTCTGACAGCCTTCTAAAACAGCATAGAAGCAGAGGTCGACTTCAGCAGCGTCTCCATGAGAGTCTATCCACAAAAGGAACACCTTGAACCTGGCTGCAAATGCTGACCTTAGGAGGAAAGCAGTCGCCGCATGCTACGAATGTGATATCTGAATGGTGCCCAGGAAAGGAATTCTGGCAGAATTCTGAAAGTCCATAGAAGCACAGGCCGTCTCCAGCAGCACCACCACGACAGTCTATCCACAAAAGGTACACCTTGAAGCTGGCTGCGAATGCAGAGCTTCGGAGGAAAGCAGTACCCGCATGCTACGAATTAGATATCTGGATGGTGCCCAGGAAAGGAATTCTGGCAGAATTCTCAAAGAGCATGGAAGCAGAGCCCGTCTCCAGCAGCATCTCCACGAGAGTCTATCCACAAAAGGAACACCTTGTAGCTGCCTGCGAATGCACAGCTTAGGAGCAAACTAGTACCCGCATTCTACGAATGTGATATCTGGATGGTGCACAGGAAAGGAATTCTGACAGCCTTCTCAAAGAGCATAGAATCATAGGCTGACTTCAGCAGCATCTCCACGAGAGTTTATCCACAAAAGGAACACTTTGAAGCTGGCTGCGAAAGCAGAGTTAGGAGCAAAGCAGTACCCGCATGGTACGAATGTGATATCTGGATGGTGCCCAGGAATGGAATTCTGGCAGAATTGTGAAAGAGCATAGAAGCACAGGCCGTCTCCTGCAGCACCTCCACGAGAGTCTATCCACAAAAGGACCACCTTGAAGCTGGCTGCGAATGCAGAGTTTAGGTTGAAAGCAGTACTCGCATGCTACGAATTTGATATCTGGAATGTGCCCAGGATAGGAATTCTGGCAGAATTCTCAAAGAGCATAGAAGCACAGGCCGTCTCCTGCAGCATCTCCACGAGAGTCTATCCACAAAAGGAACACCTTGTAGCTGCCTGCGAATGCACAGCTTAGGAGCAAACTAGACCCGCATGCTACGAATGTGAAATCTGGATGGTGCCCAGGAAAGGAATTCTGACAGCCTTCTGAAAGGGCATAGAAGCAGAGCCAGTCTCCAGCAGCATCTCCACGAGAGTCTATCCACAAAAGGAACACCTCGTAGCTACCTGTGAATGCACAGCTTAGGAGCAAGAAAGTACCCGCATTCTAAGAATGTGATATCTGGATGGTGCACAGGAAAGGAATTCTGACAGCCTTCTCAAAGAGCATAGAAGCAGAGGCTGACTTCAGCAGCATCTCCACGAGAGTCTATCCACAAAAGGAACACCTTGATACTGGCTGCGAATGCAGATCTTAGGAGGAAAGCAGTACCCGCATGCTACGAATTTATATCTGGATGGTGCCCAGGATAGGAATTCTGGCAGAATACTCAAAGAGCATAGAAGCACAGGCCGTCTCCTGCAGCATCTCCACGGGAGTCTATACACAAAAGGAACACCTTGAAGCTGGCTGCGAATGCAGAGCTTAGGTTGAAAGCAGTACCCGCATGCTACGAATGGATGGTGTACAGGAAAGGAATTCTGGCAGAATTCTCAAAGTGCATAGAAGCAGAGGCCGATTTCAGCAGCAGCTCCTCGAGAGTCTATACACAAAAGGAACACCTTGAAGCTGGCTGCGAAGGCAGAGCTTAGGAGGAAAGCAGTACCCGCATGCTACGAGTGTGATATCTGGATGGTGCCCAGGAAGGGAGTTCTGGCAGAATTCTGAAAGAGCATAGAAGAAGAGCCCATCTCCAGCAGCATCCCCACGGGAGTGTATCCACAAAAGGAACACCTTGTAGCTGCCTACTAATGCACAGCTTAGTAGCCAAGTAGTACCAGCATGCGACGAATGTGAAATCTGAATGGTGCCCAGGAAAGGAATTCTCACAGCCTTCTCAAACTGCATAGAAGCAGAGGCCGATTTCAGCAGCATCTCCATGAGAGTCTATCCATAAAAGGAACACCTTGAAGCTGGCTGCAAATACAGAGCTTAGGAGGAAAGTAGTACCCGCATGCTACAAATGTGATATCTGGATGGTGCACAGGAAAGGAAATCTGACAGCCTTCTCAAAGAGCAAAGAAGCAAAGCCCGTCTCCAGCAGCATATCCACGAGAGTCTATCCAAAAAAGGAACACGTTGTAGCTACCTGCGAATGAACAGCTTAGGGGGAAAGCAGTACCTGCATGCTATGAATGTGATATCTGGATGGTGCACAGGAAAGGAATTCTGACAGCCTTCTCAAAGAGCATAGGAGCAGAGCCGGTCGCCAGCAGCATCTCCACGAGAGTCTATCCACAAAAGGAACACCTTGTAGCTGCCTGCGAATGCACAGCTTAGGAGCAAACTAGTACCCGCATGCTACGAATGTGAAATCTGGAAGGTGCCCATTAAAGGAATTCTGACAGCCTTCTAAAACAGCATAGAAGCAGAGGTCGACTTCAGCAGCGTCTCCATGAGAGTCTATCCACAAAAGGAACACCTTGAACCTGGCTGCAAATGCTGACCTTAGGAGGAAAGCAGTCGCCGCATGCTACGAATGTGATATCTGAATGGTGCCCAGGAAAGGAATTCTGGCAGAATTCTGAAAGTCCATAGAAGCACAGGCCGTCTCCAGCAGCACCACCACGACAGTCTATCCACAAAAGGTACACCTTGAAGCTGGCTGCGAATGCAGAGCTTCGGAGGAAAGCAGTACCCGCATGCTACGAATTAGATATCTGGATGGTGCCCAGGAAAGGAATTCTGGCAGAATTCTCAAAGAGCATGGAAGCAGAGCCCGTCTCCAGCAGCATCTCCACGAGAGTCTATCCACAAAAGGAACACCTTGTAGCTGCCTGCGAATGCACAGCTTAGGAGCAAACTAGTACCCGCATTCTACGAATGTGATATCTGGATGGTGCACAGGAAAGGAATTCTGACAGCCTTCTCAAAGAGCATAGAATCATAGGCTGACTTCAGCAGCATCTCCACGAGAGTTTATCCACAAAAGGAACACTTTGAAGCTGGCTGCGAAAGCAGAGTTAGGAGCAAAGCAGTACCCGCATGGTACGAATGTGATATCTGGATGGTGCCCAGGAATGGAATTCTGGCAGAATTGTGAAAGAGCATAGAAGCACAGGCCGTCTCCTGCAGCACCTCCACGAGAGTCTATCCACAAAAGGACCACCTTGAAGCTGGCTGCGAATGCAGAGTTTAGGTTGAAAGCAGTACTCGCATGCTACGAATTTGATATCTGGAATGTGCCCAGGATAGGAATTCTGGCAGAATTCTCAAAGAGCATAGAAGCACAGGCCGTCTCCTGCAGCATCTCCACGAGAGTCTATCCACAAAAGGAACACCTTGTAGCTGCCTGCGAATGCACAGCTTAGGAGCAAACTAGACCCGCATGCTACGAATGTGAAATCTGGATGGTGCCCAGGAAAGGAATTCTGACAGCCTTCTGAAAGGGCATAGAAGCAGAGCCAGTCTCCAGCAGCATCTCCACGAGAGTCTATCCACAAAAGGAACACCTCGTAGCTACCTGCGAATGCACAGCTTAGGAGCAAGAAAGTACCCGCATTCTAAGAATGTGATATCTGGATGGTGCACAGGAAAGGAATTCTGACAGCCTTCTCAAAGAGCATAGAAGCAGAGGCTGACTTCAGCAGCATCTCCACGAGAGTCTATCCACAAAAGGAACACCTTGATACTGGCTGCGAATGCAGATCTTAGGAGGAAAGCAGTACCCGCATGCTACGAATTTATATCTGGATGGTGCCCAGGATAGGAATTCTGGCAGAATACTCAAAGAGCATAGAAGCACAGGCCGTCTCCTGCAGCATCTCCACGGGAGTCTATACACAAAAGGAACACCTTGAAGCTGGCTGCGAATGCAGAGCTTAGGTTGAAAGCAGTACCCGCATGCTACGAATGGATGGTGTACAGGAAAGGAATTCTGGCAGAATTCTCAAAGTGCATAGAAGCAGAGGCCGATTTCAGCAGCAGCTCCTCGAGAGTCTATACACAAAAGGAACACCTTGAAGCTGGCTGCGAAGGCAGAGCTTAGGAGGAAAGCAGTACCCGCATGCTACGAGTGTGATATCTGGATGGTGCCCAGGAAGGGAGTTCTGGCAGAATTCTGAAAGAGCATAGAAGAAGAGCCCATCTGCAGCAGCATCCCCACGGGAGTGTATCCACAAAAGGAACACCTTGTAGCTGCCTACTAATGCACAGCTTAGTAGCCAAGTAGTACCAGCATGCGACGAATGTGAAATCTGAATGGTGCCCAGGAAAGGAATTCTCACAGCCTTCTCAAACTGCATAGAAGCAGAGGCCGATTTCAGCAGCATCTCCATGAGAGTCTATCCATAAAAGGAACACCTTGAAGCTGGCTGCAAATACAGAGCTTAGGAGGAAAGTAGTACCCGCATGCTACGAATGTGATATCTGGATGGTGCACAGGAAAGGAAATCTGACAGCCTTCTCAAAGAGCAAAGAAGCAGAGCCCGTCTCCAGCAGCATATCCACGAGAGTCTATCCAAAAAAGGAACACGTTGTAGCTACCTGCGAATGAACAGCTTAGGGGGAAAGCAGTACCTGCATGCTATGAATGTGATATCTGGATGGTGCACAGGAAAGGAATTCTGACAGCCTTCTCAAAGAGCATAGGAGCAGAGCCGGTCGCCAGCAGCATCTCCACGAGAGTCTATCCACAAAAGGAACACCTTGTAGCTGCCTGCGAATGCACAGCTTAGGAGCAAACTAGTACCCGCATGCTACGAATGTGAAATCTGGAAGGTGCCCATTAAAGGAATTCTGACAGCCTTCTAAAACAGCATAGAAGCAGAGGTCGACTTCAGCAGCGTCTCCATGAGAGTCTATCCACAAAAGGAACACCTTGAACCTGGCTGCAAATGCTGACCTTAGGAGGAAAGCAGTCGCCGCATGCTACGAATGTGATATCTGAATGGTGCCCAGGAAAGGAATTCTGGCAGAATTCTGAAAGTCCATAGAAGCACAGGCCGTCTCCAGCAGCACCACCACGACAGTCTATCCACAAAAGGTACACCTTGAAGCTGGCTGCGAATGCAGAGCTTCGGAGGAAAGCAGTACCCGCATGCTACGAATTAGATATCTGGATGGTGCCCAGGAAAGGAATTCTGGCAGAATTCTCAAAGAGCATGGAAGCAGAGCCCGTCTCCAGCAGCATCTCCACGAGAGTCTATCCACAAAAGGAACACCTTGTAGCTGCCTGCGAATGCACAGCTTAGGAGCAAACTAGTACCCGCATTCTACGAATGTGATATCTGGATGGTGCACAGGAAAGGAATTCTGACAGCCTTCTCAAAGAGCATAGAATCATAGGCTGACTTCAGCAGCATCTCCACGAGAGTTTATCCACAAAAGGAACACTTTGAAGCTGGCTGCGAAAGCAGAGTTAGGAGCAAAGCAGTACCCGCATGGTACGAATGTGATATCTGGATGGTGCCCAGGAATGGAATTCTGGCAGAATTGTGAAAGAGCATAGAAGCACAGGCCGTCTCCTGCAGCACCTCCACGAGAGTCTATCCACAAAAGGACCACCTTGAAGCTGGCTGCGAATGCAGAGTTTAGGTTGAAAGCAGTACTCGCATGCTACGAATTTGATATCTGGAATGTGCCCAGGATAGGAATTCTGGCAGAATTCTCAAAGAGCATAGAAGCACAGGCCGTCTCCTGCAGCATCTCCACGAGAGTCTATCCACAAAAGGAACACCTTGTAGCTGCCTGCGAATGCACAGCTTAGGAGCAAACTAGACCCGCATGCTACGAATGTGAAATCTGGATGGTGCCCAGGAAAGGAATTCTGACAGCCTTCTGAAAGGGCATAGAAGCAGAGCCAGTCTCCAGCAGCATCTCCACGAGAGTCTATCCACAAAAGGAACACCTCGTAGCTACCTGTGAATGCACAGCTTAGGAGCAAGAAAGTACCCGCATTCTAAGAATGTGATATCTGGATGGTGCACAGGAAAGGAATTCTGACAGCCTTCTCAAAGAGCATAGAAGCAGAGGCTGACTTCAGCAGCATCTCCACGAGAGTCTATCCACAAAAGGAACACCTTGATACTGGCTGCGAATGCAGATCTTAGGAGGAAAGCAGTACCCGCATGCTACGAATTTATATCTGGATGGTGCCCAGGATAGGAATTCTGGCAGAATACTCAAAGAGCATAGAAGCACAGGCCGTCTCCTGCAGCATCTCCACGGGAGTCTATACACAAAAGGAACACCTTGAAGCTGGCTGCGAATGCAGAGCTTAGGTTGAAAGCAGTACCCGCATGCTACGAATGGATGGTGTACAGGAAAGGAATTCTGGCAGAATTCTCAAAGTGCATAGAAGCAGAGGCCGATTTCAGCAGCAGCTCCTCGAGAGTCTATACACAAAAGGAACACCTTGAAGCTGGCTGCGAAGGCAGAGCTTAGGAGGAAAGCAGTACCCGCATGCTACGAGTGTGATATCTGGATGGTGCCCAGGAAGGGAGTTCTGGCAGAATTCTGAAAGAGCATAGAAGAAGAGCCCATCTCCAGCAGCATCCCCACGGGAGTGTATCCACAAAAGGAACACCTTGTAGCTGCCTACTAATGCACAGCTTAGTAGCCAAGTAGTACCAGCATGCGACGAATGTGAAATCTGAATGGTGCCCAGGAAAGGAATTCTCACAGCCTTCTCAAACTGCATAGAAGCAGAGGCCGATTTCAGCAGCATCTCCATGAGAGTCTATCCATAAAAGGAACACCTTGAAGCTGGCTGCAAATACAGAGCTTAGGAGGAAAGTAGTACCCGCATGCTACGAATGTGATATCTGGATGGTGCACAGGAAAGGAAATCTGACAGCCTTCTCAAAGAGCAAAGAAGCAGAGCCCGTCTCCAGCAGCATATCCACGAGAGTCTATCCAAAAAAGGAACACGTTGTAGCTACCTGCGAATGAACAGCTTAGGGGGAAAGCAGTACCTGCATGCTATGAATGTGATATCTGGATGGTGCACAGGAAAGGAATTCTGACAGCCTTCTCAAAGAGCATAGGAGCAGAGCCGGTCGCCAGCAGCATCTCCACGAGAGTCTATCCACAAAAGGAACACCTTGTAGCTGCCTGCGAATGCACAGCTTAGGAGCAAACTAGTACCCGCATGCTACGAATGTGAAATCTGGAAGGTGCCCATTAAAGGAATTCTGACAGCCTTCTAAAACAGCATAGAAGCAGAGGTCGACTTCAGCAGCGTCTCCATGAGAGTCTATCCACAAAAGGAACACCTTGAACCTGGCTGCAAATGCTGACCTTAGGAGGAAAGCAGTCGCCGCATGCTACGAATGTGATATCTGAATGGTGCCCAGGAAAGGAATTCTGGCAGAATTCTGAAAGTCCATAGAAGCACAGGCCGTCTCCAGCAGCACCACCACGACAGTCTATCCACAAAAGGTACACCTTGAAGCTGGCTGCGAATGCAGAGCTTCGGAGGAAAGCAGTACCCGCATGCTACGAATTAGATATCTGGATGGTGCCCAGGAAAGGAATTCTGGCAGAATTCTCAAAGAGCATGGAAGCAGAGCCCGTCTCCAGCAGCATCTCCACGAGAGTCTATCCACAAAAGGAACACCTTGTAGCTGCCTGCGAATGCACAGCTTAGGAGCAAACTAGTACCCGCATTCTACGAATGTGATATCTGGATGGTGCACAGGAAAGGAATTCTGACAGCCTTCTCAAAGAGCATAGAATCATAGGCTGACTTCAGCAGCATCTCCACGAGAGTTTATCCACAAAAGGAACACTTTGAAGCTGGCTGCGAAAGCAGAGTTAGGAGCAAAGCAGTACCCGCATGGTACGAATGTGATATCTGGATGGTGCCCAGGAATGGAATTCTGGCAGAATTGTGAAAGAGCATAGAAGCACAGGCCGTCTCCTGCAGCACCTCCACGAGAGTCTATCCACAAAAGGACCACCTTGAAGCTGGCTGCGAATGCAGAGTTTAGGTTGAAAGCAGTACTCGCATGCTACGAATTTGATATCTGGAATGTGCCCAGGATAGGAATTCTGGCAGAATTCTCAAAGAGCATAGAAGCACAGGCCGTCTCCTGCAGCATCTCCACGAGAGTCTATCCACAAAAGGAACACCTTGTAGCTGCCTGCGAATGCACAGCTTAGGAGCAAACTAGACCCGCATGCTACGAATGTGAAATCTGGATGGTGCCCAGGAAAGGAATTCTGACAGCCTTCTGAAAGGGCATAGAAGCAGAGCCAGTCTCCAGCAGCATCTCCACGAGAGTCTATCCACAAAAGGAACACCTCGTAGCTACCTGCGAATGCACAGCTTAGGAGCAAGAAAGTACCCGCATTCTAAGAATGTGATATCTGGATGGTGCACAGGAAAGGAATTCTGACAGCCTTCTCAAAGAGCATAGAAGCAGAGGCTGACTTCAGCAGCATCTCCACGAGAGTCTATCCACAAAAGGAACACCTTGATACTGGCTGCGAATGCAGATCTTAGGAGGAAAGCAGTACCCGCATGCTACGAATTTATATCTGGATGGTGCCCAGGATAGGAATTCTGGCAGAATACTCAAAGAGCATAGAAGCACAGGCCGTCTCCTGCAGCATCTCCACGGGAGTCTATACACAAAAGGAACACCTTGAAGCTGGCTGCGAATGCAGAGCTTAGGTTGAAAGCAGTACCCGCATGCTACGAATGGATGGTGTACAGGAAAGGAATTCTGGCAGAATTCTCAAAGTGCATAGAAGCAGAGGCCGATTTCAGCAGCAGCTCCTCGAGAGTCTATACACAAAAGGAACACCTTGAAGCTGGCTGCGAAGGCAGAGCTTAGGAGGAAAGCAGTACCCGCATGCTACGAGTGTGATATCTGGATGGTGCCCAGGAAGGGAGTTCTGGCAGAATTCTGAAAGAGCATAGAAGAAGAGCCCATCTCCAGCAGCATCCCCACGGGAGTGTATCCACAAAAGGAACACCTTGTAGCTGCCTACTAATGCACAGCTTAGTAGCCAAGTAGTACCAGCATGCGACGAATGTGAAATCTGAATGGTGCCCAGGAAAGGAATTCTCACAGCCTTCTCAAACTGCATAGAAGCAGAGGCCGATTTCAGCAGCATCTCCATGAGAGTCTATCCATAAAAGGAACACCTTGAAGCTGGCTGCAAATACAGAGCTTAGGAGGAAAGTAGTACCCGCATGCTACGAATGTGATATCTGGATGGTGCACAGGAAAGGAAATCTGACAGCCTTCTCAAAGAGCAAAGAAGCAGAGCCCGTCTCCAGCAGCATATCCACGAGAGTCTATCCAAAAAAGGAACACGTTGTAGCTACCTGCGAATGAACAGCTTAGGGGGAAAGCAGTACCTGCATGCTATGAATGTGATATCTGGATGGTGCACAGGAAAGGAATTCTGACAGCCTTCTCAAAGAGCATAGGAGCAGAGCCGGTCGCCAGCAGCATCTCCACGAGAGTCTATCCACAAAAGGAACACCTTGTAGCTGCCTGCGAATGCACAGCTTAGGAGCAAACTAGTACCCGCATGCTACGAATGTGAAATCTGGAAGGTGCCCATTAAAGGAATTCTGACAGCCTTCTAAAACAGCATAGAAGCAGAGGTCGACTTCAGCAGCGTCTCCATGAGAGTCTATCCACAAAAGGAACACCTTGAACCTGGCTGCAAATGCTGACCTTAGGAGGAAAGCAGTCGCCGCATGCTACGAATGTGATATCTGAATGGTGCCCAGGAAAGGAATTCTGGCAGAATTCTGAAAGTCCATAGAAGCACAGGCCGTCTCCAGCAGCACCACCACGACAGTCTATCCACAAAAGGTACACCTTGAAGCTGGCTGCGAATGCAGAGCTTCGGAGGAAAGCAGTACCCGCATGCTACGAATTAGATATCTGGATGGTGCCCAGGAAAGGAATTCTGGCAGAATTCTCAAAGAGCATGGAAGCAGAGCCCGTCTCCAGCAGCATCTCCACGAGAGTCTATCCACAAAAGGAACACCTTGTAGCTGCCTGCGAATGCACAGCTTAGGAGCAAACTAGTACCCGCATTCTACGAATGTGATATCTGGATGGTGCACAGGAAAGGAATTCTGACAGCCTTCTCAAAGAGCATAGAATCATAGGCTGACTTCAGCAGCATCTCCACGAGAGTTTATCCACAAAAGGAACACTTTGAAGCTGGCTGCGAAAGCAGAGTTAGGAGCAAAGCAGTACCCGCATGGTACGAATGTGATATCTGGATGGTGCCCAGGAATGGAATTCTGGCAGAATTGTGAAAGAGCATAGAAGCACAGGCCGTCTCCTGCAGCACCTCCACGAGAGTCTATCCACAAAAGGACCACCTTGAAGCTGGCTGCGAATGCAGAGTTTAGGTTGAAAGCAGTACTCGCATGCTACGAATTTGATATCTGGAATGTGCCCAGGATAGGAATTCTGGCAGAATTCTCAAAGAGCATAGAAGCACAGGCCGTCTCCTGCAGCATCTCCACGAGAGTCTATCCACAAAAGGAACACCTTGTAGCTGCCTGCGAATGCACAGCTTAGGAGCAAACTAGACCCGCATGCTACGAATGTGAAATCTGGATGGTGCCCAGGAAAGGAATTCTGACAGCCTTCTGAAAGGGCATAGAAGCAGAGCCAGTCTCCAGCAGCATCTCCACGAGAGTCTATCCACAAAAGGAACACCTCGTAGCTACCTGTGAATGCACAGCTTAGGAGCAAGAAAGTACCCGCATTCTAAGAATGTGATATCTGGATGGTGCACAGGAAAGGAATTCTGACAGCCTTCTCAAAGAGCATAGAAGCAGAGGCTGACTTCAGCAGCATCTCCACGAGAGTCTATCCACAAAAGGAACACCTTGATACTGGCTGCGAATGCAGATCTTAGGAGGAAAGCAGTACCCGCATGCTACGAATTTATATCTGGATGGTGCCCAGGATAGGAATTCTGGCAGAATACTCAAAGAGCATAGAAGCACAGGCCGTCTCCTGCAGCATCTCCACGGGAGTCTATACACAAAAGGAACACCTTGAAGCTGGCTGCGAATGCAGAGCTTAGGTTGAAAGCAGTACCCGCATGCTACGAATGGATGGTGTACAGGAAAGGAATTCTGGCAGAATTCTCAAAGTGCATAGAAGCAGAGGCCGATTTCAGCAGCAGCTCCTCGAGAGTCTATACACAAAAGGAACACCTTGAAGCTGGCTGCGAAGGCAGAGCTTAGGAGGAAAGCAGTACCCGCATGCTACGAGTGTGATATCTGGATGGTGCCCAGGAAGGGAGTTCTGGCAGAATTCTGAAAGAGCATAGAAGAAGAGCCCATCTGCAGCAGCATCCCCACGGGAGTGTATCCACAAAAGGAACACCTTGTAGCTGCCTACTAATGCACAGCTTAGTAGCCAAGTAGTACCAGCATGCGACGAATGTGAAATCTGAATGGTGCCCAGGAAAGGAATTCTCACAGCCTTCTCAAACTGCATAGAAGCAGAGGCCGATTTCAGCAGCATCTCCATGAGAGTCTATCCATAAAAGGAACACCTTGAAGCTGGCTGCAAATACAGAGCTTAGGAGGAAAGTAGTACCCGCATGCTACGAATGTGATATCTGGATGGTGCACAGGAAAGGAAATCTGACAGCCTTCTCAAAGAGCAAAGAAGCAGAGCCCGTCTCCAGCAGCATATCCACGAGAGTCTATCCAAAAAAGGAACACGTTGTAGCTACCTGCGAATGAACAGCTTAGGGGGAAAGCAGTACCTGCATGCTATGAATGTGATATCTGGATGGTGCACAGGAAAGGAATTCTGACAGCCTTCTCAAAGAGCATAGGAGCAGAGCCGGTCGCCAGCAGCATCTCCACGAGAGTCTATCCACAAAAGGAACACCTTGTAGCTGCCTGCGAATGCACAGCTTAGGAGCAAACTAGTACCCGCATGCTACGAATGTGAAATCTGGAAGGTGCCCATTAAAGGAATTCTGACAGCCTTCTAAAACAGCATAGAAGCAGAGGTCGACTTCAGCAGCGTCTCCATGAGAGTCTATCCACAAAAGGAACACCTTGAACCTGGCTGCAAATGCTGACCTTAGGAGGAAAGCAGTCGCCGCATGCTACGAATGTGATATCTGAATGGTGCCCAGGAAAGGAATTCTGGCAGAATTCTGAAAGTCCATAGAAGCACAGGCCGTCTCCAGCAGCACCACCACGACAGTCTATCCACAAAAGGTACACCTTGAAGCTGGCTGCGAATGCAGAGCTTCGGAGGAAAGCAGTACCCGCATGCTACGAATTAGATATCTGGATGGTGCCCAGGAAAGGAATTCTGGCAGAATTCTCAAAGAGCATGGAAGCAGAGCCCGTCTCCAGCAGCATCTCCACGAGAGTCTATCCACAAAAGGAACACCTTGTAGCTGCCTGCGAATGCACAGCTTAGGAGCAAACTAGTACCCGCATTCTACGAATGTGATATCTGGATGGTGCACAGGAAAGGAATTCTGACAGCCTTCTCAAAGAGCATAGAATCAGAGGCTGACTTCAGCAGCATCTCCACGAGAGTTTATCCACAAAAGGAACACTTTGAAGCTGGCTGCGAATGCAGAGTTAGGAGCAAAGCAGTACCTGCATGGTACGAATGTGATATCTGGATGGTGCCCAGGAATGGAATTCTGGCAGAATTGTGAAAGAGCATAGAAGCACAGGCCGTCTCCTGCAGCATCTCCACGAGAGTCTATCCACAAAAGGACCACCTTGAAGCTGGCTGCGAATGCAGATCTTAGGAGGAAAGCAATACCCGCATGCTACGAATTTGATATCTGGAATGTGCCCAGGATAGGAATTCTGGCAGAATTCTCAAAGAGCATAGAAGCACAGGCCGTCTCCTGCAGCATCTCCACGAGAGTCTATCCACAAAAGGAACACCTTGTAGCTGCCTGCGAATGCACAGCTTAGGAGCAAACTAGACCCGCATGCTACGAATGTGAAATCTGGATGGTGCCCAGGAAAGGAATTCTGACAGCCTTCTGAAAGGGCATAGAAGCAGAGCCAGTCTCCAGCAGCATCTCCACGAGAGTCTATCCACAAAAGGAACACCTCGTAGCTGCCTGCGAATGCACAGCTTAGGAGCAAGCTAGTACCCGCATTCTACGAATGTGATATCTGGATGGTGCACAGGAAAGGAATTCTGACAGCCTTCTCAAAGAGCATAGAAGCAGAGGCTGACTTCAGCAGCATCTCCACGAGAGTCTATCCACAAAAGGAACACCTTGATACTGGCTGCGAATGCAGATCTTAGGAGGAAAGCAGTACCCGCATGCTACGAATTTATATCTGGATGGTGCCCAGGATAGGAATTCTGGCAGAATTCTCAAAGAGCATAGAAGCACAGGCCGTCTCCTGCAGCATCTCCATGGGAGTCTATACACAAAAGGAACACCTTGAAGCTGGCTGCGAATGCAGAGCTTAGGTTGAAAGCAGTACCCGCATGCTATGAATGGATGGTGCACAGGAAAGGAATTCTGGCAGAATTCTCAAAGTGCATAGAAGCAGAGGCCGATTTCAGCAGCAGCTCCTCGAGAGTCTATACACAAAAGGAACACCTTGAAGCTGGCTGCGAAGGCAGAGCTTAGGAGGAAAGCAGTACCCGCATGCTACGAGTGTGATATCTGGATGGTGCCCAGGAAGGGAGTTCTGGCAGAATTCTGAAAGAGCATAGAAGAAGAGCCCATCTCCAGCAGCATCCCCACGGGAGTGTATCCACAAAAGGAACACCTTGTAGCTGCCTACTAATGCACAGCTTAGTAGCCAAGTAGTACCAGCATGCGACGAATGTGAAATCTGAATGGTGCCCAGGAAAGGAATTCTCACAGGCTTCTCAAACTGCATAGAAGCAGAGGCCGATTTCAGCAGCATCTCCATGAGAGTCTATCCATAAAAGGAACACCTTGAAGCTGGCTGCAAATACAGAGCTTAGGAGGAAAGTAGTACCCGCATGCTACGAATGTGATATCTGGATGGTGCACAGGAAAGGAAATCTGACAGCCTTCTCAAAGAGCAAAGAAGCAGAGCCCGTCTCCAGCAGCATATCCACGAGAGTCTATCCAAAAAAGGAACACGTTGTAGCTACCTGCGAATGAACAGCTTAGGGGGAAAGCAGTACCTGCATGCTATGAATGTGATATCTGGATGGTGCACAGGAAAGGAATTCTGACAGCCTTCTCAAAGAGCATAGGAGCAGAGCCGGTCGCCAGCAGCATCTCCACGAGAGTCTATCCACAAAAGGAACACCTTGTAGCTGCCTGCGAATGCACAGCTTAGGAGCAAACTAGTACCCGCATGCTACGAATGTGAAATCTGGAAGGTGCCCATTAAAGGAATTCTGACAGCCTTCTAAAACAGCATAGAAGCAGAGGTCGACTTCAGCAGCGTCTCCATGAGAGTCTATCCACAAAAGGAACACCTTGAACCTGGCTGCAAATGCTGACCTTAGGAGGAAAGCAGTCGCCGCATGCTACGAATGTGATATCTGAATGGTGCCCAGGAAAGGAATTCTGGCAGAATTCTGAAAGTCCATAGAAGCACAGGCCGTCTCCAGCAGCACCACCACGACAGTCTATCCACAAAAGGTACACCTTGAAGCTGGCTGCGAATGCAGAGCTTCGGAGGAAAGCAGTACCCGCATGCTACGAATTAGATATCTGGATGGTGCCCAGGAAAGGAAATCTGGCAGAATTCTCAAAGAGCATGGAAGCAGAGCCCGTCTCCAGCAGCATCTCCACGAGAGTCTATCCACAAAAGGAACACCTTGTAGCTGCCTGCGAATGCACAGCTTAGGAGCAAACTAGTACCCGCATTCTACGAATGTGATATCTGGATGGTGCACAGGAAAGGAATTCTGACAGCCTTCTCAAAGAGCATAGAATCAGAGGCTGACTTCAGCAGCATCTCCACGAGAGTTTATCCACAAAAGGAACACTTTGAAGCTGGCTGCGAATGCAGAGTTAGGAGCAAAGCAGTACCCGCATGGTACGAATGTGATATCTGGATGGTGCCCAGGAATGGAATTCTGGCAGAATTGTGAAAGAGCATAGAAGCACAGGCCGTCTCCTGCAGCATCTCCACGAGAGTCTATCCACAAAAGGACCACCTTGAAGCTGGCTGCGAATGCAGATCTTAGGAGGAAAGCAATACCCGCATGCTACGAATTTGATATCTGGAATGTGCCCAGGATAGGAATTCTGGCAGAATTCTCAAAGAGCATAGAAGCACAGGCCGTCTCCTGCAGCATCTCCACGAGAGTCTATCCACAAAAGGAACACCTTGTAGCTGCCTGCGAATGCACAGCTTAGGAGCAAACTAGACCCGCATGCTACGAATGTGAAATCTGGATGGTGCCCAGGAAAGGAATTCTGACAGCCTTCTGAAAGGGCATAGAAGCAGAGCCAGTCTCCAGCAGCATCTCCACGAGAGTCTATCCACAAAAGGAACACCTCGTAGCTGCCTGCGAATGCACAGCTTAGGAGCAAGCTAGTACCCGCATTCTACGAATGTGATATCTGGATGGTGCACAGGAAAGGAATTCTGACAGCCTTCTCAAAGAGCATAGAAGCAGAGGCTGACTTCAGCAGCATCTCCACGAGAGTCTATCCACAAAAGGAACACCTTGATACTGGCTGCGAATGCAGATCTTAGGAGGAAAGCAGTACCCGCATGCTACGAATTTATATCTGGATGGTGCCCAGGATAGGAATTCTGGCAGAATTCTCAAAGAGCATAGAAGCACAGGCCGTCTCCTGCAGCATCTCCACGGGAGTCTATACACAAAAGGAACACCTTGAAGCTGGCTGCGAATGCAGAGCTTAGGTTGAAAGCAGTACCCGCATGCTATGAATGGATGGTGCACAGGAAAGGAATTCTGGCAGAATTCTCAAAGTGCATAGAAGCAGAGGCCGATTTCAGCAGCAGCTCCTCGAGAGTCTATACACAAAAGGAACACCTTGAAGCTGGCTGCGAAGGCAGAGCTTAGGAGGAAAGCAGTACCCGCATGCTACGAGTGTGATATCTGGATGGTGCCCAGGAAGGGAGTTCTGGCAGAATTCTGAAAGAGCATAGAAGAAGAGCCCATCTCCAGCAGCATCCCCACGGGAGTGTATCCACAAAAGGAACACCTTGTAGCTGCCTACTAATGCACAGCTTAGTAGCCAAGTAGTACCAGCATGCGACGAATGTGAAATCTGAATGGTGCCCAGGAAAGGAATTCTCACAGGCTTCTCAAACTGCATAGAAGCAGAGGCCGATTTCAGCAGCATCTCCATGAGAGTCTATCCATAAAAGGAACACCTTGAAGCTGGCTGCAAATACAGAGCTTAGGAGGAAAGTAGTACCCGCATGCTACGAATGTGATATCTGGATGGTGCACAGGAAAGGAAATCTGACAGCCTTCTCAAAGAGCAAAGAAGCAGAGCCCGTCTCCAGCAGCATATCCACGAGAGTCTATCCAAAAAAGGAACACGTTGTAGCTACCTGCGAATGAACAGCTTAGGGGGAAAGCAGTACCTGCATGCTATGAATGTGATATCTGGATGGTGCACAGGAAAGGAATTCTGACAGCCTTCTCAAAGAGCATAGAAGCAGAGGCTGACTTCAGCAGCATCTCCACGAGAATCTATCCACCAACGGAACACATTGAAGCTGGCTGCAAAAGCAGAGCTTATGAGAAAAGCAGTACCCGCATGCTACGAATGTGATATCTGGATGGTCCCCAGAATTCGAATTCTGGCAGAATTCTGAAAGAGCAGAGAAGCACAGGTCGTCTTCTGCAGCACCTCCATGAGAGTCTATCCACAAAAGGAACACCTTATGGCTGCCTGCTAATGCACAGCTTAGGAGCCAAGTAGTACCAGCATGCTACGAATGTGAAATCTGAATGGTGCCCAGGAAACGAATTCTGACAGCCTTCTCAAACAGCATAGAAGCAGAGGTCGACTTCAGCAGCATCTCCATGAGAGTCTATCCACAAAAGGAACACCTTGAAGCTGGCTGCGAATGCAGAGCTTCGGAGGAAAGCAGTACCCGCATGCTACGAATTTGATATCTGGCTGGTGCCCAGGAAAGGAATTCTGGCAGAATTCTCAAGGAGCATGGAAGCAGAGCCCGTCTCCAGCAGCATCTCCACGAGAGTCTATCCACAAAAGGAACAACTTGTAGCTGCCTGCGAATGCACAGCTTAGGAGCAAACTAGTACCCGCATTCTACGAATGTGATATCTGGATGGTGCACAGGAAAGGAATTCTCACCGCCTTCTCAAAGAGCATAGAATCAGAGGCTGAATCTGCAGCATCTCCACGAGAGTCTATCCACAAAAGGAACACTTTGAAGCTAGCTGCTAATGCAGAGCTTAGGAGGAAAGCAGTAACTGCATGCTACGAATTAGATATCTGGACGGTGCCCAGGAAAGGAATTCTGGCGGAATTCTCAAAGAGCATAGAAGCATTGCCCGTCTCTAGCAACATCTCCACGAGAGTCTATCCAGGAAAGGAACACCTTGTAGCTGCCTGCGAATGCAGAGCTTAGTAGGAAAGCAGTACCCGCCTGCTACGAATGTGATATTTGGAAGGTGCCCACGAATTGAATTCAGGCAGAATTCTGAAAGAGAATAGAAGCACAGGCCGTCTCCAGCAGCATCTCCACGAGAGTCTATCCACAAAAGGAACCCCTTGAAACTGGCTGCAAATGCAGAGCTTAGAGGCAAAGCAGTACCTGCATGCTACCAATGTGATATCTGGATGGTGCCCAGGGAAGGAATTCTGGCAGAATTCTCAAAGAGCATAGAAGCAGAGCCAGTCTCCAGCAGCATCTCCACGACAGTCTATCCACAAAAGGAACACCTTGTAGCTGCCTGCGAATGCACAGCTTAGGAGCAAACTAGTACCCGCATGCAACGAATGTGAAATCTGGATGGTGCCCAGGAAAGGAATACCGACAGCCTTCTCAAACAGCATAAAAGCAGAGGTCGACTTCAGCAGCATCTCCATGAGAGTCTATCCACAAAAGGAACACCTTGAAGCTGGCTGCGAATGCAGAGCTTCGGAGGAATGCAGTACCCGCATGCTACGAATTAGATATCTGGATGGTGCCAAGGAAAGGAATTCTGGCAGAATTCTCAAAGAGCATGGAAGCAGAGCCCGTCTCCAGCAGCATCTCCACGAGAGTCTATCCACAAAAGGAACACCTTGTAGGTGCCTGCGAATGCACAGCTTAGGAGCAAACTAGTACCCGCATTCTACGAATGTGATATCTGGATGGTGCTCAGGAAAGGACTTCTGACCGCCTTCTCAAACAGCAAAGAATCAGAGGCTGACTTCTGCAGCATCTCCACGAGAGTCTATCCACAAAAGGAACACTTTGAAGCTAGCTGCTAATGCAGAGGTTAGGAGAAAAGCAGTACCCGCATGGTACGAATGTGATATCTGGATGGTGCCCAGGAATGGAATTCTGGCAGAATTCTGAAAAAGCATAGAAGCACAGGCCGTCTCCTGCAGCACCTCCACGAGAGTCTATCCACAAAAGGAACACCTTGATGCTGGCTGCGAATGCACATCTTAGGAGGAAAGCAGTACCTGCATGCTCCGAATTTGATATCTGGAATGTGCCCAGGATAGGAATTCTGGCAGAATTCTCAAAGAGCATAGAAGCACAGGCCGTCTCCTGCAGCATCTCCACAAGAGTCTATCCACAAAAGGAACACCTTGAAGCTGGCTGCGAATGCAGAGGTTAGGTTAAAAGCAGTACCCGCATGCTACGAATGTGATATCTGGATGGTGCCCAGGAAAGGAATTCTGGCAAAATTCTAAAAGAGCATAGAAGCGGAACCCGTCTCCAGCAGCATCTCCACGAGAATCTATCCTCAAATGGAACACCTTGTAGCTGCCTGCGAATGCAGAGCTTAGTAGGAAAGCAGTACCGGCCTGCTACGAATGTGATATTTGGATGGTGCCCACGAATTGAATTCAGGCACAATTCTGAAAGAGAATAGAAGCACAGGCCGTCTCCAGCAGCATCTCCACGAGAGTCTATCCACAAAAGGAACCCCTTGAAGCTGGCTGCAAATGCAGAGCTTAGAGGCAAAGCAGTACCTGCATGCTACCAATGTGATATCTGGATGGTGCCCAGGGAAGGAATTCTGGCAGAATTCTCAAAGAGCATAGAAGCAGAGCCAGTCTCCAGCAGCATCTCCACGACAGTCTATCCACAAAAGGAACACCTTGTAGCTGCCTGCGAATGCACAGATTAGGAGCAAACTAGTACCCGCATGCGACGAATGTGAAATCTGGATGGTGCCCAGGAAAGGAATTCTGACAGCCTTCTCAAACAGCATAGAAGCAGAGGTCGACTTCAGCAGCATCTCCATGAGAGTCTATCCACAAAAGGAACACCTTGAACCTGGCTGCAAATGCTGACCTTAGGAGGAAAGCAGTCCCCGCATGCTACGAATGTGATATCTGAATGGTGCCCAGGAAAGGAATTCTGGCAGAATTCTGAAAGACCATAGAAGCACAGGCCGTCTCCAGCAGCACCTCCACGAGAGTCTATCCACAAAAGGAACACCTTGAAGCTGGCTGCGAATGCAGAGCTTAGGAGGAAAGCAGTAACTGCATGCTACGAATTAGATATCTGGACGGTGCCCAGGAAAGGAATTCTGGCGGAATTCTCAAAGAGCATAGAAGCATTGCCCGTGTCTAGCAACATCTCCACGAGAGTCTATCCAGGAAAGGAACACCTTGTAGATGCCTGCGAATGCACAGCTTAGGAGGAAAGCAGTACCTGCATGCTACGAATGTGATATCTGGATGGTGCACAGGAAAGGAATTCTGACAGCCTTCTAAAAGAGCATAGAAGCAGAGCCCGTCTCCAGCAGCATCTCCACGTGAGTCTATCCACAAAAGGAACACCTTGTAGCTGCCTGTGAATTCACAGCTTAGGAGCAAACTAGTACCCGCATTCTACGAATGTGATATCTGGATGGTGCACAGGAAAGGAATTCTGACAGCCTTCTCAAAGAGCATAGAAGCAGAGGCTGACTTCAGCAGCATCTCCACGAGAATCTATCCACAAACGGAACACATTGAAGCTGGCTGCAAATGCAGAGATTATGAGAAAAGCAGTACCCGCATGCTACGAATGTGATATCTGGATGGTCCCCAGGATTGTAATTCTGGCAGAATTCTGAAAGAGCAGAGAAGCACAGTCCGTCTTCTGCAGCACCTCCATGAGAGTCTATCCACAAAAGGAACACCTTGTAGCTGCCTGCTAATGCACAGCTTAGGAGCCAAGTAGTACCAGCATGCTACGAATGTGAAATCTGAATGGTGCCCAGGAAAGGAATTCTGACCGCCTTCTCAAACAGCGAAGAATCAGAGGCTGACTTCTGCAGCATCTCCACGAGAGTCTATCCACAAAAGGAACACTTTGAAGCTAGCTGCTAATGCAGAGGTTAGGAGAAAAGCAGTACCCGCATGGTACGAATGTGATATCTGGATGGTGCCCAGGAATGGAATTCTGGCAGAATTCTGAAAAAGCATAGAAGCACAGGCCGTCTCCTGCAGCACCTCCACGAGAGTCTTTCCACAAAAGGAACACCTTGATGCTGGCTGCGAATGCACATCTTAGGAGGAAAGCAGTACCCGCATGCTACGAATTTGATATCTGGAATGTGCCCAGGATAGGAATTCTGGCAGAATTCTCAAAGAGCATAGAAGCACAGGCCGTCTCCTGCAGCATCTCCACGAGAGTCTATCCACAAAAAGAACACCTTGAAGCTGGCTGCGAATGCAGAGGTTAGGTTGAAAGCAGTACCCGCATGCTACGAATGTGATATCTGGAGGGTGCCCAGGAAAGGAATTCTGGCAAAATTCTAAAAGAGCATAGAAGCGGACCCCGTCTCCAGCAGCATCTCCACGAGAATCTATCCTCAAATGGAACACCTTGTAGCTGCCTGCGAATGCAGAGCTTAGTAGGAAAGCAGTACCCGCCTGCTACGAATGTGATATTTGGATGGTGCCCACGAATTGAATTCAGGCAGAATTCTGAAAGAGAATAGAAGCACAGGCCGTCTCCAGCAGCACCTCCACGAGAGTCTATCCACAAAAGGAACCCCTTGAAGCTGGCTGCAAATGCAGAGCTTAGAGGCAAAGCAGTACCTGCATGCTACCAATGTGATATCTGGATGGTGCCCAGGGAAGGAATTCTGGCAGAATTTTCAAAGAGCATAGAAGCAGAGCCAGTCTCTAGCAGCATCTCCACGACAGTCTATCCACAAAAGGAACACCTTGTAGCTGCCTGTGAATGCACAGCTTAGGAGCAAATTAGTACCCGCATGCGACGAATGTGAAATCTGGATGGTGCCCAGGAAAGGAATTCCGACAGCCTTCTCAAACAGCATAGAAGCAGAGGTCGACTTCAGCAGCATCTCCATGAGAGTCTATCCACAAAAGGAACACCTTGAAGCTGGCTGCGAATGCAGAGCTTCGGAGGAAAGCAGTACCCGCATGCTACGAATTAGATATCTGGATGGTGCCAAGGAAAGGAATTCTGGCAGAATTCTCAAAGAGCATGGAAGCAGAGCCCGTCTCCAGCAGCATCTCCACGAGAGTCTATCCACAAAAGGAACACCTTGTAGGTGCCTGCGAATGCACAGCTTAGGAGCAAACTAGTACCCGCATTCTACGAATGTGATATCTGGATGGTGCTCAGGAAAGGACTTCTGACCGCCTTCTCAAACAGCAAAGAATCAGAGGCTGACTTCTGCAGCATCTCCACGAGAGTCTATCCACAAAAGGAACACTTTGAAGCTAGCTGCTAATGCAGAGGTTAGGAGAAAAGCAGTACCCGCATGGTACGAATGTGATATCTGGATGGTGCCCAGGAATGGAATTCTGGCAGAATTCTGAAAAAGCATAGAAGCACAGGCCGTCTCCTGCAGCACGTCCACGAGAGTCTATCCACAAAAGGAACACCTTGATGCTGGCTGCGAATGCACATCTTAGGAGGAAAGCAGTACCTGCATGCTACGAATTTGATATCTGGAATGTGCCCAGGATAGGAATTCTGGCAGAATTCTCAAAGAGCATAGAAGCACAGGCCGTCTCCTGCAGCATCTCCACGAGAGTCTATCCACAAAAGGAACACCTTGAAGCTGGCTGCGAATGCTGAGGTTAGGTTGAAAGCAGTACCCGCATGCTACGAATGTGATATCTGGATGGTGCCCAGGAAAGGAATTCTGGCAAAATTCTAAAAGAGCATAGAAGCGGAACCCGTCTCCAGCAGCATCTCCACGAGAATCTATCCTCAAATGGAACACCTTGTAGCTGCCTGCGAATGCAGAGCTTAGTAGGAAAGCAGTACCGGCCGGCTACGAATGTGATATTTGGATGGTGCCCACGAATTGAATTCAGGCACAATTCTGAAAGAGAATAGAAGCACAGGCCGTCTCCAGCAGCATCTCCACGAGAGTCTATCCACAAAAGAAACCCCTTGAAGCTGGCTGCAAATGCAGAGCTTAGAGGCAAAGCAGTACCTGCATGCTACCAATGTGATATCTGGATGGTGCCCAGGGAAGGAATTCTGGCAGAATTCTCAAAGAGCATAGAAGCAGAGCCAGTCTCCAGCAGCATCTCCACGACAGTCTATCCACAAAAGGAACACCTTGTAGCTGCCTGCGAATGCACAGATTAGGAGCAAACTAGTACCCGCATGCGACGAATGTGAAATCTGGATGGTGCCCAGGAAAGGAATTCTGACAGCCTTCTCAAACAGCATAGAAGCAGAGGTCGACTTCAGCAGCATCTCCATGAGAGTCTATCCACAAAAGGAACACCTTGAACCTGGCTGCAAATGCTGACCTTAGGAGGAAAGCAGTCCCCGCATGATACGAATGTGATATCTGAATGGTGCCCAGGAAAGGAATTCTGGCAAAATTCTGAAAGACCATAGAAGCACAGGCCGTCTCCAGCAGCACCTCCACGAGAGTCTATCCACAAAAGGAACACCTTGAAGCTGGCTGCGAATGCAGAGCTTAGGAGGAAAGCAGTAACTGCATGCTACGAATTAGATATCTGGACGGTGCCCAAGAAAGGAATTCTGGCGGAATTCTCAAAGAGCATAGAAGCATTGCCCGTGTCTAGCAACATCTCCACGAGAGTCTATCCAGGAAAGGAACACCTTGTAGCTGCCTGCGAATGCACAGCTTAGGAGGAAAGCAGTACCTGCATGCTACGAATGTGATATCTGGATGGTGCACAGGAAAGGAATTCTGACAGACTTCTAAAAGAGCATAGAAGCAGAGCCCGTCTCCAGCAGCATCTCCACGAGAGTCTATCCACAAAAGGAACACCTTGTAGCTGCCTGTGAATGCACAGCTTAGGAGCAAACTAGTACCCGCATTCTACGAATGTGATATCTGGCTGGTGCACAGGAAAGGAATTCTGACAGCCTTCTCAAAGAGCATAGAAGCAGAGGCTGACTTCAGCAGCATCTCCACGAGAATCTGTCCACAAACGGAACACATTGAAGCTGGCTGCAAAAGCAGAGCTTATGAGAAAAGCAGTACCCGCATGCTACGAATGTGATATCTGGATGGTCCCCAGAATTCGAATTCTGGCAGAATTCTGAAAGAGCATAGAAGCACAGGCCGTCTTCTGCAGCACCTCCATGAGAGTCTATCCACAAAAGGAACACCGTGTAGTTGCCTGCTAATGCACAGCTTAGGAGCCAAGTACTACCAGCATGCTACGAATGTGAAATCTGAATGGTGCCCAGGAAAGGAATTCTGACAGCCTTCTCAAACAGCATAGAAGCAGAGGACGACTTCAGCAGCATCTCCATGAGAGTCTCTCCACAAAAGAAACACCTTAACCCTGGCTGCAAATGCTGAGCTTAGGAGGAATGCAGTCCCCGCATGCTACGAATGTGATATCTGAATAGTGCCCAGGAAAGGAATTCTGGCAGAATTCTGAAAGACCATAGAAGCACAGGCCGTCTCCAGCAGCACCACCACGACAGTCTATCCACAAAAAGAACACCTTGAAGCTGGCTGCGAATGCAGAGCTTAGGAGGAAAGCAGTACCCGCATGCTACGAATTAGATATCTGGATGGTGCCCAGGAAAGGAATTCTGACAGCTTTCTCAAAGAGCATAGAAGCAGAGCCCGTCTCCAGCAGCATCTCCACGAGAGTCTATCCACAAAAGGAACACCTTGTAGCTGCCTGTGAATGCACAGCTTAGGAGCCAACTAGTACCCGCATTCTACGAATGTGATATCTGGATGGTGCCCAGGAAACGAATTCTGCCGGAATTCTCAAAGAGCATAGAAGCAGAGCCCGTCTCCAGCAGCATCTCCACGAGAGTCTCTCCAGGAAAGGAACTCTTGGTAGCTGCCTTCGAATGCACAGCCTATGAGCCAAGTAGTAACCGCATGCTACGAATGTGAAATCTGAATGGTGCCCAGGAATGGAATTCTGACAGCCTTCTAAAAGAGCATAGAAGCAGAGCCCGTCTCCAGCAGCATCTCCACGAGAGTCTATCCACAAAAGGAACACCTTGTAGCTGCCTGTGAATGCACAGCTTAGGAGCAAACTAGTACCCGCATTCTACGAATGTGATATCTGGATGGTGCACAGGAAAGGAATTCTGACAGCCTTCTCAAAGAGCATAGAAGCAGAGGCTGACTTCAGCAGCATCTCCACGAGAATCTATCCACCAACGGAACACATTGAAGCTGGCTGCAAAAGCAGAGCTTATGAGAAAAGCAGTACCCGCATGCTACGAATGTGATATCTGGATGGTCCCCAGAATTCGAATTCTGGCAGAATTCTGAAAGAGCAGAGAAGCACAGGTCGTCTTCTGCAGCACCTCCATGAGAGTCTATCCACAAAAGGAACACCTTATGGCTGCCTGCTAATGCACAGCTTAGGAGCCAGGTAGTACCAGCATGCTACGAATGTGAAATCTGAATGGTGCCCAGGAAACGAATTCTGACAGCCTTCTCAAACAGCATAGAAGCAGAGGTCGACTTCAGCAGCATCTCCATGAGAGTCTATCCACAAAAGGAACACCTTGAAGCTGGCTGCGAATGCAGAGCTTCGGAGGAAAGCAGTACCCGCATGCTACGAATTAGATATCTGGCTGGTGCCCAGGAAAGGAATTCTGGCAGAATTCTCAAGGAGCATGGAAGCAGAGCCCGTCTCCAGCAGCATCTCCACGAGAGTCTATCCACAAAAGGAACAACTTGTAGCTGCCTGCGAATGCACAGCTTAGGAGCAAACTAGTACCCGCATTCTACGAATGTGATATCTGGATGGTGCACAGGAAAGGAATTCTCACCGCCTTCTCAAAGAGCATAGAATCAGAGGCTGAATCTGCAGCATCTCCACGAGAGTCTATCCACAAAAGGAACACTTTGAAGCTAGCTGCTAATGCAGAGCTTAGGAGGAAAGCAGTAACTGCATGCTACGAATTAGATATCTGGACGGTGCCCAGGAAAGGAATTCTGGCGGAATTCTCAAAGAGCATAGAAGCATTGCCCGTCTCTAGCAACATCTCCACGAGAGTCTATCCAGGAAAGGAACACCTTGTAGCTGCCTGCGAATGCAGAGCTTAGTAGGAAAGCAGTACCCGCCTGCTACGAATGTGATATTTGGAAGGTGCCCACGAATTGAATTCAGGCAGAATTCTGAAAGAGAATAGAAGCACAGGCCGTCTCCAGCAGCATCTCCACGAGAGTCTATCCACAAAAGGAACCCCTTGAAACTGGCTGCAAATGCAGAGCTTAGAGGCAAAGCAGTACCTGCATGCTACCAATGTGATATCTGGATGGTGCCCAGGGAAGGAATTCTGGCAGAATTCTCAAAGAGCATAGAAGCAGAGCCAGTCTCCAGCAGCATCTCCACGACAGTCTATCCACAAAAGGAACACCTTGTAGCTGCCTGCGAATGCACAGCTTAGGAGCAAACTAGTACCCGCATGCAACGAATGTGAAATCTGGATGGTGCCCAGGAAAGGAATACCGACAGCCTTCTCAAACAGCATAAAAGCAGAGGTCGACTTCAGCAGCATCTCCATGAGAGGTCTATCCACAAAAGGAACACCTTGAAGCTGGCTGCGAATGCAGAGCTTCGGAGGAATGCAGTACCCGCATGCTACGAATTAGATATCTGGATGGTGCCAAGGAAAGGAATTCTGGCAGAATTCTCAAAGAGCATGGAAGCAGAGCCCGTCTCCAGCAGCATCTCCACGAGAGTCTATCCACAAAAGGAACACCTTGTAGGTGCCTGCGAATACAGAGCTTAGGAGGAAAGTAGTACCCGCATGCTACGAATGTGATATCTGGATGGTGCACAGGAAAGGAAATCTGACAGCCTTCTCAAAGAGCAAAGAAGCAGAGCCCGTCTCCAGCAGCATATCCACGAGAGTCTATCCAAAAAAGGAACACGTTGTAGCTACCTGCGAATGAACAGCTTAGGGGGAAAGCAGTACCTGCATGCTATGAATGTGATATCTGGATGGTGCACAGGAAAGGAATTCTGACAGCCTTCTCAAAGAGCATAGGAGCAGAGCCGGTCGCCAGCAGCATCTCCACGAGAGTCTATCCACAAAAGGAACACCTTGTAGCTGCCTGCGAATGCACAGCTTAGGAGCAAACTAGTACCCGCATGCTACGAATGTGAAATCTGGAAGGTGCCCATTAAAGGAATTCTGACAGCCTTCTAAAACAGCATAGAAGCAGAGGTCGACTTCAGCAGCGTCTCCATGAGAGTCTATCCACAAAAGGAACACCTTGAACCTGGCTGCAAATGCTGACCTTAGGAGGAAAGCAGTCGCCGCATGCTACGAATGTGATATCTGAATGGTGCCCAGGAAAGGAATTCTGGCAGAATTCTGAAAGTCCATAGAAGCACAGGCCGTCTCCAGCAGCACCACCACGACAGTCTATCCACAAAAGGTACACCTTGAAGCTGGCTGCGAATGCAGAGCTTCGGAGGAAAGCAGTACCCGCATGCTACGAATTAGATATCTGGATGGTGCCCAGGAAAGGAAATCTGGCAGAATTCTCAAAGAGCATGGAAGCAGAGCCCGTCTCCAGCAGCATCTCCACGAGAGTCTATCCACAAAAGGAACACCTTGTAGCTGCCTGCGAATGCACAGCTTAGGAGCAAACTAGTACCCGCATTCTACGAATGTGATATCTGGATGGTGCACAGGAAAGGAATTCTGACAGCCTTCTCAAAGAGCATAGAATCAGAGGCTGACTTCAGCAGCATCTCCACGAGAGTTTATCCACAAAAGGAACACTTTGAAGCTGGCTGCGAATGCAGAGTTAGGAGCAAAGCAGTACCCGCATGGTACGAATGTGATATCTGGATGGTGCCCAGGAATGGAATTCTGGCAGAATTGTGAAAGAGCATAGAAGCACAGGCCGTCTCCTGCAGCATCTCCACGAGAGTCTATCCACAAAAGGACCACCTTGAAGCTGGCTGCGAATGCAGATCTTAGGAGGAAAGCAATACCCGCATGCTACGAATTTGATATCTGGAATGTGCCCAGGATAGGAATTCTGGCAGAATTCTCAAAGAGCATAGAAGCACAGGCCGTCTCCTGCAGCATCTCCACGAGAGTCTATCCACAAAAGGAACACCTTGTAGCTGCCTGCGAATGCACAGCTTAGGAGCAAACTAGACCCGCATGCTACGAATGTGAAATCTGGATGGTGCCCAGGAAAGGAATTCTGACAGCCTTCTGAAAGGGCAAGGAAGCAGAGCCAGTCTCCAGCAGCATCTCCACGAGAGTCTATCCACAAAAGGAACACCTCGTAGCTGCCTGCGAATGCACAGCTTAGGAGCAAGCTAGTACCCGCATTCTACGAATGTGATATCTGGATGGTGCACAGGAAAGGAATTCTGACAGCCTTCTCAAAGAGCATAGAAGCAGAGGCTGACTTCAGCAGCATCTCCACGAGAGTCTATCCACAAAAGGAACACCTTGATACTGGCTGCGAATGCAGATCTTAGGAGGAAAGCAGTACCCGCATGCTACGAATTTATATCTGGATGGTGCCCAGGATAGGAATTCTGGCAGAATTCTCAAAGAGCATAGAAGCACAGGCCGTCTCCTGCAGCATCTCCACGGGAGTCTATACACAAAAGGAACACCTTGAAGCTGGCTGCGAATGCAGAGCTTAGGTTGAAAGCAGTACCCGCATGCTATGAATGGATGGTGCACAGGAAAGGAATTCTGGCAGAATTCTCAAAGTGCATAGAAGCAGAGGCCGATTTCAGCAGCAGCTCCTCGAGAGTCTATACACAAAAGGAACACCTTGAAGCTGGCTGCGAAGGCAGAGCTTAGGAGGAAAGCAGTACCCGCATGCTACGAGTGTGATATCTGGATGGTGCCCAGGAAGGGAGTTCTGGCAGAATTCTGAAAGAGCATAGAAGAAGAGCCCATCTCCAGCAGCATCCCCACGGGAGTGTATCCACAAAAGGAACACCTTGTAGCTGCCTACTAATGCACAGCTTAGTAGCCAAGTAGTACCAGCATGCGACGAATGTGAAATCTGAATGGTGCCCAGGAAAGGAATTCTCACAGGCTTCTCAAACTGCATAGAAGCAGAGGCCGATTTCAGCAGCATCTCCATGAGAGTCTATCCATAAAAGGAACACCTTGAAGCTGGCTGCAAATACAGAGCTTAGGAGGAAAGTAGTACCCGCATGCTACGAATGTGATATCTGGATGGTGCACAGGAAAGGAAATCTGACAGCCTTCTCAAAGAGCAAAGAAGCAGAGCCCGTCTCCAGCAGCATATCCACGAGAGTCTATCCAAAAAAGGAACACGTTGTAGCTACCTGCGAATGAACAGCTTAGGGGGAAAGCAGTACCTGCATGCTATGAATGTGATATCTGGATGGTGCACAGGAAAGGAATTCTGACAGCCTTCTCAAAGAGCATAGAAGCAGAGGCTGACTTCAGCAGCATCTCCACGAGAATCTATCCACCAACGGAACACATTGAAGCTGGCTGCAAAAGCAGAGCTTATGAGAAAAGCAGTACCCGCATGCTACGAATGTGATATCTGGATGGTCCCCAGAATTCGAATTCTGGCAGAATTCTGAAAGAGCAGAGAAGCACAGGTCGTCTTCTGCAGCACCTCCATGAGAGTCTATCCACAAAAGGAACACCTTATGGCTGCCTGCTAATGCACAGCTTAGGAGCCAAGTAGTACCAGCATGCTACGAATGTGAAATCTGAATGGTGCCCAGGAAACGAATTCTGACAGCCTTCTCAAACAGCATAGAAGCAGAGGTCGACTTCAGCAGCATCTCCATGAGAGTCTATCCACAAAAGGAACACCTTGAAGCTGGCTGCGAATGCAGAGCTTCGGAGGAAAGCAGTACCCGCATGCTACGAATTTGATATCTGGCTGGTGCCCAGGAAAGGAATTCTGGCAGAATTCTCAAGGAGCATGGAAGCAGAGCCCGTCTCCAGCAGCATCTCCACGAGAGTCTATCCACAAAAGGAACAACTTGTAGCTGCCTGCGAATGCACAGCTTAGGAGCAAACTAGTACCCGCATTCTACGAATGTGATATCTGGATGGTGCACAGGAAAGGAATTCTCACCGCCTTCTCAAAGAGCATAGAATCAGAGGCTGAATCTGCAGCATCTCCACGAGAGTCTATCCACAAAAGGAACACTTTGAAGCTAGCTGCTAATGCAGAGCTTAGGAGGAAAGCAGTAACTGCATGCTACGAATTAGATATCTGGACGGTGCCCAGGAAAGGAATTCTGGCGGAATTCTCAAAGAGCATAGAAGCATTGCCCGTCTCTAGCAACATCTCCACGAGAGTCTATCCAGGAAAGGAACACCTTGTAGCTGCCTGCGAATGCAGAGCTTAGTAGGAAAGCAGTACCCGCCTGCTACGAATGTGATATTTGGAAGGTGCCCACGAATTGAATTCAGGCAGAATTCTGAAAGAGAATAGAAGCACAGGCCGTCTCCAGCAGCATCTCCACGAGAGTCTATCCACAAAAGGAACCCCTTGAAACTGGCTGCAAATGCAGAGCTTAGAGGCAAAGCAGTACCTGCATGCTACCAATGTGATATCTGGATGGTGCCCAGGGAAGGAATTCTGGCAGAATTCTCAAAGAGCATAGAAGCAGAGCCAGTCTCCAGCAGCATCTCCACGACAGTCTATCCACAAAAGGAACACCTTGTAGCTGCCTGCGAATGCACAGCTTAGGAGCAAACTAGTACCCGCATGCAACGAATGTGAAATCTGGATGGTGCCCAGGAAAGGAATACCGACAGCCTTCTCAAACAGCATAAAAGCAGAGGTCGACTTCAGCAGCATCTCCATGAGAGTCTATCCACAAAAGGAACACCTTGAAGCTGGCTGCGAATGCAGAGCTTCGGAGGAATGCAGTACCCGCATGCTACGAATTAGATATCTGGATGGTGCCAAGGAAAGGAATTCTGGCAGAATTCTCAAAGAGCATGGAAGCAGAGCCCGTCTCCAGCAGCATCTCCACGAGAGTCTATCCACAAAAGGAACACCTTGTAGGTGCCTGCGAATGCACAGCTTAGGAGCAAACTAGTACCCGCATTCTACGAATGTGATATCTGGATGGTGCTCAGGAAAGGACTTCTGACCGCCTTCTCAAACAGCAAAGAATCAGAGGCTGACTTCTGCAGCATCTCCACGAGAGTCTATCCACAAAAGGAACACTTTGAAGCTAGCTGCTAATGCAGAGGTTAGGAGAAAAGCAGTACCCGCATGGTACGAATGTGATATCTGGATGGTGCCCAGGAATGGAATTCTGGCAGAATTCTGAAAAAGCATAGAAGCACAGGCCGTCTCCTGCAGCACCTCCACGAGAGTCTATCCACAAAAGGAACACCTTGATGCTGGCTGCGAATGCACATCTTAGGAGGAAAGCAGTACCTGCATGCTCCGAATTTGATATCTGGAATGTGCCCAGGATAGGAATTCTGGCAGAATTCTCAAAGAGCATAGAAGCACAGGCCGTCTCCTGCAGCATCTCCACAAGAGTCTATCCACAAAAGGAACACCTTGAAGCTGGCTGCGAATGCAGAGGTTAGGTTAAAAGCAGTACCCGCATGCTACGAATGTGATATCTGGATGGTGCCCAGGAAAGGAATTCTGGCAAAATTCTAAAAGAGCATAGAAGCGGAACCCGTCTCCAGCAGCATCTCCACGAGAATCTATCCTCAAATGGAACACCTTGTAGCTGCCTGCGAATGCAGAGCTTAGTAGGAAAGCAGTACCGGCCTGCTACGAATGTGATATTTGGATGGTGCCCACGAATTGAATTCAGGCACAATTCTGAAAGAGAATAGAAGCACAGGCCGTCTCCAGCAGCATCTCCACGAGAGTCTATCCACAAAAGGAACCCCTTGAAGCTGGCTGCAAATGCAGAGCTTAGAGGCAAAGCAGTACCTGCATGCTACCAATGTGATATCTGGATGGTGCCCAGGGAAGGAATTCTGGCAGAATTCTCAAAGAGCATAGAAGCAGAGCCAGTCTCCAGCAGCATCTCCACGACAGTCTATCCACAAAAGGAACACCTTGTAGCTGCCTGCGAATGCACAGATTAGGAGCAAACTAGTACCCGCATGCGACGAATGTGAAATCTGGATGGTGCCCAGGAAAGGAATTCTGACAGCCTTCTCAAACAGCATAGAAGCAGAGGTCGACTTCAGCAGCATCTCCATGAGAGTCTATCCACAAAAGGAACACCTTGAACCTGGCTGCAAATGCTGACCTTAGGAGGAAAGCAGTCCCCGCATGCTACGAATGTGATATCTGAATGGTGCCCAGGAAAGGAATTCTGGCAGAATTCTGAAAGACCATAGAAGCACAGGCCGTCTCCAGCAGCACCTCCACGAGAGTCTATCCACAAAAGGAACACCTTGAAGCTGGCTGCGAATGCAGAGCTTAGGAGGAAAGCAGTAACTGCATGCTACGAATTAGATATCTGGACGGTGCCCAGGAAAGGAATTCTGGCGGAATTCTCAAAGAGCATAGAAGCATTGCCCGTGTCTAGCAACATCTCCACGAGAGTCTATCCAGGAAAGGAACACCTTGTAGATGCCTGCGAATGCACAGCTTAGGAGGAAAGCAGTACCTGCATGCTACGAATGTGATATCTGGATGGTGCACAGGAAAGGAATTCTGACAGCCTTCTAAAAGAGCATAGAAGCAGAGCCCGTCTCCAGCAGCATCTCCACGTGAGTCTATCCACAAAAGGAACACCTTGTAGCTGCCTGTGAATTCACAGCTTAGGAGCAAACTAGTACCCGCATTCTACGAATGTGATATCTGGATGGTGCACAGGAAAGGAATTCTGACAGCCTTCTCAAAGAGCATAGAAGCAGAGGCTGACTTCAGCAGCATCTCCACGAGAATCTATCCACAAACGGAACACATTGAAGCTGGCTGCAAATGCAGAGATTATGAGAAAAGCAGTACCCGCATGCTACGAATGTGATATCTGGATGGTCCCCAGGATTGTAATTCTGGCAGAATTCTGAAAGAGCAGAGAAGCACAGTCCGTCTTCTGCAGCACCTCCATGAGAGTCTATCCACAAAAGGAACACCTTGTAGCTGCCTGCTAATGCACAGCTTAGGAGCCAAGTAGTACCAGCATGCTACGAATGTGAAATCTGAATGGTGCCCAGGAAAGGAATTCTGACCGCCTTCTCAAACAGCGAAGAATCAGAGGCTGACTTCTGCAGCATCTCCACGAGAGTCTATCCACAAAAGGAACACTTTGAAGCTAGCTGCTAATGCAGAGGTTAGGAGAAAAGCAGTACCCGCATGGTACGAATGTGATATCTGGATGGTGCCCAGGAATGGAATTCTGGCAGAATTCTGAAAAAGCATAGAAGCACAGGCCGTCTCCTGCAGCACCTCCACGAGAGTCTTTCCACAAAAGGAACACCTTGATGCTGGCTGCGAATGCACATCTTAGGAGGAAAGCAGTACCCGCATGCTACGAATTTGATATCTGGAATGTGCCCAGGATAGGAATTCTGGCAGAATTCTCAAAGAGCATAGAAGCACAGGCCGTCTCCTGCAGCATCTCCACGAGAGTCTATCCACAAAAAGAACACCTTGAAGCTGGCTGCGAATGCAGAGGTTAGGTTGAAAGCAGTACCCGCATGCTACGAATGTGATATCTGGAGGGTGCCCAGGAAAGGAATTCTGGCAAAATTCTAAAAGAGCATAGAAGCGGACCCCGTCTCCAGCAGCATCTCCACGAGAATCTATCCTCAAATGGAACACCTTGTAGCTGCCTGCGAATGCAGAGCTTAGTAGGAAAGCAGTACCCGCCTGCTACGAATGTGATATTTGGATGGTGCCCACGAATTGAATTCAGGCAGAATTCTGAAAGAGAATAGAAGCACAGGCCGTCTCCAGCAGCACCTCCACGAGAGTCTATCCACAAAAGGAACCCCTTGAAGCTGGCTGCAAATGCAGAGCTTAGAGGCAAAGCAGTACCTGCATGCTACCAATGTGATATCTGGATGGTGCCCAGGGAAGGAATTCTGGCAGAATTTTCAAAGAGCATAGAAGCAGAGCCAGTCTCTAGCAGCATCTCCACGACAGTCTATCCACAAAAGGAACACCTTGTAGCTGCCTGTGAATGCACAGCTTAGGAGCAAATTAGTACCCGCATGCGACGAATGTGAAATCTGGATGGTGCCCAGGAAAGGAATTCCGACAGCCTTCTCAAACAGCATAGAAGCAGAGGTCGACTTCAGCAGCATCTCCATGAGAGTCTATCCACAAAAGGAACACCTTGAAGCTGGCTGCGAATGCAGAGCTTCGGAGGAAAGCAGTACCCGCATGCTACGAATTAGATATCTGGATGGTGCCAAGGAAAGGAATTCTGGCAGAATTCTCAAAGAGCATGGAAGCAGAGCCCGTCTCCAGCAGCATCTCCACGAGAGTCTATCCACAAAAGGAACACCTTGTAGGTGCCTGCGAATGCACAGCTTAGGAGCAAACTAGTACCCGCATTCTACGAATGTGATATCTGGATGGTGCTCAGGAAAGGACTTCTGACCGCCTTCTCAAACAGCAAAGAATCAGAGGCTGACTTCTGCAGCATCTCCACGAGAGTCTATCCACAAAAGGAACACTTTGAAGCTAGCTGCTAATGCAGAGGTTAGGAGAAAAGCAGTACCCGCATGGTACGAATGTGATATCTGGATGGTGCCCAGGAATGGAATTCTGGCAGAATTCTGAAAAAGCATAGAAGCACAGGCCGTCTCCTGCAGCACGTCCACGAGAGTCTATCCACAAAAGGAACACCTTGATGCTGGCTGCGAATGCACATCTTAGGAGGAAAGCAGTACCTGCATGCTACGAATTTGATATCTGGAATGTGCCCAGGATAGGAATTCTGGCAGAATTCTCAAAGAGCATAGAAGCACAGGCCGTCTCCTGCAGCATCTCCACGAGAGTCTATCCACAAAAGGAACACCTTGAAGCTGGCTGCGAATGCTGAGGTTAGGTTGAAAGCAGTACCCGCATGCTACGAATGTGATATCTGGATGGTGCCCAGGAAAGGAATTCTGGCAAAATTCTAAAAGAGCATAGAAGCGGAACCCGTCTCCAGCAGCATCTCCACGAGAATCTATCCTCAAATGGAACACCTTGTAGCTGCCTGCGAATGCAGAGCTTAGTAGGAAAGCAGTACCGGCCGGCTACGAATGTGATATTTGGATGGTGCCCACGAATTGAATTCAGGCACAATTCTGAAAGAGAATAGAAGCACAGGCCGTCTCCAGCAGCATCTCCACGAGAGTCTATCCACAAAAGAAACCCCTTGAAGCTGGCTGCAAATGCAGAGCTTAGAGGCAAAGCAGTACCTGCATGCTACCAATGTGATATCTGGATGGTGCCCAGGGAAGGAATTCTGGCAGAATTCTCAAAGAGCATAGAAGCAGAGCCAGTCTCCAGCAGCATCTCCACGACAGTCTATCCACAAAAGGAACACCTTGTAGCTGCCTGCGAATGCACAGATTAGGAGCAAACTAGTACCCGCATGCGACGAATGTGAAATCTGGATGGTGCCCAGGAAAGGAATTCTGACAGCCTTCTCAAACAGCATAGAAGCAGAGGTCGACTTCAGCAGCATCTCCATGAGAGTCTATCCACAAAAGGAACACCTTGAACCTGGCTGCAAATGCTGACCTTAGGAGGAAAGCAGTCCCCGCATGATACGAATGTGATATCTGAATGGTGCCCAGGAAAGGAATTCTGGCAAAATTCTGAAAGACCATAGAAGCACAGGCCGTCTCCAGCAGCACCTCCACGAGAGTCTATCCACAAAAGGAACACCTTGAAGCTGGCTGCGAATGCAGAGCTTAGGAGGAAAGCAGTAACTGCATGCTACGAATTAGATATCTGGACGGTGCCCAAGAAAGGAATTCTGGCGGAATTCTCAAAGAGCATAGAAGCATTGCCCGTGTCTAGCAACATCTCCACGAGAGTCTATCCAGGAAAGGAACACCTTGTAGCTGCCTGCGAATGCACAGCTTAGGAGGAAAGCAGTACCTGCATGCTACGAATGTGATATCTGGATGGTGCACAGGAAAGGAATTCTGACAGACTTCTAAAAGAGCATAGAAGCAGAGCCCGTCTCCAGCAGCATCTCCACGAGAGTCTATCCACAAAAGGAACACCTTGTAGCTGCCTGTGAATGCACAGCTTAGGAGCAAACTAGTACCCGCATTCTACGAATGTGATATCTGGCTGGTGCACAGGAAAGGAATTCTGACAGCCTTCTCAAAGAGCATAGAAGCAGAGGCTGACTTCAGCAGCATCTCCACGAGAATCTGTCCACAAACGGAACACATTGAAGCTGGCTGCAAAAGCAGAGCTTATGAGAAAAGCAGTACCCGCATGCTACGAATGTGATATCTGGATGGTCCCCAGAATTCGAATTCTGGCAGAATTCTGAAAGAGCATAGAAGCACAGGCCGTCTTCTGCAGCACCTCCATGAGAGTCTATCCACAAAAGGAACACCGTGTAGTTGCCTGCTAATGCACAGCTTAGGAGCCAAGTACTACCAGCATGCTACGAATGTGAAATCTGAATGGTGCCCAGGAAAGGAATTCTGACAGCCTTCTCAAACAGCATAGAAGCAGAGGACGACTTCAGCAGCATCTCCATGAGAGTCTCTCCACAAAAGAAACACCTTAACCCTGGCTGCAAATGCTGAGCTTAGGAGGAATGCAGTCCCCGCATGCTACGAATGTGATATCTGAATAGTGCCCAGGAAAGGAATTCTGGCAGAATTCTGAAAGACCATAGAAGCACAGGCCGTCTCCAGCAGCACCACCACGACAGTCTATCCACAAAAAGAACACCTTGAAGCTGGCTGCGAATGCAGAGCTTAGGAGGAAAGCAGTACCCGCATGCTACGAATTAGATATCTGGATGGTGCCCAGGAAAGGAATTCTGACAGCTTTCTCAAAGAGCATAGAAGCAGAGCCCGTCTCCAGCAGCATCTCCACGAGAGTCTATCCACAAAAGGAACACCTTGTAGCTGCCTGTGAATGCACAGCTTAGGAGCCAACTAGTACCCGCATTCTACGAATGTGATATCTGGATGGTGCCCAGGAAACGAATTCTGCCGGAATTCTCAAAGAGCATAGAAGCAGAGCCCGTCTCCAGCAGCATCTCCACGAGAGTCTCTCCAGGAAAGGAACTCTTGGTAGCTGCCTTCGAATGCACAGCCTATGAGCCAAGTAGTAACCGCATGCTACGAATGTGAAATCTGAATGGTGCCCAGGAATGGAATTCTGACAGCCTTCTAAAAGAGCATAGAAGCAGAGCCCGTCTCCAGCAGCATCTCCACGAGAGTCTATCCACAAAAGGAACACCTTGTAGCTGCCTGTGAATGCACAGCTTAGGAGCAAACTAGTACCCGCATTCTACGAATGTGATATCTGGATGGTGCACAGGAAAGGAATTCTGACAGCCTTCTCAAAGAGCATAGAAGCAGAGGCTGACTTCAGCAGCATCTCCACGAGAATCTATCCACCAACGGAACACATTGAAGCTGGCTGCAAAAGCAGAGCTTATGAGAAAAGCAGTACCCGCATGCTACGAATGTGATATCTGGATGGTCCCCAGAATTCGAATTCTGGCAGAATTCTGAAAGAGCAGAGAAGCACAGGTCGTCTTCTGCAGCACCTCCATGAGAGTCTATCCACAAAAGGAACACCTTATGGCTGCCTGCTAATGCACAGCTTAGGAGCCAGGTAGTACCAGCATGCTACGAATGTGAAATCTGAATGGTGCCCAGGAAACGAATTCTGACAGCCTTCTCAAACAGCATAGAAGCAGAGGTCGACTTCAGCAGCATCTCCATGAGAGTCTATCCACAAAAGGAACACCTTGAAGCTGGCTGCGAATGCAGAGCTTCGGAGGAAAGCAGTACCCGCATGCTACGAATTAGATATCTGGCTGGTGCCCAGGAAAGGAATTCTGGCAGAATTCTCAAGGAGCATGGAAGCAGAGCCCGTCTCCAGCAGCATCTCCACGAGAGTCTATCCACAAAAGGAACAACTTGTAGCTGCCTGCGAATGCACAGCTTAGGAGCAAACTAGTACCCGCATTCTACGAATGTGATATCTGGATGGTGCACAGGAAAGGAATTCTCACCGCCTTCTCAAAGAGCATAGAATCAGAGGCTGAATCTGCAGCATCTCCACGAGAGTCTATCCACAAAAGGAACACTTTGAAGCTAGCTGCTAATGCAGAGCTTAGGAGGAAAGCAGTAACTGCATGCTACGAATTAGATATCTGGACGGTGCCCAGGAAAGGAATTCTGGCGGAATTCTCAAAGAGCATAGAAGCATTGCCCGTCTCTAGCAACATCTCCACGAGAGTCTATCCAGGAAAGGAACACCTTGTAGCTGCCTGCGAATGCAGAGCTTAGTAGGAAAGCAGTACCCGCCTGCTACGAATGTGATATTTGGAAGGTGCCCACGAATTGAATTCAGGCAGAATTCTGAAAGAGAATAGAAGCACAGGCCGTCTCCAGCAGCATCTCCACGAGAGTCTATCCACAAAAGGAACCCCTTGAAACTGGCTGCAAATGCAGAGCTTAGAGGCAAAGCAGTACCTGCATGCTACCAATGTGATATCTGGATGGTGCCCAGGGAAGGAATTCTGGCAGAATTCTCAAAGAGCATAGAAGCAGAGCCAGTCTCCAGCAGCATCTCCACGACAGTCTATCCACAAAAGGAACACCTTGTAGCTGCCTGCGAATGCACAGCTTAGGAGCAAACTAGTACCCGCATGCAACGAATGTGAAATCTGGATGGTGCCCAGGAAAGGAATACCGACAGCCTTCTCAAACAGCATAAAAGCAGAGGTCGACTTCAGCAGCATCTCCATGAGAGGTCTATCCACAAAAGGAACACCTTGAAGCTGGCTGCGAATGCAGAGCTTCGGAGGAATGCAGTACCCGCATGCTACGAATTAGATATCTGGATGGTGCCAAGGAAAGGAATTCTGGCAGAATTCTCAAAGAGCATGGAAGCAGAGCCCGTCTCCAGCAGCATCTCCACGAGAGTCTATCCACAAAAGGAACACCTTGTAGGTGCCTGCGAATGCACAGCTTAGGAGCAAACTAGTACCCGCATTCTACGAATGTGATATCTGGATGGTGCTCAGGAAAGGACTCTGACCGCCTTCTCAAACAGCAAAGAATCAGAGGCTGACTTCTGCAGAATCTCCAAGAGAGTCTATCCACAAAAGGAACACTTTGAAGCTAGCTGCTAATGCAGAGGTTAGGAGAAAAGCAGTACCCGCATGGTACGAATGTGATATCTGGATGGTGCCCAGGAATGGAATTCTGGCAGAATTCTGAAAAAGCATAGAAGCACAGGCCGTCTCCTGCAGCACCTCCACGAGAGTCTATCCACAAAAGGAACACCTTGATGCTGGCTGCGAATGCACATCTTAGGAGGAAAGCAGTACCTGCATGCTCCGAATTTGATATCTGGAATGTGCCCAGGATAGGAATTCTGGCAGAATTCTCAAAGAGCATAGAAGCACAGGCCGTCTCCTGCAGCATCTCCACAAGAGTCTATCCACAAAAGGAACACCTTGAAGCTGGCTGCGAATGCAGAGGTTAGGTTAAAAGCAGTACCCGCATGCTACGAATGTGATATCTGGATGGTGCCCAGGAAAGGAATTCTGGCAAAATTCTAAAAGAGCATAGAAGCGGAACCCGTCTCCAGCAGCATCTCCACGAGAATCTATCCTCAAATGGAACACCTTGTAGCTGCCTGCGAATGCAGAGCTTAGTAGGAAAGCAGTACCGGCCTGCTACGAATGTGATATTTGGATGGTGCCCACGAATTGAATTCAGGCACAATTCTGAAAGAGAATAGAAGCACAGGCCGTCTCCAGCAGCATCTCCACGAGAGTCTATCCACAAAAGGAACCCCTTGAAGCTGGCTGCAAATGCAGAGCTTAGAGGCAAAGCAGTACCTGCATGCTACCAATGTGATATCTGGATGGTGCCCAGGGAAGGAATTCTGGCAGAATTCTCAAAGAGCATAGAAGCAGAGCCAGTCTCCAGCAGCATCTCCACGACAGTCTATCCACAAAAGGAACACCTTGTAGCTGCCTGCGAATGCACAGCTTAGGAGCAAACTAGTACCCGCATGCGACGAATGTGAAATCTGGATGGTGCCCAGGAAAGGAATTCTGACAGCCTTCTCAAACAGCATAGAAGCAGAGGTCGACTTCAGCAGCATCTCCATGAGAGTCTATCCACAAAAGGAACACCTTGAACCTGGCTGCAAATGCTGACCTTAGGAGGAAAGCAGTCCCCGCATGCTACGAATGTGATATCTGAATGGTGCCCAGGAAAGGAATTCTGGCAGAATTCTGAAAGACCATAGAAGCACAGGACGTCTCCAGCAGCACCTCCACGAGAGTCTATCCACAAAAGGAACACCTTGAAGCTGGCTGCGAATGCAGAGCTTAGGAGGAAAGCAGTAACTGCATGCTACGAATTAGATATCTGGACGGTGCCCAGGAAAGGAATTCTGGCGGAATTCTCAAAGAGCATAGAAGCATTGCCCGTGTCTAGCAACATCTCCACGAGAGTCTATCCAGGAAAGGAACACCTTGTAGATGCCTGCGAATGCACAGCTTAGGAGGAAAGCAGTACCTGCATGCTACGAATGTGATATCTGGATGGTGCACAGGAAAGGAATTCTGACAGCCTTCTAAAAGAGCATAGAAGCAGAGCCCGTCTCCAGCAGCATCTCCACGAGAGTCTATCCACAAAAGGAACACCTTGTAGCTGCCTGTGAATTCACAGCTTAGGAGCAAACTAGTACCCGCATTCTACGAATGTGATATCTGGATGGTGCACAGGAAAGGAATTCTGACAGCCTTCTCAAAGAGCATAGAAGCAGAGGCTGACTTCAGCAGCATCTCCACGAGAATCTATCCACAAACGGAACACATTGAAGCTGGCTGCAAATGCAGAGATTATGAGAAAAGCAGTACCCGCATGCTACGAATGTGATATCTGGATGGTCCCCAGGATTGTAATTCTGGCAGAATTCTGAAAGAGCAGAGAGGCACAGTCCGTCTTCTGCAGCACCTCCATGAGAGTCTATCCACAAAAGGAACACCTTGTAGCTGCCTGCTAATGCACAGCATAGGAGCCAAGTAGTACCAGCATGCTACGCATGTGAAATCTGAATGGTGCCCAGGAAAGGAATTCTGACAGCCTTCTCAAACAGCATAGAAGCAGAGGTCGACTTCAGCAGCATCTCCATGAGAGTCTATTCACAAAAGGAACACCTTGAAGCTGGCTGCGAATGCAGAGCTTCGGAGGAAAGCAGTACCCGCATGCTACGAATTAGATATCTGGATGGTGCCCAGGATAGGAATTCTGGCAGAATTCTCAAAGAGCATAGAAGCACAGGCCGTCTCCTGCAGCATCTCCACGGGAGTCTATACACAAAAGGAACACCTTGAAGCTGGCTGCGAATGCAGAGCTTAGGTTGAAAGCAGTACCCGCATGCTACGAATGGATGGTGCACAGGAAAGGAATTCTGGCAGAATTCTCAAAGTGCATAGAAGCAGAGGCCGATTTCAGCAGCAGCTCCTCGAGAGTCTATACACAAAAGGAACACCTTGAAGCTGGCTGCGAAGGCAGAGCTTAGGAGGAAAGCAGTACCCGCATGCTACGAGTGTGATATCTGGATGGTGCCCAGGAAGGGAGTTCTGGCAGAATTCTGAAAGAGCATAGAAGAAGAGCCCATCTCCAGCAGCATCCCCACGGGAGTGTATCCACAAAAGGAACACCTTGTAGCTGCCTACTAATGCACAGCTTAGTAGCCAAGTAGTACCAGCATGCGACGAATGTGAAATCTGAATGGTGCCCAGGAAAGGAATTCTCACAGCCTTCTCAAACTGCATAGAAGCAGAGGCCGATTTCAGCAGCATCTCCATGAGAGTCTATCCATAAAAGGAACACCTTGAAGCTGGCTGCAAATACAGAGCTTAGGAGGAAAGTAGTACCCGCATGCTACGAATGTGATATCTGGATGGTGCACAGGAAAGGAAATCTGACAGCCTTCTCAAAGAGCAAAGAAGCAGAGCCCGTCTCCAGCAGCATATCCACGAGAGTCTATCCACAAAAGGAACACCTTGTAGCTGCCTGCGAATGCACAGCTTAGGAGCAAACTAGTACCCGCATGCTACGAATGTGAAATCTGGAAGGTGCCCATTAAAGGAATTCTGACAGCCTTCTAAAACAGCATAGAAGCAGAGGTCGACTTCAGCAGCGTCTCCATGAGAGTCTATCCACAAAAGGAACACCTTGAACCTGGCTGCAAATGCTGACCTTAGGAGGAAAGCAGTCGCCGCATGCTACGAATGTGATATCTGAATGGTGCCCAGGAAAGGAATTCTGGCAGAATTCTGAAAGTCCATAGAAGCACAGGCCGTCTCCAGCAGCACCACCACGACAGTCTATCCACAAAAGGTACACCTTGAAGCTGGCTGCGAATGCAGAGCTTCGGAGGAAAGCAGTACCCGCATGCTACGAATTAGATATCTGGATGGTGCCCAGGAAAGGAATTCTGGCAGAATTCTCAAAGAGCATGGAAGCAGAGCCCGTCTCCAGCAGCATCTCCACGAGAGTCTATCCACAAAAGGAACACCTTGTAGCTGCCTGCGAATGCACAGCTTAGGAGCAAACTAGAACCCGCATTCTACGAATGTGATATCTGGATGGTGCACAGGAAAGGAATTCTGACAGCCTTCTCAAAGAGCATAGAATCAGAGGCTGACTTCAGCAGCATCTCCACGAGAGTTTATCCACAAAAGGAACACTTTGAAGCTGGCTGCGAATGCAGAGTTAGGAGCAAAGCAGTACCCGCATGGTACGAATGTGATATCTGGATGGTGCCCAGGAATGGAATTCTGGCAGAATTGTGAAAGAGCATAGAAGCACAGGCCGTCTCCTGCAGCACCTCCACGAGAGTCTATCCACAAAAGGACCACCTTGAAGCTGGCTGCGAATGCAGAGGTTAGGTTGAAAGCAGTACCCGCATGCTACGAATTTATATCTGGATGGTGCCCAGGATAGGAATTCTGGCAGAATTCTCAAAGAGCATAGAAGCACAGGCCGTCTCCTGCAGCATCTCCACGAGAGTCTATCCACAAAAGGAACACCTTGTAGCTGCCTGCGAATGCAGAGCTTAGTAGGAAAGCAGTAACCGCATGCTACGAATGTGATATCTGGATGGTGCAGAGGAATGGAATTCTGGCAGAACTCTGAAAGAGACGAGAAGCACAGGCCGTCTCCAGCAGCACCTCCACGAGAGTCTATCCACAAAAGGAATGCCTTGAAGCTGGTTGCGAATGCAGTGCTTAGGAGGAAAGCAGTACCCGCATGCTACGAATTTATATCTGGATGGTGCCCAGGATAGGAATTCTGGCAGAATTCTCAAAGAGCATAGAAGCACAGGCCGTCTCCTGCAGCATCTCCACGAGAGTCTATCCACAAAAGGAACACCTTGTAGCTGCCTGCGAATGCAGAGCTTAGTAGGAAAGCAGTAACCGCATGCTACGAATGTGATATCTGGATTGTGCCCACGAATGGAATTCTGGCAGAATTCTGAAAGAGAAGAGAAGCACAGGCCGTCTCCAGCAGCACCTCCACGAGAGTCTATCCACAAAAGAATGCCTTGAAGCTGGTTGCGAATGCAGTGCTTAGGAGGAAATCAGTACCCGCATGCTACGAATTTATATCTGGATGGTGCCCAGGATAGGAATTCTGGCAGAATTCTCAAAGAGCATAGAAGCACAGGCCGTCTCCAGCAGCACCTCCATGAGAGTCTATCCACAAAAGGAACACCTTGAAGCTGGCTGCGAATGCAGAGCTTAGGTTGAAACCAGTACCCGCATGCTACGAATGTGATATCTGGATGGTGCACAGGAAAGGAATTCTGGCAGAATTCTGAAAGAGCATAGAAGCAGAGCCCGTCTCCAGCAGCATCTCCAACAGAGTCTATCCACAAAAGGAACACCTTGTAGCTGCCTGCGAATGCAGAGCTTAGTAGGAAAGCAGTACCCGCATGCTACGAATGTGATATCTGGATTGTGCCCACGAATGGAATTCTGGCAGAATTCTGAAAGAGAAGAGAAGCACAGGCCGTCTCCAGCAGCACCTCCACGAGAGTCTATCCACAATAGGAATGCCTTGAAGCTGGTTGCGAATGCAGTGCTTAGGAGGAAAGCAGTACCTGCATGCTACGAATGTGATATCTGGATGGTGCCCAGGAAAGGAATTCTGGCAGAATTCTCAAAGTTCATGGAAGCAGAGGCCGATTTCAGCAGCATCTCCTCGAGAGTCTATACACAAAAGGAACACCTTGAAGCTGGTTGCGAAGGCAGAGCTTAGGAGGAAAGCAGTACCCGCATGCTACGAATTTGATATCTGGAAAGTGCCCAGGATAGGAATTCTGGTAGAATTCTCAAAGAGCATAGAAGCACAGGCCATCTCCTGCAGCATCTCCACGAGAGTCTATCCACAAAAGGAACACCTTGTAGCTGCCTGAGAATGCACAGCTTAGGAGCAAACTAGTACCCGCCTGATACGAATGTGAAATCTGGATGGTGCCCAGGAAAGGAATTCTGACAGCCTTCTGAAAGGGCATAGAAGCAGAGCCCGTCTCCAGCAGCGTCTCCACGAGAGTCTATCCACAAAAGGAACACCTCGTAGCTGCCTGCGAATGCAGATCTTAGGAGGAAAGCAGTACCCGCATGCTACGAATTTATATCTGGATGGTGCCCAGGATAGGAATTCTGGCAGAATTCTCAAAGAGCATAGAAGCACAGGCCGTCTCCAGCAGCACCACCACGACAGTCTATCCACAAAAGGTACACCTTGAAGCTGGCTGCGAATGCAGAGCTTCGGAGGAAAGCAGTACCCGCATGCTACGAATTAGATATCTGGATGGTGCCCAGGAAAGGAATTCTGGCAGAATTCTCAAAGAGCATGGAAGCAGAGCCCGTCTCCAGCAGCATCTCCACGAGAGTCTATCCACAAAAGGAACACCTTGTAGCTGCCTGCGAATGCACAGCTTAGGAGCAAACTAGTACCCGCATTCTACGAATGTGATATCTGGATGGTGCACAGGAAAGGAATTCTGACAGCCTTCTCAAAGAGCATAGAATCAGAGGCTGACTTCAGCAGCATCTCCACGAGAGTTTATCCACAAAAGGAACACTTTGAAGCTGGCTGCGAATGCAGAGTTAGGAGCAAAGCAGTACCCGCATGGTACGAATGTGATATCTGGATGGTGCCCAGGAATGGAATTCTGGCAGAATTGTGAAAGAGCATAGAAGCACAGGCCGTCTCCTGCAGCATCTCCACGAGAGTCTATCCACAAAAGGACCACCTTGAAGCTGGCTGCGAATGCAGAGGTTAGGTTGAAAGCAGTACCCGCATGCTACGAATTTATATCTGGATGGTGCCCAGGATAGGAATTCTGGCAGAATTCTCAAAGAGCATAGAAGCACAGGCCGTCTCCTGCAGCATCTCCACGAGAGTCTATCCACAAAAGGAACACCTTGTAGCTGCCTGCGAATGCAGAGCTTAGTAGGAAAGCAGTAACCGCATGCTACGAATGTGATATCTGGATGGTGCAGACGAATGGAATTCTGGCAGAATTCTGAAAGAGACGAGAAGCACAGGCCGTCTCCAGCAGCAACTCCACGAGAGTCTATCCACGAAAGGAATGCCTTGAAGCTGGTTGCGAATGCAGTGCTTAGGAGGAAATCAGTACCCGCATGCTACGAATTTATATCTGGATGGTGCCCAGGATAGCAATTCTGGCAGAATTCTCAAAGAGCATAGAAGCACAGGCCGTCTCCTGCAGCATCTCCACGAGAGTCTATCCACAAAAGGAACACCTTGAAGCTGGCTGCGAATGCAGAGCTTAGGTTGAAACCAGTACCCGCATGCTACGAATGTGATATCTGGATGGTGCACAGGAAAGGAATTCTGGCAGAATTCTGAAAGAGCATAGAAGCAGAGACCGTCTCCAGCAGCATGTCCAACAGAGTCTATCCACAAAAGGAACACCTTGTAGCTGCCTGCGAATGCAGAGCTTAGTAGGAAAGCAGTACCCGCATGCTACGAATGTGATATCTGGATTGTGCCCACGAATGGAATTCTGGCAGAATTCTGAAAGAGAAGAGAAGCACAGGCCGTCTCCAGCAGCACCTCCACGAGAGTCTATCCACAATAGGAATGCCTTGAAGCTGGTTGCGAATGCAGTGCTGAGGAGGAAAGCAATACCTGCATGCTACGAATGTGATATCTGGATGGTGCCCAGGAAAGGAATTCTGGCAGAATTCTCAAAGTTCATGGAAGCAGAGGCCGATTTCAGCAGCATCTCCTCGAGAGTCTATACACAAAAGGAACACCTTGAAGCTGGTTGCGAAGGCAGAGCTTAGGAGGAAAGCAGTACCCGCATGCTACGAATTTGATATCTGGAAAGTGCCCAGGATAGGAATTCTGGTAGAATTCTCAAAGAGCATAGAAGCACAGGCCGTCTCCTGCAGCATCTCCACGAGAGTCTATCCACAAAAGGAACACCTTGTAGCTGCCTGAGAATGCACAGCTTAGGAGCAAACTAGTACCCGCATGATACGAATGTGAAATCTGGATGGTGCCCAGGAAAGGAATTCTGACAGCCTTCTGAAAGGGCATAGAAGCAGAGCCCGTCTCCAGCAGCATCTCCACGAGAGTCTATCCACAAAAGGAACACCTCGTAGCTGCCTGCGAATGCAGATCTTAGGAGGAAAGCAGTACCCGCATGCTACGAATTTATATCTGGATGGTGCCCAGGATAGGAATTCTGGCAGATTTCTGAAAGAGCATAGAAGCACAGGCCGTCTCCTGCAGCATCTCCACGGGAGTCTATCCACAAAAGGAACACCTTGAAGCTGGCTGCGAATGCAGAGCTTAGGTTGAAAGAAGTACCCGCATGCTACGAATGGATGGTGCACAGGAAAGGAATTCTGGCAGAATTCTCAAAGTGCATAGAAGCAGAGGCCGATTTCAGCAGCAGCTCCTCGAGAGTCTATACACAAAAGGAACACCTTGAAGCTGGCTGCGAAGGCAGAGCTTAGGAGGAAAGCAGTACCCGCATGCTACGAGTGTGATATCTGGATGGTGCCCAGGAAGGGAGTTCTGGCAGAATTCTGAAAGAGCATAGAAGAAGAGCCCATCTCCAGCAGCATCCCCACGGGAGTGTATCCACAAAAGGAACACCTTGTAGCTGCCTACTAATGCACAGCTTAGTAGCCAAGTAGTACCAGCATGCGACGAATGTGAAATCTGAATGGTGCCCAGGAAAGGAATTCTCACAGCCTTCTCAAACTGCATAGAAGCAGAGGCCGATTTCAGCAGCATCTCCATGAGAGTCTATCCATAAAAGGAACACCTTGAAGCTGGCTGCAAATACAGAGCTTAGGAGGAAAGTAGTACCCGCATGCTACGAATGTGATATCTGGATGGTGCACAGGAAAGGAAATCTGACAGCCTTCTCAAAGAGCAAAGAAGCAGAGCCCGTCTCCAGCAGCATATCCACGAGAGTCTATCCAAAAAAGGAACACGTTGTAGCTACCTGCGAATGAACAGCTTAGGGGGAAAGCAGTACCTGCATGCTATGAATGTGATATCTGGATGGTGCACAGGAAAGGAATTCTGACAGCCTTCTCAAAGAGCATAGGAGCAGAGCCGGTCGCCAGCAGCATCTCCACGAGAGTCTATCCACAAAAGGAACACCTTGTAGCTGCCTGCGAATGCACAGCTTAGGAGCAAACTAGTACCCGCATGCTACGAATGTGAAATCTGGAAGGTGCCCATTAAAGGAATTCTGACAGCCTTCTAAAACAGCATAGAAGCAGAGGTCGACTTCAGCAGCGTCTCCATGAGAGTCTATCCACAAAAGGAACACCTTGAACCTGGCTGCAAATGCTGACCTTAGGAGGAAAGCAGTCGCCGCATGCTACGAATGTGATATCTGAATGGTGCCCAGGAAAGGAATTCTGGCAGAATTCTGAAAGTCCATAGAAGCACAGGCCGTCTCCAGCAGCACCACCACGACAGTCTATCCACAAAAGGTACACCTTGAAGCTGGCTGCGAATGCAGAGCTTCGGAGGAAAGCAGTACCCGCATGCTACGAATTAGATATCTGGATGGTGCCCAGGAAAGGAATTCTGGCAGAATTCTCAAAGAGCATGGAAGCAGAGCCCGTCTCCAGCAGCATCTCCACGAGAGTCTATCCACAAAAGGAACACCTTGTAGCTGCCTGCGAATGCACAGCTTAGGAGCAAACTAGTACCCGCATTCTACGAATGTGATATCTGGATGGTGCACAGGAAAGGAATTCTGACAGCCTTCTCAAAGAGCATAGAATCATAGGCTGACTTCAGCAGCATCTCCACGAGAGTTTATCCACAAAAGGAACACTTTGAAGCTGGCTGCGAAAGCAGAGTTAGGAGCAAAGCAGTACCCGCATGGTACGAATGTGATATCTGGATGGTGCCCAGGAATGGAATTCTGGCAGAATTGTGAAAGAGCATAGAAGCACAGGCCGTCTCCTGCAGCATCTCCACGAGAGTCTATCCACAAAAGGACCACCTTGAAGCTGGCTGCGAATGCAGATCTTAGGAGGAAAGCAATACCCGCATGCTACGAATTTGATATCTGGAATGTGACCAGGATAGGAATTCTGGCAGAATTCTCAAAGAGCATAGAAGCACAGGCCGTCTCCTGCAGCATCTCCACGAGAGTCTATCCACAAAAGGAACACCTTGTAGCTGCCTGCGAATGCACAGCTTAGGAGCAAACTAGACCCGCATGCTACGAATGTGAAATCTGGATGGTGCCCAGGAAAGGAATTCTGACAGCCTTCTGAAAGGGCATAGAAGCAGAGCCAGTCTCCAGCAGCATCTCCACGAGAGTCTATCCACAAAAGGAACACCTCGTAGCTACCTGCGAATGCACAGCTTAGGAGCAAGAAAGTACCCGCATTCTAAGAATGTGATATCTGGATGGTGCACAGGAAAGGAATTCTGACAGCCTTCTCAAAGAGCATAGAAGCAGAGGCTGACTTCAGCAGCATCTCCACGAGAGTCTATCCACAAAAGGAACACCTTGATACTGGCTGCGAATGCAGATCTTAGGAGGAAAGCAGTATCCGCATGCTACGAATTTATATCTGGATGGTGCCCAGGATAGGAATTCTGGCAGAATACTCAAAGAGCATAGAAGCACAGGCCGTCTCCTGCAGCATCTCCACGGGAGTCTATACACAAAAGGAACACCTTGAAGCTGGCTGCGAATGCAGAGCTTAGGTTGAAAGCAGTACCCGCATGCTACGAATGGATGGTGCACAGGAAAGGAATTCTGGCAGAATTCTCAAAGTGCATAGAAGCAGAGGCCGATTTCAGCAGCAGCTCCTCGAGAGTCTATACACAAAAGGAACACCTTGAAGCTGGCTGCGAAGGCAGAGCTTAGGAGGAAAGCAGTACCCGCATGCTACGAGTGTGATATCTGGATGGTGCCCAGGAAGGGAGTTCTGGCAGAATTCTGAAAGAGCATGGAAGAAGAGCCCATCTCCAGCAGCATCCCCACGGGAGTGTATCCACAAAAGGAACACCTTGTAGCTGCCTACTAATGCACAGCTTAGTAGCCAAGTAGTACCAGCATGCGACGAATGTGAAATCTGAATGGTGCCCAGGAAAGGAATTCTCACAGCCTTCTCAAACTGCATAGAAGCAGAGGCCGATTTCAGCAGCATCTCCATGAGAGTCTATCCATAAAAGGAACACCTTGAAGCTGGCTGCAAATACAGAGCTTAGGAGGAAAGTAGTACCCGCATGCTACGAATGTGATATCTGGATGGTGCACAGGAAAGGAAATCTGACAGCCTTCTCAAAGAGCAAAGAAGCAGAGCCCGTCTCCAGCAGCATATCCACGAGAGTCTATCCAAAAAAGGAACACGTTGTAGCTACCTGCGAATGAACAGCTTAGGGGGAAAGCAGTACCTGCATGCTATGAATGTGATATCTGGATGGTGCACAGGAAAGGAATTCTGACAGCCTTCTCAAAGAGCATAGGAGCAGAGCCGGTCGCCAGCAGCATCTCCACGAGAGTCTATCCACAAAAGGAACACCTTGTAGCTGCCTGCGAATGCACAGCTTAGGAGCAAACTAGTACCCGCATGCTACGAATGTGAAATCTGGAAGGTGCCCATTAAAGGAATTCTGACAGCCTTCTAAAACAGCATAGAAGCAGAGGTCGACTTCAGCAGCGTCTCCATGAGAGTCTATCAACAAAAGGAACACCTTGAACCTGGCTGCAAATGCTGACCTTAGGAGGAAAGCAGTCGCCGCATGCTACGAATGTGATATCTGAATGGTGCCCAGGAAAGGAATTCTGGCAGAATTCTGAAAGTCCATAGAAGCACAGGCCGTCTCCAGCAGCACCACCACGACAGTCTATCCACAAAAGGTACACCTTGAAGCTGGCTGCGAATGCAGAGCTTCGGAGGAAAGCAGTACCCGCATGCTACGAATTAGATATCTGGATGGTGCCCAGGAAAGGAATTCTGGCAGAATTCTCAAAGAGCATGGAAGCAGAGCCCGTCTCCAGCAGCATCTCCACGAGAGTCTATCCACAAAAGGAACACCTTGTAGCTGCCTGCGAATGCACAGCTTAGGAGCAAACTAGTACCCGCATTCTACGAATGTGATATCTGGATGGTGCACAGGAAAGGAATTCTGACAGCCTTCTCAAAGAGCATAGAATCAGAGGCTGACTTCAGCAGCATCTCCACGAGAGTTTATCCACAAAAGGAACACTTTGAAGCTGGCTGCGAATGCAGAGTTAGGAGCAAAGCAGTACCCGCATGGTACGAATGTGATATCTGGATGGTGCCCAGGAATGGAATTCTGGCAGAATTGTGAAAGAGCATAGAAGCACAGGCCGTCTCCTGCAGCATCTCCACGAGAGTCTATCCACAAAAGGACCACCTTGAAGCTGGCTGCGAATGCAGATCTTAGGAGGAAAGCAATACCCGCATGCTACGAATTTGATATCTGGAATGTGCCCAGGATAGGAATTCTGGCAGAATTCTCAAAGAGCATAGAAGCACAGGCCGTCTCCTGCAGCATCTCCACGAGAGTCTATCCACAAAAGGAACACCTTGTAGCTGCCTGCGAATGCACAGCTTAGGAGCAAACTAGACCCGCATGCTACGAATGTGAAATATGGATGGTGCCCAGGAAAGGAATTCTGACAGCCTTCTGAAAGGGCATAGAAGCAGAGCCAGTCTCCAGCAGCATCTCCACGAGAGTCTATCCACAAAAGGAACACCTCGTAGCTGCCTGCGAATGCACAGCTTAGGAGCAAGCTAGTACCCGCATTCTACGAATGTGATATCTGGATGGTGCACAGGAAAGGAATTCTGACAGCCTTCTCAAAGAGCATAGAAGCAGAGGCTGACTTCAGCAGCATCTCCACGAGAGTCTATCCACAAAAGGAACACCTTGATACTGGCTGCGAATGCAGATCTTAGGAGGAAAGCAGTACCCGCATGCTACGAATTTATATCTGGATGGTGCCCAGGATAGGAATTCTGGCAGAATTCTCAAAGAGCATAGAAGCACAGGCCGTCTCCTGCAGAATCTCCACGGGAGTCTATACACAAAAGGAACACCTTGAAGCTGGCTGCGAATGCAGAGCTTAGGTTGAAAGCAGTACCCGCATGCTATGAATGGATGGTGCACAGGAAAGGAATTCTGGCAGAATTCTCAAAGTGCATAGAAGCAGAGGCCGATTTCAGCAGCAGCTCCTCGAGAGTCTATACACAAAAGGAACACCTTGAAGCTGGCTGCGAAGGCAGAGCTTAGGAGGAAAGCAGTACCCGCATGCTACGAGTGTGATATCTGGATGGTGCCCAGGAAGGGAGTTCTGGCAGAATTCTGAAAGAGCATAGAAGAAGAGCCCATCTCCAGCAGCATCCCCACGGGAGTGTATCCACAAAAGGAACACCTTGTAGCTGCCTACTAATGCACAGCTTAGTAGCCAAGTAGTACCAGCATGCGACGAATGTGAAATCTGAATGGTGCCCAGGAAAGGAATTCTCACAGGCTTCTCAAACTGCATAGAAGCAGAGGCCGATTTCAGCAGCATCTCCATGAGAGTCTATCCATAAAAGGAACACCTTGAAGCTGGCTGCAAATACAGAGCTTAGGAGGAAAGTAGTACCCGCATGCTACGAATGTGATATCTGGATGGTGCACAGGAAAGGAAATCTGACAGCCTTCTCAAAGAGCAAAGAAGCAGAGCCCGTCTCCAGCAGCATATCCACGAGAGTCTATCCAAAAAAGGAACACGTTGTAGCTACCTGCGAATGAACAGCTTAGGGGGAAAGCAGTACCTGCATGCTATGAATGTGATATCTGGATGGTGCACAGGAAAGGAATTCTGACAGCCTTCTCAAAGAGCATAGGAGCAGAGCCGGTCGCCAGCAGCATCTCCACGAGAGTCTATCCACAAAAGGAACACCTTGTAGCTGCCTGCGAATGCACAGCTTAGGAGCAAACTAGTACCCGCATGCTACGAATGTGAAATCTGGAAGGTGCCCATTAAAGGAATTCTGACAGCCTTCTAAAACAGCATAGAAGCAGAGGTCGACTTCAGCAGCGTCTCCATGAGAGTCTATCCACAAAAGGAACACCTTGAACCTGGCTGCAAATGCTGACCTTAGGAGGAAAGCAGTCGCCGCATGCTACGAATGTGATATCTGAATGGTGCCCAGGAAAGGAATTCTGGCAGAATTCTGAAAGTCCATAGAAGCACAGGCCGTCTCCAGCAGCACCACCACGACAGTCTATCCACAAAAGGTACACCTTGAAGCTGGCTGCGAATGCAGAGCTTCGGAGGAAAGCAGTACCCGCATGCTACGAATTAGATATCTGGATGGTGCCCAGGAAAGGAATTCTGGCAGAATTCTCAAAGAGCATGGAAGCAGAGCCCGTCTCCAGCAGCATCTCCACGAGAGTCTATCCACAAAAGGAACACCTTGTAGCTGCCTGCGAATGCACAGCTTAGGAGCAAACTAGTACCCGCATTCTACGAATGTGATATCTGGATGGTGCACAGGAAAGGAATTCTGACAGCCTTCTCAAAGAGCATAGAATCAGAGGCTGACTTCAGCAGCATCTCCACGAGAGTTTATCCACAAAAGGAACACTTTGAAGCTGGCTGCGAATGCAGAGTTAGGAGCAAAGCAGTACCCGCATGGTACGAATGTGATATCTGGATGGTGCCCAGGAATGGAATTCTGGCAGAATTGTGAAAGAGCATAGAAGCACAGGCGGTCTCCTGCAGCACCTCCACGAGAGTCTATCCACAAAAGGACCACCTTGAAGCTGGCTGCGAATGCAGAGTTTAGGTTGAAAGCAGTACTCGCATGCTACGAATTTGATATCTGGAATGTGCCCAGGATAGGAATTCTGGCAGAATTCTCAAAGAGCATAGAAGCACAGGCCGTCTCCTGCAGCATCTCCACGAGAGTCTATCCACAAAAGGAACACCTTGTAGCTGCCTGCGAATGCACAGCTTAGGAGCAAACTAGACCCGCATGCTACGAATGTGAAATCTGGATGGTGCCCAGGAAAGGAATTCTGACAGCCTTCTGAAAGGGCATAGAAGCAGAGCCCGTCTCCAGCAGCATCTCCACGAGAGTCTATCCACAAAAGGAGCACCTCGTAGCTGCCTGCGAATGCACAGCTTAGGAGCAAGAAAGTACCCGCATTCTAAGAATGTGATATCTGGATGGTGCACAGGAAAGGAATTCTGACAGCCTTCTCAAAGAGCATAGAAGCAGAGGCTGACTTCAGCAGCATCTCCACGAGAGACTATCCACAAAAGGAACACCTTGATACTGGCTGCGAATGCAGATCTTAGGAGGAAAGCAGTACCCGCATGCTACGAATTTATATCTGGATGGTGCCCAGGATAGGAATTCTGGCAGAATTCTCAAAGAGCATAGAAGCACAGGCCGTCTCCTGCAGCATCTCCACGGGAGTCTATACACAAAAGGAACACCTTGAAGCTGGCTGCGAATGCAGAGCTTAGGTTGAAAGCAGTACCCGCATGCTACGAATGGATGGTGCACAGGAAAGGAATTCTGGCAGAATTCTCAAAGTGCATAGAAGCAGAGGCCGATTTCAGCAGCATCTCCTCGAGAGTCTATACACAAAAGGAACACCTTGAAGCTGGCTGCGAAGGCAGAGCTTAGGAGGAAAGCAGTACCCGCATGCTACGAGTGTGATATCTGGATGGTGCCCAGGAAGGGAGTTCTGGCAGAATTCTGAAAGAGCATGGAAGAAGAGCCCATCTCCAGCAGCATCCCCACGGGAGTGTATCCACAAAAGGAACACCTTGTAGCTGCCTACTAATGCACAGCTTAGTAGCCAAGTAGTACCAGCATGCGACGAATGTGAAATCTGAATGGTGCCCAGGAAAGGAATTCTCACAGCCTTCTCAAACTGCATAGAAGCAGAGGCCGATTTCAGCAGCATCTCCATGAGAGTCTATCCATAAAAGGAACACCTTGAAGCTGGCTGCAAATACAGAGCTTAGGAGGAAAGTAGTACCCGCATGCTACGAATGTGATATCTGGATGGTGCACAGGAAAGGAAATCTGACAGCCTTCTCAAAGAGCAAAGAAGCAGAGCCCGTCTCCAGCAGCATATCCACGAGAGTCTATCCAAAAAAGGAACACGTTGTAGCTACCTGCGAATGAACAGCTTAGGGGGAAAGCAGTACCTGCATGCTATGAATGTGATATCTGGATGGTGCACAGGAAAGGAATTCTGACAGCCTTCTCAAAGAGCATAGGAGCAGAGCCGGTCGCCAGCAGCATCTCCACGAGAGTCTATCCACAAAAGGAACACCTTGTAGCTGCCTGCGAATGCACAGCTTAGGAGCAAACTAGTACCCGCATGCTACGAATGTGAAATCTGGAAGGTGCCCATTAAAGGAATTCTGACAGCCTTCTAAAACAGCATAGAAGCAGAGGTCGACTTCAGCAGCGTCTCCATGAGAGTCTATCCACAAAAGGAACACCTTGAACCTGGCTGCAAATGCTGACCTTAGGAGGAAAGCAGTCGCCGCATGCTACGAATGTGATATCTGAATGGTGCCCAGGAAAGGAATTCTGGCAGAATTCTGAAAGTCCATAGAAGCACAGGCGGTCTCCTGCAGCACCTCCACGAGAGACTATCCACAAAAGGACCACCTTGAAGCTGGCTGTGAATGCAGAGTTTAGGTTGAAAGCAGTACCCGCATGCTACGAATTTGATATCTGGAATGTGCCCAGGATAGGAATTCTGGCAGAATTCTCAAAGAGCATAGAAGCACAGGCCGTCTCCTGCAGCATCTCCACGAGAGTCTATCCACAAAAGGAACACCTTGTAGCTGCCTGCGAATGCAGAGCTTAGTAGGAAAGCAGTAACCGCATGCTACGAATGTGATATCTGGATGGTGCAGACGAATGGAATTCTGGCAGAATTCTGAAAGAGAAGAGAAGCACAGGCCGTCTCCAGCAGCACCTCCACGAGAGTCTATCCACAAAAGGAATGCCTTGAAGCTGGTTGCAAATGCAGTGCTTAGGAGGAAAGCAGTACCCGCATGCTACGAATTTATATCTGGATGGTGCCCAGGATAGGAATTCTGGCAGAATTCTCAAAGAGCATAGAAGCACAGGCCGTCTCCTGCAGCATCTCCAACAGAGTCTATCCACAAAAGGAACACCTTGAAGCTGGCTGCGAATGCAGAGCTTAGGTTGAAACCAGTACCCGTATGCTACATATGTGATATCTGGATGGTGCACAGGAAAGGAATTCTGGCAGAATTCTGAAAGAGCATAGAAGCAGAGCCCGTCTCCAGCAGCATCTCCAACAGAGTCTATCCACAAAAGGAACACCTTGTAGCTGCCTGCGAATGCAGAGCTTAGTAGGAAAGCAGTACCCCCATGCTACGAATGTGATATCTGGATTGTGCCCACGAATGGAATTCTGGCAGAATTCTGAAAGAGAAGAGAAGCACAGGCCGTCTCCAGCAGCACCTCCACGAGAGTCTATACACAATAGGAATGCCTTGAAGCTGGTTGCGAATGCAGTGCTTAGGAGGAAAGCAATACCTGCATGCTACGAATGTGATATCTGGATGGTGCCCAGGAAAGGAATTCTGGCAGAATTCTCAAAGTTCATGGAAGCATAGGCCGATTTCAGCAGCATCTCCTCGAGAGTCTATACACAAAAGGAACACCTTGAAGCTGGTTGCGAAGGCAGAGCTTAGGAGGAAAGCAGTACCCGCATGCTACGAATTTGAAATCTGGAAAGTGCCCAGGATAGGAATTCTGGTAGAATTCTCAAAGAGCATAGAAGCACAGGCTGTCTCCTGCAGCATCTCCACGAGAGTCTATCCACAAAAGGAACACCTTGTAGCTGCCTGAGAATGCACAGCTTAGGAGCAAACTAGTACCCGCATGATACGAATGTGAAATCTGGATGGTGCCCAGGAAAGGAATTCTGACAGCCTTCTGAAAGGGCATAGAAGCAGAGCCCGTCTCCAGCAGCATATCCACGAGAGTCTATCCACAAAAGGAACACCTCGTAGCTGCCTGCGAATGCAGATATTCGGAGGAAAGCAGTCCCCGCATGCTACGAATGTGATATCTGAATGGTGCCCAGGAAAGGAATTCTGGCAGAATTCTGAAAGCCCATAGAAGCACAGGCCGTCTCCAGCAGCACCACCACGACAGTCTATCCACAAAAGGTACACCTTGAAGCTGGCTGCGAATGCAGAGCTTCGGAGGAAAGCAGTACCCACATGCTACGAATTAGATATCTGGATGGTGCCCAGGAAAGGAATTCTGGCAGAATTCTCAAAGAGCATGGAAGCAGAGCCCGTCTCCAGCAGCATCTCCACGAGAGTCTATCCACAAAAGGAACACCTTGTAGCTGCCTGCGAATGCACAGCTTAGGAGCAAACTAGTACCTGCATTCTACGAATGTGATATCTGGATGGTGCACAGGAAAGGAATTCTGACAGCCTTCTCAAAGAGCATAGAATCAGAGGCTGACTTCAGCAGCATCTCCACGAGAGTTTATCCACAAAAGGAACACTTTGAAGCTGGCTGCGAATGCAGAGTTAGGAGCAAAGCAGTACCCGCATGGTACGAATGTGATATCTGGATGGTGCCCAGGAATGGAATTCTGGCAGAATTGTGAAAGAGCATAGAAGCACAGGCCGTCTCCTGCAGCATCTCCACGAGAGTCTATCCACAAAAGGACCACCTTGAAGCTGGCTGCGAATGCAGATCTTAGGAGGAAGGCAATACCCGCATGCTACGAATTTGATATCTGGAATGTGCCCAGGATACGAATTCTGGCAGAATTCTCAAAGAGCATAGAAGCACAGGCCGTCTCCTGCAGCATCTCCACGAGAGTCTATCCACAAAAGGAACACCTCGTAGCTGCCTGCGAATGCACAGCTTAGGAGCAAGAAAGTACCCGCATTCTAAGAATGTGATATCTGGATGGTGCGCAGGAAAGGAATTCTGACAGCCTTCTCAAAGAGCATAGAAGCAGAGGCTGACTTCAGCAGCATCTCCACGAGAGTCTATCCACAAAAGGAACACCTTGATACTGGCTGCGAATGCAGATCTTAGGAGGAAAGCAGTACCCGCATGCTACGAATTTATATCTGGATGGTGCCCAGGATAGGAATTCTGGCAGAATACTCAAAGAGCATAGAAGCACAGGCCGTCTCCTGCAGCATCTCCACGGGAGTCTATACACAAAAGGAACACCTTGAAGCTGGCTGCGAATGCAGAGCTTAGGTTGAAAGCAGTACCCGCATGCTACGAATGGATGGTGCACAGGAAAGGAATTCTGGCAGAATTCTCAAAGTGCATAGAAGCAGAGGCCGATTTCAGCAGCAGCTCCTCGAGAGTCTATACACAAAAGGAACACCTTGAAGCTGGCTGCGAAGGCAGAGCTTAGGAGGAAAGCAGTACCCGCATGCTACGAGTGTGATATCTGGATGGTGCCCAGGAAGGGAGTTCTGGCAGAATTCTGAAAGAGCATGGAAGAAGAGCCCATCTCCAGCAGCATCCCCACGGGAGTGTATCCACAAAAGGAACACCTTGTAGCTGCCTACTAATGCACAGCTTAGTAGCCAAGTAGTACCAGCATGCGACGAATGTGAAATCTGAATGGTGCCCAGGAAAGGAATTCTCACAGCCTTCTCAAACTGCATAGAAGCAGAGGCCGATTTCAGCAGCATCTCCATGAGAGTCTATCCATAAAAGGAACACCTTGAAGCTGGCTGCAAATGCTGACCTTAGGAGGAAAGTAGTCCCCGCATGCTACGAATGTGATATCTGAATGGTGCCCAGGAAAGGAATTCTGGCAGAATTCTGAAAGTCCATAGAAGCACAGGCCGTCTCCAGCAGCACCACCACGACAGTCTATCCACAAAAGGTACACCTTGAAGCTGGCTGCGAATGCAGAGCTTCGGAGGAAAGCAGGACCCGCATGCTACGAATTAGATATCTGGATGGTGCCCAGGAAAGGAATTCTGGCAGAATTCTCAAAGAGCATGGAAGCAGAGCCCGTCTCCAGCAGCATCTCCACGAGAGTCTATCCACAAAAGGAACACCTTGTAGCTGCCTGCGAATGCAGAGCTTAGTAGCAAAGCAGTAACCGCATGCTACGAATGTGATATCTGGATGGTGCAGACGAATGGAATTCTGGCAGAATTCTGAAAGAGAAGAGAAGCACAGGCCGTCTCCAGCAGCACCTCCACGAGAGTCTATCCACAAAAGGAATGCCTTGAAGCTGGTTGCGAATGCAGTGCTTAGGAGGAAAGCAGTACCCGCATGCTACGAATTTATATCTGGATGGTGCCCAGGATAGGAATTCTGGCAGAATTCTCAAAGAGCATAGAAGCACAGGCCGTCTCCTGCAGCATCTCCACGAGATTCTATCCACAAAAGGAACACCTTGAAGCTGGCTGCGAATGCAGAGCTTAGGTTGAAACCAGTACCCGCATGCTACGAATGTGATATCTGGATGGTGCCCAGGAAAGGAATTCTGGCAGAATTCTCAAAGTTCATGGAAGCAGAGGCCGATTTCAGCAGCATCTCCTCGAGAGTCTATACACAAAAGGAACACCTTGAAGCTCTTTGCGAAGGCAGAGCTTAGGAGGAAAGCAGTACCCGCATGCTACGAATTTGATATCTGGAAAGTGCCCAGGATAGGAATTCTGGTAGAATTCTCAAAGAGCATAGAAGCACAGGCCGTCTCCTGCAGCATCTCCACGAGAGTCTATCCACAAAAGGAACACCTTGTAGCTGCCTGAGAATGCACAGCTTAGGATCAAACTAGTACTCGCATGATACGAATGTGAAATCTGAATGGTGCCCAGGAAAGGAATTCTGACAGCCTTCTGAAAGGGCATAGAAGCAGAGCCCGTCTCCAGCAGCATCTCCACGAGAGTCTATCCACAAAAGGAACACCTCGTAGCTGCCTGCGAATGCAGATCTTAGGAGGAAAGCAGTACCCGCATGCTACGAATTTATATCTGGATGGTGCCCAGGATAGGAATTCTGGCAGAATTCTCAAAGAGCATAGAAGCACAGGCCGTCTCCTGCAGCATATCCACGAGATTCTATCCACAAAAGGAACACTTTGAAGCTGGCTGCGAATGCAGAGCTTAGGTTGAAACCAGTACCCGCATGCTACGAATGTGATATCTGGATGGTGCACAGGAAAGGAATTCTGGCAGAATTCTGAAAGAGCATAGAAGCAGAGCCCGTCTCCAGCAGCATCTCCAACAGAGTCTATCCACAAAAGGAACACCTTGTAGCTGCCTGCGAATGCAGAGCTTAGTAGGAAAGCAGTACCCGCATGCTACGAATGTGATATCTGGATTGTGCCCACGAATGGAATTCTGGCAGAATTCTGAAAGAGAAGAGAAGCACAGGCCGTCTCCAGCAGCACCTCCACGAGAGTCTATCCACAATAGGAATGCCTTGAAGCTGGTTGCGAATGCAGTGCTTAGGAGGAAAGCAATACCTGCATGCTACGAATGTGATATCTGGATGGTGCCCAGGAAAGGAATTCTGGCAGAATTCTCAAAGTTCATGGAACCAGAGGCCGATTTCAGCAGCATCTCCTCGAGAGTCTATACACAAAAGGAACACCTTGAAGCTGGTTGCGAAGGCACAGCTTAGGAGGAAAGCAGTACCCGCATGCTACGAATTTGATATCTGGAAAGTGCCCAGGATAGGAATTCTGGTAGAATTCTCAAAGAGCATAGAAGCACAGGCCGTCTCCTGCAGCATCTCCACGAGAGTCTATCCACAAAAGGAACACCTTGTAGCTGCCTGAGAATGCACAGCTTAGGAGCAAACTAGACCCGCATGATACGAATGTGAAATCTGGATGGTGCCCAGGAAAGGAATTCTGACAGCCTTCTGAAAGGGCATAGAAGCAGAGCCCGTCTCCAGCAGCATATCCACGAGAGTCTATCCACAAAAGGAACACCTCGTAGCTGCCTGCGAATGCAGATATTAGGAGGAAAGCTGTACCCGCATGCTACGAATTTATATCTGGATGGTGCCCAGGATAGGAATTCTGGCAGAATTCTCAAAGAGCATAGAAGCACAGGCCGTCTCCTGCAGCATCTCCACGGGAGTCTATACACAAAAGGAACACCTTGAAGCTGGCTGCGAATGCAGAGCTTAGGTTGAAAGCAGTACCCGCATGCTACGAATGGATGGTGCACAGGAAAGGAATTCTGGCAGAATTCTCAAAGTGCATAGAAGCAGAGGCCGATTTCAGCAGCAGCTTCTCGAGAGTCTATACACAAAAGGAACACCTTGAAGCTGGCTGCGAAGGCAGAGCTTAGGAGGAAAGCAGTACCCGCATGCTACGAGTGTGATATCTGGATGGTGCCCAGGAAGGGAGTTCTGGCAGAATTCTGAAAGAGCATAGAAGAAGAGCCCATCTCCAGCAGCATCCCCACGGGAGTGTATCCACAAAAGGAACACCTTGTAGCTGCCTACTAATGCACAGCTTAGTAGCCAAGTAGTACCAGCATGCGACGAATGTGAAATCTGAATGGTGCCCAAGAAAGGAATTCTCACAGCCTTCTCAAACTGCATAGAAGCAGAGGCCGATTTCAGCAGCATCTCCATGAGAGTCTATCCATTAAAGGAACACCTTGAAGCTGGCTGCAAATACAGAGCTTAGGAGGAAAGTAGTACCCGCATGCTACAAATGTGATATCTGGATGGTGCACAGGAAAGGAAATCTGACAGCCTTCTCAAAGAGCAAAGAAGCAGAGCCCGTCTCCAGCAGCATATCCACGAGAGTCTATCCAAAAAAGGAACACGTTGTAGCTACCTGCGAATGAACAGCTTAGGGGGAAAGCAGTACCTGCATGCTATGAATGTGATATCTGGATGGTGCACAGGAAAGGAATTCTGACAGCCTTCTCAAAGAGCATAGGAGCAGAGCCGGTCGCCAGCAGCATCTCCACGAGAGTCTATCCACAAAAGGAACACCTTGTAGCTGCCTGCGAATGCACAGCTTAGGAGCAAACTAGTACCCGCATGCTACGAATGTGAAATCTGGAAGGTGCCCATTAAAGGAATTCTGACAGCCTTCTAAAACAGCATAGAAGCAGAGGTCGACTTCAGCAGCGTCTCCATGAGAGTCTATCCACAAAAGGAACACCTTGAACCTGGCTGCAAATGCTGACCTTAGGAGGAAAGCAGTCGCCGCATGCTACGAATGTGATATCTGAATGGTGCCCAGGAAAGGAATTCTGGCAGAATTCTGAAAGTCCATAGAAGCACAGGCGGTCTCCTGCAGCACCTCCACGAGAGACTATCCACAAAAGGACCACCTTGAAGCTGGCTGTGAATGCAGAGTTTAGGTTGAAAGCAGTACCCGCATGCTACGAATTTGATATCTGGAATGTGCCCAGGATAGGAATTCTGGCAGAATTCTCAAAGAGCATAGAAGCACAGGCCGTCTCCTGCAGCATCTCCACGAGAGTCTATCCACAAAAGGAACACCTTGTAGCTGCCTGCGAATGCAGAGCTTAGTAGGAAAGCAGTAACCGCATGCTACGAATGTGATATCTGGATGGTGCAGACGAATGGAATTCTGGCAGAATTCTGAAAGAGAAGAGAAGCACAGGCCGTCTCCAGCAGCACCTCCACGAGAGTCTATCCACAAAAGGAATGCCTTGAAGCTGGTTGCAAATGCAGTGCTTAGGAGGAAAGCAGTACCCGCATGCTACGAATTTATATCTGGATGGTGCCCAGGATAGGAATTCTGGCAGAATTCTCAAAGAGCATAGAAGCACAGGCCGTCTCCTGCAGCATCTCCAACAGAGTCTATCCACAAAAGGAACACCTTGAAGCTGGCTGCGAATGCAGAGCTTAGGTTGAAACCAGTACCCGTATGCTACATATGTGATATCTGGATGGTGCACAGGAAAGGAATTCTGGCAGAATTCTGAAAGAGCATAGAAGCAGAGCCCGTCTCCAGCAGCATCTCCAACAGAGTCTATCCACAAAAGGAACACCTTGTAGCTGCCTGCGAATGCAGAGCTTAGTAGGAAAGCAGTACCCCCATGCTACGAATGTGATATCTGGATTGTGCCCACGAATGGAATTCTGGCAGAATTCTGAAAGAGAAGAGAAGCACAGGCCGTCTCCAGCAGCACCTCCACGAGAGTCTATACACAATAGGAATGCCTTGAAGCTGGTTGCGAATGCAGTGCTTAGGAGGAAAGCAATACTTGCATGCTACGAATGTGATATCTGGATGGTGCCCAGGAAAGGAATTCTGGCAGAATTCTCAAAGTTCATGGAAGCATAGGCCGATTTCAGCAGCATCTCCTCGAGAGTCTATACACAAAAGGAACACCTTGAAGCTGGTTGCGAAGGCAGAGCTTAGGAGGAAAGCAGTACCCGCATGCTACGAATTTGATATCTGGAAAGTGCCCAGGATAGGAATTCTGGTAGAATTCTCAAAGAGCATAGAAGCACAGGCTGTCTCCTGCAGCATCTCCACGAGAGTCTATCCACAAAAGGAACACCTTGTAGCTGCCTGAGAATGCACAGCTTAGGAGCAAACTAGTACCCGCATGATACGAATGTGAAATCTGGATGGTGCCCAGGAAAGGAATTCTGACAGCCTTCTGAAAGGGCATAGAAGCAGAGCCCGTCTCCAGCAGCATATCCACGAGAGTCTATCCACAAAAGGAACACCTCGTAGCTGCCTGCGAATGCAGATATTAGGAGGAAAGCAGTCCCCGCATGCTACGAATGTGATATCTGAATGGTGCCCAGGAAAGGAATTCTGGCAGAATTCTGAAAGTCCATAGAAGCACAGGCCGTCTCCAGCAGCACCACCACGACAGTCTATCCACAAAAGGTACACCTTGAAGCTGGCTGCGAATGCAGAGCTTCGGAGGAAAGCAGTACCCACATGCTACGAATTAGATATCTGGATGGTGCCCAGGAAAGGAATTCTGGCAGAATTCTCAAAGAGCATGGAAGCAGAGCCCGTCTCCAGCAGCATCTCCACGAGAGTCTATCCACAAAAGGAACACCTTGTAGCTGCCTGCGAATGCACAGCTTAGGAGCAAACTAGTACCTGCATTCTACGAATGTGATATCTGGATGGTGCACAGGAAAGGAATTCTGACAGCCTTCTCAAAGAGCATAGAATCAGAGGCTGACTTCAGCAGCATCTCCACGAGAGTTTAACCACAAAAGGAACACTTTGAAGCTGGCTGCGAATGCAGAGTTAGGAGCAAAGCAGTACCCGCATGGTACGAATGTGATATCTGGATGGTGCCCAGGAATGGAATTCTGGCAGAATTGTGAAAGAGCATAGAAGCACAGGCCGTCTCCTGCAGCATCTCCACGAGAGTCTATCCACAAAAGGACCACCTTGAAGCTGGCTGCGAATGCAGATCTTAGGAGGAAGGCAATACCCGCATGCTACGAATTTGATATCTGGAATGTGCCCAGGATACGAATTCTGGCAGAATTCTCAAAGAGCATAGAAGCACAGGCCGTCTCCTGCAGCATCTCCACGAGAGTCTATCCACAAAAGGAACACCTTGTAGCTGCCTGCGAATGCACAGCTTAGGAGCAAACTAGACCCGCATGCTACGAATGTGAAATCTGGATGGTGCCCAGGAAAGGAATTCTGACAGCCTTCTGAAAGGGCATAGAAGCAGAGCCAGTCTCCAGCAGCATCTCCACGAGAGTCTATCCACAAAAGGAACACCTCGTAGCTGCCTGCGAATGCACAGCTTAGGAGCAAGAAAGTACCCGCATTCTAAGAATGTGATATCTGGATGGTGCGCAGGAAAGGAATTCTGACAGCCTTCTCAAAGAGCATAGAAGCAGAGGCTGACTTCAGCAGCATCTCCACGAGAGTCTATCCACAAAAGGAACACCTTGATACTGGCTGCGAATGCAGATCTTAGGAGGAAAGCAGTACCCGCATGCTACGAATTTATATCTGGATGGTGCCCAGGATAGGAATTCTGGCAGAATACTCAAAGAGCATAGAAGCACAGGCCGTCTCCTGCAGCATCTCCACGGGAGTCTATACACAAAAGGAACACCTTGAAGCTGGCTGCGAATGCAGAGCTTAGGTTGAAAGCAGTACCCGCATGCTACGAATGGATGGTGCACAGGAAAGGAATTCTGGCAGAATTCTCAAAGTGCATAGAAGCAGAGGCCGATTTCAGCAGCAGCTCCTCGAGAGTCTATACACAAAAGGAACACCTTGAAGCTGGCTGCGAAGGCAGAGCTTAGGAGGAAAGCAGTACCCGCATGCTACGAGTGTGATATCTGGATGGTGCCCAGGAAGGGAGTTCTGGCAGAATTCTGAAAGAGCATAGAAGAAGAGCCCATCTCCAGCAGCATCCCCACGGGAGTGTATCCACAAAAGGAACACCTTGTAGCTGCCTACTAATGCACAGCTTAGTAGCCAAGTAGTACCAGCATGCGACGAATGTGAAATCTGAATGGTGCCCAGGAAAGGAATTCTCACAGCCTTCTCAAACTGCATAGAAGCAGAGGCCGATTTCAGCAGCATCTCCATGAGAGTCTATCCATAAAAGGAACACCTTGAAGCTGGCTGCAAATGCTGACCTTAGGAGGAAAGCAGTCCCCGCATGCTACGAATGTGATATCTGAATGGTGCCCAGGAAAGGAATTCTGGCAGAATTCTGAAAGTCCATAGAAGCACAGGCCGTCTCCAGCAGCACCACCACGACAGTCTATCCACAAAAGGTACACCTTGAAGCTGGCTGCGAATGCAGAGCTTCGGAGGAAAGCAGGACCCGCATGCTACGAATTAGATATCTGGATGGTGCCCAGGAAAGGAATTCTGGCAGAATTCTCAAAGAGCATGGAAGCAGAGCCCGTCTCCAGCAGCATCTCCACGAGAGTCTATCCACAAAAGGAACACCTTGTAGCTGCCTGCGAATGCAGAGCTTAGTAGCAAAGCAGTAACCGCATGCTACGAATGTGATATCTGGATGGTGCAGACGAATGGAATTCTGGCAGAATTCTGAAAGAGAAGAGAAGCACAGGCCGTCTCCAGCAGCACCTCCACGAGAGTCTATCCACAAAAGGAATGCCTTGAAGCTGGTTGCGAATGCAGTGCTTAGGAGGAAAGCAGTACCCGCATGCTACGAATTTATATCTGGATGGTGCCCAGGATAGGAATTCTGGCAGAATTCTCAAAGAGCATAGAAGCACAGGCCGTCTCCTGCAGCATCTCCACGAGATTCTATCCACAAAAGGAACACCTTGAAGCTGGCTGCGAATGCAGAGCTTAGGTTGAAACCAGTACCCGCATGCTACGAATGTGATATCTGGATGGTGCCCAGGAAAGGAATTCTGGCAGAATTCTCAAAGTTCATGGAAGCAGAGGCCGATTTCAGCAGCATCTCCTCGAGAGTCTATACACAAAAGGAACACCTTGAAGCTCTTTGCGAAGGCAGAGCTTAGGAGGAATGCAGTACCCGCATGCTACGAATTTGATATCTGGAAAGTGCCCAGGATAGGAATTCTGGTAGAATTCTCAAAGAGCATAGAAGCACAGGCCGTCTCCTGCAGCATCTCCACGAGAGTCTATCCACAAAAGGAACACCTTGTAGCTGCCTGAGAATGCACAGCTTAGGAGCAAACTAGTACCCGCATGATACGAATGTGAAATCTGAATGGTGCCCAGGAAAGGAATTCTGACAGCCTTCTGAAAGGGCATAGAAGCAGAGCCCGTCTCCAGCAGCATCTCCACGAGAGTCTATCCACAAAAGGAACACCTCGTAGCTGCCTGCGAATGCAGATCTTAGGAGGAAAGCAGTACCCGCATGCTACGAATTTATATCTGGATGGTGCCCAGGATAGGAATTCTGGCAGAATTCTCAAAGAGCATAGAAGCACAGGCCGTCTCCTGCAGCATATCCACGAGATTCTATCCACAAAAGGAACACCTTGAAGCTGGCTGCGAATGCAGAGCTTAGGTTGAAACCAGTACCCGCATGCTACGAATGTGATATCTGGATGGTGCACAGGAAAGGAATTCTGGCAGAATTCTGAAAGAGCATAGAAGCAGAGCCCGTCTCCAGCAGCATCTCCAACAGAGTCTATCCACAAAAGGAACACCTTGTAGCTGCCTGCGAATGCAGAGCTTAGTAGGAAAGCAGTACCCGCATGCTACGAATGTGATATCTGGATTGTGCCCACGAATGGAATTCTGGCAGAATTCTGAAAGAGAAGAGAAGCACAGGCCGTCTCCAGCAGCACCTCCACGAGAGTCTATCCACAATAGGAATGCCTTGAAGCTGGTTGCGAATGCAGTGCTTAGGAGGAAAGCAATACCTGCATGCTACGAATGTGATATCTGGATGGTGCCCAGGAAAGGAATTCTGGCAGAATTCTCAAAGTTCATGGAACCAGAGGCCGATTTCAGCAGCATCTCCTCGAGAGTCTATACACAAAAGGAACACCTTGAAGCTGGTTGCGAAGGCACAGCTTAGGAGGAAAGCAGTACCCGCATGCTACGAATTTGATATCTGGAAAGTGCCCAGGATAGGAATTCTGGTAGAATTCTCAAAGAGCATAGAAGCACAGGCCGTCTCCTGCAGCATCTCCACGAGAGTCTATCCACAAAAGGAACACCTTGTAGCTGCCTGAGAATGCACAGCTTAGGAGCAAACTAGTACCCGCATGATACGAATGTGAAATCTGGATGGTGCCCAGGAAAGGAATTCTGACAGCCTTCTCAAAGAGCATAGGAGCAGAGCCGGTCGCCAGCAGCATCTCCACGAGAGTCTATCCACAAAAGGAACACCTTGTAGCTGCCTGCGAATGCACAGCTTAGGAGCAAACTAGTACCCGCATGCTACGAATGTGAAATCTGGAAGGTGCCCATTAAAGGAATTCTGACAGCCTTCTAAAACAGCATAGAAGCAGAGGTCGACTTCAGCAGCGTCTCCATGAGAGTCTATCCACAAAAGGAACACGTTGAACCTGGCTGCAAATGCTGACCTTAGGAGGAAAGCAGTCCCCGCATGCTACGAATGTGATATCTGAATGGTGCCCAGGAAAGGAATTCTGGCAGAATTCTGAAAGTCCATAGAAGCACAGGCCGTCTCCAGCAGCACCACCACGACAGTCTATCCACAAAAGGTACACCTTGAAGCTGGCTGCGAATGCAGAGCTTCGGAGGAAAGCAGTACCCACATGCTACGAATTAGATATCTGGATGGTGCCCAGGAAAGGAATTCTGGCAGAATTCTCAAAGAGCATGGAAGCAGAGCCCGTCTCCAGCAGCATCTCCACGAGAGTCTATCCACAAAAGGAACACCTTGTAGCTGCCTGCGAATGCACAGCTTAGGAGCAAACTAGTACCTGCATTCTACGAATGTGATATCTGGATGGTGCACAGGAAAGGAATTCTGACAGTCTTCTCAAAGAGCATAGAATCATAGGCTTTCTTCAGCAGCATCTCCACGAGAGTTTATCCACAAAAGGAACACTTTGAAGCTGGCTGCGAATGCAGAGTTAGGAGCAAAGCAGTACCCGCATGGTACGAATGTGATATCTGGATGGTGCCCAGGAATGGAATTCTGGCAGAATTGTGAAAGAGCATAGAAGCACAGGCCGTCTCCTGCAGCATCTCCACGAGAGTCTATCCACAAAAGGACCACCTTGAAGCTGGCTGCGAATGCAGATCTTAGGAGGAAGGCAATACCCGCATGCTACGAATTTGATATCTGGAATGTGCCCAGGATAGGAATTCTGGCAGAATTCTCAAAGAGCATAGAAGCACAGGCCGTCTCCTGCAGCATCTCCACGAGAGTCTATCCACAAAAGGAACACCTTGTAGCTGCCTGCGAATGCACAGCTTAGGAGCAAACTAGACCCGCATGCTACGAATGTGAAATCTGGATGGTGCCCAGGAAAGGAATTCTGACAGCCTTCTGAAAGGGCATAGAAGCAGAGCCAGTCTCCAGCAGCATCTCCACGAGAGTCTATCCACAAAAGGAACACCTCGTAGCTGCCTGCGAATGCACAGCTTAGGAGCAAGAAAGTACCCGCATTCTAAGAATGTGATATCTGGATGGTGCGCAGGAAAGGAATTCTGACAGCCTTCTCAAAGAGCATAGAAGCAGAGGCTGACTTCAGCAGCATCTCCACGAGAGTCTATCCACAAAAGGAACACCTTGATAGTGGCTGCGAATGCAGATCTTAGGAGGAAAGCAGTACCCGCATGCTACGAATTTATATCTGGATGGTGCCCAGGATAGGAATTCTGGCAGAATACTCAAAGAGCATAGAAGCACAGGCCGTCTCCTGCAGCATCTCCACGGGAGTCTATACACAAAAGGAACACCTTGAAGCTGGCTGCGAATGCAGAGCTTAGGTTGAAAGCAGGACCCGCATGCTATGAATGGATGGTGCACAGGAAAGGAATTCTGGCAGAATTCTCAAAGTGCATAGAAGCAGAGGCCGATTTCAGCAGCAGCTCCTCGAGAGTCTATACACAAAAGGAACACCTTGAAGCTGGCTGCGAAGGCAGAGCTTAGGAGGAAAGCAGTACCCGCATGCTACGAGTGTGATATCTGGATGGTGCCCAGGAAGGGAGTTCTGGCAGAATTCTGAAAGAGCATAGAAGAAGAGCCCATCTCCAGCAGCATCCCCACGGGAGTGTATCCACAAAAGGAACACCTTGTAGCTGCCTACTAATGCACAGCTTAGTAGCCAAGTAGTACCAGCATGCGACGAATGTGAAATCTGAATGGTGCCCAGGAAAGGAATTCTCACAGCCTTCTCAAACTGCATAGAAGCAGAGGCCGATTTCAGCAGCATCTCCATGAGAGTCTATCCATAAAAGGAACACCTTGAAGCTGGCTGCAAATACAGAGCTTAGGAGGAAAGTAGTACCCGCATGCTACGAATGTGATATCTGGATGGTGCACAGGAAAGGAAATCTGACAGCCTTCTCAAAGAGCAAAGAAGCAGAGCCCGTCTCCAGCAGCATATCCACGAGAGTCTATCCAAAAAAGGAACACGTTGTAGCTACCTGCGAATGAACAGCTTAGGGGGAAAGCAGTACCTGCATGCTATGAATGTGATATCTGGATGGTGCACAGGAAAGGAATTCTGACAGCCTTCTCAAAGAGCATAGGAGCAGAGCCGGTCGCCAGCAGCATCTCCACGAGAGTCTATCCACAAAAGGAACACCTTGTAGCTGCCTGCGAATGCACAGCTTAGGAGCAAACTAGTACCCGCATGCTACGAATGTGAAATCTGGAAGGTGCCCATTAAAGGAATTCTGACAGCCTTCTAAAACAGCATAGAAGCAGAGGTCGACTTCAGCAGCGTCTCCATGAGAGTCTATCCACAAAAGGAACACCTTGAACCTGGCTGCAAATGCTGACCTTAGGAGGAAAGCAGGACCCGCATGCTACGAATTAGATATCTGGATGGTGCCCAGGAAAGGAATTCTGGCAGAATTCTCAAAGAGCATGGAAGCAGAGCCCGTCTCCAGCAGCATCTCCACGAGAGTCTATCCACAAAAGGAACACCTTGTAGCTGCCTGCGAATGCAGAGCTTAGTAGCAAAGCAGTAACCGCATGCTACGAATGTGATATCTGGATGGTGCAGACGAATGGAATTCTGGCAGAATTCTGAAAGAGAATAGAAGCACAGGCCGTCTCCAGCAGCACCTCCACGAGAGTCTATCCACAAAAGGAATGCCTTGAAGCTGGTTGCGAATGCAGTGCTTAGGAGGAAAGCAGTACCCGCATGCTACGAATTTATATCTGGATGGTGCCCAGGATAGGAATTCTGGCAGAATTCTCAAAGAGCATAGAAGCACAGGCCGTCTCCTGCAGCATCTCCACGAGATTCTATCCACAAAAGGAACACCTTGAAGCTGGCTGCGAATGCAGAGCTTAGGTTGAAACCAGTACCCGCATGCTACGAATGTGATATCTGGATGGTGCACAGGAAAGGAATTCTGGCAGAATTCTGAAAGAGCATAGAAGCAGAGCCCGTCTCCAGCGGCATCTCCAACAGAGTCTATCCACAAAAGGAACACCTTGTAGCTGCCTGCGAATGCAGATCTTAGTAGGAAAGCAGTACCCGCATGCTACGAATGTGATATCTGGATTGCGCCCACGAATGGAATTCTGGCAGAATTCTGAAAGAGAAGAGAAGCACAGGCCGTCTCCAGCAGCACCTCCACGAGAGTCTATCCACAATAGGAATGCCTTGAAGCTGGTTGCGAATGCAGTGCTTAGGAGGAAAGCAGTACCTGCATGCTACGAATGTGATATCTGGATGGTGCCCAGGAAAGGAATTCTGGCAGAATTCTCAAAGTTCATGGAAGCAGAGGCCGATTTCAGCAGCATCTCCTCGAGAGTCTATACACAAAAGGAACAACTTGAAGCTCTTTGCGAAGGCAGAGCTTAGGAGGAAAGCAGTACCCGCATGCTACGAATTTGATATCTGGAAAGTGCCCAGGATAGGAATTCTGGTAGAATTCTCAAAGAGCATAGAAGCACAGGCCGTCTCCTGCAGCATCTCCACGAGAGTCTATCCACAAAAGGAACACGTTGTAGCTGCCTGAGAATGCACAGCTTAGGAGCAAACTAGTACCCGCATGATACGAATGTGAAATCTGAATGGTGCCCAGGAAAGGAATTCTGACAGCCTTCTGAAAGGGCATAGAAGCAGAGCCCGTCTCCAGCAGCATCTCCACGAGAGTCTATCCACAAAAGGAACACCTCGTAGCTGCCTGCGAATGCAGATCTTAGGAGGAAAGCAGTACCCGCATGCTACGAATTTATATCTGGATGGTGCCCAGGATAGGAATTCTGACAGAATTCTGAAAGAGCATAGAAGCACAGGCCGTCTCCTGCAGCATCTCCACGGGAGTCTATACACAAAAGGAACACCTTGAAGCTGGCTGCGAATGCAGAGCTTAGGTTGAAAGCAGTACCCGCATGCTACGAATGGATGGTGCACAGGAAAGGAATTCTGGCAGAATTCTCAAAGTGCATAGAAGCAGAGGCCGATTTCAGCAGCATCTCCTTGAGAGTCTATACACAAAAGGAACACCTTGAAGCTGGCTGCGAAGGCAGAGCTTAGGAGGAAAGCAGTACCCGCATGCTACGAGTGTGATATCTGGATGGTGCCCAGGAAGGGAGTTCTGGCAGAATTCTGAAAGAGCATAGAAGAAGAGCCCATCTCCAGCAGCATCCCCACGGGAGTGTATCCACAAAAGGAACACCTTGTAGCTGCCTACTAATGCACAGCTTAGTAGCCAAGTAGTACCAGCATGCGACGAATGTGAAATCTGAATGGTGCCCAGGAAAGGAATTCTCACAGCCTTCTCAAACTGCATAGAAGCAGAGGCCGATTTCAGCAGCATCTCCATGAGAGTCTATCCATAAAAGGAACACCTTGAAGCTGGCTGCAAATACAGAGCTTAGGAGGAAAGTAGTACCCGCATGCTACGAATGTGATATCTGGATGGTGCACAGGAAAGGAAATCTGACAGCCTTCTCAAAGAGCAAAGAAGCAGAGCCCGTCTCCAGCAGCATATCCACGAGAGTCTATCCAAAAAAGGAACACGTTGTAGCTACCTGCGAATGAACAGCTTAGGGGGAAAGCAGTACCTGCATGCTATGAATGTGATATCTGGATGGTGCACAGGAAAGGAATTCTGACAGCCTTCTCAAAGAGCATAGGAGCAGAGCCGGTCGCCAGCAGCATCTCCACGAGAGTCTATCCACAAAAGGAACACCTTGTAGCTGCCTGCGAATGCACAGCTTAGGAGCAAACTAGTACCCGCATGCTACGAATGTGAAATCTGGAAGGTGCCCATTAAAGGAATTCTGACAGCCTTCTAAAACAGCATAGAAGCAGAGGTCGACTTCAGCAGCGTCTCCATGAGAGTCTATCCACAAAAGGAACACCTTGAACCTGGCTGCAAATGCTGACCTTAGGAGGAAAGCAGTCGCCGCATGCTACGAATGTGATATCTGAATGGTGCCCAGGAAAGGAATTCTGGCAGAATTCTGAAAGTCCATAGAAGCACAGGCCGTCTCCAGCAGCACCACCACGACAGTCTATCCACAAAAGGTACACCTTGAAGCTGGCTGCGAATGCAGAGCTTCGGAGGAAAGCAGTACCCGCATGCTACGAATTAGATATCTGGATGGTGCCCAGGAAAGGAATTCTGGCAGAATTCTCAAAGAGCATGGAAGCAGAGCCCGTCTCCAGCAGCATCTCCACGAGAGTCTATCCACAAAAGGAACACCTTGTAGCTGCCTGCGAATGCACAGCTTAGGAGCAAACTAGTACCCGCATTCTACGAATGTGATATCTGGATGGTGCACAGGAAAGGAATTCTGACAGCCTTCTCAAAGAGCATAGAATCAGAGGCTGACTTCAGCAGCATCACCACGAGAGTTTATCCACAAAAGAACACTTTGAAGCTGGCTGCGAATGCAGAGTTAGGAGCAAAGCAGTACCCGCATGGTACGAATGTGATATCTGGATGGTGCCCAGGAATGGAATTCTGGCAGAATTGTGAAAGAGCATAGAAGCACAGGCCGTCTCCTGCAGCATCTCCACGAGAGTCTATCCACGAAAGGACCACCTTGAAGCTGGCTGCGAATGCAGATCTTAGGAGGAAAGCAATACCCGCATGCTACGAATTTGATATCTGGAATGTGCCCAGGATAGGAATTCTGGCAGAATTCTCAAGGAGCATAGAAGCACAGGCCGTCTCCTGCAGCATCTCCACGAGAGTCTATCCACAAAAGGAACACCTTGTAGCTGCCTGCGAATGCACAGCTTAGGAGCAAACAAGACCCGCATGCTACGAATGTGAAATCTGGATGGTGCCCAGGAAAGGAATTCTGACAGCCTTCTGAAAGGGCATAGAAGCAGAGCCCGTCTCCAGCAGCATCTCCACGAGAGTCTATCCACAAAAGGAGCACCTCGTGGCTGCCTGCGAATGCACAGCTTAGGAGCAAGCTAGTACCCGCATTCTACGAATGTGATATCTGGATGGTGCACAGGAAAGGAATTCTGACAGCCTTCTCAAAGAGCATAGAAGCAGAGGCTGACTTCAGCAGCATCTCCACGAGAGTCTATCCACAAAAGGAACACCTTGATACTGGCTGCGAATGCAGATCTTAGGAGGAAAGCAGTACCCGCATGCTACGAATTTATATCTGGATGGTGCCCAGGATAGGAATTCTGGCAGAATTCTCAAAGAGCATAGAAGCACAGGCCGTCTCCTGCAGCATCTCCACGGGAGTCTATACACAAAAGGAACACCTTGAAGCTGGCTGCGAATGCAGAGCTTAGGTTGAAAGCAGTACCCGCATGCTACGAATGGATGGTGCACAGGAAAGGAATTCTGGCAGAATTCTCAAAGTGCATAGAAGCAGAGGCCGATTTCAGCAGCATCTCCTCGAGAGTCTATACACAAAAGGAACACCTTGAAGCTGGCTGCGAAGGCAGAGCTTAGGAGGAAAGCAGTACCCGCATGCTACGAGTGTGATATCTGGATGGTGCCCAGGAAGGGAGTTCTGGCAGAATTCTGAAAGAGCATAGAAGAAGAGCCCATCTCCAGCAGCATCCCCACGGGAGTGTATCCACAAAAGGAACACCTTGTAGCTGCCTACGAATGCACAGCTTAGTAGCCAAGTAGTACCAGCATGCGACGAATGTGAAATCTGAATGGTGCCCAGGAAAGGAATTCTCACAGCCTTCTCAAACTGCATAGAAGCAGAGGCCGATTTCAGCAGCATCTCCATGAGAGTCTATCCATAAAAGGAACACCTTGAAGCTGGCTGCAAATACAGAGCTTAGGAGGAAAGTAGTACCCGCATGCTACGAATGTGATATCTGGATGGTGCACAGGAAAGGAAATCTGACAGCCTTCTCAAAGAGCAAAGAAGCAGAGCCCGTCTCCAGCAGCATATCCACGAGAGTCTATCCAAAAAAGGAACACGTTGTAGCTACCTGCGAATGAACAGCTTAGGGGGAAAGCAGTACCTGCATGCTATGAATGTGATATCTGGATGGTGCACAGGAAAGGAATTCTGACAGCCTTCTCAAAGAGCATAGGAGCAGAGCCGGTCGCCAGCAGCATCTCCACGAGAGTCTATCCACAAAAGGAACACCTTGTAGCTGCCTGCGAATGCACAGCTTAGGAGCAAACTAGTACCCGCATGCTACGAATGTGAAATCTGGAAGGTGCCCATTAAAGGAATTCTGACAGCCTTCTAAAACAGCATAGAAGCAGAGGTCGACTTCAGCAGCGTCTCCATGAGAGTCTATCCACAAAAGGAACACCTTGAACCTGGCTGCAAATGCTGACCTTAGGAGGAAAGCAGTCGCCGCATGCTACGAATGTGATATCTGAATGGTGCCCAGGAAAGGAATTCTGGCAGAATTCTGAAAGTCCATAGAAGCACAGGCCGTCTCCAGCAGCACCACCACGACAGTCTATCCACAAAAGGTACACCTTGAAGCTGGCTGCGAATGCAGAGCTTCGGAGGAAAGCAGTACCCGCATGCTACGAATTAGATATCTGGATGGTGCCCAGGAAAGGAATTCTGGCAGAATTCTCAAAGAGCATGGAAGCAGAGCCCGTCTCCAGCAGCATCTCCACGAGAGTCTATCCACAAAAGGAACACCTTGTAGCTGCCTGCGAATGCACAGCTTAGGAGCAAACTAGTACCCGCATTCTACGAATGTGATATCTGGATGGTGCACAGGAAAGGAATTCTGACAGCCTTCTCAAAGAGCATAGAATCAGAGGCTGACTTCAGCAGCATCTCCACGAGAGTTTATCCACAAAAGGAACACTTTGAAGCTGGCTGCGAATGCAGAGTTAGGAGCAAAGCAGTACCCGCATGGTACGAATGTGATATCTGGATGGTGCCCAGGAATGGAATTCTGGCAGAATTGTGAAAGAGCATAGAAGCACAGGCCGTCTCCTGCAGCATCTCCACGAGAGTCTATCCACAAAAGGACCACCTTGAAGCTGGCTGCGAATGCAGATCTTAGGAGGAAAGCAATACCCGCATGCTACGAATTTGATATCTGGAATGTGCCCAGGATAGGAATTCTGGCAGAATTCTCAAAGAGCATAGAAGCACAGGCCGTCTCCTGCAGCATCTCCACGAGAGTCTATCCACAAAAGGAACACCTTGTAGCTGCCTGCGAATGCACAGCTTAGGAGCAAACTAGACCCGCAGGCTACGAATGTGAAATCTGGATGGTGCCCAGGAAAGGAATTCTGACAGCCTTCTGAAAGGGCATAGAAGCAGAGCCCGTCTCCAGCAGCATCTCCACGAGAGTCTATCCACAAAAGGAGCACCTCGTAGCTGCCTGCGAATGCACAGCTTAGGAGCAAGCTAGTACCCGCATTCTACGAATGTGATATCTGGATGGTGCACAGGAAAGGAATTCTGACAGCCTTCTCAAAGAGCATAGAAGCAGAGGCTGACTTCAGCAGCATCTCCACGAGAGTCTATCCACAAAAGGAACACCTTGATACTGGCTGCGAATGCAGATCTTAGGAGGAAAGCAGTACCCGCATACTACGAATTTATATCTGGATGGTGCCCAGGATAGGAATTCTGGCAGAATTCTCAAAGAGCATAGAAGCACAGGCCGTCTCCTGCAGCATCTCCACGGGAGTCTGTCCACAAAAGGAACACCTTGAAGCTGGCTGCGAATGCAGAGCTTAGGTTGAAAGCAGTACCCGCATGCTACGAATGGATGGTGCACAGGAAAGGAATTCTGGCAGAATTCTCAAAGTGCATAGAAGCAGAGGCCGATTTCAGCAGCAGCTCCTCGAGAGTCTATACACAAAAGGAACACCTTGAAGCTGGCTGCGAAGGCAGAGCTTAGGAGGAAAGCAGTACCCGCATGCTACGAGTGTGATATCTGGATGGTGCCCAGGAAGGGAGTTCTGGCAGAATTCTGAAAGAGCATAGAAGAAGAGCCCATCTCCAGCAGCATCCCCACGGGAGTGTATCCACAAAAGGAACACCTTGTAGCTGCCTACGAATGCACAGCTTAGTAGCCAAGTAGTACCAGCATGCGACGAATGTGAAATCTGAATGGTGCCCAGGAAAGGAATTCTCACAGCCTTCTCAAACTGCATAGAAGCAGAGGCCGATTTCAGCAGCATCTCCATGAGAGTCTATCCATAAAAGGAACACCTTGAAGCTGGCTGCAAATACAGAGCTTAGGAGGAAAGTAGTACCCGCATGCTACGAATGTGATATCTGGATGGTGCACAGGAAAGGAAATCTGACAGCCTTCTCAAAGAGCAAAGAAGCAGAGCCCGTCTCCAGCAGCATATCCACGAGAGTCTATCCAAAAAAGGAACACGTTGTAGCTACCTGCGAATGAACAGCTTAGGGGGAAAGCAGTACCTGCATGCTATGAATGTGATATCTGGATGGTGCACAGGAAAGGAATTCTGACAGCCTTCTCAAAGAGCATAGGAGCAGAGCCGGTCGCCAGCAGCATCTCCACGAGAGTCTATCCACAAAAGGAACACCTTGTAGCTGCCTGCGAATGCACAGCTTAGGAGCAAACTAGTACCCGCATGCTACGAATGTGAAATCTGGAAGGTGCCCATTAAAGGAATTCTGACAGCCTTCTAAAACAGCATAGAAGCAGAGGTCGACTTCAGCAGCGTCTCCATGAGAGTCTATCCACAAAAGGAACACCTTGAACCTGGCTGCAAATGCTGACCTTAGGAGGAAAGCAGTCGCCGCATGCTACGAATGTGATATCTGAATGGTGCCCAGGAAAGGAATTCTGGCAGAATTCTGAAAGTCCATAGAAGCACAGGCCGTCTCCAGCAGCACCACCACGACAGTCTATCCACAAAAGGTACACCTTGAAGCTGGCTGCGAATGCAGAGCTTCGGAGGAAAGCAGTACCCGCATGCTACGAATTAGATATCTGGATGGTGCCCAGGAAAGGAATTCTGGCAGAATTCTCAAAGAGCATGGAAGCAGAGCCCGTCTCCAGCAGCATCTCCACGAGAGTCTATCCACAAAAGGAACACCTTGTAGCTGCCTGCGAATGCACAGCTTAGGAGCAAACTAGTACCCGCATTCTACGAATGTGATATCTGGATGGTGCACAGGAAAGGAATTCTGACAGCCTTCTCAAAGAGCATAGAATCAGAGGCTGACTTCAGCAGCATCTCCACGAGAGGTTATCCACAAAAGGAACACTTTGAAGCTGGCTGCGAATGCAGAGTTAGGAGCAAAGCAGTACCCGCATGGTACGAATGTGATATCTGGATGGTGCCCAGGAATGGAATTCTGGCAGAATTGTGAAAGAGCATAGAAGCACAGGCCGTCTCCTGCAGCATCTCCACGAGAGTCTATCCACAAAAGGACCACCTTGAAGCTGGCTGCGAATGCAGATCTTAGGAGGAAAGCAATACCCGCATGCTACGAATTTGATATCTGGAATGTGCCCAGGATAGGAATTCTGGCAGAATTCTCAAAGAGCATAGAAGCACAGGCCGTCTCCTGCAGCATCTCCACGAGAGTCTATCCACAAAAGGAACACCTTGTAGCTGCCTGCGAATGCACAGCTTAGGAGCAAACTAGACCCGCATGCTACGAATGTGAAATCTGGATGGTGCCCAGGAAAGGAATTCTGACAGCCTTCTCAAAGGGCATAGAAGCAGAGCCCGTCTCCAGCAGCATCTCCACGAGAGTCTATCCACAAAAGGAGCACCTCGTAGCTGCCTGCGAATGCACAGCTTAGGAGCAAGCTAGTACCCGCATTCTACGAATGTGATATCTGGATGGTGCACAGGAAAGGAATTCTGACAGCCTTCTCAAAGAGCATAGAAGCAGAGGCTGACTTCAGCAGCATCTCCACGAGAGTCTATCCACAAAAGGAACACCTTGATAGTGGCTGCGAATGCAGATCTTAGGAGGAAAGCAGTACCCGCATGCTACGAATTTATATCTGGATGGTGCCCAGGATAGGAATTCTGGCAGAATTCTCAAAGAGCATAGAAGCACAGGCCGTCTCCTGCAGCATCTCCACGGGAGTCTATCCACAAAAGGAACACCTTGAAGCTGGCTGCGAATGCAGAGCTTAGGTTGAAAGCAGTACCCGCATGCTACGAATGGATGGTGCACAGGAAAGGAATTCTGGCAGAATTCTCAAAGTGCATAGAAGCAGAGGCCGATTTCAGCAGCAGCTCCTCGAGAGTCTATACACAAAAGGAACACCTTGAAGCTGGCTGCGAAGGCAGAGCTTAGGAGGAAAGCAGTACCCGCATGCTACGAGTGTGATATCTGGATGGTGCCCAGGAAGGGAGTTCTGGCAGAATTCTGAAAGAGCATAGAAGAAGAGCCCATCTCCAGCAGCATCCCCACGGGAGTGTATCCACAAAAGGAACACCTTGTAGCTGCCTACGAATGCACAGCTTAGTAGCCAAGTAGTACCAGCATGCGACGAATGTGAAATCTGAATGGTGCCCAGGAAAGGAATTCTCACAGCCTTCTCAAACTGCATAGAAGCAGAGGCCGATTTCAGCAGCATCTCCATGAGAGTCTATCCATAAAAGGAACACCTTGAAGCTGGCTGCAAATACAGAGCTTAGGAGGAAAGTAGTACCCGCATGCTACGAATGTGATATCTGGATGGTGCACAGGAAAGGAAATCTGACAGCCTTCTCAAAGAGCAAAGAAGCAGAGCCCGTCTCCAGCAGCATATCCACGAGAGTCTATCCAAAAAAGGAACACGTTGTAGCTACCTGCGAATGAACAGCTTAGGGGGAAAGCAGTACCTGCATGCTATGAATGTGATATCTGGATGGTGCACAGGAAAGGAATTCTGACAGCCTTCTCAAAGAGCATAGGAGCAGAGCCGGTCGCCAGCAGCATCTCCACGAGAGTCTATCCACAAAAGGAACACCTTGTAGCTGCCTGCGAATGCACAGCTTAGGAGCAAACTAGTACCCGCATGCTACGAATGTGAAATCTGGAAGGTGCCCATTAAAGGAATTCTGACAGCCTTCTAAAACAGCATAGAAGCAGAGGTCGACTTCAGCAGCGTCTCCATGAGAGTCTATCCACAAAAGGAACACCTTGAACCTGGCTGCAAATGCTGACCTTAGGAGGAAAGCAGTCGCCGCATGCTACGAATGTGATATCTGAATGGTGCCCAGGAAAGGAATTCTGGCAGAATTCTGAAAGTCCATAGAAGCACAGGCCGTCTCCAGCAGCACCACCACGACAGTCTATCCACAAAAGGTACACCTTGAAGCTGGCTGCGAATGCAGAGCTTCGGAGGAAAGCAGTACCCGCATGCTACGAATTAGATATCTGGATGGTGCCCAGGAAAGGAATTCTGGCAGAATTCTCAAAGAGCATGGAAGCAGAGCCCGTCTCCAGCAGCATCTCCACGAGAGTCTATCCACAAAAGGAACACCTTGTAGCTGCCTGCGAATGCACAGCTTAGGAGCAAACTAGTACCCGCATTCTACGAATGTGATATCTGGATGGTGCACAGGAAAGGAATTCTGACAGCCTTCTCAAAGAGCATAGAATCAGAGGCTGACTTCAGCAGCATCTCCACGAGAGTTTATCCACAAAAGGAACACTTTGAAGCTGGCTGCGAATGCAGAGTTAGGAGCAAAGCAGTACCCGCATGGTACGAATGTGATATCTGGATGGTGCCCAGGAATGGAATTCTGGCAGAATTGTGAAAGAGCATAGAAGCACAGGCCGTCTCCTGCAGCATCTCCACGAGAGTCTATCCACAAAAGGACCACCTTGAAGCTGGCTGCGAATGCAGATCTTAGGAGGAAAGCAATACCCGCATGCTACGAATTTGATATCTGGAATGTGCCCAGGATAGGAATTCTGGCAGAATTCTCAAAGAGCATAGAAGCACAGGCCGTCTCCTGCAGCATCTCCACGAGAGTCTATCCACAAAAGGAACACCTTGTAGCTGCCTGCGAATGCACAGCTTAGGAGCAAACTAGACCCGCATGCTACGAATGTGAAATCTGGATGGTGCCCAGGAAAGGAATTCTGACAGCCTTCTGAAAGGGCATAGAAGCAGAGCCCGTCTCCAGCAGCATCTCCACGAGAGTCTATCCACAAAAGGAACACCTCGTAGCTGCCTGCGAATGCACAGCTTAGGATTAAGCTAGTACCCGCATTCTACGAATGTGATATCTGAATGGTGCACAGGAAAGGAATTCTGACAGCCTTCTCAAAGAGCATAGAAGCAGAGGCTGACTTCAGCAGCATCTCCACGAGAGTCTATCCACAAAAGGAACACCTTGATAGTGGCTGCGAATGCAGATCTTAGGAGGAAAGCAGTACCCGCATGCTACGAATTTATATCTGGATGGTGCCCAGGATAGGAATTCTGGCAGAATTCTCAAAGAGCATAGAAGCACAGGCCGTCTCCTGCAGCATCTCCACGGGAGTCTATCCACAAAAGGAACACCTTGAAGCTGGCTGCGAATGCAGAGCTTAGGTTGAAAGCAGTACCCGCATGCTACGAATGGATGGTGCACAGGAAAGGAATTCTGGCAGAATTCTCAAAGTGCATAGAAGCAGAGGCCGATTTCAGCAGCAGCTCCTCGAGAGTCTATACACAAAAGGAACACCTTGAAGCTGGCTGCGAAGGCAGAGCTTAGGAGGAAAGCAGTACCCGCATGCTACGAGTGTGATATCTGGATGGTGCCCAGGAAGGGAGTTCTGGCAGAATTCTGAAAGAGCATAGAAGAAGAGCCCATCTCCAGCAGCATCCCCACGGGAGTGTATCCACAAAAGGAACACCTTGTAGCTGCCTACTAATGCACAGCTTAGTAGCCAAGTAGTACCAGCATGCGACGAATGTGAAATCTGAATGGTGCCCAGGAAAGGAATTCTCACAGCCTTCTCAAACTGCATAGAAGCAGAGGCCGATTTCAGCAGCATCTCCATGAGAGTCTATCCATAAAAGGAACACCTTGAAGCTGGCTGCAAATACAGAGCTTAGGAGGAAAGTAGTACCCGCATGCTACGAATGTGATATCTGGATGGTGCACAGGAAAGGAAATCTGACAGCCTTCTCAAAGAGCAAAGAAGCAGAGCCCGTCTCCAGCAGCATATCCACGAGAGTCTATCCAAAAAAGGAACACGTTGTAGCTACCTGCGAATGAACAGCTTAGGGGGAAAGCAGTACCTGCATGCTATGAATGTGATATCTGGATGGTGCACAGGAAAGGAATTCTGACAGCCTTCTCAAAGAGCATAGGAGCAGAGCCGGTCGCCAGCAGCATCTCCACGAGAGTCTATCCACAAAAGGAACACCTTGTAGCTGCCTGCGAATGCACAGCTTAGGAGCAAACTAGTACCCGCATGCTACGAATGTGAAATCTGGAAGGTGCCCATTAAAGGAATTCTGACAGCCTTCTAAAACAGCATAGAAGCAGAGGTCGACTTCAGCAGCGTCTCCATGAGAGTCTATCCACAAAAGGAACACCTTGAACCTGGCTGCAAATGCTGACCTTAGGAGGAAAGCAGTCGCCGCATGCTACGAATGTGATATCTGAATGGTGCCCAGGAAAGGAATTCTGGCAGAATTCTGAAAGTCCATAGAAGCACAGGCCGTCTCCAGCAGCACCACCACGACAGTCTATCCACAAAAGGTACACCTTGAAGCTGGCTGCGAATGCAGAGCTTCGGAGGAAAGCAGTACCCGCATGCTACGAATTAGATATCTGGATGGTGCCCAGGAAAGGAATTCTGGCAGAATTCTCAAAGAGCATGGAAGGAGAGCCCGTCTCCAGCAGCATCTCCACGAGAGTCTATCCACAAAAGGAACACCTTGTAGCTGCCTGCGAATGCACAGCTTAGGAGCAAACTAGTACCCGCATTCTACGAATGTGATATCTGGATGGTGCACAGGAAAGGAATTCTGACAGCCTTCTCAAAGAGCATAGAATCAGAGGCTGACTTCAGCAGCATCTCCACGAGAGTTTATCCACAAAAGGAACACTTTGAAGCTGGCTGCGAATGCAGAGTTAGGAGCAAAGCAGTACCCGCATGGTACGAATGTGATATCTGGATGGTGCCCAGGAATGGAATTCTGGCAGAATTGTGAAAGAGCATAGAAGCACAGGCCGTCTCCTGCAGCATCTCCACGAGAGTCTATCCACAAAAGGACCACCTTGAAGCTGGCTGCGAATGCAGATCTTAGGAGGAAAGCAATACCCGCATGCTACGAATTTGATATCTGGAATGTGCCCAGGATAGGAATTCTGGCAGAATTCTCAAAGAGCATAGAAGCACAGGCCGTCTCCTGCAGCATCTCCACGAGAGTCTATCCACAAAAGGAACACCTTGTAGCTGCCTGCGAATGCACAGCTTAGGAGCAAACTAGACCCGCATGCTACGAATGTGAAATCTGGATGGTGCCCAGGAAAGGAATTCTGACAGCCTTCTGAAAGGGCATAGAAGCAGAGCCCGTCTCCAGCAGCATCTCCACGAGAGTCTATCCACAAAAGGAGCACCTCGTAGCTGCCTGCGAATGCACAGCTTAGGAGCAAGCTAGTACCCGCATTCTACGAATGTGATATCTGGATGGTGCACAGGAAAGGAATTCTGACAGCCTTCTCAAAGAGCATAGAAGCAGAGGCTGACTTCAGCAGCATCTCCACGAGAGTCTATCCACAAAAGGAACACCTTGATAGTGGCTGCGAATGCAGATCTTAGGAGGAAAGCAGTACCCGCATGCTACGAATTTATATCTGGATGGTGCCCAGGATAGGAATTCTGGCAGAATTCTCAAAGAGCATAGAAGCACAGGCCGTCTCCTGCAGCATCTCCACGGGAGTCTATCCACAAAAGGAACACCTTGAAGCTGGCTGCGAATGCAGAGCTTAGGTTGAAAGCAGTACCCGCATGCTACGAATGGATGGTGCACAGGAAAGGAATTCTGGCAGAATTCTCAAAGTGCATAGAAGCAGAGGCCGATTTCAGCAGCAGCTCCTCGAGAGTCTATACACAAAAGGAACACCTTGAAGCTGGCTGCGAAGGCAGAGCTTAGGAGGAAAGCAGTACCCGCATGCTACGAGTGTGATATCTGGATGGTGCCCAGGAAGGGAGTTCTGGCAGAATTCTGAAAGAGCATAGAAGAAGAGCCCATCTCCAGCAGCATCCCCACGGGAGTGTATCCACAAAAGGAACACCTTGTAGCTGCCTACGAATGCACAGCTTAGTAGCCAAGTAGTACCAGCATGCGACGAATGTGAAATCTGAATGGTGCCCAGGAAAGGAATTCTCACAGCCTTCTCAAACTGCATAGAAGCAGAGGCCGATTTCAGCAGCATCTCCATGAGAGTCTATCCATAAAAGGAACACCTTGAAGCTGGCTGCAAATACAGAGCTTAGGAGGAAAGTAGTACCCGCATGCTACGAATGTGATATCTGGATGGTGCACAGGAAAGGAAATCTGACAGCCTTCTCAAAGAGCAAAGAAGCAGAGCCCGTCTCCAGCAGCATATCCACGAGAGTCTATCCAAAAAAGGAACACGTTGTAGCTACCTGCGAATGAACAGCTTAGGGGGAAAGCAGTACCTGCATGCTATGAATGTGATATCTGGATGGTGCACAGGAAAGGAATTCTGACAGCCTTCTCAAAGAGCATAGGAGCAGAGCCGGTCGCCAGCAGCATCTCCACGAGAGTCTATCCACAAAAGGAACACCTTGTAGCTGCCTGCGAATGCACAGCTTAGGAGCAAACTAGTACCCGCATGCTACGAATGTGAAATCTGGAAGGTGCCCATTAAAGGAATTCTGACAGCCTTCTAAAACAGCATAGAAGCAGAGGTCGACTTCAGCAGCGTCTCCATGAGAGTCTATCCACAAAAGGAACACCTTGAACCTGGCTGCAAATGCTGACCTTAGGAGGAAAGCAGTCGCCGCATGCTACGAATGTGATATCTGAATGGTGCCCAGGAAAGGAATTCTGGCAGAATTCTGAAAGTCCATAGAAGCACAGGCCGTCTCCAGCAGCACCACCACGACAGTCTATCCACAAAAGGTACACCTTGAAGCTGGCTGCGAATGCAGAGCTTCGGAGGAAAGCAGTACCCGCATGCTACGAATTAGATATCTGGATGGTGCCCAGGAAAGGAATTCTGGCAGAATTCTCAAAGAGCATGGAAGCAGAGCCCGTCTCCAGCAGCATCTCCACGAGAGTCTATCCACAAAAGGAACACCTTGTAGCTGCCTGCGAATGCAGAGCTTAGGAGCAAACTAGTACCCGCATTCTACGAATGTGATATCTGGATGGTGCACAGGAAAGGAATTCTGACAGCCTTCTCAAAGAGCATAGAATCAGAGGCTGACTTCAGCAGCATCTCCACGAGAGTTTATCCACAAAAGGAACACTTTGAAGCTGGCTGCGAATGCAGAGTTAGGAGCAAAGCAGTACCCGCATGGTACGAATGTGATATCTGGATGGTGCCCAGGAATGGAATTCTGGCAGAATTGTAAAAGAGCATAGAAGCACAGGCCGTCTCCTGCAGCATCTCCACGAGAGTCTATCCACAAAAGGACCACCTTGAAGCTGGCTGCGAATGCAGATCTTAGGAGGAAAGCAATACCCGCATGCTACGAATTTGATATCTGGAATGTGCCCAGGATAGGAATTCTGGCAGAATTCTCAAAGAGCATAGAAGCACAGGCCGTCTCCTGCAGCATCTCCACGAGAGTCTATCCACAAAAGGAACACCTTGTAGCTGCCTGCGAATGCACAGCTTAGGAGCAAACTAGACCCGCATGCTACGAATGTGAAATCTGGATGGTGCCCAGGAAAGGAATTCTGACAGCCTTCTGAAAGGGCATAGAAGCAGAGCCCGTCTCCAGCAGCATCTCCACGAGAGTCTATCCACAAAAGGAACACCTCGTAGCTGCCTGCGAATGCACAGCTTAGGAGTAAGCTAGTACCCGCATTCTACGAATGTGATATCTGAATGGTGCACAGGAAAGGAATTCTGACAGCCTTCTCAAAGAGCATAGAAGCAGAGGCTGACTTCAGCAGCATCTCCACGAGAGTCTATCCACAAAAGGAACACCTTGATAGTGGCTGCGAATGCAGATCTTAGGAGGAAAGCAGTACCCGCATGCTACGAATTTATATCTGGATGGTGCCCAGGATAGGAATTCTGGCAGAATTCTCAAAGAGAATAGAAGCACAGGCCGTCTCCTGCAGCATCTCCACGGGAGTCTATCCACAAAAGGAACACCTTGAAGCTGGCTGCGAATGCAGAGCTTAGGTTGAAAGCAGTACCCGCATGCTACGAATGGATGGTGCACAGGAAAGGAATTCTGGCAGAATTCTCAAAGTGCATAGAAGCAGAGGCCGATTTCAGCAGCAGCTCCTCGAGAGTCTATACACAAAAGGAACACCTTGAAGCTGGCTGCGAAGGCAGAGCTTAGGAGGAAAGCAGTACCCGCATGCTACGAGTGTGATATCTGGATGGTGCCCAGGAAGGGAGTTCTGGCAGAATTCTGAAAGAGCACAGAAGAAGAGCCCATCTCCAGCAGCATCCCCACGGGAGTGTATCCACAAAAGGAACACCTTGTAGCTGCCTACGAATGCACAGCTTAGTAGCCAAGTAGTACCAGCATGCGACGAATGTGAAATCTGAATGGTGCCCAGGAAAGGAATTCTCACAGCCTTCTCAAACTGCATAGAAGCAGAGGCCGATTTCAGCAGCATCTCCATGAGAGTCTATCCATAAAAGGAACACCTTGAAGCTGGCTGCAAATACAGAGCTTAGGAGGAAAGTAGTACCCGCATGCTACGAATGTGATATCTGGATGGTGCACAGGAAAGGAAATCTGACAGCCTTCTCAAAGAGCAAAGAAGCAGAGCCCGTCTCCAGCAGCATATCCACGAGAGTCTATCCAAAAAAGGAACACGTTGTAGCTACCTGCGAATGAACAGCTTAGGGGGAAAGCAGTACCTGCATGCTATGAATGTGATATCTGGATGGTGCACAGGAAAGGAATTCTGACAGCCTTCTCAAAGAGCATAGGAGCAGAGCCGGTCGCCAGCAGCATCTCCACGAGAGTCTATCCACAAAAGGAACACCTTGTAGCTGCCTGCGAATGCACAGCTTAGGAGCAAACTAGTACCCGCATGCTACGAATGTGAAATCTGGAAGGTGCCCATTAAAGGAATTCTGACAGCCTTCTAAAACAGCATAGAAGCAGAGGTCGACTTCAGCAGCGTCTCCATGAGAGTCTATCCACAAAAGGAACACCTTGAACCTGGCTGCAAATGCTGACCTTAGGAGGAAAGCAGTCGCCGCATGCTACGAATGTGATATCTGAATGGTGCCCAGGAAAGGAATTCTGGCAGAATTCTGAAAGTCCATAGAAGCACAGGCCGTCTCCAGCAGCACCACCACGACAGTCTATCCACAAAAGGTACACCTTGAAGCTGGCTGCGAATGCAGAGCTTCGGAGGAAAGCAGTACCCGCATGCTACGAATTAGATATCTGGATGGTGCCCAGGAAAGGAATTCTGGCAGAATTCTCAAAGAGCATGGAAGCAGAGCCCGTCTCCAGCAGCATCTCCACGAGAGTCTATCCACAAAAGGAACACCTTGTAGCTGCCTGCGAATGCACAGCTTAGGAGCAAACTAGTACCCGCATTCTACGAATGTGATATCTGGATGGTGCACAGGAAAGGAATTCTGACAGCCTTCTCAAAGAGCATAGAATCAGAGGCTGACTTCAGCAGCATCTCCACGAGAGTTTATCCACAAAAGGAACACTTTGAAGCTGGCTGCGAATGCAGAGTTAGGAGCAAAGCAGTACCCGCATGGTACGAATGTGATATCTGGATGGTGCCCAGGAATGGAATTCTGGCAGAATTGTAAAAGAGCATAGAAGCACAGGCCGTCTCCTGCAGCATCTCCACGAGAGTCTATCCACAAAAGGACCACCTTGAAGCTGGCTGCGAATGCAGATCTTAGGAGGAAAGCAATACCCGCATGCTACGAATTTGATATCTGGAATGTGCCCAGGATAGGAATTCTGGCAGAATTCTCAAAGAGCATAGAAGCACAGGCCGTCTCCTGCAGCATCTCCACGAGAGTCTATCCACAAAAGGAACACCTTGTAGCTGCCTGCGAATGCACAGCTTAGGAGCAAACTAGACCCGCATGCTACGAATGTGAAATCTGGATGGTGCCCAGGAAAGGAATTCTGACAGCCTTCTGAAAGGGCATAGAAGCAGAGCCCGTCTCCAGCAGCATCTCCACGAGAGTCTATCCACAAAAGGAACACCTCGTAGCTGCCTGCGAATGCACAGCTTAGGAGTAAGCTAGTACCCGCATTCTACGAATGTGATATCTGAATGGTGCACAGGAAAGGAATTCTGACAGCCTTCTCAAAGAGCATAGAAGCAGAGGCTGACTTCAGCAGCATCTCCACGAGAGTCTATCCACAAAAGGAACACCTTGATAGTGGCTGCGAATGCAGATCTTAGGAGGAAAGCAGTACCCGCATGCTACGAATTTATATCTGGATGGTGCCCAGGATAGGAATTCTGGCAGAATTCTCAAAGAGCATAGAAGCACAGGCCGTCTCCTGCAGCATCTCCACGGGAGTCTATCCACAAAAGGAACACCTTGAAGCTGGCTGCGAATGCAGAGCTTAGGTTGAAAGCAGTACCCGCATGCTACGAATGGATGGTGCACAGGAAAGGAATTCTGGCAGAATTCTCAAAGTGCATAGAAGCAGAGGCCGATTTCAGCAGCAGCTCCTCGAGAGTCTATACACAAAAGGAACACCTTGAAGCTGGCTGCGAAGGCAGAGCTTAGGAGGAAAGCAGTACCCGCATGCTACGAGTGTGATATCTGGATGGTGCCCAGGAAGGGAGTTCTGGCAGAATTCTGAAAGAGCATAGAAGAAGAGCCCATCTCCAGCAGCATCCCCACGGGAGTGTATCCACAAAAGGAACACCTTGTAGCTGCCTACGAATGCACAGCTTAGTAGCCAAGTAGTACCAGCATGCGACGAATGTGAAATCTGAATGGTGCCCAGGAAAGGAATTCTCACAGCCTTCTCAAACTGCATAGAAGCAGAGGCCGATTTCAGCAGCATCTCCATGAGAGTCTATCCATAAAAGGAACACCTTGAAGCTGGCTGCAAATACAGAGCTTAGGAGGAAAGTAGTACCCGCATGCTACGAATGTGATATCTGGATGGTGCACAGGAAAGGAAATCTGACAGCCTTCTCAAAGAGCAAAGAAGCAGAGCCCGTCTCCAGCAGCATATCCACGAGAGTCTATCCAAAAAAGGAACACGTTGTAGCTACCTGCGAATGAACAGCTTAGGGGGAAAGCAGTACCTGCATGCTATGAATGTGATATCTGGATGGTGCACAGGAAAGGAATTCTGACAGCCTTCTCAAAGAGCATAGGAGCAGAGCCGGTCGCCAGCAGCATCTCCACGAGAGTCTATCCACAAAAGGAACACCTTGTAGCTGCCTGCGAATGCACAGCTTAGGAGCAAACTAGTACCCGCATGCTACGAATGTGAAATCTGGAAGGTGCCCATTAAAGGAATTCTGACAGCCTTCTAAAACAGCATAGAAGCAGAGGTCGACTTCAGCAGCGTCTCCATGAGAGTCTATCCACAAAAGGAACACCTTGAACCTGGCTGCAAATGCTGACCTTAGGAGGAAAGCAGTCGCCGCATGCTACGAATGTGATATCTGAATGGTGCCCAGGAAAGGAATTCTGGCAGAATTCTGAAAGTCCATAGAAGCACAGGCCGTCTCCAGCAGCACCACCACGACAGTCTATCCACAAAAGGTACACCTTGAAGCTGGCTGCGAATGCAGAGCTTCGGAGGAAAGCAGTACCCGCATGCTACGAATTAGATATCTGGATGGTGCCCAGGAAAGGAATTCTGGCAGAATTCTCAAAGAGCATGGAAGCAGAGCCCGTCTCCAGCAGCATCTCCACGAGAGTCTATCCACAAAAGGAACACCTTGTAGCTGCCTGCGAATGCACAGCTTAGGAGCAAACTAGTACCCGCATTCTACGAATGTGATATCTGGATGGTGCACAGGAAAGGAATTCTGACAGCCTTCTCAAAGAGCATAGAATCATAGGCTGACTTCAGCAGCATCTCCACGAGAGTTTATCCACAAAAGGAACACTTTGAAGCTGGCTGCGAAAGCAGAGTTAGGAGCAAAGCAGTACCCGCATGGTACGAATGTGATATCTGGATGGTGCCCAGGAATGGAATTCTGGCAAAATTGTGAAAGAGCATAGAAGCACAGGCCGTCTCCTGCAGCATCTCCACGAGAGTCTATCCACAAAAGGACCACCTTGAAGCTGGCTGCGAATGCAGATCTTAGGAGGAAAGCAATACCCGCATGCTACGAATTTGATATCTGGAATGTGCCCAGGATAGGAATTCTGGCAGAATTCTCAAAGAGCATAGAAGCACAGGCCGTCTCCTGCAGCATCTCCACGAGAGTCTATCCACAAAAGGAACACCTTGTAGCTGCCGGCGAATGCACAGCTTAGGAGCAAACTAGACCCGCATGCTACGAATGTGAAATCTGGATGGTGCCCAGGAAAGGAATTCTGACAGCCTTCTGAAAGGGCATAGAAGCAGAGCCCGTCTCCAGCAGCATCTCCACGAGAGTCTATCCACAAAAGGAACACCTCGTAGCTGCCTGCGAATGCACAGCTTAGGAGCAAGCTAGTACCCGCATTCTACGAATGTGATATCTGGATGGTGCACAGGAAAGGAATTCTGACAGCCTTCTCAAAGAGCATAGAAGCAGAGGCTGACTTCAGCAGCATCTCCACGAGAGTCTATCCACAAAAGGAACACCTTGATACTGGCTGCGAATGCAGATCTTAGGAGGAAAGCAATACCCGCATGCTACGAATTTATATCTGGATGGTGCCCAGGATAGGAATTCTGGCAGAATTCTCAAAGAGCATAGAAGCACAGGCCGTCTCCTGCAGCATCTCCACGGGAGTCTATCCACAAAAGGAACACCTTGAAGCTGGCTGCGAATGCAGAGCTTAGGTTGAAAGCAGTACCCGCATGCTACGAATGGATGGTGCACAGGAAAGGAATTCTGGCAGAATTCTCAAAGTGCATAGAAGCAGAGGCCGATTTCAGCAGCAGCTCCTCGAGAGTCTATACACAAAAGGAACACCTTGAAGCTGGCTGCGAAGGCAGAGCTTAGGAGGAAAGCAGTACCCGCATGCTACGAGTGTGATATCTGGATGGTGCCCAGGAAGGGAGTTCTGGCAGAATTCTGAAAGAGCATAGAAGAAGAGCCCATCTCCAGCAGCATCCCCACGGGAGTGTATCCACAAAAGGAACACCTTGTAGCTGCCTACTAATGCACAGCTTAGTAGCCAAGTAGTACCAGCATGCGATGAATGTGAAATCTGAATGGTGCCCAGGAAAGGAATTCTCACAGCCTTCTCAAACTGCATAGAAGCAGAGGCCGATTTCAGCAGCATCTCCATGAGAGTCTATCCATAAAAGCAACACCTTGAAGCTGGCTGCAAATACAGAGCTTAGGAGGAAAGTAGTACCCGCATGCTACGAATGTGATATCTGGATGGTGCACAGGAAAGGAATTCTGACAGCCTTCTCAAAGAGCATAGAAGCAGAGGCTGACTTCAGCAGCATCTCCACGAGAGACTATCCACAAAAGGAACACCTTGATACTGGCTGCGAATGCAGATCTTAGGAGGAAAGCAGTACCCGCATGCTACGAATTTATATCTGGATGGTGCCCAGGATAGGAATTCTGGCAGAATTCTCAAAGAGCATAGAAGCACAGGCCGTCTCCTGCAGCATCTCCACGGGAGTCTATCCACAAAAGGAACACCTTGAAGCTGGCTGCGAATGCAGAGCTTAGGTTGAAAGCAGTACCCGCATGCTACGAATGGATGGTGCACAGGAAAGGAATTCTGGCAGAATTCTCAAAGTGCATAGAAGCAGAGGCCGATTTCAGCAGCAGCTCCTCGAGAGTCTATACACAAAAGGAACACCTTGAAGCTGGCTGCGAAGGCAGAGCTTAGGAGGAAAGCAGTACCCGCATGCTACGAGTGTGATATCTGGATGGTGCCCAGGAAGGGAGTTCTGGCAGAATTCTGAAAGAGCATAGAAGAAGAGCCCATCTCCAGCAGCATCCCCACGGGAGTGTATCCACAAAAGGAACACCTTGTAGCTGCCTACTAATGCACAGCTTAGTAGCCAAGTAGTACCAGCATGCGACGAATGTGAAATCTGAATGGTGCCCAGGAAAGGAATTCTCACAGCCTTCTCAAACTGCATAGAAGCAGAGGCCGATTTCAGCAGCATCTCCATGAGAGTCTATCCATAAAAGGAACACCTTGAAGCTGGCTGCAAATACAGAGCTTAGGAGGAAAGTAGTACCCGCATGCTACGAATGTGATATCTGGATGGTGCACAGGAAAGGAAATCTGACAGCCTTCTCAAAGAGCAAAGAAGCAGAGCCCGTCTCCAGCAGCATATCCACGAGAGTCTATCCAAAAAAGGAACACGTTGTAGCTACCTGCGAATGAACAGCTTAGGGGGAAAGCAGTACCTGCATGCTATGAATGTGATATCTGGATGGTGCACAGGAAAGGAATTCTGACAGCCTTCTCAAAGAGCATAGGAGCAGAGCCGGTCGCCAGCAGCATCTCCACGAGAGTCTATCCACAAAAGGAACACCTTGTAGCTGCCTGCGAATGCACAGCTTAGGAGCAAACTAGTACCCGCATGCTACGAATGTGAAATCTGGAAGGTGCCCATTAAAGGAATTCTGACAGCCTTCTAAAACAGCATAGAAGCAGAGGTCGACTTCAGCAGCGTCTCCATGAGAGTCTATCCACAAAAGGAACACCTTGAACCTGGCTGCAAATGCTGACCTTAGGAGGAAAGCAGTCCCCGCATGCTACGAATGTGATATCTGAATGGTGCCCAGGAAAGGAATTCTGGCAGAATTCTGAAAGTCCATAGAAGCACAGGCCGTCTCCAGCAGCACCACCACGACAGTCTATCCACAAAAGGTACACCTTGAAACTGGTTGCGAATGCAGAGCTTCGGAGGAAAGCAGTACCCGCATGCTACGAATTAGATATCTGGATGGTGCCCAGGAAAGGAATTCTGGCAGAATTCTCAAAGAGCATGGAAGGAGAGCCCGTCTCCAGCAGCATCTCCACGAGAGTCTATCCACAAAAGGAACACCTTGTAGCTGCCTGCGAATGCACAGCTTAGGAGCAAACTAGTACCCGCATTCTACGAATGTGATATCTGGATGGTGCACAGGAAAGGAATTCTGACAGCCTTCTCAAAGAGCATAGAATCAGAGGCTGACTTCAGCAGCATCTCCACGAGAGTTTATCCACAAAAGGAACACTTTGAAGCTGGCTGCGAATGCAGAGTTAGGAGCAAAGCAGTACCCGCATGGTACGAATGTGATATCTGGATGGTGCCCAGGAATGGAATTCTGGCAGAATTGTGAAAGAGCATAGAAGCACAGGCCGTCTCCTGCAGCATCTCCACGAGAGTCTATCCACAAAAGGACCACCTTGAAGCTGGCTGCGAATGCAGATCTTAGGAGGAAAGCAATACCCGCATGCTACGAATTTGATATCTGGAATGTGCCCAGGATAGGAATTCTGGCAGAATTCTCAAAGAGCATAGAAGCACAGGCCGTCTCCTGCAGCATCTCCACGAGAGTCTATCCACAAAAGGAACACCTTGTAGCTGCCGGCGAATGCACAGCTTAGGAGCAAACTAGACCCGCATGCTACGAATGTGAAATCTGGATGGTGCCCAGGAAAGGAATTCTGACAGCCTTCTGAAAGGGCATAGAAGCAGAGCCCGTCTCCAGCAGCATCTCCACGAGAGTCTATCCACAAAAGGAACACCTCGTAGCTGCCTGCGAATGCACAGCTTAGGAGCAAGCTAGTACCCGCATTCTACGAATGTGATATCTGGATGGTGCACAGGAAAGGAATTCTGACAGCCTTCTCAAAGAGCATAGAAGCAGAGGCTGACTTCAGCAGCATCTCCACGAGAGTCTATCCACAAAAGGAACACCTTGATACTGGCTGCGAATGCAGATCTTAGGAGGAAAGCAATACCCGCATGCTACGAATTTATATCTGGATGGTGCCCAGGATAGGAATTCTGGCAGAATTCTCAAAGAGCATAGAAGCACAGGCCGTCTCCTGCAGCATCTCCACGGGAGTCTATCCACAAAAGGAACACCTTGAAGCTGGCTGCGAATGCAGAGCTTAGGTTGAAAGCAGTACCCGCATGCTACGAATGGATGGTGCACAGGAAAGGAATTCTGGCAGAATTCTCAAAGTGCATAGAAGCAGAGGCCGATTTCAGCAGCAGCTCCTCGAGAGTCTATACACAAAAGGAACACCTTGAAGCTGGCTGCGAAGGCAGAGCTTAGGAGGAAAGCAGTACCCGCATGCTACGAGTGTGATATCTGGATGGTGCCCAGGAAGGGAGTTCTGGCAGAATTCTGAAAGAGCATAGAAGAAGAGCCCATCTCCAGCAGCATCCCCACGGGAGTGTATCCACAAAAGGAACACCTTGTAGCTGCCTACTAATGCACAGCTTAGTAGCCAAGTAGTACCAGCATGCGATGAATGTGAAATCTGAATGGTGCCCAGGAAAGGAATTCTCACAGCCTTCTCAAACTGCATAGAAGCAGAGGCCGATTTCAGCAGCATCTCCATGAGAGTCTATCCATAAAAGGAACACCTTGAAGCTGGCTGCAAATACAGAGCTTAGGAGGAAAGTAGTACCCGCATGCTACGAATGTGATATCTGGATGGTGCACAGGAAAGGAATTCTGACAGCCTTCTCAAAGAGCATAGAAGCAGAGGCTGACTTCAGCAGCATCTCCACGAGAGACTATCCACAAAAGGAACACCTTGATACTGGCTGCGAATGCAGATCTTAGGAGGAAAGCAGTACCCGCATGCTACGAATTTATATCTGGATGGTGCCCAGGATAGGAATTCTGGCAGAATTCTCAAAGAGCATAGAAGCACAGGCCGTCTCCTGCAGCATCTCCACGGGAGTCTATACACAAAAGGAACACCTTGAAGCTGGCTGCGAATGCAGAGCTTAGGTTGAAAGCAGTACCCGCATGCTACGAATGGATGGTGCACAGGAAAGGAATTCTGGCAGAATTCTCAAAGTGCATAGAAGCAGAGGCCGATTTCAGCAGCAGCTCCTCGAGAGTCTATACACAAAAGGAACACCTTGAAGCTGGCTGCGAAGGCAGAGCTTAGGATGAAAGCAGTACCCGCATGCTACGAGTGTGATATCTGGATGGTGCCCAGGAAGGGAGTTCTGGCAGAATTCTGAAAGAGCATAGAAGAAGAGCCCATCTCCAGCAGCATCCCCACGGGAGTGTATCCACAAAAGGAACACCTTGTAGCTGCCTACGAATGCACAGCTTAGTAGCCAAGTAGTACCAGCATGCGACGAATGTGAAATCTGAATGGTGCCCAGGAAAGGAATTCTCACAGCCTTCTCAAACTGCATAGAAGCAGAGGCCGATTTCAGCAGCATCTCCATGAGAGTCTATCCATAAAAGGAACACCTTGAAGCTGGCTGCAAATACAGAGCTTAGGAGGAAAGTAGTACCCGCATGCTACGAATGTGATATCTGGATGGTGCACAGGAAAGGAAATCTGACAGCCTTCTCAAAGAGCAAAGAAGCAGAGCCCGTCTCCAGCAGCATATCCACGAGAGTCTATCCAAAAAAGGAACACGTTGTAGCTACCTGCGAATGAACAGCTTAGGGGGAAAGCAGTACCTGCATGCTATGAATGTGATATCTGGATGGTGCACAGGAAAGGAATTCTGACAGCCTTCTCAAAGAGCATAGGAGCAGAGCCGGTCGCCAGCAGCATCTCCACGAGAGTCTATCCACAAAAGGAACACCTTGTAGCTGCCTGCGAATGCACAGCTTAGGAGCAAACTAGTACCCGCATGCTACGAATGTGAAATCTGGAAGGTGCCCATTAAAGGAATTCTGACAGCCTTCTAAAACAGCATAGAAGCAGAGGTCGACTTCAGCAGCGTCTCCATGAGAGTCTATCCACAAAAGGAACACCTTGAACCTGGCTGCAAATGCTGACCTTAGGAGGAAAGCAGTCGCCGCATGCTACGAATGTGATATCTGAATGGTGCCCAGGAAAGGAATTCTGGCAGAATTCTGAAAGTCCATAGAAGCACAGGCCGTCTCCAGCAGCACCACCACGACAGTCTATCCACAAAAGGTACACCTTGAAGCTGGCTGCGAATGCAGAGCTTCGGAGGAAAGCAGTACCCGCATGCTACGAATTAGATATCTGGATGGTGCCCAGGAAAGGAATTCTGGCAGAATTCTCAAAGAGCATGGAAGCAGAGCCCGTCTCCAGCAGCATCTCCACGAGAGTCTATCCACAAAAGGAACACCTTGTAGCTGCCTGCGAATGCACAGCTTAGGAGCAAACTAGTACCCGCATTCTACGAATGTGATATCTGGATGGTGCACAGGAAAGGAATTCTGACAGCCTTCTCAAAGAGCATAGAATCAGAGGCTGACTTCAGCAGCATCTCCACGAGAGTTTATCCACAAAAGGAACACTTTGAAGCTGGCTGCGAATGCAGAGTTAGGAGCAAAGCAGTACCCGCATGGTACGAATGTGATATCTGGATGGTGCCCAGGAATGGAATTCTGGCAGAATTGTGAAAGAGCATAGAAGCACAGGCCGTCTCCTGCAGCATCTCCACGAGAGTCTATCCACAAAAGGACCACCTTGAAGCTGGCTGCGAATGCAGATCTTAGGAGGAAAGCAATACCCGCATGCTACGAATTTGATATCTGGAATGTGCCCAGGATAGGAATTCTGGCAGAATTCTCAAAGAGCATAGAAGCACAGGCCGTCTCCTGCAGCATCTCCACGAGAGTCTATCCACAAAAGGAACACCTTGTAGCTGCCTGCGAATGCACAGCTTAGGAGCAAACTAGACCCGCATGCTACGAATGTGAAATCTGGATGGTGCCCAGGAAAGGAATTCTGACAGCCTTCTGAAAGGGCATAGAAGCAGAGCCCGTCTCCAGCAGCATCTCCACGAGAGTCTATCCACAAAAGGAACACCTCGTAGCTGCCTGCGAATGCACAGCTTAGGAGTAAGCTAGTACCCGCATTCTACGAATGTGATATCTGAATGGTGCACAGGAAAGGAATTCTGACAGCCTTCTCAAAGAGCATAGAAGCAGAGGCTGACTTCAGCAGCATCTCCACGAGAGTCTATCCACAAAAGGAACACCTTGATACTGGCTGCGAATGCAGATCTTAGGAGGAAAGCAGTACCCGCATTCTACGAATTTATATCTGGATGGTGCCCAGGATAGGAATTCTGGCAGAATTCTCAAAGAGCATAGAAGCACAGGGCGTCTCCTGCAGCATCTCCACGGGAGTCTATACACAAAAGGAACACCTTGAAGCTGGCTGCGAATGCAGAGCTTAGGTTGAAAGCAGTACCCGCATGCTACGAATGGATGGTGCACAGGAAAGGAATTCTGGCAGAATTCTCAAAGTGCATAGAAGCAGAGGCCGATTTCAGCAGCAGCTCCTCGAGAGTCTATACACAAAAGGAACACCTTGAAGCTGGCTGCGAAGGCAGAGCTTAGGAGGAAAGCAGTACCCGCATGCTACGAGTGTGATATCTGGATGGTGCCCAGGAAGGGAGTTCTGGCAGAATTCTGAAAGAGCATAGAAGAAGAGCCCATCTCCAGCAGCATCCCCACGGGAGTGTATCCACAAAAGGAACACCTTGTAGCTGCCTACTAATGCACAGCTTAGTAGCCAAGTAGTACCAGCATGCGACGAATGTGAAATCTGAATGGTGCCCAGGAAAGGAATTCTCACAGCCTTCTCAAACTGCATAGAAGCAGAGGCCAATTTCAGCAGCATCTCCATGAGAGTCTATCCATAAAAGGAACACCTTGAAGCTGGCTGCAAATACAGAGCTTAGGAGGAAAGTAGTACCCGCATGCTACGAATGTGATATCTGGATGGTGCACAGGAAAGGAAATCTGACAGCCTTCTCAAAGAGCAAAGAAGCAGAGCCCGTCTCCAGCAGCATATCCACGAGAGTCTATCCAAAAAAGGAACACGTTGTAGCTACCTGCGAATGAACAGCTTAGGGGGAAAGCAGTACCTGCATGCTATGAATGTGATATCTGGATGGTGCACAGGAAAGGAATTCTGACAGCCTTCTCAAAGAGCATAGGAGCAGAGCCGGTCGCCAGCAGCATCTCCACGAGAGTCTATCCACAAAAGGAACACCTTGTAGCTGCCTGCGAATGCACAGCTTAGGAGCAAACTAGTACCCGCATGCTACGAATGTGAAATCTGGAAGGTGCCCATTAAAGGAATTCTGACAGCCTTCTAAAACAGCATAGAAGCAGAGGTCGACTTCAGCAGCGTCTCCATGAGAGTCTATCCACAAAAGGAACACCTTGAACCTGGCTGCAAATGCTGACCTTAGGAGGAAAGCAGTCCCCGCATGCTACGAATGTGATATCTGAATGGTGCCCAGGAAAGGAATTCTGGCAGAATTCTGAAAGTCCATAGAAGCACAGGCCGTCTCCAGCAGCACCACCACGACAGTCTATCCACAAAAGGTACACCTTGAAGCTGGCTGCGAATGCAGAGCTTCGGAGGAAAGCAGTACCCGCATGCTACGAATTAGATATCTGGATGGTGCCCAGGAAAGGAATTCTGGCAGAATTCTCAAAGAGCATGGAAGCAGAGCCCGTCTCCAGCAGCATCTCCACGAGAGTCTATCCACAAAAGGAACACCTTGTAGCTGCCTGCGAATGCACAGCTTAGGAGCAAACTAGTACCCGCATTCTACGAATGTGATATCTGGATGGTGCACAGGAAAGGAATTCTGACAGCCTTCTCAAAGAGCATAGAATCAGAGGCTGACTTCAGCAGCATCTCCACGAGAGTTTATCCACAAAAGGAACACTTTGAAGCTGGCTGCGAATGCAGAGTTAGGAGCAAAGCAGTACCCGCATGGTACGAATGTGATATATGGATGGTGCCCAGGAATGGAATTCTGGCAGAATTGTGAAAGAGCATAGAAGCACAGGCCGTCTCCTGCAGCACCTCCACGAGAGTCTATCCACAAAAGGACCACCTTGAAGCTGGCGGCGAATGCAGAGGTTAGGTTGAAAGCAGTACCCGCATGCTACGAATTTGATATCTGGAATGTGCCCAGGATAGGAATTCTGGCAGAATTCTCAAAGAGCATAGAAGCACAGGCCGTCTCCTGCAGCATCTCCACGAGAGTCTATACACAAAAGGAACACCTTGTAGCTGCCTGCGAATGCACAGCTTAGGAGCAAACTAGACCCGCATGCTACGAATGTGAAATCTGGATGGTGCCCAGGAAAGGAATTCTGACAGCCTTCTGAAAGGGCATAGAAGCAGAGCCCGTCTCCAGCAGCATCTCCACGAGAGTCTATCCACAAAAGGAGCACCACGTAGCTGCCTGCGAATGCACAGCTTAGGAGCAAGAAAGTACCCGCATTCTAAGAATGTGATATCTGGATGGTGCACAGGAAAGGAATTCTGACAGCCTTCTCAAAGAGCATAGAAGCAGAGGCTGACTTCAGCAGCATCTCCACGAGAGTCTATCCACAAAAGGAACACCTTGATACTGGCTGCGAATGCAGATCTTAGGAGGAAAGCAGTACCCGCATGCTACGAATTTATATCTGGATGGTGCCCAGGATAGGAATTCTGGCAGAATTCTCAAAGAGCATAGAAGCACAGGCCGTCTCCTGCAGCATCTCCACGGGAGTCTATACACAAAAGGAACACCTTGAAGCTGGCTGCGAATGCAGAGCTTAGGTTGAAAGCAGTACCCGCATGCTACGAATGGATGGTGCACAGGAAAGGAATTCTGGCAGAATTCTCAAAGTGCATAGAAGCAGAGGCCGATTTCAGCAGCAGCTCCTCGAGAGTCTATACACAAAAGGAACACCTTGAAGCTGGCTGCGAAGGCAGAGCTTAGGAGGAAAGCAGTACCCGCATGCTACGAGTGTGATATCTGGATGGTGCCCAGGAAGGGAGTTCTGGCAGAATTCTGAAAGAGCATAGAAGAAGAGCCCATCTCCAGCAGCATCCCCACGGGAGTGTATCCACAAAAGGAACACCTTGTAGCTGCCTACGAATGCACAGCTTAGTAGCCAAGTAGTACCAGCATGCGACGAATGTGAAATCTGAATGGTGCCCAGGAAAGGAATTCTCACAGCCTTCTCAAACTGCATAGAAGCAGAGGCCGATTTCAGCAGCATCTCCATGAGAGTCTATCCATAAAAGGAACACCTTGAAGCTGGCTGCAAATACAGAGCTTAGGAGGAAAGTAGTACCCGCATGCTACGAATGTGATATCTGGATGGTGCACAGGAAAGGAAATCTGACAGCCTTCTCAAAGAGCAAAGAAGCAGAGCCCGTCTCCAGCAGCATATCCACGAGAGTCTATCCAAAAAAGGAACACGTTGTAGCTACCTGCGAATGAACAGCTTAGGGGGAAAGCAGTACCTGCATGCTATGAATGTGATATCTGGATGGTGCACAGGAAAGGAATTCTGACAGCCTTCTCAAAGAGCATAGGAGCAGAGCCGGTCGCCAGCAGCATCTCCACGAGAGTCTATCCACAAAAGGAACACCTTGTAGCTGCCTGCGAATGCACAGCTTAGGAGCAAACTAGTACCCGCATGCTACGAATGTGAAATCTGGAAGGTGCCCATTAAAGGAATTCTGACAGCCTTCTAAAACAGCATAGAAGCAGAGGTCGACTTCAGCAGCGTCTCCATGAGAGTCTATCCACAAAAGGAACACCTTGAACCTGGCTGCAAATGCTGACCTTAGGAGGAAAGCAGTCGCCGCATGCTACGAATGTGATATCTGAATGGTGCCCAGGAAAGGAATTCTGGCAGAATTCTGAAAGTCCATAGAAGCACAGGCCGTCTCCAGCAGCACCACCACGACAGTCTATCCACAAAAGGTACACCTTGAAGCTGGCTGCGAATGCAGAGCTTCGGAGGAAAGCAGTACCCGCATGCTACGAATTAGATATCTGGATGGTGCCCAGGAAAGGAATTCTGGCAGAATTCTCAAAGAGCATGGAAGCAGAGCCCGTCTCCAGCAGCATCTCCACGAGAGTCTATCCACAAAAGGAACACCTTGTAGCTGCCTGCGAATGCACAGCTTAGGAGCAAACTAGTACCCGCATTCTACGAATGTGATATCTGGATGGTGCACAGGAAAGGAATTCTGACAGCCTTCTCAAAGAGCATAGAATCAGAGGCTGACTTCAGCAGCATCTCCACGAGAGTTTATCCACAAAAGGAACACTTTGAAGCTGGCTGCGAATGCAGAGTTAGGAGCAAAGCAGTACCCGCATGGTACGAATGTGATATCTGGATGGTGCCCAGGAATGGAATTCTGGCAGAATTGTGAAAGAGCATAGAAGCACAGGCCGTCTCCTGCAGCATCTCCACGAGAGTCTATCCACAAAAGGACCACCTTGAAGCTGGCTGCGAATGCAGATCTTAGGAGGAAAGCAATACCCGCATGCTACGAATTTGATATCTGGAATGTGCCCAGGATAGGAATTCTGGCAGAATTCTCAAAGAGCATAGAAGCACAGGCCGTCTCCTGCAGCATCTCCACGAGAGTCTATCCACAAAAGGAACACCTTGTAGCTGCCTGCGAATGCACAGCTTAGGAGCAAACTAGACCCGCATGCTACGAATGTGAAATCTGGATGGTGCCCAGGAAAGGAATTCTGACAGCCTTCTGAAAGGGCATAGAAGCAGAGCCCGTCTCCAGCAGCATCTCCACGAGAGTCTATCCACAAAAGGAACACCTCGTAGCTGCCTGCGAATGCACAGCTTAGGAGTAAGCTAGTACCCGCATTCTACGAATGTGATATCTGAATGGTGCACAGGAAAGGAATTCTGACAGCCTTCTCAAAGAGCATAGGAGCAGAGCCGGTCGCCAGCAGCATCTCCACGAGAGTCTATCCACAAAAGGAACACCTTATAGCTGCCTGCGAATGCACAGCTTAGGAGCAAACTAGTACCCGCATGCTACGAATGTGAAATCTGGAAGGTGCCCATTAAAGGAATTCTGACAGCCTTCTAAAACAGCATAGAAGCAGAGGTCGACTTCAGCAGCGTCTCCATGAGAGTCTATCCACAAAAGGAACACCTTGAACCTGGCTGCAAATGCTGACCTTAGGAGGAAAGCAGTCCCCGCATGCTACGAATGTGATATCTGAATGGTGCCCAGGAAAGGAATTCTGGCAGAATTCTGAAAGTCCATAGAAGCACAGGCCGTCTCCAGCAGCACCACCACGACAGTCTATCCACAAAAGGTACACCTTGAAGCTGGCTGCGAATGCAGAGCTTCGGAGGAAAGCAGTACCCGCATGCTACGAATTAGATATCTGGATGGTGCCCAGGAAAGGAATTCTGGCAGAATTCTCAAAGAGCATGGAAGCAGAGCCCGTCTCCAGCAGCATCTCCACGAGAGTCTATCCACAAAAGGAACACCTTGTAGCTGCCTGCGAATGCACAGCTTAGGAGCAAACTAGTACCCGCATTCTACGAATGTGATATCTGGATGGTGCACAGGAAAGGAATTCTGACAGCCTTCTCAAAGAGCATAGAATCAGAGGCTGACTTCAGCAGCATCTCCACGAGAGTTTATCCACAAAAGGAACACTTTGAAGCTGGCTGCGGATGCAGAGTTAGGAGCAAAGCAGTACCCGCATGGTACGAATGTGATATCTGGATGGTGCCCAGGAATGGAATTCTGGCAGAATTGTGAAAGAGCATAGAAGCACAGGCCGTCTCCTGCAGCATCTCCACGAGAGTCTATCCACAAAAGGACCACCTTGAAGCTGGCTGCGAATGTAGATCTTTGGAGGAAAGCAATACCCGCATGCTACGAATTTGATATCTGGAATGTGCCCAGGATAGGAATGCTGGCAGAATTCTCAAAGAGCATAGAAGCACAGGCCGTCTCCTGCAGCATCTCCACGAGAGTCTATCCACAAAAGGAACACCTTGTAGCTGCCTGCGAATGCACAGCTTAGGAGCAAACTAGACCCGCATGCTACGAATGTGAAATCTGGATGGTGCCCAGGAAAGGAATTCTGACAGCCTTCTGAAAGGGCATAGAAGCAGAGCCCATCTCCAGCAGCATCTCCACGAGAGTCTATCCACAAAAGGAGCACCACGTAGCTGCCTGCGAATGCACAGCTTAGGAGCAAGAAAGTACCCGCATTCTAAGAATGTGATATCTGGATGGTGCACAGGAAAGGAATTCTGACAGCCTTCTCAAAGAGCATAGAAGCAGAGGCTGACTTCAGCAGCATCTCCACGAGAGTCTATCCACAAAAGGAACACCTTGATACTGGCTGCGAATGCAGATCTTAGGAGGAAAGCAGTACCCGCATGCTACGAATTTATATCTGGATGGTGCCCAGGATAGGAATTCTGGCAGAATTCTCAAAGAGCATAGAAGCACAGGCCGTCTCCTGCAGCATCTCCACGGGAGTCTATACACAAAAGGAACACCTTGAAGCTGGCTGCGAATGCAGAGCTTAGGTTGAAAGCAGTACCCGCATGCTACGAATGGATGGTGCACAGGAAAGGAATTCTGGCAGAATTCTCAAAGTGCATAGAAGCAGAGGCCGATTTCAGCAGCAGCTCCTCGAGAGTCTATACACAAAAGGAACACCTTGAAGCTGGCTGCGAAGGCAGAGCTTAGGAGGAAAGCAGTACCCGCATGCTACGAGTGTGATATCTGGATGGTGCCCAGGAAGGGAGTTCTGGCAGAATTCTGAAAGAGCATAGAAGAAGAGCCCATCTCCAGCAGCATCCCCACGGGAATGTATCCACAAAAGGAACACCTTGTAGCTGCCTACGAATGCACAGCTTAGTAGCCAAGTAGTACCAGCATGCGACGAATGTGAAATCTGAATGGTGCCCAGGAAAGGAATTCTCACAGCCTTCTCAAACTGCATAGAAGCAGAGGCCGATTTCAGCAGCATCTCCATGAGAGTCTATCCATAAAAGGAACACCTTGAAGCTGGCTGCAAATACAGAGCTTAGGAGGAAAGTAGTACCCGCATGCTACGAATGTGATATCTGGATGGTGCACAGGAAAGGAAATCTGACAGCCTTCTCAAAGAGCAAAGAAGCAGAGCCCGTCTCCAGCAGCATATCCACGAGAGTCTATCCAAAAAAGGAACACGTTGTAGCTACCTGCGAATGAACAGCTTAGGGGGAAAGCAGTACCTGCATGCTATGAATGTGATATCTGGATGGTGCACAGGAAAGGAATTCTGACAGCCTTCTCAAAGAGCATAGGAGCAGAGCCGGTCGCCAGCAGCATCTCCACGAGAGTCTATCCACAAAAGGAACACCTTGTAGCTGCCTGCGAATGCACAGCTTAGGAGCAAACTAGTACCCGCATGCTACGAATGTGAAATCTGGAAGGTGCCCATTAAAGGAATTCTGACAGCCTTCTAAAACAGCATAGAAGCAGAGGTCGACTTCAGCAGCGTCTCCATGAGAGTCTATCCACAAAAGGAACACCTTGAACCTGGCTGCAAATGCTGACCTTAGGAGGAAAGCAGTCGCCGCATGCTACGAATGTGATATCTGAATGGTGCCCAGGAAAGGAATTCTGGCAGAATTCTGAAAGTCCATAGAAGCACAGGCCGTCTCCAGCAGCACCACCACGACAGTCTATCCACAAAAGGTACACCTTGAAGCTGGCTGCGAATGCAGAGCTTCGGAGGAAAGCAGTACCCGCATGCTACGAATTAGATATCTGGATGGTGCCCAGGAAAGGAATTCTGGCAGAATTCTCAAAGAGCATGGAAGCAGAGCCCGTCTCCAGCAGCATCACCACGAGAGTCTATCCACAAAAGGAACACCTTGTAGCTGCCTGCGAATGCACAGCTTAGGAGCAAACTAGTACCCGCATTCTACGAATGTGATATCTGGATGGTGCACAGGAAAGGAATTCTGACAGCCTTCTCAAAGAGCATAGAATCAGAGGCTGACTTCAGCAGCATCTCCACGAGAGTTTATCCACAAAAGGACCACCTTGAAGCTGGCTGCGAATGTAGATCTTTGGAGGAAAGCAATACCCGCATGCTACGAATTTGATATCTGGAATGTGCCCAGGATAGGAATTCTGGCAGAATTCTCAAAGAGCATAGAAGCACAGGCCGTCTCCTGCAGCATCTCCACGAGAGTCTATCCACAAAAGGAACACCTTGTAGCTGCCTGAGAATGCACAGCTTAGGAGCAAACTAGACCCGCATGCTACGAATGTGAAATCTGGATGGTGCCCAGGAAAGGAATTCTGACAGCCTTCTGAAAGGGCATAGAAGCAGAGCCCGTCTCCAGCAGCATCTCCACGAGAGTCTATCCACAAAAGGAGCACCACGTAGCTGCCTGCGAATGCACAGCTTAGGAGCAAGAAAGTACCCGCATTCTAAGAATGTGATATCTGGATGGTGCACAGGAAAGGAATTCTGACAGCCTTCTCAAAGAGCATAGAAGCAGAGGCTGACTTCAGCAGCATCTCCACGAGAGTCTATCCACAAAAGGAACACCTTGATACTGGCTGCGAATGCAGATCTTAGGAGGAAAGCAGTACCCGCATGCTACGAATTTATATCTGGATGGTGCCCAGGATAGGAATTATGGCAGAATTCTCAAAGAGCATAGAAGCACAGGCCGTCTCCTGCAGCATCTCCACGGGAGTCTATACACAAAAGGAACACCTTGAAGCTGGCTGCGAATGCAGAGCTTAGGTTGAAAGCAGTACCCGCATGCTACGAATGGATGGTGCACAGGAAAGGAATTCTGGCAGAATTCTCAAAGTGCATAGAAGCAGAGGCCGATTTCAGCAGCAGCTCCTCGAGAGTCTATACACAAAAGGAACACCTTGAAGCTGGCTGCGAAGGCAGAGCTTAGGAGGAAAGCAGTACCCGCATGCTACGAGTGTGATATCTGGATGGTGCCCAGGAAGGGAGTTCTGGCAGAATTCTGAAAGAGCATAGAAGAAGAGCCCATCTCCAGCAGCATCCCCACGGGAATGTATCCACAAAAGGAACACCTTGTAGCTGCCTACGAATGCACAGCTTAGTAGCCAAGTAGTACCAGCATGTGACGAATGTGAAATCTGAATGGTGCCCAGGAAAGGAATTCTCACAGCCTTCTCAAACTGCATAGAAGCAGAGGCCGATTTCAGCAGCATCTCCATGAGAGTCTATCCATAAAAGGAACACCTTGAAGCTGGCTGCAAATACAGAGCTTAGGAGGAAAGTAGTACCCGCATGCTACGAATGTGATATCTGGATGGTGCACAGGAAAGGAAATCTGACAGCCTTCTCAAAGAGCAAAGAAGCAGAGCCCGTCTCCAGCAGCATATCCACGAGAGTCTATCCAAAAAAGGAACACGTTGTAGCTACCTGCGAATGAACAGCTTAGGGGGAAAGCAGTACCTGCATGCTATGAATGTGATATCTGGATGGTGCACAGGAAAGGAATTCTGACAGCCTTCTCAAAGAGCATAGGAGCAGAGCCGGTCGCCAGCAGCATCTCCACGAGAGTCTATCCACAAAAGGAACACCTTGTAGCTGCCTGCGAATGCACAGCTTAGGAGCAAACTAGTACCCGCATGCTACGAATGTGAAATCTGGAAGGTGCCCATTAAAGGAATTCTGACAGCCTTCTAAAACAGCATAGAAGCAGAGGTCGACTTCAGCAGCGTCTCCATGAGAGTCTATCCACAAAAGGAACACCTTGAACCTGGCTGCAAATGCTGACCTTAGGAGGAAAGCAGTCGCCGCATGCTACGAATGTGATATCTGAATGGTGCCCAGGAAAGGAATTCTGGCAGAATTCTGAAAGTCCATAGAAGCACAGGCCGTCTCCAGCAGCACCACCACGACAGTCTATCCACAAAAGGTACACCTTGAAGCTGGCTGCGAATGCAGAGCTTCGGAGGAAAGCAGTACCCGCATGCTACGAATTAGATATCTGGATGGTGCCCAGGAAAGGAATTCTGGCAGAATTCTCAAAGAGCATGGAAGCAGAGCCCGTCTCCAGCAGCATCTCCACGAGAGTCTATCCACAAAAGGAACACCTTGTAGCTGCCTGCGAATGCACAGCTTAGGAGCAAACTAGTACCCGCATTCTACGAATGTGATATCTGGATGGTGCACAGGAAAGGAATTCTGACAGCCTTCTCAAAGAGCATAGAATCAGAGGCTGACTTCAGCAGCATCTCCACGAGAGTTTATCCACAAAAGGAACACTTTGAAGCTGGCTGCGAATGCAGAGTTAGGAGCAAAGCAGTACCCGCATGGTACGAATGTGATATCTGGATGGTGCCCAGGAATGGAATTCTGGCAGAATTGTGAAAGAGCATAGAAGCACAGGCCGTCTCCTGCAGCATCTCCACGAGAGTCTATCCACAAAAGGACCACCTTGAAGCTGGCTGCGAATGCAGATCTTAGGAGGAAAGCAATACCCGCATGCTACGAATTTGATATCTGGAATGTGCCCAGGATAGGAATTCTGGCAGAATTCTCAAAGAGCATAGAAGCACAGGCCGTCTCCTGCAGCATCTCCACGAGAGTCTATCCACAAAAGGAACACCTTGTAGCTGCCTGAGAATGCACAGCTTAGGAGCAAACTAGACCCGCATGCTACGAATGTGAAATCTGGATGGTGCCCAGGAAAGGAATTCTGACAGCCTTCTGAAAGGGCATAGAAGCAGAGCCCGTCTCCAGCAGCATCTCCACGAGAGTCTATCCACAAAAGGAACACCTCGTAGCTGCCTGCGAATGCACAGCTTAGGAGTAAGCTAGTACCCGCATTCTACGAATGTGATATCTGAATGGTGCACAGGAAAGGAATTCTGACAGCCTTCTCAAAGAGCATAGAAGCAGAGGCTGACTTCAGCAGCATCTCCACGAGAGTCTATCCACAAAAGGAACACCTTGATACTGGCTGCGAATGCAGATCTTAGGAGGAAAGCAGTACCCGCATTCTACGAATTTATATCTGGATGGTGCCCAGGATAGGAATTCTGGCAGAATTCTCAAAGAGCATAGAAGCACAGGCCGTCTCCTGCAGCATCTCCACGGGAGTCTATACACAAAAGGAACACCTTGAAGCTGGCTGCGAATGCAGAGCTTAGGTTGAAAGCAGTACCCGCATGCTACGAATGGATGGTGCACAGGAAAGGAATTCTGGCAGAATTCTCAAAGTGCATAGAAGCAGAGGCCGATTTCAGCAGCAGCTCCTCGAGAGTCTATACACAAAAGGAACACCTTGAAGCTGGCTGCGAAGGCAGAGCTTAGGAGGAAAGCAGTACCCGCATGCTACGAGTGTGATATCTGGATGGTGCCCAGGAAGGGAGTTCTGGCAGAATTCTGAAAGAGCATAGAAGAAGAGCCCATCTCCAGCAGCATCCCCACGGGAGTGTATCCACAAAAGGAACACCTTGTAGCTGCCTACTAATGCACAGCTTAGTAGCCAAGTAGTACCAGCATGCGACGAATGTGAAATCTGAATGGTGCCCAGGAAAGGAATTCTCACAGCCTTCTCAAACTGCATAGAAGCAGAGGCCAATTTCAGCAGCATCTCCATGAGAGTCTATCCATAAAAGGAACACCTTGAAGCTGGCTGCAAATACAGAGCTTAGGAGGAAAGTAGTACCCGCATGCTACGAATGTGATATCTGGATGGTGCACAGGAAAGGAAATCTGACAGCCTTCTCAAAGAGCAAAGAAGCAGAGCCCGTCTCCAGCAGCATATCCACGAGAGTCTATCCAAAAAAGGAACACGTTGTAGCTACCTGCGAATGAACAGCTTAGGGGGAAAGCAGTACCTGCATGCTATGAATGTGATATCTGGATGGTGCACAGGAAAGGAATTCTGACAGCCTTCTCAAAGAGCATAGGAGCAGAGCCGGTCGCCAGCAGCATCTCCACGAGAGTCTATCCACAAAAGGAACACCTTGTAGCTGCCTGCGAATGCACAGCTTAGGAGCAAACTAGTACCCGCATGCTACGAATGTGAAATCTGGAAGGTGCCCATTAAAGGAATTCTGACAGCCTTCTAAAACAGCATAGAAGCAGAGGTCGACTTCAGCAGCGTCTCCATGAGAGTCTATCCACAAAAGGAACACCTTGAACCTGGCTGCAAATGCTGACCTTAGGAGGAAAGCAGTCCCCGCATGCTACGAATGTGATATCTGAATGGTGCCCAGGAAAGGAATTCTGGCAGAATTCTGAAAGTCCATAGAAGCACAGGCCGTCTCCAGCAGCACCACCACGACAGTCTATCCACAAAAGGTACACCTTGAAGCTGGCTGCGAATGCAGAGCTTCGGAGGAAAGCAGTACCCGCATGCTACGAATTAGATATCTGGATGGTGCCCAGGAAAGGAATTCTGGCAGAATTCTCAAAGAGCATGGAAGCAGAGCCCGTCTCCAGCAGCATCTCCACGAGAGTCTATCCACAAAAGGAACACCTTGTAGCTGCCTGCGAATGCACAGCTTAGGAGCAAACTAGTACCCGCATTCTACGAATGTGATATCTGGATGGTGCACAGGAAAGGAATTCTGACAGCCTTCTCAAAGAGCATAGAATCAGAGGCTGACTTCAGCAGCATCTCCACGAGAGTTTATCCACAAAAGGAACACTTTGAAGCTGGCTGCGAATGCAGAGTTAGGAGCAAAGCAGTACCCGCATGGTACGAATGTGATATATGGATGGTGCCCAGGAATGGAATTCTGGCAGAATTGTGAAAGAGCATAGAAGCACAGGCCGTCTCCTGCAGCACCTCCACGAGAGTCTATCCACAAAAGGACCACCTTGAAGCTGGCGGCGAATGCAGAGGTTAGGTTGAAAGCAGTACCCGCATGCTACGAATTTGATATCTGGAATGTGCCCAGGATAGGAATTCTGGCAGAATTCTCAAAGAGCATAGAAGCACAGGCCGTCTCCTGCAGCATCTCCACGAGAGTCTATACACAAAAGGAACACCTTGTAGCTGCCTGCGAATGCACAGCTTAGGAGCAAACTAGACCCGCATGCTACGAATGTGAAATCTGGATGGTGCCCAGGAAAGGAATTCTGACAGCCTTCTGAAAGGGCATAGAAGCAGAGCCCGTCTCCAGCAGCATCTCCACGAGAGTCTATCCACAAAAGGAGCACCACGTAGCTGCCTGCGAATGCACAGCTTAGGAGCAAGAAAGTACCCGCATTCTAAGAATGTGATATCTGGATGGTGCACAGGAAAGGAATTCTGACAGCCTTCTCAAAGAGCATAGAAGCAGAGGCTGACTTCAGCAGCATCTCCACGAGAGTCTATCCACAAAAGGAACACCTTGATACTGGCTGCGAATGCAGATCTTAGGAGGAAAGCAGTACCCGCATGCTACGAATTTATATCTGGATGGTGCCCAGGATAGGAATTCTGGCAGAATTCTCAAAGAGCATAGAAGCACAGGCCGTCTCCTGCAGCATCTCCACGGGAGTCTATACACAAAAGGAACACCTTGAAGCTGGCTGCGAATGCAGAGCTTAGGTTGAAAGCAGTACCCGCATGCTACGAATGGATGGTGCACAGGAAAGGAATTCTGGCAGAATTCTCAAAGTGCATAGAAGCAGAGGCCGATTTCAGCAGCAGCTCCTCGAGAGTCTATACACAAAAGGAACACCTTGAAGCTGGCTGCGAAGGCAGAGCTTAGGAGGAAAGCAGTACCCGCATGCTACGAGTGTGATATCTGGATGGTGCCCAGGAAGGGAGTTCTGGCAGAATTCTGAAAGAGCATAGAAGAAGAGCCCATCTCCAGCAGCATCCCCACGGGAGTGTATCCACAAAAGGAACACCTTGTAGCTGCCTACGAATGCACAGCTTAGTAGCCAAGTAGTACCAGCATGCGACGAATGTGAAATCTGAATGGTGCCCAGGAAAGGAATTCTCACAGCCTTCTCAAACTGCATAGAAGCAGAGGCCGATTTCAGCAGCATCTCCATGAGAGTCTATCCATAAAAGGAACACCTTGAAGCTGGCTGCAAATACAGAGCTTAGGAGGAAAGTAGTACCCGCATGCTACGAATGTGATATCTGGATGGTGCACAGGAAAGGAAATCTGACAGCCTTCTCAAAGAGCAAAGAAGCAGAGCCCGTCTCCAGCAGCATATCCACGAGAGTCTATCCAAAAAAGGAACACGTTGTAGCTACCTGCGAATGAACAGCTTAGGGGGAAAGCAGTACCTGCATGCTATGAATGTGATATCTGGATGGTGCACAGGAAAGGAATTCTGACAGCCTTCTCAAAGAGCATAGGAGCAGAGCCGGTCGCCAGCAGCATCTCCACGAGAGTCTATCCACAAAAGGAACACCTTGTAGCTGCCTGCGAATGCACAGCTTAGGAGCAAACTAGTACCCGCATGCTACGAATGTGAAATCTGGAAGGTGCCCATTAAAGGAATTCTGACAGCCTTCTAAAACAGCATAGAAGCAGAGGTCGACTTCAGCAGCGTCTCCATGAGAGTCTATCCACAAAAGGAACACCTTGAACCTGGCTGCAAATGCTGACCTTAGGAGGAAAGCAGTCGCCGCATGCTACGAATGTGATATCTGAATGGTGCCCAGGAAAGGAATTCTGGCAGAATTCTGAAAGTCCATAGAAGCACAGGCCGTCTCCAGCAGCACCACCACGACAGTCTATCCACAAAAGGTACACCTTGAAGCTGGCTGCGAATGCAGAGCTTCGGAGGAAAGCAGTACCCGCATGCTACGAATTAGATATCTGGATGGTGCCCAGGAAAGGAATTCTGGCAGAATTCTCAAAGAGCATGGAAGCAGAGCCCGTCTCCAGCAGCATCACCACGAGAGTCTATCCACAAAAGGAACACCTTGTAGCTGCCTGCGAATGCACAGCTTAGGAGCAAACTAGTACCCGCATTCTACGAATGTGATATCTGGATGGTGCACAGGAAAGGAATTCTGACAGCCTTCTCAAAGAGCATAGAATCAGAGGCTGACTTCAGCAGCATCTCCACGAGAGTTTATCCACAAAAGGACCACCTTGAAGCTGGCTGCGAATGTAGATCTTTGGAGGAAAGCAATACCCGCATGCTACGAATTTGATATCTGGAATGTGCCCAGGATAGGAATTCTGGCAGAATTCTCAAAGAGCATAGAAGCACAGGCCGTCTCCTGCAGCATCTCCACGAGAGTCTATCCACAAAAGGAACACCTTGTAGCTGCCTGAGAATGCACAGCTTAGGAGCAAACTAGACCCGCATGCTACGAATGTGAAATCTGGATGGTGCCCAGGAAAGGAATTCTGACAGCCTTCTGAAAGGGCATAGAAGCAGAGCCCGTCTCCAGCAGCATCTCCACGAGAGTCTATCCACAAAAGGAGCACCACGTAGCTGCCTGCGAATGCACAGCTTAGGAGCAAGAAAGTACCCGCATTCTAAGAATGTGATATCTGGATGGTGCACAGGAAAGGAATTCTGACAGCCTTCTCAAAGAGCATAGAAGCAGAGGCTGACTTCAGCAGCATCTCCACGAGAGTCTATCCACAAAAGGAACACCTTGATACTGGCTGCGAATGCAGATCTTAGGAGGAAAGCAGTACCCGCATGCTACGAATTTATATCTGGATGGTGCCCAGGATAGGAATTATGGCAGAATTCTCAAAGAGCATAGAAGCACAGGCCGTCTCCTGCAGCATCTCCACGGGAGTCTATACACAAAAGGAACACCTTGAAGCTGGCTGCGAATGCAGAGCTTAGGTTGAAAGCAGTACCCGCATGCTACGAATGGATGGTGCACAGGAAAGGAATTCTGGCAGAATTCTCAAAGTGCATAGAAGCAGAGGCCGATTTCAGCAGCAGCTCCTCGAGAGTCTATACACAAAAGGAACACCTTGAAGCTGGCTGCGAAGGCAGAGCTTAGGAGGAAAGCAGTACCCGCATGCTACGAGTGTGATATCTGGATGGTGCCCAGGAAGGGAGTTCTGGCAGAATTCTGAAAGAGCATAGAAGAAGAGCCCATCTCCAGCAGCATCCCCACGGGAATGTATCCACAAAAGGAACACCTTGTAGCTGCCTACGAATGCACAGCTTAGTAGCCAAGTAGTACCAGCATGTGACGAATGTGAAATCTGAATGGTGCCCAGGAAAGGAATTCTCACAGCCTTCTCAAACTGCATAGAAGCAGAGGCCGATTTCAGCAGCATCTCCATGAGAGTCTATCCATAAAAGGAACACCTTGAAGCTGGCTGCAAATACAGAGCTTAGGAGGAAAGTAGTACCCGCATGCTACGAATGTGATATCTGGATGGTGCACAGGAAAGGAAATCTGACAGCCTTCTCAAAGAGCAAAGAAGCAGAGCCCGTCTCCAGCAGCATATCCACGAGAGTCTATCCAAAAAAGGAACACGTTGTAGCTACCTGCGAATGAACAGCTTAGGGGGAAAGCAGTACCTGCATGCTATGAATGTGATATCTGGATGGTGCACAGGAAAGGAATTCTGACAGCCTTCTCAAAGAGCATAGGAGCAGAGCCGGTCGCCAGCAGCATCTCCACGAGAGTCTATCCACAAAAGGAACACCTTGTAGCTGCCTGCGAATGCACAGCTTAGGAGCAAACTAGTACCCGCATGCTACGAATGTGAAATCTGGAAGGTGCCCATTAAAGGAATTCTGACAGCCTTCTAAAACAGCATAGAAGCAGAGGTCGACTTCAGCAGCGTCTCCATGAGAGTCTATCCACAAAAGGAACACCTTGAACCTGGCTGCAAATGCTGACCTTAGGAGGAAAGCAGTCGCCGCATGCTACGAATGTGATATCTGAATGGTGCCCAGGAAAGGAATTCTGGCAGAATTCTGAAAGTCCATAGAAGCACAGGCCGTCTCCAGCAGCACCACCACGACAGTCTATCCACAAAAGGTACACCTTGAAGCTGGCTGCGAATGCAGAGCTTCGGAGGAAAGCAGTACCCGCATGCTACGAATTAGATATCTGGATGGTGCCCAGGAAAGGAATTCTGGCAGAATTCTCAAAGAGCATGGAAGCAGAGCCCGTCTCCAGCAGCATCACCACGAGAGTCTATCCAAAAAAGGAACACCTTGTAGCTGCCTGCGAATGCACAGCTTAGGAGCAAACTAGTACCCGCATTCTACGAATGTGATATCTGGATGGTGCACAGGAAAGGAATTCTGACAGCCTTCTCAAAGAGCATAGAATCAGAGGCTGACTTCAGCAGCATCTCCACGAGAGTTTATCCACAAAAGGAACACTTTGAAGCTGGCTGCGAATGCAGAGTTAGGAGCAAAGCAGTACCCGCATGGTACGAATGTGATATCTGGATGGTGCCCAGGAATGGAATTCTGGCAGAATTGTGAAAGAGCATAGAAGCACAGGCCGTCTCCTGCAGCATCTCCACGAGAGTCTATCCACAAAAGGACCACCTTGAAGCTGGCTGCGAATGCAGATCTTAGGAGGAAAGCAATACCCGCATGCTACGAATTTGATATCTGGAATGTGCCCAGGATAGGAATTCTGGCAGAATTCTCAAAGAGCATAGAAGCACAGGCCGTCTCCTGCAGCATCTCCACGAGAGTCTATCCACAAAAGGAACACCTTGTAGCTGCCTGAGAATGCACAGCTTAGGAGCAAACTAGACCCGCATGCTACGAATGTGAAATCTGGATGGTGCCCAGGAAAGGAATTCTGACAGCCTTCTGAAAGGGCATAGAAGCAGAGCCCGTCTCCAGCAGCATCTCCACGAGAGTCTATCCACAAAAGGAACACCTCGTAGCTGCCTGCGAATGCACAGCTTAGGAGTAAGCTAGTACCCGCATTCTACGAATGTGATATCTGAATGGTGCACAGGAAAGGAATTCTGACAGCCTTCTCAAAGAGCATAGAAGCAGAGGCTGACTTCAGCAGCATCTCCACGAGAGTCTATCCACAAAAGGAACACCTTGATACTGGCTGCGAATGCAGATCTTAGGAGGAAAGCAGTACCCGCATTCTACGAATTTATATCTGGATGGTGCCCAGGACAGGAATTCTGGCAGAATTCTCAAAGAGCATAGAAGCACAGGCCGTCTCCTGCAGCATCTCCACGGGAGTCTATACACAAAAGGAACACCTTGAAGCTGGCTGCGAATGCAGAGCTTAGGTTGAAAGCAGTACCCGCATGCTACGAATGGATGGTGCACAGGAAAGGAATTCTGGCAGAATTCTCAAAGTGCATAGAAGCAGAGGCCGATTTCAGCAGCAGCTCCTCGAGAGTCTATACACAAAAGGAACACCTTGAAGCTGGCTGCGAAGGCAGAGCTTAGGAGGAAAGCAGTACCCGCATGCTACGAGTGTGATATCTGGATGGTGCCCAGGAAGGGAGTTCTGGCAGAATTCTGAAAGAGCATAGAAGAAGAGCCCATCTCCAGCAGCATCCCCACGGGAGTGTATCCACAAAAGGAACACCTTGTAGCTGCCTACTAATGCACAGCTTAGTAGCCAAGTAGTACCAGCATGCGACGAATGTGAAATCTGAATGGTGCCCAGGAAAGGAATTCTCACAGCCTTCTCAAACTGCATAGAAGCAGAGGCCAATTTCAGCAGCATCTCCATGAGAGTCTATCCATAAAAGGAACACCTTGAAGCTGGCTGCAAATACAGAGCTTAGGAGGAAAGTAGTACCCGCATGCTACGAATGTGATATCTGGATGGTGCACAGGAAAGGAAATCTGACAGCCTTCTCAAAGAGCAAAGAAGCAGAGCCCGTCTCCAGCAGCATATCCACGAGAGTCTATCCAAAAAAGGAACACGTTGTAGCTACCTGCGAATGAACAGCTTAGGGGGAAAGCAGTACCTGCATGCTATGAATGTGATATCTGGATGGTGCACAGGAAAGGAATTCTGACAGCCTTCTCAAAGAGCATAGGAGCAGAGCCGGTCGCCAGCAGCATCTCCACGAGAGTCTATCCACAAAAGGAACACCTTGTAGCTGCCTGCGAATGCACAGCTTAGGAGCAAACTAGTACCCGCATGCTACGAATGTGAAATCTGGAAGGTGCCCATTAAAGGAATTCTGACAGCCTTCTAAAACAGCATAGAAGCAGAGGTCGACTTCAGCAGCGTCTCCATGAGAGTCTATCCACAAAAGGAACACCTTGAACCTGGCTGCAAATGCTGACCTTAGGAGGAAAGCAGTCGCCGCATGCTACGAATGTGATATCTGAATGGTGCCCAGGAAAGGAATTCTGGCAGAATTCTGAAAGTCCATAGAAGCACAGGCCGTCTCCAGCAGCACCACCACGACAGTCTATCCACAAAAGGTACACCTTGAAGCTGGCTGCGAATGCAGAGCTTCGGAGGAAAGCAGTACCCGCATGCTACGAATTAGATATCTGGATGGTGCCCAGGAAAGGAATTCTGGCAGAATTCTCAAAGAGCATGGAAGCAGAGCCCGTCTCCAGCAGCATCTCCACGAGAGTCTATCCACAAAAGGAACACCTTGTAGCTGCCTGCGAATGCACAGCTTAGGAGCAAACTAGTACCCGCATTCTACGAATGTGATATCTGGATGGTGCACAGGAAAGGAATTCTGACAGCCTTCTCAAAGAGCATAGAATCAGAGGCTGACTTCAGCAGCATCTCCACGAGAGTTTATCCACAAAAGGAACACTTTGAAGCTGGCTGCGAATGCAGAGTTAGGAGCAAAGCAGTACCCGCATGGTACGAATGTGATATATGGATGGTGCCCAGGAATGGAATTCTGGCAGAATTGTGAAAGAGCATAGAAGCACAGGCCGTCTCCTGCAGCACCTCCACGAGAGTCTATCCACAAAAGGACCACCTTGAAGCTGGCGGCGAATGCAGAGGTTAGGTTGAAAGCAGTACCCGCATGCTACGAATTTGATATCTGGAATGTGCCCAGGATAGGAATTCTGGCAGAATTCTCAAAGAGCATAGAAGCACAGGCCGTCTCCTGCAGCATCTCCACGAGAGTCTATCCACAAAAGGAACACCTTGTAGCTGCCTGCGAATGCACAGCTTAGGAGCAAACTAGACCCGCATGCTACGAATGTGAAATCTGGATGGTGCCCAGGAAAGGAATTCTGACAGCCTTCTGAAAGGGCATAGAAGCAGAGCCCGTCTCCAGCAGCATCTCCACGAGAGTCTATCCACAAAAGGAGCACCACGTAGCTGCCTGCGAATGCACAGCTTAGGAGCAAGAAAGTACCCGCATTCTACGAATGTGATATCTGGATGGTGCACAGGAAAGGAATTCTGACAGCCTTCTCAAAGAGCATAGAAGCAGAGGCTGACTTCAGCAGCATCTCCACGAGAGTCTATCCACAAAAGGAACACCTTGATACTGGCTGCGAATGCAGATCTTAGGAGGAAAGCAGTACCCGCATGCTACGAATTTATATCTGGATGGTGCCCAGGATAGGAATTCTGGCAGAATTCTCAAAGAGCATAGAAGCACAGGCCGTCTCCTGCAGCATCTCCACGGGAGTCTATACACAAAAGGAACACCTTGAAGCTGGCTGCGAATGCACAGCTTAGGTTGAAAGCAGTACCCGCATGCTACGAATGGATGGTGCACAGGAAAGGAATTCTGGCAGAATTCTCAAAGTGCATAGAAGCAGAGGCCGATTTCAGCAGCAGCTCCTCGAGAGTCTATACACAAAAGGAACACCTTGAAGCTGTCTGCGAAGGCAGAGCTTAGGAGGAAAGCAGTACCCGCATGCTACGAGTGTGATATCTGGATGGTGCCCAGGAAGGGAGTTCTGGCAGAATTCTGAAAGAGCATAGAAGAAGAGCCCATCTCCAGCAGCATCCCCACGGGAGTGTATCCACAAAAGGAACACCTTGTAGCTGCCTACGAATGCACAGCTTAGTAGCCAAGTAGTACCAGCATGCGACGAATGTGAAATCTGAATGGTGCCCAGGAAAGGAATTCTCACAGCCTTCTCAAACTGCATAGAAGTAGAGGCCGATTTCAGCAGCATCTCCATGAGAGTCTATCCATAAAAGGAACACCTTGAAGCTGGCTGCAAATACAGAGCTTAGGAGGAAAGTAGTACCCGCATGCTACGAATGTGATATCTGGATGGTGCACAGGAAAGGAAATCTGACAGCCTTCTCAAAGAGCAAAGAAGCAGAGCCCGTCTCCAGCAGCATATCCACGAGAGTCTATCCAAAAAAGGAACACGTTGTAGCTACCTGCGAATGAACAGCTTAGGGGGAAAGCAGTACCTGCATGCTATGAATGTGATATCTGGATGGTGCACAGGAAAGGAATTCTGACAGCCTTCTCAAAGAGCATAGGAGCAGAGCCGGTCGCCAGCAGCATCTCCACGAGAGTCTATCCACAAAAGGAACACCTTGTAGCTGCCTGCGAATGCACAGCTTAGGAGCAAACTAGTACCCGCATGCTACGAATGTGAAATCTGGAAGGTGCCCATTAAAGGAATTCTGACAGCCTTCTAAAACAGCATAGAAGCAGAGGTCGACTTCAGCAGCGTCTCCATGAGAGTCTATCCACAAAAGGAACACCTTGAACCTGGCTGCAAATGCTGACCTTAGGAGGAAAGCAGTCGCCGCATGCTACGAATGTGATATCTGAATGGTGCCCAGGAAAGGAATTCTGGCAGAATTCTGAAAGTCCATAGAAGCACAGGCCGTCTCCAGCAGCACCACCACGACAGTCTATCCACAAAAGGTACACCTTGAAGCTGGCTGCGAATGCAGAGCTTCGGAGGAAAGCAGTACCCGCATGCTACGAATTAGATATCTGGATGGTGCCCAGGAAAGGAATTCTGGCAGAATTCTCAAAGAGCATGGAAGCAGAGCCCGTCTCCAGCAGCATCTCCACGAGAGTCTATCCACAAAAGGAACACCTTGTAGCTGCCTGCGAATGCACAGCTTAGGAGCAAACTAGTACCCGCATTCTACGAATGTGATATCTGGATGGTGCACAGGAAAGGAATTCTGACAGCCTTCTCAAAGAGCATAGAATCAGAGGCTGACTTCAGCAGCATCTCCACGAGAGTTTATCCACAAAAGGAACACTTTGAAGCTGGCTGCGAATGCAGAGTTAGGAGCAAAGCAGTACCCGCATGGTACGAATGTGATATCTGGATGGTGCCCAGGAATGGAATTCTGGCAGAATTGTGAAAGAGCATAGAAGCACAGGCCGTCTCCTGCAGCATCTCCACGAGAGTCTATCCACAAAAGGACCACCTTGAAGCTGGCTGCGAATGCAGATCTTAGGAGGAAAGCAATACCCGCATGCTACGAATTTGATATCTGGAATGTGCCCAGGATAGGAATTCTGGCAGAATTCTCAAAGAGCATAGAAGCACAGGCCGTCTCCTGCAGCATCTCCACGAGAGTCTATCCACAAAAGGAACACCTTGTAGCTGCCTGCGAATGCACAGCTTAGGAGCAAACTAGACCCGCATGCTACGAATGTGAAATCTGGATGGTGCCCAGGAAAGGAATTCTGACAGCCTTCTGAAAGGGCATAGAAGCAGAGCCCGTCTCCAGCAGCATCTCCACGAGAGTCTATCCACAAAAGGAACACCTCGTAGCTGCCTGCGAATTCACAGCTTAGGAGTAAGCTAGTACCCGCATTCTACGAATGTGATATCTGAATGGTGCACAGGAAAGGAATTCTGACAGCCTTCTCAAAGAGCATAGAAGCAGAGGCTGACTTCAGCAGCATCTCCACGAGAGTCTATCCACAAAAGGAACACCTTGATACTGGCTGCGAATGCAGATCTTAGGAGGAAAGCAGTACCCGCATTCTACGAATTTATATCTGGATGGTGCCCAGGACAGGAATTCTGGCAGAATTCTCAAAGAGCATAGAAGCACAGGCCGTCTCCTGCAGCATCTCCACGGGAGTCTATACACAAAAGGAACACCTTGAAGCTGGCTGCGAATGCAGAGCTTAGGTTGAAAGCAGTACCCGCATGCTACGAATGGATGGTGCACAGGAAAGGAATTCTGGCAGAATTCTCAAAGTGCATAGAAGCAGAGGCCGATTTCAGCAGCAGTTCCTCGAGAGTCTATACACAAAAGGAACACCTTGAAGCTGGCTGCGAAGGCAGAGCTTAGGAGGAAAGCAGTACCCGCATGCTACGAGTGTGATATCTGGATGGTGCCCAGGAAGGGAGTTCTGGCAGAATTCTGAAAGAGCATAGAAGAAGAGCCCATCTCCAGCAGCATCCCCACGGGAGTGTATCCACAAAAGGAACACCTTGTAGCTGCCTACTAATGCACAGCTTAGTAGCCAAGTAGTACCAGCATGCGACGAATGTGAAATCTGAATGGTGCCCAGGAAAGGAATTCTCACAGCCTTCTCAAACTGCATAGAAGCAGAGGCCAATTTCAGCAGCATCTCCATGAGAGTCTATCCATAAAAGGAACACCTTGAAGCTGGCTGCAAATACAGAGCTTAGGAGGAAAGTAGTACCCGCATGCTACGAATGTGATATCTGGATGGTGCACAGGAAAGGAAATCTGACAGCCTTCTCAAAGAGCAAAGAAGCAGAGCCCGTCTCCAGCAGCATATCCACGAGAGTCTATCCAAAAAAGGAACACGTTGTAGCTACCTGCGAATGAACAGCTTAGGGGGAAAGCAGTACCTGCATGCTATGAATGTGATATCTGGATGGTGCACAGGAAAGGAATTCTGACAGCCTTCTCAAAGAGCATAGGAGCAGAGCCGGTCGCCAGCAGCATCTCCACGAGAGTCTATCCACAAAAGGAACACCTTATAGCTGCCTGCGAATGCACAGCTTAGGAGCAAACTAGTACCCGCATGCTACGAATGTGAAATCTGGAAGGTGCCCATTAAAGGAATTCTGACAGCCTTCTAAAACAGCATAGAAGCAGAGGTCGACTTCAGCAGCGTCTCCATGAGAGTCTATCCACAAAAGGAACACCTTGAACCTGGCTGCAAATGCTGACCTTAGGAGGAAAGCAGTCCCCGCATGCTACGAATGTGATATCTGAATGGTGCCCAGGAAAGGAATTCTGGCAGAATTCTGAAAGTCCATAGAAGCACAGGCCGTCTCCAGCAGCACCACCACGACAGTCTATCCACAAAAGGTACACCTTGAAGCTGGCTGCGAATGCAGAGCTTCGGAGGAAAGCAGTACCCGCATGCTACGAATTAGATATCTGGATGGTGCCCAGGAAAGGAATTCTGGCAGAATTCTCAAAGAGCATGGAAGCAGAGCCCGTCTCCAGCAGCATCTCCACGAGAGTCTATCCACAAAAGGAACACCTTGTAGCTGCCTGCGAATGCACAGCTTAGGAGCAAACTAGTACCCGCATTCTACGAATGTGATATCTGGATGGTGCACAGGAAAGGAATTCTGACAGCCTTCTCAAAGAGCATAGAAGCAGAGGCTGACTTCAGCAGCATCTCCACGAGTGTCTATCCACAAAAGGAACACCTTGATACTGGCTGCGAATGCAGATCTTAGGAGGAAAGCAGTACCCGCATGCTACGAATTTATATCTGGATGGTGCCCAGGATAGGAATTCTGGCAGAATTCTCAAAGAGCATAGAAGCACAGGCCGTCTCCTGCAGCATCTCCACGGGAGTCTATACACAAAAGGAACACCTTGAAGCTGGCTGCGAATGCAGAGCTTAGGTTGAAAGCAGTACCCGCATGCTACGAATGGATGGTGCACAGGAAAGGAATTCTGGCAGAATTCTCAAAGTGCATAGAAGCAGAGGCCGATTTCAGCAGCAGCTCCTCGAGAGTCTATACACAAAAGGAACACCTTGAAGCTGGCTGCGAAGGCAGAGCTTAGGAGGAAAGCAGTACCCGCATGCTACGAGTGTGATATCTGGATGGTGCCCAGGAAGGGAGTTCTGGCAGAATTCTGAAAGAGCATAGAAGAAGAGCCCATCTCCAGCAGCATCCCCACGGGAGTGTATCCACAAAAGGAACACCTTGTAGCTGCCTACTAATGCACAGCTTAGTAGCCAAGTAGTACCAGCATGCGACGAATGTGAAATCTGAATGGTGCCCAGGAAAGGAATTCTCACAGCCTTCTCAAACTGCATAGAAGCAGAGGCCGATTTCAGCAGCATCTCCATGAGAGTCTATCCATAAAAGGAACACCTTGAAGCTGGCTGCAAATACAGAGCTTAGGAGGAAAGTAGTACCCGCATGCTACGAATGTGATATCTGGATGGTGCACAGGAAAGGAAATCTGACAGCCTTCTCAAAGAGCAAAGAAGCAGAGCCCGTCTCCAGCAGCATATCCACGAGAGTCTATCCAAAAAAGGAACACGTTGTAGCTACCTGCGAATGAACAGCTTAGGGGGAAAGCAGTACCTGCATGCTATGAATGTGATATCTGGATGGTGCACAGGAAAGGAATTCTGACAGCCTTCTCAAAGAGCATAGGAGCAGAGCCGGTCGCCAGCAGCATCTCCACGAGAGTCTATCCACAAAAGGAACACCTTGTAGCTGCCTGCGAATGCACAGCTTAGGAGCAAACTAGTACCCGCATGCTACGAATGTGAAATCTGGAAGGTGCCCATTAAAGGAATTCTGACAGCCTTCTAAAACAGCATAGAAGCAGAGGTCGACTTCAGCAGCGTCTCCATGAGAGTCTATCCACAAAAGGAACACCTTGAACCTGGCTGCAAATGCTGACCTTAGGAGGAAAGCAGTCGCCGCATGCTACGAATGTGATATCTGAATGGTGCCCAGGAAAGGAATTCTGGCAGAATTCTGAAAGTCCATAGAAGCACAGGCCGTCTCCAGCAGCACCACCACGACAGTCTATCCACAAAAGGTACACCTTGAAGCTGGCTGCAAATGCAGAGCTTCGGAGGAAAGCAGTACCCGCATGCTACGAATTAGATATCTGGATGGTGCCCAGGAAAGGAATTCTGGCAGAATTCTCAAAGAGCATGGAAGCAGAGCCCGTCTCCAGCAGCATCTCCACGAGAGTCTATCCACAAAAGGAACACCTTGTAGCTGCCTGCGAATGCACAGCTTAGGAGCAAACTAGTACCCGCATTCTACGAATGTGATATCTGGATGGTGCACAGGAAAGGAATTCTGACAGCCTTCTCAAAGAGCATAGAATCAGAGGCTGACTTCAGCAGCATCTCCACGAGAGTTTATCCACAAAAGGAACACTTTGAAGCTGGCTGCGAATGCAGAGTTAGGAGCAAAGCAGTACCCGCATGGTACGAATGTGATATCTGGATGGTGCCCAGGAATGGAATTCTGGCAGAATTGTGAAAGAGCATAGAACTACAGGCCGTCTCCTGCAGCATCTCCACGAGAGTCTATCCACAAAAGGACCACCTTGAAGCTGGCTGCGAATGCAGATCTTAGGAGGAAAGCAATACCCGCATGCTACGAATTTGATATCTGGAATGTGCCCAGGATAGGATTTCTGGCAGAATTCTCAAAGAGCATAGAAGCACTGGCCGTCTCCTGCAGCATCTCCACGAGAGTCTATCCACAAAAGGAACACCTTGTAGCTGCCTGCGAATGCACAGCTTAGGAGAAAACTAGACCCGCATGCTACGAATGTGAAATCTGGATGGTGCCCAGGAAAGGAATTCTGACAGCCTTCTGAAAGGGCATAGAAGCAGAGCCCGTCTCCAGCAGCATCTCCACGAGAGTCTATCCACAAAAGGAGCACCACGTAGCTGCCTGCGAATGCACAGCTTAGGAGCAAGAAAGTACCCGCATTCTAAGAATGTGATATCTGGATGGTGCACAGGAAAGGAATTCTGACAGCCTTCTCAAAGAGCATAGAAGCAGAGGCTGACTTCAGCAGCATCTCCACGAGAGACTATCCACAAAAGGAACACCTTGATACTGGCTGCGAATGCAGATCTTAGGAGGAAAGCAGTACCCGCATGCTACGAATTTATATCTGGATGGTGCCCAGGATAGGAATTCTGGCAGAATTCTCAAAGAGCATAGAAGCACAGGCCGTCTCCTGCAGCATCTCCACGGGAGTCTATACACAAAAGGAACACCTTGAAGCTGGCTGCGAATGCAGAGCTTAGGTTGAAAGCAGTACCCGCATGCTACGAATGGATGGTGCACAGGAAAGGAATTCTGGCAGAATTCTCAAAGTGCATAGAAGCAGAGGCCGATTTCAGCAGCAGCTCCTCGAGAGTCTATACACAAAAGGAACACCTTGAAGCTGGCTGCGAAGGCAGAGCTTAGGAGGAAAGCAGTACCCGCATGCTACGAGTGTGATATCTGGATGGTGCCCAGGAAGGGAGTTCTGGCAGAATTCTGAAAGAGCATAGAAGAAGAGCCCATCTCCAGCAGCATCCCCACGGGAGTGTATCCACAAAAGGAACACCTTGTAGCTGCCTACTAATGCACAGCTTAGTAGCCAAGTAGTACCAGCATGCGACGAATGTGAAATCTGAATGGTGCCCAGGAAAGGAATTCTCACAGCCTTCTCAAACTGCATAGAAGCAGAGGCCGATTTCAGCAGCATCTCCATGAGAGTCTATCCATAAAAGGAACACCTTGAAGCTGGCTGCAAATACAGAGCTTAGGAGGAAAGTAGTACCCGCATGCTACGAATGTGATATCTGGATGGTGCACAGGAAAGGAAATCTGACAGCCTTCTCAAAGAGCAAAGAAGCAGAGCCCGTCTCCAGCAGCATATCCACGAGAGTCTATCCAAAAAAGGAACACGTTGTAGCTACCTGCGAATGAACAGCTTAGGGGGAAAGCAGTACCTGCATGCTATGAATGTGATATCTGGATGGTGCACAGGAAAGGAATTCTGACAGCCTTCTCAAAGAGCATAGGAGCAGAGCCGGTCGCCAGCAGCATCTTCACGAGAGTCTATCCACAAAAGGAACACCTTGTAGCTGCCTGCGAATGCACAGCTTAGGAGCAAACTAGTACCCGCATGCTACGAATGTGAAATCTGGAAGGTGCCCATTAAAGGAATTCTGACAGCCTTCTAAAACAGCATAGAAGCAGAGGTCGACTTCAGCAGCGTCTCCATGAGAGTCTATCCACAAAAGGAACACCTTGAACCTGGCTGCAAATGCTGACCTTAGGAGGAAAGCAGTCGCCGCATGCTACGAATGTGATATCTGAATGGTGCCCAGGAAAGGAATTCTGGCAGAATTCTGAAAGTCCATAGAAGCACAGGCCGTCTCCAGCAGCACCACCACGACAGTCTATCCACAAAAGGTACACCTTAAAGCTGGCTGCGAATGCAGAGCTTCGGAGGAAAGCAGTACCCGCATGCTACGAATTAGATATCTGGATGGTGCCCAGGAAAGGAATTCTGGCAGAATTCTCAAAGAGCATGGAAGCAGAGCCCGTCTCCAGCAGCATCTCCACGAGAGTCTATCCACAAAAGGAACACCTCGTAGCTGCCTGCGAATGCACAGCTTAAGAGCAAGCTAGTACCCGCATTCTACGAATGTGATATCTGGATGGTGCACAGGAAAGGAATTCTGACAGCCTTCTCAAAGAGCATAGAAGCAGAGGCTGACTTCAGCAGCATCTCCACGAGAGTCTATCCACAAAAGGAACACCTTGATACTGGCTGCGAATGCAGATCTTAGGAGGAAAGCAGTACCCGCATGCTACGAATTTATATCTGGATGGTGCCCAGGATAGGAATTCTGGCAGAATTCTCAAAGAGCATAGAAGCACAGGCCGTCTCCTGCAGCATCTCCACGGGAGTCTATACACAAAAGGAACACCTTGAAGCTGGCTGCGAATGCAGAGCTTAGGTTGAAAGCAGTACCCGCATGCTACGAATGGATGGTGCACAGGAAAGGAATTCTGGCAGAATTCTCAAAGTGCATAGAAGCAGAGGCCGATTTCAGCAGCAGCTCCTCGAGAGTCTATACACAAAAGGAACACCTTGAAGCTGGCTGCGAAGGCAGAGCTTAGGAGGAAAGCAGTACCCGCATGCTACGAGTGTGATATCTGGATGGTGCCCAGGAAGGGAGTTCTGGCAGAATTCTGAAAGAGCATAGAAGAAGAGCCCATCTCCAGCAGCATCCCCACGGGAGTGTATCCACAAAAGGAACACCTTGTAGCTGCCTACGAATGCACAGCTTAGTAGCCAAGTAGTACCAGCATGCGACGAATGTGAAATCTGAATGGTGCCCAGGAAAGGAATTCTCACAGCCTTCTCAAACTGCATAGAAGCAGAGGCCGATTTCAGCAGCATCTCCATGAGAGTCTATCCATAAAAGGAACACCTTGAAGCTGGCTGCAAATACAGAGCTTAGGAGGAAAGTAGTACCCGCATGCTACGAATGTGATATCTGGATGGTGCACAGGAAAGGAAATCTGACAGCCTTCTCAAAGAGCAAAGAAGCAGAGCCCGTCTCCAGCAGCATATCCACGAGAGTCTATCCAAAAAAGGAACACGTTGTAGCTACCTGCGAATGAACAGCTTAGGGGGAAAGCAGTACCTGCATGCTATGAATGTGATATCTGGATGGTGCACAGGAAAGGAATTCTGACAGCCTTCTCAAAGAGCATAGGAGCAGAGCCGGTCGCCAGCAGCATCTCCACGAGAGTCTATCCACAAAAGGAACACCTTGTAGCTGCCTGCGAATGCACAGCTTAGGAGCAAACTAGTACCCGCATGCTACGAATGTGAAATCTGGAAGGTGCCCATTAAAGGAATTCTGACAGCCTTCTAAAACAGCATAGAAGCAGAGGTCGACTTCAGCAGCATCTCCATGAGAGTCTATCCACAAAAGGAACACCTTGAACCTGGCTGCAAATGCTGACCTTAGGAGGAAAGCAGTCGCCGCATGCTACGAATGTGATATCTGAATGGTGCCCAGGAAAGGAATTCTGGCAGAATTCTCAAAGAGCATGGAAGCAGAGCCCGTCTCCAGCAGCATCTCCACGAGAGTCTATCCACAAAAGGAACACCTTGTAGCTGCCTGCGAATGCACAGCTTAGGAGCAAACTAGTACCCGCATTCTACGAATGTGATATCTGGATGGTGCACAGGAAAGGAATTCTGACAGCCTTCTCAAAGAGCATAGAATCAGAGGCTGACTTCAGCAGCATCTCCACGAGAGTTTATCCACAAAAGGAACACTTTGAAGCTGGCTGCGAATGCAGAGTTAGGAGCAAAGCAGTACCCGCATGGTACGAATGTGATATCTGGATGGTGCCCAGGAATGGAATTCTGGCAGAATTGTGAAAGAGCATAGAAGCACAGGCCGTCCCCTGCAGCACCTCCACGAGAGTCTATCCACAAAAGGACCACCTTGAAGCTGGCTGCGAATGCAGAGGTTTGGTTGAAAGCAGTACCCGCATGCTACGAATTTGATATCTGGAATGTGCCCAGGATAGGAATTCTGGCAGAATTCTCAAAGAGCATAGAAGCACAGGCCGTCTCCTGCAGCATCTCCACGAGAGTCTATCCACAAAAGGAACACCTTGTAGCTGCCTGCGAATGCACAGCTTAGGAGAAAACTAGACCCGCATGCTACGAATGTGAAATCTGGATGGTGCCCAGGAAAGGAATTCTGACAGCCTTCTGAAAGGGCATAGAAGCAGAGCCCGTCTCCAGCAGCATCTCCACGAGAGTCTATCCACAAAAGGAACACCTCGTAGCTGCCTGCGAATGCACAGCTTAAGAGCAAGCTAGTACCCGCATTCTACGAATGTGATATCTGGATGGTGCACAGGAAAGGAATTCTGACAGCCTTCTCAAAGAGCATAGAAGCAGACGCTGACTTCAGCAGCATCTCCACGAGAGTCTATCCACAAAAGGAACACCTTGATACTGGCTGCGAATGCAGATCTTAGGAGGAAAGCAGTACCCGCATGCTACGAATTTATATCTGGATGGTGCCCAGGATAGGAATTCTGGCAGAATTCTCAAAGAGCATAGAAGCACAGGCCGTCTCCTGCAGCATCTCCACGGGAGTCTATACACAAAAGGAACACCTAGAAGCTGGCTGCGAATGCAGAGCTTAGGTTGAAAGCAATACCCGCATGCTACGAATGGCTGGTGCACAGGAAAGGAATTCTGGCAGAATTCTCAAAGTGCATAGAAGCAGAGGCCGATTTCAGCAGCAGCTCCTCGAGAGTCTATACACAAAAGGAACACCTTGAAGCTGGCTGCGAAGGCAGAGCTTAGGAGGAAAGCAGTACCCGCATGCTACGAGTGTGATATCTGGATGGTGCCCAGGAAGGGAGTTCTGGCAGAATTCTGAAAGAGCATAGAAGAAGAGCCCATCTCCAGCAGCATCCCCACGGGAGTGTATCCACAAAAGGAACACCTTGTAGCTGCCTACGAATGCACAGCTTAGTAGCCAAGTAGTACCAGCATGCGATGAATGTGAAATCTGAATGGTGCCCAGGAAAGGAATTCTCACAGCCTTCTCAAACTGCATAGAAGCAGAGGCCGATTTCAGCAGCATCTCCATGAGAGTCTATCCATAAAAGGAACACCTTGAAGCTGGCTGCAAATACAGAGCTTAGGAGGAAAGTAGTACCCGCATGCTACGAATGTGATATCTGGATGGTGCACAGGAAAGGAAATCTGACAGCCTTCTCAAAGAGCAAAGAAGCAGAGCCCGTCTCCAGCAGCATATCCACGAGAGTCTATCCAAAAAAGGAACACGTTGTAGCTACCTGCGAATGAACAGCTTAGGGGGAAAGCAGTACCTGCATGCTATGAATGTGATATCTGGATGGTGCACAGGAAAGGAATTCTGACAGCCTTCTCAAAGAGCATAGGAGCAGAGCCGGTCGCCAGCAGCATCTCCACGAGAGTCTATCCACAAAAGGAACACCTTGTAGCTGCCTGCGAATGCACAGCTTAGGAGCAAACTAGTACCCGCATGCTACGAATGTGAAATCTGGAAGGTGCCCATTAAAGGAATTCTGACAGCCTTCTAAAACAGCATAGAAGCAGAGGTCGACTTCAGCAGCGTCTCCATGAGAGTCTATCCACAAAAGGAACACCTTGAACCTGGCTGCAAATGCTGACCTTAGGAGGAAAGCAGTCGCCGCATGCTACGAATGTGATATCTGAATGGTGCCCAGGAAAGGAATTCTGGCAGAATTCTGAAAGTCCATAGAAGCACAGGCCGTCTCCAGCAGCACCACCACGACAGTCTATCCACAAAAGGTACACCTTGAAGCTGGCTGCGAATGCAGAGCTTCGGAGGAAAGCAGTACCCGCATGCTACGAATTAGATATCTGGATGGTGCCCAGGAAAGGAATTCTGGCAGAATTCTCAAAGAGCATGGAAGCAGAGCCCGTCTCCAGCAGCATCTCCACGAGAGTCTATCCACAAAAGGAACACCTTGTAGCTGCCTGCGAATGCACAGCTTAGGAGCAAACTAGTACCCGCATTCTACGAATGTGATATCTGGATGGTGCACAGGAAAGGAATTCTGACAGCCTTCTCAAAGAGCATAGAATCAGAGGCTGACTTCAGCAGCATCTCCACGAGAGTTTATCCACAAAAGGAACACTTTGAAGCTGGCTGCGAATGCAGAGTTAGGAGCAAAGCAGTACCCGCATGGTACGAATGTGATATCTGGATGGTGCCCAGGAATGGAATTCTGGCAGAATTGTGAAAGAGCATAGAAGCACAGGCCGTCTCCTGCAGCATCTCCACGAGAGTCTATCCACAAAAGGACCACCTTGAAGCTGGCTGCGAATGCAGATCTTAGGAGGAAAGCAATACCCGCATGCTACGAATTTGATATCTGGAATGTGCCCAGGATAGGAATTCTGGCAGAATTCTCAAAGAGCATAGAAGCACAGGCCGTCTCCTGCAGCATCTCCACGAGAGTCTATCCACAAAAGGAACACCTTGTAGCTGCCTGCGAATGCACAGCTTAGGAGCAAACTAGACCCGCATGCTACGAATGTGAAATCTGGATGGTGCCCAGGAAAGGAATTCTGACAGCCTTCTGAAAGGGCATAGAAGCAGAGCCCGTCTCCAGCAGCATCTCCACGAGAGTCTATCCACAAAAGGAACACCTCGTAGCTGCCTGCGAATGCACAGCTTAGGAGTAAGCTAGTACCCGCATTCTACGAATGTGATATCTGAATGGTGCACAGGAAAGGAATTCTGACAGCCTTCTCAAAGAGCATAGAAGCAGAGGCTGACTTCAGCAGCATCTCCACGAGAGACTATCCACAAAAGGAACACCTTGATACTGGCTGCGAATGCAGATCTTAGGAGGAAAGCAGTACCCGCATTCTACGAATTTATATCTGGATGGTGCCCAGGACAGGAATTCTGGCAGAATTCTCAAAGAGCATAGAAGCACAGGCCGTCTCCTGCAGCATCTCCACGGGAGTCTATACACAAAAGGAACACCTTGAAGCTGGCTGCGAATGCAGAGCTTAGGTTGAAAGCAGTACCCGCATGCTACGAATGGATGGTGCACAGGAAAGGAATTCTGGCAGAATTCTCAAAGTGCATAGAAGCAGAGGCCGATTTCAGCAGCAGCTCCTCGAGAGTCTATACACAAAAGGAACACCTTGAAGCTGGCTGCGAAGGCAGAGCTTAGGAGGAAAGCAGTACCCGCATGCTACGAGTGTGATATCTGGATGGTGCCCAGGAAGGGAGTTCTGGCAGAATTCTGAAAGAGCATAGAAGAAGAGCCCATCTCCAGCAGCATCCCCACGGGAGTGTATCCACAAAAGGAACACCTTGTAGCTGCCTACTAATGCACAGCTTAGTAGCCAAGTAGTACCAGCATGCGACGAATGTGAAATCTGAATGGTGCCCAGGAAAGGAATTCTCACAGCCTTCTCAAACTGCATAGAAGCAGAGGCCAATTTCAGCAGCATCTCCATGAGAGTCTATCCATAAAAGGAACACCTTGAAGCTGGCTGCAAATACAGAGCTTAGGAGGAAAGTAGTACCCGCATGCTACGAATGTGATATCTGGATGGTGCACAGGAAAGGAAATCTGACAGCCTTCTCAAAGAGCAAAGAAGCAGAGCCCGTCTCCAGCAGCATATCCACGAGAGTCTATCCAAAAAAGGAACACGTTGTAGCTACCTGCGAATGAACAGCTTAGGGGGAAAGCAGTACCTGCATGCTATGAATGTGATATCTGGATGGTGCACAGGAAAGGAATTCTGACAGCCTTCTCAAAGAGCATAGGAGCAGAGCCGGTCGCCAGCAGCATCTCCACGAGAGTCTATCCACAAAAGGAACACCTTGTAGCTGCCTGCGAATGCACAGCTTAGGAGCAAACTAGTACCCGCATGCTACGAATGTGAAATCTGGAAGGTGCCCATTAAAGGAATTCTGACAGCCTTCTAAAACAGCATAGAAGCAGAGGTCGACTTCAGCAGCGTCTCCATGAGAGTCTATCCACAAAAGGAACACCTTGAACCTGGCTGCAAATGCTGACCTTAGGAGGAAAGCAGTCGCCGCATGCTACGAATGTGATATCTGAATGGTGCCCAGGAAAGGAATTCTGGCAGAATTCTGAAAGTCCATAGAAGCACAGGCCGTCTCCAGCAGCACCACCACGACAGTCTATCCACAAAAGGTACACCTTGAAGCTGGCTGCGAATGCAGAGCTTCGGAGGAAAGCAGTACCCGCATGCTACGAATTAGATATCTGGATGGTGCCCAGGAAAGGAATTCTGGCAGAATTCTCAAAGAGCATGGAAGCAGAGCCCGTCTCCAGCAGCATCTCCACGAGAGTCTATCCACAAAAGGAACACCTTGTAGCTGCCTGCGAATGCACAGCTTAGGAGCAAACTAGTACCCGCATTCTACGAATGTGATATCTGGATGGTGCACAGGAAAGGAATTCTGACAGCCTTCTCAAAGAGCATAGAATCAGAGGCTGACTTCAGCAGCATCTCCACGAGAGTTTATCCACAAAAGGAACACTTTGAAGCTGGCTGCGAATGCAGAGTTAGGAGCAAAGCAGTACCCGCATGGTACGAATGTGATATCTGGATGGTGCCCAGGAATGGAATTCTGGCAGAATTGTGAAAGAGCATAGAAGCACAGGCCGTCCCCTGCAGCACCTCCACGAGAGTCTATCCACAAAAGGACCACCTTGAAGCTGGCTGCGAATGCAGAGGTTTGGTTGAAAGCAGTACCCGCATGCTACGAATTTGATATCTGGAATGTGCCCAGGATAGGAATTCTGGCAGAATTCTCAAAGAGCATAGAAGCACAGGCCGTCTCCTGCAGCATCTCCACGAGAGTCTATCCACAAAAGGAACACCTTGTAGCTGCCTGCGAATGCACAGCTTAGGAGCAAACTAGACCCGCATGCTACGAATGTGAAATCTGGATGGTGCCCAGGAAAGGAATTCTGACAGCCTTCTGAAAGGGCATAGAAGCAGAGCCCGTCTCCAGCAGCATCTCCACGAGAGTCTATCCACAAAAGGAACACCTCGTAGCTGCCTGCGAATGCACAGCTTAAGAGCAAGCTAGTACCCGCATTCTACGAATGTGATATCTGGATGGTGCACAGGAAAGGAATTCTGACAGCCTTCTCAAAGAGCATAGAAGCAGAGGCTGACTTCAGCAGCATCTCCACGAGAGTCTATCCACAAAAGGAACACCTTGATACTGGCTGCGAATGCAGATCTTAGGAGGAAAGCAGTACCCGCATGCTACGAATTTATATCTGGATGGTGCCCAGGATAGGAATTCTGGCAGAATTCTCAAAGAGCATAGAAGCACAGGCCGTCTCCTGCAGCATCTCCACGGGAGTCTATACACAAAAGGAACACCTTGAAGCTGGCTGCGAATGCAGAGCTTAGGTTGAAAGCAATACCCGCATGCTACGAATGGCTGGTGCACAGGAAAGGAATTCTGGCAGAATTCTCAAAGTGCATAGAAGCAGAGGCCGATTTCAGCAGCAGCTCCTCGAGAGTCTATACACAAAAGGAACACCTTGAAGCTGGCTGCGAAGGCAGAGCTTAGGAGGAAAGCAGTACCCGCATGCTACGAGTGTGATATCTGGATGGTGCCCAGGAAGGGAGTTCTGGCAGAATTCTGAAAGAGCATAGAAGAAGAGCCCATCTCCAGCAGCATCCCCACGGGAGTGTATCCACAAAAGGAACACCTTGTAGCTGCCTACGAATGCACAGCTTAGTAGCCAAGTAGTACCAGCATGCGACGAATGTGAAATCTGAATGGTGCCCAGGAAAGGAATTCTCACAGCCTTCTCAAACTGCATAGAAGCAGAGGCCGATTTCAGCAGCATCTCCATGAGAGTCTATCCATAAAAGGAACACCTTGAAGCTGGCTGCAAATACAGAGCTTAGGAGGAAAGTAGTACCCGCATGCTACGAATGTGATATCTGGATGGTGCACAGGAAAGGAAATCTGACAGCCTTCTCAAAGAGCAAAGAAGCAGAGCCCGTCTCCAGCAGCATATCCACGAGAGTCTATCCAAAAAAGGAACACGTTGTAGCTACCTGCGAATGAACAGCTTAGGGGGAAAGCAGTACCTGCATGCTATGAATGTGATATCTGGATGGTGCACAGGAAAGGAATTCTGACAGCCTTCTCAAAGAGCATAGGAGCAGAGCCGGTCGCCAGCAGCATCTCCACGAGAGTCTATCCACAAAAGGAACACCTTGTAGCTGCCTGCGAATGCACAGCTTAGGAGCAAACTAGTACCCGCATGCTACGAATGTGAAATCTGGAAGGTGCCCATTAAAGGAATTCTGACAGCCTTCTAAAACAGCATAGAAGCAGAGGTCGACTTCAGCAGCGTCTCCATGAGAGTCTATCCACAAAAGGAACACCTTGAACCTGGCTGCAAATGCTGACCTTAGGAGGAAAGCAGTCCCCGCATGCTACGAATGTGATATCTGAATGGTGCCCAGGAAAGGAATTCTGGCAGAATTCTGAAAGTCCATAGAAGCACAGGCCGTCTCCAGCAGCACCACCACGACAGTCTATCCACAAAAGGTACACCTTGAAGCTGGCTGCGAATGCAGAGCTTCGGAGGAAAGCAGTACCCGCATGCTACGAATTAGATATCTGGATGGTGCCCAGGAAAGGAATTCTGGCAGAATTCTCAAAGAGCATGGAAGCAGAGCCCGTCACCAGCAGCATCTCCACGAGAGTCTATCCACAAAAGGAACACCTTGTAGCTGCCTGCGAATGCACAGCTTAGGAGCAAACTAGTACCCGCATTCTACGAATGTGATATCTGGATGGTGCACAGGAAAGGAATTCTGACAGCCTTCTCAAAGAGCATAGAATCAGAGGCTGACTTCAGCAGCATCTCCACGAGAGTTTATCCACAAAAGGAACACTTTGAAGCTGGCTGCGAATGCAGAGTTAGGAGCAAAGCAGTACCCGCATGGTACGAATGTGATATCTGGATGGTGCCCAGGAATGGAATTCTGGCAGAATTGTGAAAGAGCATAGAAGCACAGGCCGTCTCCTGCAGCACCTCCACGAGAGTCTATCCACAAAAGGACCACCTTGAAGCTGGCTGCGAATGCAGAGGTTTGGTTGAAAGCAGTACCCGCATGCTACGAATTTGATATCTGGAATGTGCCCAGGATAGGAATTCTGGCAGAATTCTCAAAGAGCATAGAAGCACAGGCCGTCTCCTGCAGCATCTCCACGAGAGTCTATCCACAAAAGGAACACCTTGTAGCTGCCTGCCAATGCACAGCTTAGGAGCAAACTAGACCCGCATGCTACGAATGTGAAATCTGGATGGTGCCCAGGAAAGGAATTCTGACAGCCTTCTGAAAGGGCATAGAAGCAGAGCCCGTCTCCAGCAGCATCTCCACGAGAGTCTATCCACAAAAGGAACACCTCGTAGCTGCCTGCGAATGCACAGCTTAGGAGCAAGCTAGTACCCGCATTCTACGAATGTGATATCTGGATGGTGCACAGGAAAGGAATTCTGACAGCCTTCTCAAAGAGCATAGAAGCAGAGGCTGACTTCAGCAGCATCTCCACGAGAGTCTATCCACAAAAGGAACACCTTGATACTGGCTGCGAATGCAGATCTTAGGAGGAAAGCAGTACCCGCATGCTACGAATTTATATCTGGATGGTGCCCAGGATAGGAATTCTGGCAGAATTCTCAAAGAGCATAGAAGCACAGGCCGTCTCCTGCAGCATCTCCACGGGAGTCTATACACAAAAGGAACACCTTGAAGCTGGCTGCGAATGCAGAGCTTAGGTTGAAAGCAGTACCCGCATGCTACGAATGGATGGTGCACAGGAAAGGAATTCTGGCAGAATTCTCAAAGTGCATAGAAGCAGAGGCCGATTTCAGCAGCAGCTCCTCGAGAGTCTATACACAAAAGGAACACCTTGAAGCTGGCTGCGAAGGCAGAGCTTAGGAGGAAAGCAGTACCCGCATGCTACGAGTGTGATATCTGGATGGTGCCCAGGAAGGGAGTTCTGGCAGAATTCTGAAAGAGCATAGAAGAAGAGCCCATCTCCAGCAGCATCCCCACGGGAGTGTATCCACAAAAGGAACACCTTGTAGCTGCCTACGAATGCACAGCTTAGTAGCCAAGTAGTACCAGCATGTGACGAATGTGAAATCTGAATGGTGCCCAGGAAAGGAATTCTCACAGCCTTCTCAAACTGCATAGAAGCAGAGGCCGATTTCAGCAGCATCTCCATGAGAGTCTATCCATAAAAGGAACACCTTGAAGCTGGCTGCAAATACAGAGCTTAGGAGGAAAGTAGTACCCGCATGCTACGAATGTGATATCTGGATGGTGCACAGGAAAGGAAATCTGACAGCCTTCTCAAAGAGCAAAGAAGCAGAGCCCGTCTCCAGCAGCATATCCACGAGAGTCTATCCAAAAAAGGAACACGTTGTAGCTACCTGCGAATGAACAGCTTAGGGGGAAAGCAGTACCTGCATGCTATGAATGTGATATCTGGATGGTGCACAGGAAAGGAATTCTGACAGCCTTCTCAAAGAGCATAGGAGCAGAGCCGGTCGCCAGCAGCATCTCCACGAGAGTCTATCCACAAAAGGAACACCTTGTAGCTGCCTGCGAATGCACAGCTTAGGAGCAAACTAGTACCCGCATGCTACGAATGTGAAATCTGGAAGGTGCCCATTAAAGGAATTCTGACAGCCTTCTAAAACAGCATAGAAGCAGAGGTCGACTTCAGCAGCGTCTCCATGAGAGTCTATCCACAAAAGGAACACCTTGAACCTGGCTGCAAATGCTGACCTTAGGAGGAAAGCAGTCGCCGCATGCTACGAATGTGATATCTGAATGGTGCCCAGGAAAGGAATTCTGGCAGAATTCTGAAAGTCCATAGAAGCACAGGCCGTCTCCAGCAGCACCACCACGACAGTCTATCCACAAAAGGTACACCTTGAAGCTGGCTGCGAATGCAGAGCTTCGGAGGAAAGCAGTACCCGCATGCTACGAATTAGATATCTGGATGGTGCCCAGGAAAGGAATTCTGGCAGAATTCTCAAAGAGCATGGAAGCAGAGCCCGTCTCCAGCAGCATCTCCACGAGAGTCTATCCACAAAAGGAACACCTTGTAGCTGCCTGCGAATGCACAGCTTAGGAGCAAACTAGTACCCGCATTCTACGAATGTGATATCTGGATGGTGCACAGGAAAGGAATTCTGACAGCCTTCTCAAAGAGCATAGAATCAGAGGCTGACTTCAGCAGCATCTCCACGAGAGTTTATCCACAAAAGGAACACTTTGAAGCTGGCTGCGAATGCAGAGTTAGGAGCAAAGCAGTACCCGCATGGTACGAATGTGATATCTGGATGGTGCCCAGGAATGGAATTCTGGCAGAATTGTGAAAGAGCATAGAAGCACAGGCCGTCTCCTGCAGCACCTCCACGAGAGTCTATCCACAAAAGGACCACCTTGAAGCTGGCTGCGAATGCAGAGGTTTGGTTGAAAGCAGTACCCGCATGCTACGAATTTGATATCTGGAATGTGCCCAGGATAGGAATTCTGGCAGAATTCTCAAAGAGCATAGAAGCACAGGCCGTCTCCTGCAGCATCTCCACGAGAGTCTATCCACAAAAGGAACACCTTGTAGCTGCCTGCGAATGCACAGCTTAGGAGCAAACTAGACCCGCATGCTACGAATGTGAAATCTGGATGGTGCCCAGGAAAGGAATTCTGACAGCCTTCTGAAAGGGCATAGAAGCAGAGCCCGTCTCCAGCAGCATCTCCACGAGAGTCTATCCACAAAAGGAACACCTCGTAGCTGCCGCAAATGCACAGCTTAGGAGCAAGCTAGTACCCGCATTCTACGAATGTGATATCTGGATGGTGCACAGGAAAGGAATTCTGACAGCCTTCTCAAAGAGCATAGAAGCAGAGGCTGACTTCAGCAGCATCTCCACGAGAGTCTATCCACAAAAGGAACACCTTGATACTGGCTGCGAATGCAGATCTTAGGAGGAAAGCAGTACCCGCATGCTACGAATTTATATCTGGATGGTGCCCAGGATAGGAATTCTGGCAGAATTCTCAAAGAGCATAGAAGCACAGGCCGTCTCCTGCAGCATCTCCACGGGAGTCTATACACAAAAGGAACACCTTGAAGCTGGCTGCGAATGCAGAGCTTAGGTTGAAAGCAGTACCCGCATGCTACGAATGGATGGTGCACAGGAAAGGAATTCTGGCAGAATTCTCAAAGTGCATAGAAGCAGAGGCCGATTTCAGCAGCAGCTCCTCGAGAGTCTATACACAAAAGGAACACCTTGAAGCTGGCTGCGAAGGCAGAGCTTAGGAGGAAAGCAGTACCCGCATGCTACGAGTGTGATATCTGGATGGTGCCCAGGAAGGGAGTTCTGGCAGAATTCTGAAAGAGCATAGAAGAAGAGCCCATCTCCAGCAGCATCCCCACGGGAGTGTATCCACAAAAGGAACACCTTGTAGCTGCCTACGAATGCACAGCTTAGTAGCCAAGTAGTACCAGCATGCGACGAATGTGAAATCTGAATGGTGCCCAGGAAAGGAATTCTCACAGCCTTCTCAAACTGCATAGAAGCAGAGGCCGATTTCAGCAGCATCTCCATGAGAGTCTATCCATAAAAGGAACACCTTGAAGCTGGCTGCAAATACAGAGCTTAGGAGGAAAGTAGTACCCGCATGCTACGAATGTGATATCTGGATGGTGCACAGGAAAGGAAATCTGACAGCCTTCTCAAAGAGCAAAGAAGCAGAGCCCGTCTCCAGCAGCATATCCACGAGGGTCTATCCAAAAAAGGAACACGTTGTAGCTACCTGCGAATGAACAGCTTAGGGGGAAAGCAGTACCTGCATGCTATGAATGTGATATCTGGATGGTGCACAGGAAAGGAATTCTGACAGCCTTCTCAAAGAGCATAGGAGCAGAGCCGGTCGCCAGCAGCATCTCCACGAGAGTCTATCCACAAAAGGAACACCTTGTAGCTGCCTGCGAATGCACAGCTTAGGAGCAAACTAGTACCCGCATGCTACGAATGTGAAATCTGGAAGGTGCCCATTAAAGGAATTCTGACAGCCTTCTAAAACAGCATAGAAGCAGAGGTCGACTTCAGCAGCGTCTCCATGAGAGTCTATCCACAAAAGGAACACCTTGAACCTGGCTGCAAATGCTGACCTTAGGAGGAAAGCAGTCGCCGCATGCTACGAATGTGATATCTGAATGGTGCCCAGGAAAGGAATTCTGGCAGAATTCTGAAAGTCCATAGAAGCACAGGCCGTCTCCAGCAGCACCACCACGACAGTCTATCCACAAAAGGTACACCTTGAAGCTGGCTGCGAATGCAGAGCTTCGGAGGAAAGCAGTACCCGCATGCTACGAATTAGATATCTGGATGGTGCCCAGGAAAGGAATTCTGGCAGAATTCTCAAAGAGCATGGAAGCAGAGCCCGTCTCCAGCAGCATCTCCACGAGAGTCTATCCACAAAAGGAACACCTTGTAGCTGCCTGCGAATGCACAGCTTAGGAGCAAACTAGTACCCGCATTCTACGAATGTGATATCTGGATGGTGCACAGGAAAGGAATTCTGACAGCCTTCTCAAAGAGCATAGAATCAGAGGCTGACTTCAGCAGCATCTCCACGAGAGTTTATCCACAAAAGGAACACTTTGAAGCTGGCTGCGAATGCAGAGTTAGGAGCAAAGAAGTACCCGCATGGTACGAATGTGATATCTGGATGGTGCCCAGGAATGGAATTCTGGCAGAATTGTGAAAGAGCATAGAAGCACAGGCCGTCTCCTGCAGCATCTCCACGAGAGTCTATCCACAAAAGGACCACCTTGAAGCTGGCTGCGAATGCAGATCTTAGGAGGAAAGCAATACCCGCATGCTACGAATTTGATATCTGGAATGTGCCCAGGATAGGAATTCTGGCAGAATTCTCAAAGAGCATAGAAGCACAGGCCGTCTCCTGAAGCATCTCCACGAGAGTCTATCCACAAAAGGAACACCTTGTAGCTGCCTGCGAATGCACAGCTTAGGAGCAAACTAGACCCGCAGGCTACGAATGTGAAATCTGGATGGTGCCCAGGAAAGGAATTCTGACAGCCTTCTGAAAGGGCATAGAAGCAGAGCCCGTCTCCAGCAGCATCTCCACGAGAGTCTATCCACAAAAGGAACACCTCGTAGCCGTCTGCGAATGCACAGCTTAGGAGCAAGCTAGTACCCGCATTCTACGAATGTGATATCTGGATGGTGCACAGGAAAGGAATTCTGACAGCCTTCTCAAAGAGCATAGAAGCAGAGGCTGACTTCAGCAGCATCTCCACGAGAGACTATCCACAAAAGGAACACCTTGATACTGGCTGCGAATGCAGATCTTAGGAGGAAAGCAGTACCCGCATGCTACGAATTTATATCTGGATGGTGCCCAGGATAGGAATTCTGGCAGAATTCTCAAAGAGCATAGAAGCACAGGCCGTCTCCTGCAGCATCTCCACGGGAGTCTATACACAAAAGGAACACCTTGAAGCTGGCTGCGAATGCAGAGCTTAGGTTGAAAGCAGTACCCGCATGCTACGAATGGATGGTGCACAGGAAAGGAATTCTGGCAGAATTCTCAAAGTGCATAGAAGCAGAGGCCGATTTCAGCAGCAGCTCCTCGATAGTCTATACACAAAAGGAACACCTTGAAGCTGGCTGCGAAGGCAGAGCTTAGGAGGAAAGCAGTACCCGCATGCTACGAGTGTGATATCTGGATGGTGCCCAGGAAGGGAGTTCTGGCAGAATTCTGAAAGAGCATAGAAGAAGAGCCCATCTCCAGCAGCATCCCCACGGGAGTGTATCCACAAAAGGAACACCTTGTAGCTGCCTACGAATGCACAGCTTAGTAGCCAAGTAGTACCAGCATGCGACGAATGTGAAATCTGAATGGTGCCCAGGAAAGGAATTCTCACAGCCTTCTCAAACTGCATAGAAGCAGAGGCCGATTTCAGCAGCATCTCCATGAGAGTCTATCCATAAAAGGAACACCTTGAAGCTGGCTGCAAATACAGAGCTTAGGAGGAAAGTAGTACCCGCATGCTACGAATGTGATATCTGGATGGTGCACAGGAAAGGAAATCTGACAGCCTTCTCAAAGAGCAAAGAAGCAGAGCCCGTCTCCAGCAGCATATCCACGAGAGTCTATCCAAAAAAGGAACACGTTGTAGCTACCTGCGAATGAACAGCTTAGGGGGAAAGCAGTACCTGCATGCTATGAATGTGATATCTGGATGGTGCACAGGAAAGGAATTCTGACAGCCTTCTCAAAGAGCATAGGAGCAGAGCCGGTCGCCAGCAGCATCTCCACGAGAGTCTATCCACAAAAGGAACACCTTGTAGCTGCCTGCGAATGCACAGCTTAGGAGCAAACTAGTACCCGCATGCTACGAATGTGAAATCTGGAAGGTGCCCATTAAAGGAATTCTGACAGCCTTCTAAAACAGCATAGAAGCAGAGGTCGACTTCAGCAGCGTCTCCATGAGAGTCTATCCACAAAAGGAACACCTTGAACCTGGCTGCAAATGCTGACCTTAGGAGGAAAGCAGTCGCCGCATGCTACGAATGTGATATCTGAATGGTGCCCAGGAAAGGAATTCTGGCAGAATTCTGAAAGTCCATAGAAGCACAGGCCGTCTCCAGCAGCACCACCACGACAGTCTATCCACAAAAGGTACACCTTGAAGCTGGCTGCGAATGCAGAGCTTCGGAGGAAAGCAGTACCGGCATGCTACAAATTAGATATCTGGATGGTGCCCAGGAAAGGAATTCTGGCAGAATTCTCAAAGAGCATGGAAGCAGAGCCCGTCTCCAGCAGCATCTCCACGAGAGTCTATCCACAAAAGGAACACCTTGTAGCTGCCTGCGAATGCACAGCTTAGGAGCAAACTAGTACCCGCATTCTACGAATGTGATATCTGGATGGTGCACAGGAAAGGAATTCTGACAGCCTTCTCAAAGAGCATAGAATCAGAGGCTGACTTCAGCAGCATCTCCACGAGAGTTTATCCACAAAAGGAACACTTTGAAGCTGGCTGCAAATGCAGAGTTAGGAGCAAAGAAGTACCCGCATGGTACGAATGTGATATCTGGATGGTGCCCAGGAATGGAATTCTGGCAGAATTGTGAAAGAGCATAGAAGCACAGGCCGTCTCCTGCAGCATCTCCACGAGAGTCTATCCACAAAAGGACCACCTTGAAGCTGGCTGCGAATGCAGATCTTAGGAGGAAAGCAATACCCGCATGCTACGAATTTGATATCTGGAATGTGCCCAGGATAGGAATTCTGGCAGAATTCTCAAAGAGCATAGAAGCACAGGCCGTCTCCTGCAGCATCTCCACGAGAGTCTATCCACAAAAGGAACACCTTGTAGCTGCCTGCGAATGCACAGCTTAGGAGCAAACTAGACCCGCATGCTACGAATGTGAAATCTGGATGGTGCCCAGGAAAGGAATTCTGACAGCCTTCTGAAAGGGCATAGAAGCAGAGCCCGTCTCCAGCAGCATCTCCACGAGAGTCTATCCACAAAAGGAACACCTTGATACTGGCTGCGAATGCAGATCTTAGGAGGAAAGCAGTACCCGCATGCTACGAATTTATATCTGGATGGTGCCCAGGATAGGAATTCTGGCAGAATTCTCAAAGAGCATAGAAGCACAGGCCGTCTCCTGCAGCATCTCCACGGGAGTCTATACACAAAAGGAACACCTTGAAGCTGGCTGCGAATGCAGAGCTTAGGTTGAAAGCAGTACCCGCATGCTACGAATGGATGGTGCACAGGAAAGGAATTCTGGCAGAATTCTCAAAGTGCATAGAAGCAGAGGCCGATTTCAGCAGCAGCTCCTCGAGAATCTATACACAAAAGGAACACCTTGAAGCTGGCTGCGAAGGCAGAGCTTAGGAGGAAAGCAGTACCCGCATGCTACGAGTGTGATATCTGGATGGTGCCCAGGAAGGGAGTTCTGGCAGAATTCTGAAAGAGCATAGAAGAAGAGCCCATCTCCAGCAGCATCCCCACGGGAGTGTATCCACAAAAGGAACACCTTGTAGCTGCCTACGAATGCACAGCTTAGTAGTCAAGTAGTACCAGCATGCGACGAATGTGAAATCTGAATGGTGCCCAGGAAAGGAATTCTCACAGCCTTCTCAAACTGCATAGAAGCAGAGGCCGATTTCAGCAGCATCTCCATGAGAGTCTATCCATAAAAGGAACACCTTGAAGCTGGCTGCAAATACAGAGCTTAGGAGGAAAGTAGTACCCGCATGCTACGAATGTGATATCTGGATGGTGCACAGGAAAGGAAATCTGACAGCCTTCTCAAAGAGCAAAGAAGCAGAGCCCGTCTCCAGCAGCATATCCACGAGAGTCTATCCAAAAAAGGAACACGTTGTAGCTACCTGCGAATGAACAGCTTAGGGGGAAAGCAGTACCTGCATGCTATGAATGTGATATCTGGATGGTGCACAGGAAAGGAATTCTGACAGCCTTCTCAAAGAGCATAGGAGCAGAGCCGGTCGCCAGCAGCATCTCCACGAGAGTCTATCCACAAAAGGAACACCTTGTAGCTGCCTGCGAATGCACAGCTTAGGAGCAAACTAGTACCCGCATGCTACGAATGTGAAATCTGGAAGGTGCCCATTAAAGGAATTCTGACAGCCTTCTAAAACAGCATAGAAGCAGAGGTCGACTTCAGCAGCGTCTCCATGAGAGTCTATCCACAAAAGGAACACCTTGAACCTGGCTGCAAATGCTGACCTTAGGAGGAAAGCAGTCGCCGCATGCTACGAATGTGATATCTGAATGGTGCCCAGGAAAGGAATTCTGGCAGAATTCTGAAAGTCCATAGAAGCACAGGCCGTCTCCAGCAGCACCACCACGACAGTCTATCCACAAAAGGTACACCTTGAAGCTGGCTGCGAATGCAGAGCTTCGGAGGAAAGCAGTATCCGCATGCTACGAATTAGATATCTGGATGGTGCCCAGGAAAGGAATTCTGGCAGAATTCTCAAAGAGAATGGAAGCAGAGCCCGTCTCCAGCAGCATCTCCACGAGAGTCTATCCACAAAAGGAACACCTTGTAGCTGCCTGCGAATGCACAGCTTAGGAGCAAACTAGTACCCGCATTCTACGAATGTGATATCTGGATGGTGCACAGGAAAGGAATTCTGACAGCCTTCTCAAAGAGCATAGAATCAGAGGCTGACTTCAGCAGCATCTCCACGAGAGTCTATCCACAAAAGGAACACGTTTAAGCTGGCTGCGAATGCAGAGTTAGGAGCAAAGCAGTACCCGCATGGTACGAATGTGATATCTGGATGGTGCCCAGGAATGGAATTCTGGCAGAATTCTGAAAGAGCAAAGAAGCAAAGGCCGTCTCCTGCAGCACCTCCACGAGAGTCTATCCACAAAAGGAACATCTTGAAGCTCGCGGCGAATGCAGAGCTTAGGTTGAATGCAGTACAGCATGCTACGAATGTGAGATCTGGATGGTGCACAGGAAATGAATTCTGGCAGAATTCTGAAAGAGCATAGAAGCAGAGCCCGTCTCCAGCTGCATCTCCAACAGAGTCTATCCACAAAAGGAACACCTTGTAGCTGCCTGCGAATGCAGAGCTTAGTAGGAAAGCAGTACCCGCATGCTACGAATGTGATATCTGGATGGTGCCCACGAATGGAATTCTGGCAGAATTCTGAAAGAGCATAGAAGCACAGGCCGTCTCCTGCAGCACCTCCACGGGAGTCTATCCACAAAAGTAACACCTTGATACTGGCTGCGAATGCAGATCTTAGGAGGAAAGCAGTACCCGCATGCTACGAATTTATATCTGGATGGTGCCCAGGATAGGAATTCTGGCAGAATTCTCAAAGAGCATAGAAGCACAGGCCGTCTCCTGCAGCATCTCCACGAGAGTCTATCCACAAAAGGAACACCTTGAAGCTGGCTGCGAATGCAGAGCTTAGGTTGAAACCAGTACCCGCATGCTACGAATGTGATATCTGGATGGTGCACAGGAAAGGAATTCTGGCAGAATTCTAAAAGAGCATAGAAGCAGAGCCCGTCTCCAGCAGCATCTCCAACAGAGTCTATCCACAAAAGGAACACTTTGTAGCTGCCTGCGAATGCAGAGCTTAGTAGGAAAGCAGTACCCGCATGCTACGAATGTGATATCTGGATTGTGCCCACGAATGGAATTCTGGCAGAATTCTGAAAGAGAAGAGAAGCACAGGCCGTCTCCAGCAGCACCTCCAGGAGAGTCTATCCACAAAACGAATGCCTTGAAGCTGGTTGCGAATGCAGTGCTTAGGAGGAAAGCAGTACCTGCATGCTACGAATGTGATATCTGGATGGTGCCCAGGAAAGGAATTCTGGCAGAATTCTCAAAGTTCATGGAAGCAGAGGCGGATTTCAGCAGCATCTCCTCGAGAGTCTATACACAAAAGGAACACCTTTAAGCTGGCTGCGAATGCAGATCTTAGGAGGAAAGGAGTACCCGCATACTACGAATTTGATATCTGGAATGTGCCCAGGATAGGAATTCTGGCAGAATTCTCAAAGAGCATAGAAGCACAGGCCGTCTCCTGAAGCATCTCCACGAGAGTCTATCCACAAAAGGAACACCTTGTAGCTGCCTGCGAATGCACAGCTTAGGAGCAAACTAGACCCGCATGCTACGAATGTGAAATCTGGATGGTGCCCAGGAAAGGAATTCTGACAGCCTTCTGAAAGGGCATAGAAGCAGAGCCCGTCTCCAGCAGCATCTCCACGAGAGTCTATCCACAAAAGGAACACCTCGTAGCTGCCTGCGAATGCACAGCTTAGGAGCAAGCTAGTACCCGCATTCTACGAATGTGATATCTGGATGGTGCACAGGAAAGGAATTCTGACAGCCTTCTCAAAGAGCATAGAATCAGAGGCTGACTTCAGCAGCATCTCCACGAGAGTCTATCCACAAAAGGAACACCTTGATACTGGCTGCGAATGCAGATCTTAGGAGGAAAGCAGTACCCGCATGCTACGAATTTATATCTGGATGGTGCCCAGGATAGGAATTCTGGCAGAATTCTCAAAGAGCATAGAAGCACAGGCCGTCTCCTGCAGCATCTCCACGGGAGTCTATACACAAAAGGAACACCTTGAAGCTGGCTGCGAATGCAGAGCTTAGGTTGAAAGCAGTACCCGCATGCTACGAATGGATGGTGCACAGGAAAGGAATTCTGGCAGAATTCTCAAAGTGCATAGAAGCAGAGGCCGATTTCAGCAGCAGCTCCTCGAGAGTCTATACACAAAAGGAACACCTTGAAGCTGGCTGCGAAGGCAGAGCTTAGGAGGAAAGCAGTACCCGCATGCTACGAGTGTGATATCTGGATGGTGCCCAGGAAGGGAGTTCTGGCAGAATTCTGAAAGAGCATAGAAGAAGAGCCCATCTCCAGCAGCATCCCCACGGGAGTGTATCCACAAAAGGAACACCTTGTAGCTGCCTACGAATGCACAGCTTAGTAGCCAAGTAGTACCAGCATGCGACGAATGTGAAATCTGAATGGTGCCCAGGAAAGGAATTCTCACAGCCTTCTCAAACTGCATAGAAGCAGAGGCCGATTTCAGCAGCATCTCCATGAGAGTCTATCCATAAAAGGAACACCTTGAAGCTGGCTGCAAATACAGAGCTTAGGAGGAAAGTAGTACCCGCATGCTACGAATGTGATATCTGGATGGTGCACAGGAAAGGAAATCTGACAGCCTTCTCAAAGAGCAAAGAAGCAGAGCCCGTCTCCAGCAGCATATCCACGAGAGTCTATCCAAAAAAGGAACACGTTGTAGCTACCTGCGAATGAACAGCTTAGGGGGAAAGCAGTACCTGCATGCTATGAATGTGATATCTGGATGGTGCACAGGAAAGGAATTCTGACAGCCTTCTCAAAGAGCATAGGAGCAGAGCCGGTCGCCAGCAGCATCTCCACGAGAGTCTATCCACAAAAGGAACACCTTGTAGCTGCCTGCGAATGCACAGCTTAGGAGCAAACTAGTACCCGCATGCTACGAATGTGAAATCTGGAAGGTGCCCATTAAAGGAATTCTGACAGCCTTCTAAAACAGCATAGAAGCAGAGGTCGACTTCAGCAGCGTCTCCATGAGAGTCTATCCACAAAAGGAACACCTTGAACCTGGCTGCAAATGCTGACCTTAGGAGGAAAGCAGTCCCCGCATGCTACGAATGTGATATCTGAATGGTGCCCAGGAAAGGAATTCTGGCAGAATTCTGAAAGTCCATAGAAGCACAGGCCGTCTCCAGCAGCACCACCACGACAGTCTATCCACAAAAGGTACACCTTGAAGCTGGCTGCGAATGCAGAGCTTCGGAGGAAAGCAGTACCCGCATGTTACGAATTAGATATCTGGATGGTGCCCAGGAAAGGAATTCTGGCAGAATTCTCAAAGAGCATGGAAGCAGAGCCCGTCTCCAGCAGCATCTCCACGAGAGTCTATCCACAAAAGGAACACCTTGTAGCTGCCTGCGAATGCACAGCTTAGGAGCAAACTAGTACCCGCATTCTACGAATGTGATATCTGGATGGTGCACAGGAAAGGAATTCTGACAGCCTTCTCAAAGTGCATAGAATCAGAGGCTGAGTTCAGCAGCATCTCCACGAGAGTTTATCCACAAAAGGAACACTTTGAAGCTGGCTGCGAATGCAGAGTTAGGAGCAAAGCAGTACCCGCATGGTACGAATGTGATATCTGGATGGTGCCCAGGAATGGAATTCTGGCAGAATTGTGAAAGAGCATAGAAGCACAGGCCGTCTCCTGCAGCATCTCCACGAGAGTCTATCCACAAAAGGACCACCTTGAAGCTGGCTGCGAATGCAGATCTTAGGAGGAAAGCAGTACACGCGTGCTACGAATTTGATATCTGGAATGTGCCCAGGATAGGAACTCTGGCAGAATTCTGAAAGAGCATAGAAGCACAGGCCGTCTCCTGCAGCATCTCCACGAGAGTCTATCCACAAAAGGAACACCTTGTAGCTGCCTGCGAATGCACAGCTTAGGAGCAAACTAGACCCGCATGCTACGAAAGTGAAATCTGGATGGTGCCCAGGAAAGGAATTCTGACAGCCTTCTGAAAGGGCATAGAAGCAGAGCCCGTCTCCAGCAGCATCTCCACGAGAGTCTATCCACAAAAGGAACACCTCGTAGCTGCCTGCGAATGCACAGCTTAGGAGCAAGCTAGTATCCGCATTCTACGAATGTGATATCTGTTTGGTGCACAGGAAAGGAATTCTGACAGCCTTCTCAAAGAGCATAGAAGCAGAAGCTGACTTCAGCAGCATCTCCACGAGAGTCTATCCACAAAAGGAACACCTTGATACTGGCTGCGAATGCAGATCTTAGGAGGAAATCAGTACCCGCATGCTACGAATTTATATCTGGATGGTGCCCAGGATAGGAATTCTGGCAGAATTCTGAAAGAGCATAGAAGCAGAGCCCGTTTCCAGCAGCATCTCCAACAGAGTCTATCCACAAAAGGAACACCTTGTATCTGCCTGCGAATGCAGAGCTTAGTAGGAAAGCAGTACCCGCATGCTACGAATGTGATATCTGGATTGTGCCCAGGAATGGAATTCTGGCAGAATTCTGAAAGAGAAGAGAAGCACAGGACGTCTCCAGCAGCACCTCCACGAGAGACTATCCACAAAAGGAATGCCTTGAAGCTGGCTGCGAATGCAGTGCTTAGGAGGAAAGCAGTACCTGCATGCTACGAATGTGATATCTGGATTGTGCCCAGGAATGGAATTCTGGCAGAATTCTGAAAGAGAAGAGAAGCAGAGGCCGATTTGAACAGCATCTCCTCGAGAGTCTATACACAAAAGGAACACCTTGAAGCTGGCTGCGAAGGCAGAGCTTAGGAGGAAAGCAGTACCCGCATGCTACGAGTGTGATATCTGGATGGTGCCCAGGAAGGGAGTTCTGGCAGAATTCTGAAAGAGCATAGAAGAAGAGCCCGTCTTCAGCAGCATCCCGACGGGAGTGTATCCACAAAAGGAACACCTTGTAGCTGCCTACAAATGCACAGCTTAGTAGCCAAGTAGTAACAGCATGCTACGAATGTGAAATCTGAATGGTGCCCAGGAAAGGAATTCTCACAGCCTTCTCAAACTGCATAGAAGCAGAGGCCGATTTCAGCAGCATCTCCATGAGAGTCTATCCATAAAAGGAACACCTTGAAGCTGGCTGCAAATACAGAGCTTAGGAGGAAAGTAGTACCCGCATGCTACGAATGTGATATCTGGATGGTGCACAGGAAAAGAAATCTGACAGCCTTCTCAAAGAGCCAAGAAGCAGAGCCCGTCTCCAGCAGCATCTCCACGAGAGTCTATCCACAAAAGGAACACCTTGTAGCTGCCTGCGAATGCACAGCTTAGGAGCAAACTAGTACCCGCATGCTACGAATGTGAAATCTGGAAGGTTCCCAGGAAAGGAATTCTGACACCCTTCTAAAACAGCATAGAAGCAGAGGTCGACTTCAGCAGCATCTCCACGAGAGTCTATCCACAAAAGGAACACCTTGTAGCTGCCTGCGAATGCACAGCTTAGGAGCAAACTAGTACCCGCATTCTACGAATGTGATACCTGGATGGTGCACAGTAAAGGAATTCTGACAGCCTTCTCAAAGAGCATAGAATCAGAGGCTGAGTTCAGCAGCATATCCACGAGAGTTTATCCACAAAAGGAACTTTGAAGCTGGCTGCGAATGCAGAGTTAGGAGCAAAGCAGTACCCGCATGGAACGAATGTGATATCTGGATGGTGCCCAGGAATGGAATTCTGGCAGAATTGTGAAAGAGCATAGAAGCAAAGGCCGTCTCCTGCAGCACCTCCACGAGAGTCTATCCACAAAAGGACCACCTTGAAGCTGGCTGCGAATGCAGATCTTTTGAGGAAAGCAGCACCAGCATGCTACGAATTTGATATCTGGAATGTGCCGAGGATAGGAATTCTGGCAGAATTCTCAAAGAGCATAGAAGCACAGGCCGTCTCCTGCAGCATCTCCACGAGAGTCTATCCACAAAAGGCACACCTTGTAGCTGCCTGCGAAGGCACAGCTTAGGAGCAAACTAGACCCGCATGCTACGAATGTGAAATCTGGATGGTGCCCAGGAAAGGAATTCTGACAGCCTTCTCAAAGGGCATAGAAGCAGAGCCCGTCTCCAGCAGCATCTCCACGAGAGTCTATCCACAAAAGGAACACCTCGTAGCTGCCTGCGAATGCACAGCTTAGGAGCAAGCTAGTACCCGCATTCTACGAATGTGATATCTGGATGGTGCCCAGGAATGGAATTATGGCAGAATTCTGAAAGAGCATAGAAGCAAAGGCCGTCTCCTGCCGCACCTCCACGAGAGTCTATCAACAAAAGGAACACCTTGAAGCTGGCTGCGAATGCAGAGCTTAGGTTGAATGCAGTGCCGCATGCTACGAATGTGATATCTGGATGGTGCACAGGAAATGAATTCTGGCAGAATTCTGCAAGAGCAAAGAAGCAGAGCCCGTCTATAACAGCATCTCCACGAGAGTCTATCCACAAAAGGAACACCTTGTAGATGGCTGCGAATGCACAGCTTAGGAGCAAACTAGAACCCACATTCTACGAATGTGATATCTGGATGGTGCACAGGAAAGGAATTCTGGCGGAATTCTGAAAGGGCATAGAAGCAGAGCCCGTCTCCAACAGCATCTCCCCGGGAGTCTATCCACAAAAGGAACACCTTGTAGCTGCCTACTTATGCACAGCTTAGTAGCCAAGTAGTACCAGCATGCTACGAATGTGAAATCTGAATGGTGCCCAGGAAAGGAATTCTGACAGCCTTCTCAAAGGGCATAGAAGCAGATCCCGTCTCCAGCAGCATCTCCACGAGAGTCTATCCACAAAAGGAACACCTCGTAGATGCCTGCGAATGCACAGCTTAGGAGCAAACTAGTACCCGCATTCTACGAATGTGATATCTGGATGGTGCCCCGGAAAGGAATTCTGGCACTTGTACTCCCGAAGTGAGCTTAGCTGCACAACGTTTCTCCCCACAGTGCTGAGCAGAAATATTTCTAGTGAACAGTGAGCCACGCAAAACACAGGCGCAGTGGCACCACCCACCTCTCCCAGAGAACAGAGACTTCCCATTTCGTGCGTGCCCTCTTCGAATGGAAAGGGTAGTTTACTGTGTCCGAAGCATAGTCATGGCCCACAGCGCTTCAGGAGTGCCATCTCCAAAGTGAACGGGAAGCTGCCCTCCCTCTAGGGGGTAAAGGCCCAACACCAGCCATGAAGGCATTTCCCTGTGTGCAAAAGGAGAACAGAGAATGGACGTTTTCCCTTCAGGAAGAGGGCTCTCTGTTGAACCAAAGGAAAGACAAGCACACACATGCAAGTGTGTATAGGAGAGAGGCAGAAGGCTGTACTTGGAAGAGACCACGGTAAGAGGTTCTTCAAAGCAGCCTTCTCAAAGTGGATAGAAGCACAGGCCGTCACCAGCGGCATATCCACGAGAGTCTATGCACAACAGGAACTCCTTGAAGCTGGCCGCGAATGCAGAGCTTAGGAGGAAAGCAGTACCTGCATGCTACGAATGTGATATCTGGATGGTGCCCCGGAAAGGAATTCTGGCACTTGTACTCCCTAAGTGAGCTTAACTGCACAAAGATTCTCCCCACAGTGCTGAGCAGAAATATTTCTAGTGAGCAGTGAGCCACGCAATACACAGGCGCAGTAGCACCACACACTTCTCCCAGAGAACAGAGACTTCCCATTACGTGCGTGCCCTCTTTGAATGAAAAGGGTAGTTTACAGTCTTCGAAGCACAGTCATGGGCCACAGCGCTGCAGGAGTGCCATCTCCAAAGTGAATGGGGATGTTGCCCTCCCTCGAGTGGGGAAAGGCCCAACACCAGCCGTGAAGGCATTTCCCTGTGTGCAAAAGAAGAACAGAGAACGGACATTTTCCCTTCAGGAAAAGGGCTCTCTTTTTCTCCAAAGGAAAGACAAGCTCACACAGGCAAGTGAGTATTGGAGAGAGGCAGAAGGCTGTACTTGGCAGAGGCTACGGTAATAGGTTCCTAAAAGCAGCCTTCGCAAATTGCACAGAAGCAGAGACCGTCTCCAGCGGCATCTCCACGAGAATCTATGCACAACAGGAACACCATGAAGCTGGCTGTGAAGGCAGAGCTTAGGAGGAAAGCACTACCCGCATGTTACGAATGTGATATCGGGATGGTGCCCCGGAAAGGAATTCTGGCACTTGTACTCCCTAAGTGAGCTTAGCTGCACAACGTTTCTCCCCACAGTGCTGAGCAGAAGAATTGCTGGTGGGCAGTGAGCCACCCATTCCACAGGCGCAGTTGCAGCACACACTTCTCCCAGAGAACAGAGACTTCCCATTTCGTGTGTGCCCTCTTCGAATGGAAAGGGTAGTTTACTGTGTTCGAAGCATAGTCATGGCCCACAGCGCTGCAGGAGTGCCATCTCCAATGTGAACGGGAAGCTGCCCTCCCTCTAGTGGGTATAGGCCCAACACCAGCCATGAAGGCATTTCGCTGTGTGCAAAAGGAGAACAGAGAATGGACGTTTTCCCTTCAGGAAGAGGGCTCTCTGTTGAACCAAAGGAAAGACAAGCCCTCACATGCAAGTGTGTATAGGCGAGAGGTAGAAGGCTGTACTTTGCAGAGGCTACGGTAAGTGGTTCCTCAAAGCAGCCTTCTCAAAGTGCATAGAAGCAGAGGCCGTCACCAGCGGCATATCCACGAGAGTCTATGAACAACAGGAACTCCTTGAAGCTGGCTGCGAATGCAGAGCTTAGGAGGAAAGCAGTACCCGCATGCTACGAATGTGATATCTGGATGGTGCCCCAGAAAGGAATTCTGGCACTTGTACTCCCTAAGTGAGGATAGCTGCACAACGTTTCTCCCCACAGTGCTGAGCAGAAATATTTCTAGTGAGCTGTGAGCCACGCAATACACAGGTGCAGTAGCACCACCCACTTCTCCCAGAGATCAGAGACTTCCCATTTTGTGCGTGCCCTCTTCGAATGGAAAGGGTAGTTTACTGTCTTCGAAGCACAGTCATGGCGTACAGTGCTGCAGGAGTTTCATCTCTAAAGTGAACGGGAAGCTGCCCTTCCTCGAGTGGGTAAAGGCCCAACACCATCCATGAAGGCATTTCCCTGTGTGCAAAAGAAGAACAGAACGGACATTTTCCCTTCAGGAAAAGGGCTCTCTGTTTCTCTGAAGGAAAGACAAGCTCACACAGGCAAGTGAGTATTGGAGAGAGGCAGAAGGCTGTACTTGGCAGAGGCTTCGGTAAGAGGTTCCTAAAAGCAGCCTTCTCAAAGAGCATAGAAGCAGAGGCCGCCTCCAGCGGCATCTCCACGAGGGTCTATCCACAACAGGAACACCTTGAAGCTGGCTGCGAATGCAGAGCTTAGGATGAAAGCAGTACCCGCATGCTACGAATGTGATATCGGGATGGTGCCCCGGAAAGGTATTCTGGCACTTGTACTCCCAAAGTGAGCTTAGCTGCACAACGTTCTTCCCCACAGTGCTGAGCAGAAGAATTGCTGGTGGGCAGTGAGCCACCCATTACACAGGCGCAGTTGCACCACCCACTTCTCCCAGAGAACAGAGACTTCCCATTTCGTGCGTGCCCTCTTCGAATGGAAAGGGTAGTTTACGGTCTTCAAAGCACAGTCATGGCCCACAGCGCTGCAGGAGTCCCATCTCCAAAGTGAATGGGGAAGTTGCCCTCCCTCGAGTGGGGAAAGGCCCAACACCAGCCGTGAAGGCATTTCCCTGTGTGCAAATGAAGAACAGAGAACGGACATTTTCCCTTCAGGAAAGGGGCGCTCTGTTTCTCCAAAGGAAAGACAATCTCTCACAGGCAAGTGAGTATTGGAGAGAGGCAGAAGGCTGTACTTGGCAGAGGCTACGGTAATAGGTTCCTAAAAGCAGCCTTCGCAAATTGCACAGAAGCAGAGACCGTCTCCAGCGGCATCTCCACGAGAATCTATGCACAACAGGAACACCATGAAGCTGGCTGCGAAGGCAGAGCTTAGGAGGAAAGCACTACCCGCATGCTACGAATGTGATATCGGGATGGTGCCCCGGAAAGGAATTCTGGCACTTGTACTCCCTAAGTGAGCTTAGCTGCACAAAGTTTCTCCCCACAGTGCTGAGCAGAAGAATTGCTGGTGGGCAGTGAGCCACCCATTACACAGGCGCAGTTGCACCACCCACTTCTCCCAGAGAACAGAGACTTCCCATTTCGTGCGTGCCCTCTTCGAATGGAAAGGGTAGTTTACAGTCTTCAAAGCACAGTCATGGCCCACAGCGCTGCAGTATTGCCATCTCCAAAGTGAATGGGAAGCTGCCCTCCCTCGAGTGGGTAAAGGTCCAACACCAGCCATGAAGGCATTTCCCTGTGTGCAAAAGAAGAACAGAGAACGGACATTTTCCCTTCAGGAAAAGGGCTCTCTGTTTCTCCCAAGGAAAGACAAGCGCTCACAGGCAAGTGAGTATTGGAGAGAGGCAGAAGGCTGTACTTGGCAGAGGCTTCGGTAATAAGTTCCTAAAAGCAGCCTTCGCAAATTGCACAGAAGCAGAGGGCGTCTCCAGCGGCATCTCCAGGAGAGTCTATGCACAACAGGAACACATTGAAGCTGGCTGCGAATGCAGATCTTAGGAGGAAAGCAGTACCCGCATGCTACGAATGTGATATCTGGATGGTGCCCCGGAAAGGAATTCTGGCACTTGTACTCCCTAAGTGAGCTTAGCTGCACAACGTTTCTCCCCACAGTGCTGAGCAGAAATATTTCTTGTGATCAGTGAGCCACCCAATACACAGGCGCAGTAGCACCACCCACCTCTCCCAGAGAACAGAGACTTCCCATTTCGTGCCTGCCCTCTTCGAATTTAAATGGTAGTTTACTGTGTTCGAAGCATAGTCAAGGCCCACAGCGCTGCAGGAGTGCCATCTCCAAAGTGAGCGGGAAGTTGCCCTCCCTCGAGTGGGTAAAGGTCCAACACCAGCCGTGAAGGCATTTACCGATGTGCAAAAGGAGAACAGAGAGAGGACGTTTTCCCTTCAGGAAGAGGGCTCTCTGTTGAACCAAAGGAAAGACAAGCCCTCACATGCAAGTGTGTATAGGAGAGAGGCAGAAGGCTGTAGTTGGCAGAGGCAACGGTAAGATGTTCCTCAAAGCAGCCTTCTCAAAGTGCATAGAAGCACAGGCCGTCACCAGCGGCATATCCACGAGAGTCTATGCACAACAGGAACTCCTTGAAGCTGGCTGCGAATGCAGAGCTTAGGAGGAAAGCGGTACCCGCATGCTACGAATGTGATATCTGGATGGTGCCCTGGAAAGGAATTCTGGCACTTGTACTCCCTAAGTGAGCTTAGCTGCACAACGCTTTTCCCCACAGTGCTGAGCAGAAATATTTCTAGTGAGCAGTGAGCCACGCAATACACAGGCGCAGTAGCACCACCCACTTCTCCCAGAGAACAGAGACTTCCCATTACGTGCGTGCCCTCTTCGAATGGAAAGGTTAGTTTACAGTCTTCGAAGCACAGTCATGGGCCACAGCGCTGCAGGAGTCCCATCTCCAAAGTGAATGGGGAAGCTGCCCTCCCTCTAGTGGGTAAAGGCCCAACACCAGCCATGAAGGCATTTCCCTGTGTGCAAAAGGAGAACAGAGAATGGACGTTTTCCCTTCAGGAAGAGGGCTCTCTGTTGAACCAAAGGAACAACAAGGCCTCACATGCAAGTGTGTATAGTCGAGAGGTAGAAGGCTGTACTTGGCAGAGGCTACGGTAAGAGGTTCCTCAAAGCAGCCTTCTCAAAGTGCATAGAAGCACAGTCCGTCACCAGCGTCATATCCACGAGAGTCTATGCACAACAGGTACTCCTTGAATCTGGCTGCGAATGCAGAGCTTAGGAGGAAAGCAGTACTCACATGCTACGAATGTGATATCTGGATGGTGCCCCGGAAAGGAATTCTGGCACTTGTACTCCCTAAGTGAGCTTAGCTGCACAACGTTTCTCCCCACAGTGCTGAGCAGAAGAATTGCTGGTGGGCAGTGAGCCACCCATTAAACAGGCGCAGTTGCACCACCCACTTCTCCCAGAGAACAGAGACTTCCCATTTCGTGCGTGCCCTCTTCGAATGGAAAGGGTAGTTTACGGTCTTCAAAGCACAATCATGGCCCACAGCGCTGCAGGAGTTTCATCTCCAAAGTGAATGGGAAGCTGCCCTCCGTCGAGTGGGTAAAGGCCCAACACCAGCCATGAAGGCATTTCCCTGTGTGCAAAAGAAGAACAGAGAACGGACATTTTCCCTTCAGGAAAAGGGCTCTCTGTTTCTCCGAAAGAAAGACAAGCTCACACAGGCAAGTGAGTATTGGAGAGAGGCAGAAGGCTGTACTTGGCAGAGGCTACGGCAAGAGGTTCCTCAAAGCAGCCTTCTCAAAGAGCATAGAAGGAGAGGCCGTCTCCAGCGGCATCTCCACGAGGGTCTATCCACAACAGGAACACCTTGAATTTGGCTGCGAATGCAGCGCTTAGGATGAAAGCAGTACCCGCATGCTACGAATGTGATATCTGGATGGTGCCCCGGAAAGGAATTCTGGCACTTGTACTCCCTAAGTGAGCTTAGCTGCACAACGTTTCTCCCCACAGTGCTGAGCAGAAATATTTCTAGTGAACAGTGAGCCACGCAAAACACAGGCGCAGTAGCACCACCCACCTCTCCCAGAGAACAGAGACTTCCCATTTCGTGCGTGCCCTCTTCGAATGGAAAGGGTAGTTTACTGTGTTCGAAGCATAGACATGGCCCACAGCGCTGCAGGAGTGCCATCTCCAAAGTGAGCGGGAAGCTGCCCTCCCTCTAGTGGGTAAAGGCCCAAAACCAGCCATGAAGGCATTTCCCTTTGTGCAAAAAGAGAACAGAGAATGGACGTTTTCCCTTCAGGAAGAGGGCTCTCTGTTGAACCAAAGGAAAGACAAGCCCTCACATGCAAGTGTGTATAGGCGACAGGTAGAAGGCTCTACTTGGCAGAGGCTACGGGAAGAGGTTCCTCAAAGCAGCCTTCTCAAAGTGCAAAGAAGCAGAGGCCGTCACCAGCGGCATATCCACGAGAGTCTATGCACAACAGGAACTCCTTGAAGCTGGCTGCGAATGCAGAGCTTAGGAGGAAAGCAGTACCCGCATGCTACGAATGTGATATCTGGATGGTGCCCCGGAAAGGAATTCTGTCACTTGTACTCCCTAAGTGAGCTTAGCTGCACAAAGTTTCTCCCCACAGTGCTGAGAAGAAATATTTCTAGTGAGCAGTGAGCCACGCAATACACAGGCGCAGTAGCACCACCCACTTCTCCCAGAGAACAGAGACTTCCCATTTCGTGCGTGCCCTCTTCGAATGGAAAGGGTAGTTTACGGTCTTCAAAGCACAGTCATGGCCCACAGCACTGCAGGATTGCCATCTCCAAAGTGAATGGGAAGCTGCCCTCCCTCGAGTGGGTAAAGGTCCAACACCATCCATGAAGGCATTTCCCTGTGTGCAAAAGAAGAACAGAGAACGGACATTTTCCCTTCAGGAAAAGGGCTCTCTGTTTCTCCCAAGGAAAGACAAGCGCTCACAGGCAAGTGAGTATTGGAGAGAGGCAGAAGGCTGTACTTGGCAGAGGCTTCGGTAATCGGTTCCTAAAAGCAGCCTTCGCAAATTGCACAGAAGCAGAGGGCGTCTCCAGCGGCATCTCCAGGAAAGTCTATGCACAACAGGAACACCTTGAAGCTGGCTGCGAATGCAGAGCTTAGGAGGAAAGCAGTATCCGCATGCTACGAATGTGATATCTGGATGGTGCCCCAGAAAGGAATTCTGGCACTTGTACTCTCTACGTGAGCTTAGCTGCACAACGTTTCTCCCCACAGTGCTGAGCAGAAATATTTCTTGTGAGCAGTGAGCCACCCAATACACAGGCGCAGTAGCACCACCCACCTCTCCCAGAGAACAGAGACTTCCCATTTCGTGCGTGCCCTCTTCGAATTTAAATGGTAGATTACTGTGTTCGAAGCATAGTCATGGCCCACAGCGATGCAGGAGTGCCATCTCCAAAGTGAGCGGGAAGTTGCCCTCCCTCGAGTGGGTAAAGGTCCAACACCAGCCGTGAAGGCATTTACCGATGTGCAAAAGGAGAACAGAGAAAGGACATTTTCCCTTCAGGAAGAGGGCTCTCTGTTTCTCCAAAGGAAAGACAAGCACTCACATGCAAGTGTGTATAGGAGAGAGGCAGAAGGCTGTACTTGGCAGAGGCTACGGTAAGAGGTTCCTCAAAGCAGCCTTCTCAAAGTGCATAGAAGCACAGGCCGTCACCAGCGGCATCTCCACGAGAGTCTATGCACAACAGGAACTCCTTGAAGCTGGCTGCGAATGCAGAGCTTAGGAGGAAAGCGGTACCCGCATGCTACGAGTGTGATATCTGGATGGTGCCAGGGAAAGGAATTCTGGCACTTGTACTCCCTCAGTGAGCTTAGCTGCACAACGCTTCTCCCCACAGTGCTGAGCAGAAATATTTCTAGTGAGCAGTGAGCCACCCAATACACAGGCGCAGTAGCACCACCCACTTCTGCCAGAGAACAGAGACTTCCCATTACGTGCGTGCCCTCTTCGAATGGAAAGGTTAGTTTACAGTCTTCCAAGCACAGTCATGGGCCACAGCGCTGCAGGAGTCCCATCTCCAAAGTGAATGGGGAAGCTGCCCTCCCTCTAGTGGGTAAAGGCCCAACACTAGCCATGAAGGCATTTCCCTGTGTGCAAAAGGAGAACAGAGAATGGACGTTTTCCCTTCAGGAAGAGGGCTCTCTGTTGAACCAATGGAAAGACAAGCACTCACATGCAAGTGTGTATAGGAGAGAGGCAGAAGGCTGTACTTGGCAGAGGCTACGGTAAGAGGTTCCTCAAAGCAGCCTTCTCAAAGTGCATAGAAGCACAGGCCGTCACCAGCGGCATATCCACGAGAGTCTATGCACAACAGGAACTCCTTGAAGCTGGCTGCGAATGCAGAGCTTAGGAGGAAAGCGGTACCCGCATGCTACGAATGTGATATCTGGATGGTGCCCCGGAAAGGAATTCTGGCACTTGTACTCCCTAAGTGAGCTTAGCTGCACAACGCTTTTCCCCACAGTGCTGAGCAGAAATATTTCTAGTGAGCAGTGAGCCACGCAATACACAGGCGCAGTAGCACCACCCACTTCTCCCAGAGAACAGAGACTTCCCATTACGTGCGTGCCCTCTTCGAATGGAAAGGTTAGATTACAGTCTTCGAAGCACAGTCATGGGCCACAGCGCTGCAGGAGTCCCATCTGCAAAGTGAATGGGGAAGCTGCCCTCCCTCTAGTGGGTAAAGGCCCAACACCAGCCATGAAGGCATTTCCCTGTGTGCAAAAGGAGAACAGAGGATGGACGTTTTCCCTTCAGGAAGAGGGCTCTCTGTTGAACCAAAGGAACGACAAGGCCTCACATGCAAGTGTGTATAGTCGAGAGGTAGAAGGCTGTACTTGGCATAGGCTACGGTAAGAGGTTCCTCAAAGCAGCCTTCTCAAAGTGCATAGAAGCACAGTCCGTCACCAGCGTCATATCCACGAGAGTCTATGCACAACAGGAACTCCTTGAATCTGGCTGCGAATGCAGAGCTTAGGAGGAAAGCAGTACCCACATGCTACGAATGTGATATCTGGATGGTGCCCCGGAAAGGAATTCTGGCACTTGTACTCCCTAAGTGAGCTTAGCTGCACAACGTTTCTCCCCACAGTGCTGAGCTGTAATATTTCTAGTGAGCTGTAAGCCACGCAATACACAGGCGGAGTAGCACCACCCACTTCTCCCAGAGAACAGAGGTTCCATTTCGTGCGTGCCCTCTTCGAATGGAAAGGGTAGTTTACTGTCTTCGAAGCACAGTCATGGCGTACAGTGCGGCAGGAGTTTCATCTCCAAAGTGAACGGGAAGCTACCCTCCCTCGAGTGGGTAAAGGCCCAACACCAGCCATGAAGGCATTTCCCTGTGTGCAAAAGAAGAACAGAGAACGGACATTTTCCCTTCAGGAAAAGAGCTCTCTGTTTCTCTGAAGGAAAGACAAGCTCACACAGGCAAGTGAGTATTGGAGAGACGCAGAAGGCTGTACTTGGCAGACGCTTCAGTAAAAGGTTCCTCAAAGCAGCCTTCTCAAAGAGCATAGAAGGAGAGGCCGTCTCCAGCGGCATCTCCACGAGGGTCTATCCACAACAGGAACACCATGAAGCTGGCTGCGAATGCAGAGCTTAGGAGGAAAGCAGTATCCGCATGCAACGAATGTGATATCTGGATGGTGCCCCGGAAAGGATTTCTGGCACTTGTACTCCCTAAGTGAGCTTAGCTGCACAATGTTTCTCCCCACAGTGCTGAGCAGAAGAAATGCTGGTGGGCAGTGAGCCACCCATTACACAGGCGCAGTTGCACCACCCACTTCTCCCAGAGAACAGAGACTTCCCATTTCGTGCGTGCCCTCTTCGAATGGAAAGGGTAGTTTACGGTCTTCAAAGCACAGTCATGGCCCACAGCGCTGCAGGAGTGCCATCTCCAAAGTGAGCGGGAAGTTGCCCGCCCTCGAGTGGGTAAAGGTCCAACACCAGCCGTGAAGGCATTTCCCTGTGTGCATAAGGAGAACAGAGAACGGACATTTTCCCTTCAGGAAGAGGGCTCTCTGTTTCTCCAAAGGAAAGACAAGCCCTCACATGCAAGTGTGTATAGGCGAGAGGCAGAAGGCTGTACTTGGCAGAGGCTACGGTAAGAGGTGCCTCAAAGCAGCATTCGCAAATTGCACAGAAGCAGCGGCCGTCCCCAGCGGCAACGCCAGGAGAGCCTGTCCACAACAGGAACACCTTGAAGCTGGCTGCGAATACAGAGCTTAGGAGGAAAGCAGTACCCGCATGCTACGAATGTGATATCTGGATGGTGCCCCGGAAAGGAATTCTGGCACTTGTACTCCCTAAGTGAGCTTAGCTGCACAACGTTTCTCCCCACAGTGCTGAGCAGAAGAATTGCTGGTGGGCAGTGAGCCACCCATTACACAGGCGCAGTTGCACCACCCACTTCTCCCAGAGAACATAGACTTCACATTTCGTGCGTGCCCTCTTGGAATGGAAAGGGTAGTTTACTGTCTTCGAAGCACAGTAATGGCGTACAGTGCTGCAGGAGTGCCATCTCCAAAGTGAACGGGAAGCTGCCCTCCCTCGAGTGGGTAAAGGCCCAACACCAGCCATGAAGGTATTTCCCTGTGTGCAACAGAAGAACAGAAAACGGACATTTTCCCTTCAGGAAAAGGTCTCTCTGTTTCTGCAAAGGAAAGACAAGCTCTCACAGGCAAGTTAGTATTGGAGAGAGGCAGAAGGCTGTTTTGGCAGAGGCTTAGGTAAGAGGTTCCTTAAAGCAGACTTCTCAGAGAGCATAGAAGCAGAGGCCGTCTCCAGCGGCACCTCCACGAGAGTGTATCCTCAACAAGAGCACCTTGAAGCTGGCTGCGAATGCAGAGCTTAGGAGGAAAGCAGGACCCGCATGCTACGAATGTGATATCTGGATGGTGGCCCGGAAAGGAATTCTGGCACTTGTACTCCCTAAGTGAGCTTAGCTGCACAACGTTTCTCCGCACACTGCGGAGCAGAAATATTTCTAGTGAGCAGTGAGCCACCCAATACACAGGCGCAGTAGCACCACCCACTTCTGCCAGAGAACAGAGACTTCCCATTTCGTGCGTGCCCTCTTCGAATAGAAAGCGTAGTTTATGGTTTTCAAAGCACCGTCATGGCCCACAGCGCTGCAGGATTGCCGTCTCTAAAGTGAATGGCAAGCTGCCCTCCTTCCAGTGGGTAAAGTTCCAACACCAGCCATGAAGGCATTTCCCTGTGTGCAAAAGAAGAACAGAGAACGGACATTTTCCCTTCAGGAAAAGGGCTCTCTGTTTCTTCCAAGGAAAGACAAGCTCTCACAGGCAAGTGAGTATTGGAGAGAGGAAAAGGCTGTAATTGGCAGAGGCTACGGTAATCGGTTCCTAAAAGCAGCCTTCGCAAATTGCACAGAAGCAGAGGCCGTCTCCAGCGGCATCTCCACGAGAGTCTATGCAAAACAGGAACACCTTGAAGATGGGTGCGAATGCAGAGCTTAGGATGAAAGCAGTACCCGAATGCTACGAATGAGATATCTGGATGGTGCCCCCGAAAGGAATTCTGGCACTTGTACTATCTAAGTGAGCTTAGCTGCACAACAATTCTCCCCACAGTGGCGAGTACAAACATTGCTAATGGTCAGTGAGCCACCCAATACACAGGCGCAGTAGCACCCCCCACTTCTCCCAGAAACAGAGATTTCACATTCCGTGCGTGCCCTCTTTGAATGGAAAGGGTAGTTTCCTGTCTTCGAAGCACAGTCATGGCCCACAGCGCTGCAGGAGTGCCATCTCCAAAGTGAATGGGAAGCTGCCCTCCCTCGAGTGGGTAAATGTCCAAAACCAGCCATGACGGCATTTCCCTGTGTGCAAAAGAAGAACAGAGAACGGAAATTTTCCCTTCAGGAAAAGGGCTCTCTGTTTCTCCCAAGGAAAGACAAGCTCTCACAGGCAAGTGAGTATTGGAGAGAGGCAGAAGGCTGTACTTGGCAGAGGCTACGGTAAGAGGTTCCTAAAAGGAGCCTTCGCAAATTGCACAGAAGCAGAGGCCTTCTCCAGCGGCATCTCCACGAGAGTCTATGCACAACAGGAACACCTTGAAGCTGGCTGCGAATGCAGACCTTAGGAGGAAAGCAGTACCCGCATGCTACGAATGTGATATCTGGATGGTGCCCCGGAAAGGAATTCTGGCACTTGTACTCCCTAAGTGAGCTTAGCTGCACAACGATTCTCCCCACAGTGCTGAGCAAAAATATTTCTGGTGAGCAGTGAGCCACCCAAAACACAGGCGCAGTAGCACCACCCACCTCTCCCATGGAACAGAGACTTCCCATTTCGTGAGTGCCCTCTTCGAATGGAAAGGGTAGTTTACTGACTTCGAAGCATAGTCATGGCCCACAGCGCTGCAGGAGTGCCATCTCCAAAGTGAACGTGAAGCTGCCCCCCCTCGAGTGCGTAAAGGCCCAAAACCAGCCGTGAAGGCATTTCCCTGTGTGCATAAGGAGAACAGAGAACGGACATTTTCCCTTCAGGAAGAGGGCTCTCTGTTTCTCCAAAGGAAAGACAAGCCCTCACATGCAAGTGTGTATAGGCGAGAGGCAGAAGGCTGTACTTGGCAGAGGCTACGGTAAGAGGTGCCTCAAAGCAGCATTCGCAAATTGCACAGAAGCAGCGGCCGTCCCCAGCGGCAACGCCAGGAGAGCCTGTCCACAACAGGAACACCTTGAAGCTGGCTGCGAATACAGAGCTTAGGAGGAAAGCAGTACCCGCATGCTACGAATGTGATATCTGGATGGTGCCGCCGAAAGGAATTCTGGCACTTGTGCTTCCTAAGTGAGCTTAGTTGCACAAAGTTTCTCCCCACAGTGGCGAGCAGAAACATTGCTAGTGGGCAGTGAGCCACCCAATACACAGTCGCAGTAGCACCACCCACCTCTCCCAGAGAACACAGACTTCCCATTCCGTGCGTGCCCTCTTCGAATGGAAAGGGTAGTTTACTGTCTTCGAAGCACAGTCATGGCCCACAGCGCTGCAGGAGTGCCATCTACAAAGTGAATGGGAAGTTGCCCTCCCTCGAGTGGGTAAAGGCCCAACACCAGCCGTGAAGGCATTTCGCTGTGTGCAAAAGAAGAACAGAAAACGGACATTTTCCCTTCAGGAAGAGGGCTCTCTGTTTCTCCAAAGGAAAGACAAGCTCTCACAGGTAAGTGAGTATTGGAGAGAGGCAGAAGTCTGTACTTGGCAGAGGCTACGGTAAGAGGTTCCTCAAAGCAGCCTTCTCAAAGTGCATAGAAGCAGAGGCCGTCACGAGTTGCATATCCAGGAGAGTCTATGCACAACAGGAACTCCTTGAAGCTGGCTGCGAATGCAGAGTTTAGGAGTAAAGCAGTACACGCATGCTACGAATGTGATATCTGGATGGTGCCCCGGAAAGGAATTTTGGCACTTGTACTCCCTAAGTGAGCTTAGCTGCACAACGTTTCTCCCCACAGTGTTGAGCAGAAATATTTCTAGTGAGCAGTAAGCCACCCAATACACAGGAGCAGTAGCACCACCCACTTCTCCCAGAGAACAGAAACTTCCCATTTCTTGCGTGCCCTCTTCGAATGGAAAGGGTAGTTTACTGTCTTCGAAGCACAGTCATGTCCCACAGCGCTGCAGGAGTGCCCTCTCCAGAGAGAATGGGGAAGTTGCCCTCCCTCGAGTGGGTAAAGGCCCAACACCACCCGTGAAGGCATTTCCCTGTGTGCAAAAGAAGAACAGAGAACGGACATTTTCCCTTCATGAAGAGGGCTCTCTTTTTAACCAAAGGAACGACAAGTGCTCACATGCAAGTGTGTATAGGAGAGAGGCAGAAGGCTGTACTTGGCAGAGGCTACGGTAAGAGGTTCCTAAAAGCAGCCTTCGCAAATTGCACAGAAACAGAGGCCTTCTCCAGCGGCATCTCCACGAGAGTTTATGCACAACAGGAACACCTTGACGCTGGGTGCGAATGCAGAGCTTAGGAGCAAAGCAGTACCCGCATGCTATGAATGTGATATCTGGATGGTGCCTCGGAAAAGAATTCTGGCACTTTTACTCCCTAAGTGAGCTTAGCTGCACAACGATTCTCCCCACAGTGCTGAGCAAAAATATATCTGGTGAGCAGTGAGCCACCCAAAACACAGGCGCAGTAGCACCACCCACCTCACCCAGAGAACAGAGACTTCCCATTTCGTGAGTGCCCTCTTCGAATGGAAAGGGTAGTTTACTGTCTTCGAAGCATAGTCATGGCCCACAGTGCTGCAGGAGTGCCATCTCCACAATCAACGGGAAATTGCCCTCCCTCGAGTGGGTAAATGCCCAACACCAGCAGTGAAGGCATTTCCCTGTGTGCAAAAGGAGAACAGAGAACGGACGTTTTGCCTTCAGGAAGAGGGCTATCTGTTTAACCAAAGGAAAGACAAGCCCTCACATACAAGTGTGTATAGGCGAGAGGCAGAAGTCTGTACTTGGCAGAGGCTACGGAAAGAGGTGCCTCAAAGCAGCATTCGCAAATTGCACAGAAGCAGCGGCCGTCCCCAGCGGCAACGTCACGAGAGCCTGTCCACAACAGGAACACCTTGAAGCTGGCTGCGAATGCAGAGCTTAGGAGGAAAGCAGTACCCACATGGTACGAATGTGATATCTGGATGGTGCCCCGGAAAGGAATTCTGGCACTTGTACTCCCTAAGTGAGCCTAGCTGCACAACGTTTCTCCCCACAGTGGCGAGCAGAAACATTGCAAATGGGCAGTGAGCCACCCAATACACAGGGGCAGTAGCAACCCCCATTTCTCCCAGAAACAGAGATTTCCCATTCCGTGCGTGGCGTCTTCGAATGAAAAGGGTAGTTTCCTCTCTTCGAAGCATAGTCATGGCCCACAGCGCTGCAGGATTGCCATCTCCAAAGTGAATGGGAAGCTGCCCTCCCTCGAGTGGGTAAAGGTCCAACAACAGCTATGAAGGCATTTCCCTGTGTTCAAAAGAGGAACAGAGAACGGACATTTTCCCTTCAGGAAAAGGGCTCTGTGTTTCTCCAAAGGAAAGACAAGCTCTCACAGGCAAGTGAGTATTGGAGAGAGGCAGAAGGCTGTACTTGGTAGACGCTGCGGTAAGAGGTTCCTAAAAGTAGCCTTCGCAAATTGCACAAAAGCAGAGGCCGTATAGAGCGGCATCTCCACAAGAGTCTATGCACAACAGTAACACCTTGAAACTGGCTCGAAAGCAGAGCTTCGGAGGAAAGCAGTACCTGCATGATACGAATGTGATATCTGGACGGTGCCCCGGAAAGGAATTCTGGCACTTGTACTCCCTAAGTGAGCTTAGCTGCACAACGTTTCTCCCCACAGTGCTGAGCAGAAATACTTCTATTGAGCAGTGAGCCACCCAATACACAGGCGCAGTAGCACCACCCACTTCTCGCAGAGAACAGAGACTTCCCATTTCGTGCGTGCCCTCTTCGAATGGAAAGGGTAGTTTACTGTCTTCGAAGTACAGTCATGGCCCACAGCGCTGCAGGAGTGCCATCTCCAAAGTGAATGGGGAAGTCGCCCTCCCTCGAGTGGGTAAATGCCGAACACCAGCCGTGAAGGCATTTCCCTGTGTGTAAAAGAAGAACAGAGAACAGACATTTTCCCTTCAGGAAAAGGGCTCTCTGTTTCTCCAAAGGAAACACAAGCTCTCACAGTCAAGTGAGTATTGAAGAGACGCAGAAGGCTGGACTTGGCAGAGGCAACGGTAGGAGGTTCCTAAAAGCAGCCTTCGCAAATTGCACAGAAGCAGAGGCCGTCTCCAGCGGCATCTCCACGAGAGTCTATGCACAACAGGAACACCTTGAAGCTGGCTGCGAATGCAGAGCTTAGGAGGAAAGCAGTACCCGCATGCTAAGAATGTGATATCTCGATGGTGCCCCAGAAAGGAATTCTGGCACTTGTTCTCCCTAAGTGAGCTTAGTTGCACAACGTTTCTCCCCACAGTGCTGAGCAGAAATATTTTAGTGAGCCGTGAGCCACCCAAAACACAGGCGCAGTAGCACCACCCACGTCTCACACAGAACAGAGACTTCCCATTTCGTGCGTGCCCTCTTCGAATGGAAAGGGTAGGTTCCTGTCTTCAAAGCACGGTCATGGCCCACAGCGCTGCAGGAGCGCCATCTCCAAAGTGAATGGGGAAGTTGCCCACCCTCGAGTGGGTAAAGGCCCAACACCACCCGTGAAGGGATTTCCCTGTCTGCAAAAGAAGAAGAGAGTATTGACATTTTCCCTTCAGGAAAACGGCTCTCTGTTTCTCGAAAGCAAAGACAAGCTCTCACAGGTAAGTGATTATTGGAGAGAGGCAGAAGGCTGTACTTGGCAGAGGCTACGGTAATAGGTTCCTCAAAGCAGCCTTCTCAAAGTGCATAGAAGCAGAGGCCGTCACCAGCGGCATATCCCCGAGAGTCTATGCCCAACAGGAAATCCTTGAAGCTGGCTGCAAATGCAGAGCTTAGGAGGAAAGCAGTAGCCGCATGCTACGAATGTGATATCTGGATGGTGCCCCGGAAAGGAATTCTGGCACTTGTACTCCCTAAGTGAGCTTAGCTGCACAACGTTTCTCCCCACAGTGCTGAGCAGAAATATTTCTAGTGAGCAGTGAGCCACCCAATACACAGGCGCAGTAGCACCACCCACTTCTCCCAGAGAACAGAGACTTCCCATTTCGTGCGTGCCCTCTTCGAATGGAAAGGGTAGTTTACTGTCTTCGAAGCACAGTCATGGCCCACAGCGCTGCAGGAGTGCCATCTCCAAAGTTAATGGGAAAGTTGCCCCCCCTCGAGGGGGTAAAGGCCCAAAACCAGCCGTGAAGGCATTTCCCTGTGTGCAAAAGAGGAAGAGAGAACGGACATTTTCCCTTCAGGAAAAGGGCTCTCTGTTTCTCCAAAGGAAAGACAGGCCCTCACATGCAAGTGTGTATAGGCGAGAGGCAGAAGGCTGTACGTTGCAGAGGCTACGGTAAGAGGTGCCTCAAAGCAGCATTCGCAAATTGCACAGAAGCAGCTGCCGTACCCAGCGGCAACGCCACGAGAGCCTGTCCACAACAGGAACACCTTTAATCTGGCTGGGAATGCAGAGCTTAGAGTTAAGCAGTACCCCCATGCTACGAATGTGATATCTGGATGGTGCCCCGGAAAGGAATTCTGGCGCTTGTATCCACTAAGTGTGCTTAGCTGCACAACGTTTCTCCCCACAGTGGCGAGCAGAAACATTGCTAATGGCAGTGAGCCACCCAATACACAAGCGCAGTAGCACCACCCATTTATGCCAGAAAGAGAGATTTCCCATTCCGTGCGTGACCTCTTCGAATGGAAAGGGTAGTTTCCTGTCTTCGAAGCACAGTCATGGCCCACAAAGCTGCAGGAGTGCCATCTCCAAAGTGAATGGGAAGCTGCCCTACCTCGAGTGGGTAAAGGTCCAACAACAGCCATTAAGGCATTTCCCTGTGTGTAAAAGAAGAACAGAGAACGGACATTTTCCCTTCAGGAAAAGGGCTCTCTGTTTCTCCAAAGGAAAGACAAGGTCTCACAGGCAAGTGAGTATTGGAGAGAGGCAGAAGGCTGTACTTGGCAGAGGCTACGGTAAGAGGTTCCGAAAAGCAGCCCTCGCAAATTGCACAGAAGCAGAGGCTGTCTAGAGCGGCATCTCCACGAGAGTCTATGCACAACAGTAACATCTTGAAACTAGCTCGAATGCAGAGCTTAGGAGGAAAGCAGTATCTGCATGCTACGAATGTGATATCTGGAAGGTGCCCCGGAAAGGAATTCTGGCACTTGTACTCCCTAAGTGAGCTTAGCTGCACAACGTTTCTCCCCACAATGCTGAGCAGAAATATTTTAGTGAGCCGTGAGCCACCCAAAACACAGGCGCAGTAGCACCACCCACCTCTCCCAGAGAACAGAGACTTCCAATTTCGTGCGTGCCCTCTTCGAATGGAAAGGGTAGTTTACTGTCTTCGAAGCATAGTCATGGCCCACAGCGCTGCAGGAGTGCCATCTCCAAAGTGAACGGGAAGTTGCCCTCCTCGAGTCGGTAAAGGCCCAACACCAGCCGTGAAGGCATTTCCCTGTGTGCAAAAGGAGAACAGAGAACGAACATTTTCCCTTCAGGAAAACGGCTCTCTGTTTCTCCAAAGGAAAGACAAGCCCTCACATGCAAGTGTGTATAGGCGAGAGGCAGAAGGCTGTACTTGGCAGAGGCTTAGGTAAGAGGTGCCTCAAAGCAGCATTCGCAAATTGCACAGAAGCAGCGGCCGTCCCCAGCGGCAACGCCAAGAGAGCCTGTCCACAACAGGAACACTTTGAAGCTGGCTGCGAATGCAGAGCTTAGGAGGAAAGCAGTACCCGAATGCTACAAATGTGATATCTGGATGGTGCCCCAGAAAGGAATTCTGGCAGTTGTACTTCCTAAGTGAGCTTAGCTGCACAACGTTTCTCCCCTCAGTGGCGAGCAGAAACATTGCCAATGGGCTGTGAGCCACCCAATACACAGGCACAGTAGCACCACCAACCTCTCCCAGAGAACAGAGACTTCCCATTTCGTGCGTTCCCTCTTCGAATGGTAAGGGTAGTTTACTGTCTTCAAAGCACAGTCACCGCCCACAGCGCTGCAGGAGTGCCATCTTCAAAGTGAACGGGAAGCTGCCTTCCCTCGAGTGGGTAAAGGCCCAACACCAGCCGTGAAGGCATTTCCCTGTGTGCAAAAGAAGAAGAGAGAACGGATATTTTCCCTTCAGGAAAAGGGCTCTCTGTTTCTCCAAAGGAAACACAAGCTCTCACAGGTAAGTGAGTATTGGAGAGAGGCAAGAAGGCTGTCCTTGGTAGAGGCTACGGTAAGAGGTTCCTTAAAGCAGCCTTCTCAAAGAGCATAGAAGCAGAGGCGGTATCCAGAGACATCTCCACGAGAGTCTATCCACAACAGGAACACCTTGAAGGTGGCTGCGAATGCAGAGCTTAGGAGGAAAGCAACACCCACATGCTACGAATGTGACATCTGGATGGTGCCCCAGCAAGGCATTCTGGCACTTGTACTTCCTAAGTGAGTTTAGCTGCACAACGATTGTCCCCTCAGTAGCGAGTAGAAACATTGCTAGTGGGCTGTGAGCCACCCAATACACAGGCGCAGTAATACTACCCACTTCTCCCAGAGAACAAAAACTTCGCATTCCGTGCGTGCCCTCTTCGAATGGTAAGGGTAGTTTACTGTCTTCAAAGCACAGTCATGGCCCACAGCGCTGCAGGAGTGCCATCTCCAAAGTGAATGGGAAGCTGCCCTCCCTCGAGTGGGTAATGGCCGAACACCAGCCCTGAAGGCATTTCCCTGTGTGCAAAAGAAGAACAGAAAACGGACATTTTCCCTTCAGCAAAAGGGCTCTATGTTTCTCAAAAGGAAAGCCAAGCTGTCACAAGTACGGCCCTTTCAGTGTATGAGACTCAATACCATGAGGCACTGTGCATTGCAAAGTGGTTGCATGTCCCGCCAAAGATCTTGGATCTTTCCAGGAGAGCTGCCTGGAAGCCTTCGGTCCAGAAGCCAAAGGTGCGTGAAATGGCTGCGAGCAGCCTGCCTAGGCTGCCTCGCTCCACAAGTATGCCTTGTCACCAGGAAGGAGTTTCAACCTAGAAAGGCCCCCGTTGCTTCCAGGGTTCTGGAATGTAGCAGAAAGGAAGTGCGCAGCCAGGCAATGTCCACAGAGTGTGCGCTGAAAATAAAGATCTCCCTAGGGGTGGTGAGACTATCTGCAAATCAAGCTAGTGACTTGGAAGGCAACAAGGGCCTTCACCCACAGCCCATATTCTCAGGAGGCTCTCAATGCACTACTTATTGTGCTACCCACAGGAGGCTTCTTACCGGTGTTGGGCATACCCAATAGAGTCCCTCAGTGCGATCGTCGGGAAAGTCTCCAGTGAACTTGCCTCCACAAATTAGAAGAAAGGAGTGTGGTGGGAATAGGCTTTGACATTGCAACGGTCAGCACGAGCTAGACAGACGGCATGCCACTTTTCATGGCTTATGCTTGGAAACAGCTCCTATGTAGCGCAATCACTCCTGGCTGGAAGATTTCTACAAAGTCGGTGGCAAGAGAGCTGCTGTACTGAGAGGTCGTGGAGCTCTTTTGGCTAGTCGTCGTTAGCTGCACTCATTTCTCTGTGGCGTAGGCCAAGCGGTAAGCGGGCCTCGTCCAATGCAGCAGAAGCCTGCTCCCAGAGCTGAGAACGTTCAGGGAACGCTGAGGGAAAACAAAGAGATGTGCCACACACAGTGCTCTCGGCACACGTTACAGGATATCCTGCGTTGGACTCTCCATGTTAGGAGAGCGGTAGGAGTTCTGCCTACAAACCCTTTGGAGAGCTGCAAGCCCCAGCCCAGTAGCACACTGCGTTCATGTGGGGATGTGTTAGCAGGAAGCGTGTGGAACGTGTGTAGGCTTTGGAATAGGGACGTGTGGACGTCGGGGTCAGAGCGTGCAATTGTGGTTTGGCACTCTGCAAAGGGGACGAGGGCAGGTATGTAAGTATTTGAGAGAGGCAGAAGGCTGTACTTGGCAGAGGCTACGGTAAGAGGATCCTCAAAGCAGCCTTCTCAAGGAGCATAGAAGCAGAGGCCGTCTCCAGCGGCATCTCCACGAGAGTCTATCCACAAATGGAACACCTTGAAGCTGGCTGCGAATGCACAGCTTAGTTGGAAAGTACCCGCATGCTACGAATGTGATATCTTCATGGTGCCCCGGAAAGGAATTCTGGCACTTGTACTTTCGAAGTGAGCTTAACTGCACAACGTTTGCCCCACAGTGGCGAGCAGAAACATTGCTAGTGGGCAGGGAGACACCCAATACACAGGCGCAGTAATACTACCCACTTCTCCCAGAGAACAAAGACTTCGCATTCCGTGCGTGCCCTCTTCGAATGGAAGGGTAGTTTACTGTCTTCAAAGCACACTCATGGCCCACAGCGCTGCAGGAGTGCCATCTCCAAAGTGAATGGGAAGCTGCCCTCCCTCGAGTGGGTAATGGCCGAACACCAGCCCTGAAGGCATTTCCCTGTGTGCAAAAGAAGAACAGAAAACGGACATTTTCCCTTCAGCAAAAGGGCTCTATGTTTCTCAAACGGAAAGCCAAGCTGTCACAAGTACGGCCCTTTCAGTGTATGAGACTCAATACCATGAGGCACTGTGCCTTGCAAAGTGGTTGCATGTCCCGCCAAAGATCTTAGAGGTTTCCAGGAGAGCTGCCTGGAAGCCTTCGGTCCAGAAGTCAAAGGTGCATGAAATGGCTGCGAGCAGCCTGCCTAGGCTGCCTCGCTCCACAAGTATGCCTTGTCACCAGGAAGGAGTTTCAACCTAGAAAGGCCCCCGTTGCTTCCAGGGTTCTGGAATGTAGCAGAAAGGAAGGGCACAGCCAGGCAATGTCCACAGAGTGTGCGCTGAAAATAAAGATCTCCCCAGCGGCGGTGAGACGTTCTGCAAATCAAGCTAGTGACTTGGAAGGCAACAAGGGCCTCCACCCACAGCCCATACTCTCAGGAGGCTCTCAATGCACTACTTATTGTGCTACCCACAGGTTGCTTCTTACAGGTCTTGGGCATACCGAATAGATTCCCTCAGTGAGATCGTCGGGAAAGTCTCTAGTGAACTTGCCTCCACAAAATAGAAGCAAGGAGAGTGGTGGGAATCGGCTTTGACATTGCAACGGTCAGCACGAGCTAGACAGACGGCATGCCACTTTTCACTGCTTATGCTTGAAAACAGCCCCTACACAGCGCATTCGCTCCTGGCTGGAAGATTTCTATGAAGTCTGTGGCAAGAGAGCTGCTGTACTGAGTCGTCGTGGCACTCTTTTGGCTAGTCTTGTTTAGCTGCACTCATTTCTCTGTGGCGTATGCCAAACAGTAAGTGGGCCTCGTCCAATGCAGCAGAAGCCTCTTCCCACAGCTGAGAACGTTCAGGGAACGCTGAGGGAAGAACAACGAAATGTGCCACACACAGTGCTCTCTGCACACGTTACAGGATATCCTGCGTTGCACTCTCTATGTTAGGAGAGCGGTAGGAGCTCTGCCTACAAACCCTTTGGAGAGCTGCAAGCCCCAGCCCAGTAGCACACTGCATTCCCGTGGGGAAGTGGAAGCAGCTGTGCCTTGCAAAGTTGTTGCATATCCCGCCAAAGATCTTAGAGGTTTCCAGGAGAGCTGCCCGGAAGTCTTCGGTGCAGAAGACAAAGGAGCATGAACTGGCTGCGAGCAGCCTGCCTAGGCTGCCTCGCTCCACAAAGTATGCCTTGTCACCAGGAAGGAGTTTCAACCTAGAAAGGCCCCGTTGATTGCAGGGTTCTGGAATGTAGCAGAAAGGAAGGGCGCAGCCAGGCAATGTCCACAGAGTTTGCGCTGAAAATAAAGATCTCCCCAGCGGCGGTGAGACTTTCTGCAAATCAAGCTAGTGACTTGGAAGGCAACAAGGGCCTCCACCCACAGCCCATACTCTCAGGAGGCTCTCAATGCACTACTTATTGTGCTACCCACAGGTGGGTTCTTACTGATGTTTGGCATACCGAATAGAGTCCCTCAGTGAGATCCTCGGGAAAGTCTCAAGTGAACTTGCCTCCACAAAATAGAAGCAAGGAGAGTGGTGGGAATCGGCTTTGAGATTGCAACGGTCAGCACGAGCTAGAAAGACGGCATGCCACTTTTCACGGCTTATGCTTGAATACAGCTCCTATGCAGCGCATTCGCTCCTGGCTGGAAGATTTCTATGAAGTCTGTGGCAAGTGAGCTGCTGTACTGAGACGTCGTGGCACTCTTTTGGCTAGTCTTGTTTAGCTGCACTCATTTCTCTGTGGCGTATGCCAAACAGTAAGCGGGCCTCGTCCAATGCAGCAGAAGCCTCCTCCCACAGCTGAGAACGTTTAGGGAACGCTGAGGGAAGAACAACGAAATGTGCCACACACAGTGCTCTCTGCACACGTTACAGGATATCCTGCGTTGGACTCTCCATGTTAGGAGAGCGGTAGGAGTTCTGCCTACAAACCCTTTGGAGAGCTGCAAGCCCCAGCCCAGTAGCACACTGCGTTCACATGGGGAAGTGGAAGCAGCTGTGCCTTGCAAAGTTGTTGCATGTCCCGCCAAAGATCTTAGATCATTCCCGGAGACCTGTCTGTAAGCCTTCGGTCCAGAAGCCAAAGGTGCGTGAAATGGCTGCGAGCAGCCTGCCTAGGCTGCCTCGCTCCACAAGTATGCCTTGTCACCAGGAAGGAGTTTCAACCTAGAAAGGCCCCCGTTGCTTCCAGGGTTCTGGAATGTAGCAGAAAGGAAGTGCGCAGCCAGGCAATGTCCACAGAGTGTGCGCTGAAAATAAAGATCTCCCTAGGGGTGGTGAGACTATCTGCAAATCAAGCTAGTGACTTGGAAGGCAACAAGGGCCTTCACCCACAGCCCATATTCTCAGGAGGCTCTCAATGCACTACTTATTGTGCTACCCACAGGAGGCTTCTTACCGGTGTTGGGCATACCCAATAGAGTCCCTCAGTGCGATCGTCGGGAAAGTCTCCAGTGAACTTGCCTCCACAAATTAGAAGAAAGGAGTGTGGTGGGAATAGGCTTTGACATTGCAACGGTCAGCACGAGCTAGACAGACGGCATGCCACTTTTCATGGCTTATGCTTGGAAACAGCTCCTATGTAGCGCAATCACTCCTGGCTGGAAGATTTCTACAAAGTCGGTGGCAAGAGAGCTGCTGTACTGAGAGGTCGTGGAGCTCTTTTGGCTAGTCGTCGTTAGCTGCACTCATTTCTCTGTGGCGTAGGCCAAGCGGTAAGCGGGCCTCGTCCAATGCAGCAGAAGCCTGCTCCCAGAGCTGAGAACGTTCAGGGAACGCTGAGGGAAAACAAAGAGATGTGCCACACACAGTGCTCTCGGCACACGTTACAGGATATCCTGCGTTGGACTCTCCATGTTAGGAGAGCGGTAGGAGTTCTGCCTACAAACCCTTTGGAGAGCTGCAAGCCCCAGCCCAGTAGCACACTGCGTTCATGTGGGGATGTGTTAGCAGGAAGCGTGTGGAACGTGTGTAGGCTTTGGAATAGGGACGTGTGGACGTCGGGGTCAGAGCGTGCAATTGTGGTTTGGCACTCTGCAAAGGGACGAGGGCAGGTATGTAAGTATTTGAGAGAGGCAGAAGGCTGTACTTGGCAGAGGCTACGGTAAGAGGATCCTCAAAGCAGCCTTCTCAAGGAGCATAGAAGCAGAGGCCGTCTCCAGCGGCATCTCCACGAGAGTCTATCCACAAATGGAACACCTTGAAGCTGGCTGCGAATGCACAGCTTAGTTGGAAAGTACCCGCATGCTACGAATGTGATATCTTCATGGTGCCCCGGAAAGGAATTCTGGCACTTGTACTTTCGAAGTGAGCTTAACTGCACAACGTTTGCCCCACAGTGGCGAGCAGAAACATTGCTAGTGGGCAGGGAGACACCCAATACACAGGCGCAGTAATACTACCCACTTCTCCCAGAGAACAAAGACTTCGCATTCCGTGCGTGCCCTCTTCGAATGGAAGGGTAGTTTACTGTCTTCAAAGCACACTCATGGCCCACAGCGCTGCAGGAGTGCCATCTCCAAAGTGAATGGGAAGCTGCCCTCCCTCGAGTGGGTAATGGCCGAACACCAGCCCTGAAGGCATTTCCCTGTGTGCAAAAGAAGAACAGAAAACGGACATTTTCCCTTCAGCAAAAGGGCTCTATGTTTCTCAAACGGAAAGCCAAGCTGTCACAAGTACGGCCCTTTCAGTGTATGAGACTCAATACCATGAGGCACTGTGCCTTGCAAAGTGGTTGCATGTCCCGCCAAAGATCTTAGAGGTTTCCAGGAGAGCTGCCTGGAAGCCTTCGGTCCAGAAGTCAAAGGTGCATGAAATGGCTGCGAGCAGCCTGCCTAGGCTGCCTCGCTCCACAAGTATGCCTTGTCACCAGGAAGGAGTTTCAACCTAGAAAGGCCCCCGTTGCTTCCAGGGTTCTGGAATGTAGCAGAAAGGAAGGGCACAGCCAGGCAATGTCCACAGAGTGTGCGCTGAAAATAAAGATCTCCCCAGCGGCGGTGAGACGTTCTGCAAATCAAGCTAGTGACTTGGAAGGCAACAAGGGCCTCCACCCACAGCCCATACTCTCAGGAGGCTCTCAATGCACTACTTATTGTGCTACCCACAGGTTGCTTCTTACAGGTCTTGGGCATACCGAATAGATTCCCTCAGTGAGATCGTCGGGAAAGTCTCTAGTGAACTTGCCTCCACAAAATAGAAGCAAGGAGAGTGGTGGGAATCGGCTTTGACATTGCAACGGTCAGCACGAGCTAGACAGACGGCATGCCACTTTTCACTGCTTATGCTTGAAAACAGCCCCTACACAGCGCATTCGCTCCTGGCTGGAAGATTTCTATGAAGTCTGTGGCAAGAGAGCTGCTGTACTGAGTCGTCGTGGCACTCTTTTGGCTAGTCTTGTTTAGCTGCACTCATTTCTCTGTGGCGTATGCCAAACAGTAAGTGGGCCTCGTCCAATGCAGCAGAAGCCTCTTCCCACAGCTGAGAACGTTCAGGGAACGCTGAGGGAAGAACAACGAAATGTGCCACACACAGTGCTCTCTGCACACGTTACAGGATATCCTGCGTTGCACTCTCTATGTTAGGAGAGCGGTAGGAGCTCTGCCTACAAACCCTTTGGAGAGCTGCAAGCCCCAGCCCAGTAGCACACTGCATTCCCGTGGGGAAGTGGAAGCAGCTGTGCCTTGCAAAGTTGTTGCATATCCCGCCAAAGATCTTAGAGGTTTCCAGGAGAGCTGCCCGGAAGTCTTCGGTGCAGAAGACAAAGGAGCATGAACTGGCTGCGAGCAGCCTGCCTAGGCTGCCTCGCTCCACAAAGTATGCCTTGTCACCAGGAAGGAGTTTCAACCTAGAAAGGCCCCGTTGATTGCAGGGTTCTGGAATGTAGCAGAAAGGAAGGGCGCAGCCAGGCAATGTCCACAGAGTTTGCGCTGAAAATAAAGATCTCCCCAGCGGCGGTGAGACTTTCTGCAAATCAAGCTAGTGACTTGGAAGGCAACAAGGGCCTCCACCCACAGCCCATACTCTCAGGAGGCTCTCAATGCACTACTTATTGTGCTACCCACAGGTGGGTTCTTACTGATGTTTGGCATACCGAATAGAGTCCCTCAGTGAGATCCTCGGGAAAGTCTCAAGTGAACTTGCCTCCACAAAATAGAAGCAAGGAGAGTGGTGGGAATCGGCTTTGAGATTGCAACGGTCAGCACGAGCTAGAAAGACGGCATGCCACTTTTCACGGCTTATGCTTGAATACAGCTCCTATGCAGCGCATTCGCTCCTGGCTGGAAGATTTCTATGAAGTCTGTGGCAAGTGAGCTGCTGTACTGAGACGTCGTGGCACTCTTTTGGCTAGTCTTGTTTAGCTGCACTCATTTCTCTGTGGCGTATGCCAAACAGTAAGCGGGCCTCGTCCAATGCAGCAGAAGCCTCCTCCCACAGCTGAGAACGTTTAGGGAACGCTGAGGGAAGAACAACGAAATGTGCCACACACAGTGCTCTCTGCACACGTTACAGGATATCCTGCGTTGGACTCTCCATGTTAGGAGAGCGGTAGGAGTTCTGCCTACAAACCCTTTGGAGAGCTGCAAGCCCCAGCCCAGTAGCACACTGCGTTCACATGGGGAAGTGGAAGCAGCTGTGCCTTGCAAAGTTGTTGCATGTCCCGCCAAAGATCTTAGATCATTCCCGGAGACCTGTCTGTAAGCCTTCGGTCCAGAAGCCAAAGGTGCGTGAAATGGCTGCGAGCAGCCTGCCTAGGCTGCCTCGCTCCACAAGTATGCCTTGTCACCAGGAAGGAGTTTCAACCTAGAAAGGCCCCCGTTGCTTCCAGGGTTCTGGAATGTAGCAGAAAGGAAGTGCGCAGCCAGGCAATGTCCACAGAGTGTGCGCTGAAAATAAAGATCTCCCTAGGGGTGGTGAGACTATCTGCAAATCAAGCTAGTGACTTGGAAGGCAACAAGGGCCTTCACCCACAGCCCATATTCTCAGGAGGCTCTCAATGCACTACTTATTGTGCTACCCACAGGAGGCTTCTTACCGGTGTTGGGCATACCCAATAGAGTCCCTCAGTGCGATCGTCGGGAAAGTCTCCAGTGAACTTGCCTCCACAAATTAGAAGAAAGGAGTGTGGTGGGAATAGGCTTTGACATTGCAACGGTCAGCACGAGCTAGACAGACGGCATGCCACTTTTCATGGCTTATGCTTGGAAACAGCTCCTATGTAGCGCAATCACTCCTGGCTGGAAGATTTCTACAAAGTCGGTGGCAAGAGAGCTGCTGTACTGAGAGGTCGTGGAGCTCTTTTGGCTAGTCGTCGTTAGCTGCACTCATTTCTCTGTGGCGTAGGCCAAGCGGTAAGCGGGCCTCGTCCAATGCAGCAGAAGCCTGCTCCCAGAGCTGAGAACGTTCAGGGAACGCTGAGGGAAAACAAAGAGATGTGCCACACACAGTGCTCTCGGCACACGTTACAGGATATCCTGCGTTGGACTCTCCATGTTAGGAGAGCGGTAGGAGTTCTGCCTACAAACCCTTTGGAGAGCTGCAAGCCCCAGCCCAGTAGCACACTGCGTTCATGTGGGGATGTGTTAGCAGGAAGCGTGTGGAACGTGTGTAGGCTTTGGAATAGGGACGTGTGGACGTCGGGGTCAGAGCGTGCAATTGTGGTTTGGCACTCTGCAAAGGGGACGAGGGCAGGTATGTAAGTATTTGAGAGAGGCAGAAGGCTGTACTTGGCAGAGGCTACGGTAAGAGGATCCTCAAAGCAGCCTTCTCAAGGAGCATAGAAGCAGAGGCCGTCTCCAGCGGCATCTCCACGAGAGTCTATCCACAAATGGAACACCTTGAAGCTGGCTGCGAATGCACAGCTTAGTTGGAAAGTACCCGCATGCTACGAATGTGATATCTTCATGGTGCCCCGGAAAGGAATTCTGGCACTTGTACTTTCGAAGTGAGCTTAACTGCACAACGTTTGCCCCACAGTGGCGAGCAGAAACATTGCTAGTGGGCAGGGAGACACCCAATACACAGGCGCAGTAATACTACCCACTTCTCCCAGAGAACAAAGACTTCGCATTCCGTGCGTGCCCTCTTCGAATGGAAGGGTAGTTTACTGTCTTCAAAGCACACTCATGGCCCACAGCGCTGCAGGAGTGCCATCTCCAAAGTGAATGGGAAGCTGCCCTCCCTCGAGTGGGTAATGGCCGAACACCAGCCCTGAAGGCATTTCCCTGTGTGCAAAAGAAGAACAGAAAACGGACATTTTCCCTTCAGCAAAAGGGCTCTATGTTTCTCAAACGGAAAGCCAAGCTGTCACAAGTACGGCCCTTTCAGTGTATGAGACTCAATACCATGAGGCACTGTGCCTTGCAAAGTGGTTGCATGTCCCGCCAAAGATCTTAGAGGTTTCCAGGAGAGCTGCCTGGAAGCCTTCGGTCCAGAAGTCAAAGGTGCATGAAATGGCTGCGAGCAGCCTGCCTAGGCTGCCTCGCTCCACAAGTATGCCTTGTCACCAGGAAGGAGTTTCAACCTAGAAAGGCCCCCGTTGCTTCCAGGGTTCTGGAATGTAGCAGAAAGGAAGGGCACAGCCAGGCAATGTCCACAGAGTGTGCGCTGAAAATAAAGATCTCCCCAGCGGCGGTGAGACGTTCTGCAAATCAAGCTAGTGACTTGGAAGGCAACAAGGGCCTCCACCCACAGCCCATACTCTCAGGAGGCTCTCAATGCACTACTTATTGTGCTACCCACAGGTTGCTTCTTACAGGTCTTGGGCATACCGAATAGATTCCCTCAGTGAGATCGTCGGGAAAGTCTCTAGTGAACTTGCCTCCACAAAATAGAAGCAAGGAGAGTGGTGGGAATCGGCTTTGACATTGCAACGGTCAGCACGAGCTAGACAGACGGCATGCCACTTTTCACTGCTTATGCTTGAAAACAGCCCCTACACAGCGCATTCGCTCCTGGCTGGAAGATTTCTATGAAGTCTGTGGCAAGAGAGCTGCTGTACTGAGTCGTCGTGGCACTCTTTTGGCTAGTCTTGTTTAGCTGCACTCATTTCTCTGTGGCGTATGCCAAACAGTAAGTGGGCCTCGTCCAATGCAGCAGAAGCCTCTTCCCACAGCTGAGAACGTTCAGGGAACGCTGAGGGAAGAACAACGAAATGTGCCACACACAGTGCTCTCTGCACACGTTACAGGATATCCTGCGTTGCACTCTCTATGTTAGGAGAGCGGTAGGAGCTCTGCCTACAAACCCTTTGGAGAGCTGCAAGCCCCAGCCCAGTAGCACACTGCATTCCCGTGGGGAAGTGGAAGCAGCTGTGCCTTGCAAAGTTGTTGCATATCCCGCCAAAGATCTTAGAGGTTTCCAGGAGAGCTGCCCGGAAGTCTTCGGTGCAGAAGACAAAGGAGCATGAACTGGCTGCGAGCAGCCTGCCTAGGCTGCCTCGCTCCACAAAGTATGCCTTGTCACCAGGAAGGAGTTTCAACCTAGAAAGGCCCCGTTGATTGCAGGGTTCTGGAATGTAGCAGAAAGGAAGGGCGCAGCCAGGCAATGTCCACAGAGTTTGCGCTGAAAATAAAGATCTCCCCAGCGGCGGTGAGACTTTCTGCAAATCAAGCTAGTGACTTGGAAGGCAACAAGGGCCTCCACCCACAGCCCATACTCTCAGGAGGCTCTCAATGCACTACTTATTGTGCTACCCACAGGTGGGTTCTTACTGATGTTTGGCATACCGAATAGAGTCCCTCAGTGAGATCCTCGGGAAAGTCTCAAGTGAACTTGCCTCCACAAAATAGAAGCAAGGAGAGTGGTGGGAATCGGCTTTGAGATTGCAACGGTCAGCACGAGCTAGAAAGACGGCATGCCACTTTTCACGGCTTATGCTTGAATACAGCTCCTATGCAGCGCATTCGCTCCTGGCTGGAAGATTTCTATGAAGTCTGTGGCAAGTGAGCTGCTGTACTGAGACGTCGTGGCACTCTTTTGGCTAGTCTTGTTTAGCTGCACTCATTTCTCTGTGGCGTATGCCAAACAGTAAGCGGGCCTCGTCCAATGCAGCAGAAGCCTCCTCCCACAGCTGAGAACGTTTAGGGAACGCTGAGGGAAGAACAACGAAATGTGCCACACACAGTGCTCTCTGCACACGTTACAGGATATCCTGCGTTGGACTCTCCATGTTAGGAGAGCGGTAGGAGTTCTGCCTACAAACCCTTTGGAGAGCTGCAAGCCCCAGCCCAGTAGCACACTGCGTTCACATGGGGAAGTGGAAGCAGCTGTGCCTTGCAAAGTTGTTGCATGTCCCGCCAAAGATCTTAGATCATTCCCGGAGACCTGTCTGTAAGCCTTCGGTCCAGAAGCCAAAGGTGCGTGAAATGGCTGCGAGCAGCCTGCCTAGGCTGCCTCGCTCCACAAGTATGCCTTGTCACCAGGAAGGAGTTTCAACCTAGAAAGGCCCCCGTTGCTTCCAGGGTTCTGGAATGTAGCAGAAAGGAAGTGCGCAGCCAGGCAATGTCCACAGAGTGTGCGCTGAAAATAAAGATCTCCCTAGGGGTGGTGAGACTATCTGCAAATCAAGCTAGTGACTTGGAAGGCAACAAGGGCCTTCACCCACAGCCCATATTCTCAGGAGGCTCTCAATGCACTACTTATTGTGCTACCCACAGGAGGCTTCTTACCGGTGTTGGGCATACCCAATAGAGTCCCTCAGTGCGATCGTCGGGAAAGTCTCCAGTGAACTTGCCTCCACAAATTAGAAGAAAGGAGTGTGGTGGGAATAGGCTTTGACATTGCAACGGTCAGCACGAGCTAGACAGACGGCATGCCACTTTTCATGGCTTATGCTTGGAAACAGCTCCTATGTAGCGCAATCACTCCTGGCTGGAAGATTTCTACAAAGTCGGTGGCAAGAGAGCTGCTGTACTGAGAGGTCGTGGAGCTCTTTTGGCTAGTCGTCGTTAGCTGCACTCATTTCTCTGTGGCGTAGGCCAAGCGGTAAGCGGGCCTCGTCCAATGCAGCAGAAGCCTGCTCCCAGAGCTGAGAACGTTCAGGGAACGCTGAGGGAAAACAAAGAGATGTGCCACACACAGTGCTCTCGGCACACGTTACAGGATATCCTGCGTTGGACTCTCCATGTTAGGAGAGCGGTAGGAGTTCTGCCTACAAACCCTTTGGAGAGCTGCAAGCCCCAGCCCAGTAGCACACTGCGTTCATGTGGGGATGTGTTAGCAGGAAGCGTGTGGAACGTGTGTAGGCTTTGGAATAGGGACGTGTGGACGTCGGGGTCAGAGCGTGCAATTGTGGTTTGGCACTCTGCAAAGGGGACGAGGGCAGGTATGTAAGTATTTGAGAGAGGCAGAAGGCTGTACTTGGCAGAGGCTACGGTAAGAGGATCCTCAAAGCAGCCTTCTCAAGGAGCATAGAAGCAGAGGCCGTCTCCAGCGGCATCTCCACGAGAGTCTATCCACAAATGGAACACCTTGAAGCTGGCTGCGAATGCACAGCTTAGTTGGAAAGTACCCGCATGCTACGAATGTGATATCTTCATGGTGCCCCGGAAAGGAATTCTGGCACTTGTACTTTCGAAGTGAGCTTAACTGCACAACGTTTGCCCCACAGTGGCGAGCAGAAACATTGCTAGTGGGCAGGGAGACACCCAATACACAGGCGCAGTAATACTACCCACTTCTCCCAGAGAACAAAGACTTCGCATTCCGTGCGTGCCCTCTTCGAATGGAAGGGTAGTTTACTGTCTTCAAAGCACACTCATGGCCCACAGCGCTGCAGGAGTGCCATCTCCAAAGTGAATGGGAAGCTGCCCTCCCTCGAGTGGGTAATGGCCGAACACCAGCCCTGAAGGCATTTCCCTGTGTGCAAAAGAAGAACAGAAAACGGACATTTTCCCTTCAGCAAAAGGGCTCTATGTTTCTCAAACGGAAAGCCAAGCTGTCACAAGTACGGCCCTTTCAGTGTATGAGACTCAATACCATGAGGCACTGTGCCTTGCAAAGTGGTTGCATGTCCCGCCAAAGATCTTAGAGGTTTCCAGGAGAGCTGCCTGGAAGCCTTCGGTCCAGAAGTCAAAGGTGCATGAAATGGCTGCGAGCAGCCTGCCTAGGCTGCCTCGCTCCACAAGTATGCCTTGTCACCAGGAAGGAGTTTCAACCTAGAAAGGCCCCCGTTGCTTCCAGGGTTCTGGAATGTAGCAGAAAGGAAGTGCGCAGCCAGGCAATGTCCACAGAGTGTGCGCTGAAAATAAAGATCTCCCTAGGGGTGGTGAGACTATCTGCAAATCAAGCTAGTGACTTGGAAGGCAACAAGGGCCTTCACCCACAGCCCATATTCTCAGGAGGCTCTCAATGCACTACTTATTGTGCTACCCACAGGAGGCTTCTTACCGGTGTTGGGCATACCCAATAGAGTCCCTCAGTGCGATCGTCGGGAAAGTCTCCAGTGAACTTGCCTCCACAAATTAGAAGAAAGGAGTGTGGTGGGAATAGGCTTTGACATTGCAACGGTCAGCACGAGCTAGACAGACGGCATGCCACTTTTCATGGCTTATGCTTGGAAACAGCTCCTATGTAGCGCAATCACTCCTGGCTGGAAGATTTCTACAAAGTCGGTGGCAAGAGAGCTGCTGTACTGAGAGGTCGTGGAGCTCTTTTGGCTAGTCGTCGTTAGCTGCACTCATTTCTCTGTGGCGTAGGCCAAGCGGTAAGCGGGCCTCGTCCAATGCAGCAGAAGCCTGCTCCCAGAGCTGAGAACGTTCAGGGAACGCTGAGGGAAAACAAAGAGATGTGCCACACACAGTGCTCTCGGCACACGTTACAGGATATCCTGCGTTGGACTCTCCATGTTAGGAGAGCGGTAGGAGTTCTGCCTACAAACCCTTTGGAGAGCTGCAAGCCCCAGCCCAGTAGCACACTGCGTTCATGTGGGGATGTGTTAGCAGGAAGCGTGTGGAACGTGTGTAGGCTTTGGAATAGGGACGTGTGGACGTCGGGGTCAGAGCGTGCAATTGTGGTTTGGCACTCTGCAAAGGGGACGAGGGCAGGTATGTAAGTATTTGAGAGAGGCAGAAGGCTGTACTTGGCAGAGGCTACGGTAAGAGGATCCTCAAAGCAGCCTTCTCAAGGAGCATAGAAGCAGAGGCCGTCTCCAGCGGCATCTCCACGAGAGTCTATCCACAAATGGAACACCTTGAAGCTGGCTGCGAATGCACAGCTTAGTTGGAAAGTACCCGCATGCTACGAATGTGATATCTTCATGGTGCCCCGGAAAGGAATTCTGGCACTTGTACTTTCGAAGTGAGCTTAACTGCACAACGTTTGCCCCACAGTGGCGAGCAGAAACATTGCTAGTGGGCAGGGAGACACCCAATACACAGGCGCAGTAATACTACCCACTTCTCCCAGAGAACAAAGACTTCGCATTCCGTGCGTGCCCTCTTCGAATGGAAGGGTAGTTTACTGTCTTCAAAGCACACTCATGGCCCACAGCGCTGCAGGAGTGCCATCTCCAAAGTGAATGGGAAGCTGCCCTCCCTCGAGTGGGTAATGGCCGAACACCAGCCCTGAAGGCATTTCCCTGTGTGCAAAAGAAGAACAGAAAACGGACATTTTCCCTTCAGCAAAAGGGCTCTATGTTTCTCAAACGGAAAGCCAAGCTGTCACAAGTACGGCCCTTTCAGTGTATGAGACTCAATACCATGAGGCACTGTGCCTTGCAAAGTGGTTGCATGTCCCGCCAAAGATCTTAGAGGTTTCCAGGAGAGCTGCCTGGAAGCCTTCGGTCCAGAAGTCAAAGGTGCATGAAATGGCTGCGAGCAGCCTGCCTAGGCTGCCTCGCTCCACAAGTATGCCTTGTCACCAGGAAGGAGTTTCAACCTAGAAAGGCCCCCGTTGCTTCCAGGGTTCTGGAATGTAGCAGAAAGGAAGGGCACAGCCAGGCAATGTCCACAGAGTGTGCGCTGAAAATAAAGATCTCCCCAGCGGCGGTGAGACGTTCTGCAAATCAAGCTAGTGACTTGGAAGGCAACAAGGGCCTCCACCCACAGCCCATACTCTCAGGAGGCTCTCAATGCACTACTTATTGTGCTACCCACAGGTTGCTTCTTACAGGTCTTGGGCATACCGAATAGATTCCCTCAGTGAGATCGTCGGGAAAGTCTCTAGTGAACTTGCCTCCACAAAATAGAAGCAAGGAGAGTGGTGGGAATCGGCTTTGACATTGCAACGGTCAGCACGAGCTAGACAGACGGCATGCCACTTTTCACTGCTTATGCTTGAAAACAGCCCCTACACAGCGCATTCGCTCCTGGCTGGAAGATTTCTATGAAGTCTGTGGCAAGAGAGCTGCTGTACTGAGTCGTCGTGACACTCTTTTGGCTAGTCTTGTTTAGCTGCACTCATTTCTCTGTGGCGTATGCCAAACAGTAAGTGGGCCTCGTCCAATGCAGCAGAAGCCTCTTCCCACAGCTGAGAACGTTCAGGGAACGCTGAGGGAAGAACAACGAAATGTGCCACACACAGTGCTCTCTGCACACGTTACAGGATATCCTGCGTTGCACTCTCTATGTTAGGAGAGCGGTAGGAGCTCTGCCTACAAACCCTTTGGAGAGCTGCAAGCCCCAGCCCAGTAGCACACTGCATTCCCGTGGGGAAGTGGAAGCAGCTGTGCCTTGCAAAGTTGTTGCATGTCCCGCCAAAGATCTTAGAGGTTTCCAGGAGAGCTGCCCGGAAGTCTTCGGTGCAGAAGACAAAGGAGCATGAACTGGCTGCGAGCAGCCTGCCTAGGCTGCCTCGCTCCACAAAGTATGCCTTGTCACCAGGAAGGAGTTTCAACCTAGAAAGGCCCCGTTGATTGCAGGGTTCTGGAATGTAGCAGAGAGGAAGGGCGCAGCCAGGCAATGTCCACAGAGTTTGCGCTGAAAATAAAGATCTCCCCAGCGGCGGTGAGACTTTCTGCAAATCAAGCTAGTGACTTGGAAGGCAACAAGGGCCTCCACCCACAGCCCATACTCTCAGGAGGCTCTCAATGCACTACTTATTGTGCTACCCACAGGTGGGTTCTTACTGATGTTTGGCATACCGAATAGAGTCCTTCAGTGAGATCCTCGGGAAAGTCTCAAGTGAACTTGCCTCCACAAAATAGAAGCAAGGAGAGTGGTGGGAATCGGCTTTGAGATTGCAACGGTCAGCACGAGCTAGAAAGACGGCATGCCACTTTTCACGGCTTATGCTTGAATACAGCTCCTATGCAGCGCATTCGCTCCTGGCTGGAAGATTTCTATGAAGTCTGTGGCAAGTGAGCTGCTGTACTGAGACGTCGTGGCACTCTTTTGGCTAGTCTTGTTTAGCTGCACTCATTTCTCTGTGGCGTATGCCAAACAGTAAGCGGGCCTCGTCCAATGCAGCAGAAGCCTCCTCCCACAGCTGAGAACGTTCAGGGAACGCTGAGGGAAGAACAACGAAATGTGCCACACACAGTGCTCTCTGCACACGTTACAGGATATCCTGCGTTGGACTCTCCATGTTAGGAGAGCGGTAGGAGTTCTGCCTACAAACCCTTTGGAGAGCTGCAAGCCCCAGCCCAGTAGCACACTGCGTTCACATGGGGAAGTGGAAGCAGCTGTGCCTTGCAAAGTTGTTGCATGTCCCGCCAAAGATCTTAGATCATTCCCGGAGACCTGTCTGTAAGCCTTCGGTCCAGAAGCCAAAGGTGCGTGAAATGGCTGCGAGCAGCCTGCCTAGGCTGCCTCGCTCCACAAGTATGCCTTGTCACCAGGAAGGAGTTTCAACCTAGAAAGGCCCCCGTTGCTTCCAGGGTTCTGGAATGTAGCAGAAAGGAAGTGCGCAGCCAGGCAATGTCCACAGAGTGTGCGCTGAAAATAAAGATCTCCCTAGGGGTGGTGAGACTATCTGCAAATCAAGCTAGTGACTTGGAAGGCAACAAGGGCCTTCACCCACAGCCCATATTCTCAGGAGGCTCTCAATGCACTACTTATTGTGCTACCCACAGGAGGCTTCTTACCGGTGTTGGGCATACCCAATAGAGTCCCTCAGTGCGATCGTCGGGAAAGTCTCCAGTGAACTTGACTCCACAATTTAGAAGCAAGGAGTGTGGTGGGAATAGGCTTTGACATTGCAACGGTCAGCACGAGCTAGACAGACGGCATGCCACTTTTCACTGCTTATGCTTGAAAACAGCTCCTATGCAGCGCAATCACTCCTGGCTGGAAGATTTCTACAAAGTCGGTGGCAAGAGAGCTGCTGTACTGAGAGGTCGTGGAGCTCTTTTGGCTAGTCGTCGTTAGCTGCACTCATTTCTCTGTGGCGTAGGCCAAGCGGTAAGCGGGCCTCGTCCAATGCAGCAGAAGCCTGCTCCCAGAGCTGAGAACGTTCAGGGAACGCTGAGGGAAAAACAAAGAGATGTGCCACACACAGTGCTCTCGGCACACGTTACAGGATATCCTGCGTTGGACTCTCCATGTTAGGAGAGCGGTAGGAGTTCTGCCTACAAACCCTTTGGAGAGCTGCAAGCCCCAGCCCAGTAGCACACTGCGTTCATGTGGGGATGTGTTAGCAGGAAGCGTGCGGAACGTGTGTAGGCTTTGGAATAGGGACGTGTGGACGTCGGAGTCAGAGCGTGCAATTGTGGTTTGGCACTCTGCAAAGGGGACGAGGGCAGGTATGTAAGTATTTGAGAGAGGCAGAAGGCTGTACTTGGCAGAGGCTGCGGTAAGAGGATCCTCAAAGCAGCCTTCTCAAAGAGCATAGAAGCAGAGGCCGTCTCCAGCGGCATCTCCACGAGAGTCTATCCACAAGTGGAACACCTTGAAGCTGGCTGCGAATGCACAGCTTAGGAGGAAAGTACCCGCATGCTACGAATGTGATATCTTCATGGTGCCCCGGAAAGGAATTCTGGCACTTGTACTTTCGAAGTGAGCTTAACTGCACAACGTTTGCCCCACAGTGGCGAGCAGAAACATTGCTAGTGGGCAGGGAGACACCCAATACACAGGCGCAGTAATACTACCCACTTCTCCCAGAGAACAAAGACTTCGCATTCCGTGCGTGCCCTCTTCGAATGGAAGGGTAGTTTACTGTCTTCAAAGCACAGTCATGGCCCACAGTGCTGCAGGAGTGCCATCTCCAAAGTGAATGGGAAGCTGCCCTCCCTCGAGTGGGTAATGGCCGAACACCAGCCGTGAAGGCATTTCCCCGTGTGCAAAAGAAGAACAGAAAACGGACATTTTCCCTTCAGCAAAAGGGCTCTATGTTTCTCAAACGGAAAGCCAAGCTGTCACAAGTACGGCCCTTTCAGTGTATGAGACTCAATACCATGAGGCACTGTGCCTTGCAAAGTGGTTGCATGTCCCGCCAAAGATCTTAGAGGTTTCCAGGAGAGCTGCCTGGAAGCCTTCGGTCCAGAAGTCAAAGGTGCATGAAATGGCTGCGAGCAGCCTGCCTAGGCTGCCTCGCTCCACAAGTATGCCTTGTCACCAGGAAGGAGTTTCAACCTAGAAAGGCCCCCGTTGCTTCCAGGGTTCTGGAATGTAGCAGAAAGGAAGGGCACAGCCAGGCAATGTCCACAGAGTGTGCGCTGAAAATAAAGATCTCCCCAGCGGCGGTGAGACGTTCTGCAAATCAAGCTAGTGACTTGGAAGGCAACAAGGGCCTCCACCCACAGCCCATACTCTCAGGAGGCTCTCAATGCACTACTTATTGTGCTACCCACAGGTTGCTTCTTACAGGTCTTGGGCATACCGAATAGATTCCCTCAGTGAGATCGTCGGGAAAGTCTCTAGTGAACTTGCCTCCACAAAATAGAAGCAAGGAGAGTGGTGGGAATCGGCTTTGACATTGCAACGGTCAGCACGAGCTAGACAGACGGCATGCCACTTTTCACTGCTTATGCTTGAAAACAGCCCCTACACAGCGCATTCGCTCCTGGCTGGAAGATTTCTATGAAGTCTGTGGCAAGAGAGCTGCTGTACTGAGTCGTCGTGGCACTCTTTTGGCTAGTCTTGTTTAGCTGCACTCACTTCTCTGTGGCGTATGCCAAACAGTAAGTGGGCCTCGTCCAATGCAGCAGAAGCCTCTTCCCACAGCTGAGAACGTTCAGGGAACGCTGAGGGAACAACAACGAAATGTGCCACACACAGTGCTCTCTGCACACGTTACAGGATATCCTGCGTTGCACTCTCTATGTTAGGAGAGCGGTAGGAGCTCTGCCTACAAACCCTTTGGAGAGCTGCAAGCCCCAGCCCAGTAGCACACTGCATTCCCGTGGGGAAGTGGAAGCAGCTGTGCCTTGCAAAGTTGTTGCATGTCCCGCCAACGATCTTAGAGGTTTCCAGGAGAGCTGCCCGGAAGTCTTCGGTGCAGAAGACAAAGGAGCATGAACTGGCTGCGAGCAGCCTGCCTAGGCTGCCTCGCTCCACAAAGTATGCCTTGTCACCAGGAAGGAGTTTCAACCTAGAAAGGCCCCTTTGCTTGCAGGGTTCTGGAATGTAGCAGAGAGGAAGGGCGCAGCCAGGCAATGTCCACAGAGTTTGCGCTGAAAATAAAGATCTCCCCAGCGGCGGTGAGACTTTCTGCAAATCAAGCTAGTGACTTGGAAGGCAACAAGGGCCTCCACCCACAGCCCATACTCTCAGGAGGCTCTCAATGCACTACTTATTGTGCTACCCACAGGTGGGTTCTTACTGATGTTTGGCATACCGAATAGAGTCCCTCAGTGAGATCCTCGGGAAAGTCTCAAGTGAACTTGCCTCCACAAAATAGAAGCAAGGAGAGTGGTGGGAATCGGCTTTGAGATTGCAACGGTCAGCACGAGCTAGAAAGACGGCATGCCACTTTTCACGGCTTATGCTTGAATACAGCTCCTATGCAGCGCATTCGCTCCTGGCTGGAAGATTTCTATGAAGTCTGTGGCAAGTGAGCTGCTGTACTGAGACGTCGTGGCACTCTTTTGGCTAGTCTTGTTTAGCTGCACTCATTTCTCTGTGGCGTATGCCAAACAGTAAGCGGGCCTCGTCCAATGCAGCAGAAGCCTCCTCCCACAGCTGAGAACGTTTAGGGAACGCTGAGGGAAGAACAACGAAATGTGCCACACACAGTGCTCTCTGCACACGTTACAGGATATCCTGCGTTGGACTCTCCATGTTAGGAGAGCGGTAGGAGTTCTGCCTACAAACCCTTTGGAGAGCTGCAAGCCCCAGCCCAGTAGCACACTGCGTTCACATGGGGAAGTGGAAGCAGCTGTGCCTTGCAAAGTTGTTGCATGTCCCGCCAAAGATCTTAGATCATTCCCGGAGACCTGTCTGTAAGCCTTCGGTCCAGAAGCCAAAGGTGCGTGAAATGGCTGCGAGCAGCCTGCCTAGGCTGCCTCGCTCCACAAGTATGCCTTGTCACCAGGAAGGAGTTTCAACCTAGAAAGGCCCCCGTTGCTTCCAGGGTTCTGGAATGTAGCAGAAAGGAAGTGCGCAGCCAGGCAATGTCCACAGAGTGTGCGCTGAAAATAAAGATCTCCCTAGGGGTGGTGAGACTATCTGCAAATCAAGCTAGTGACTTGGAAGGCAACAAGGGCCTTCACCCACAGCCCATATTCTCAGGAGGCTCTCAATGCACTACTTATTGTGCTACCCACAGGAGGCTTCTTACCGGTGTTGGGCATACCCAATAGAGTCCCTCAGTGCGATCGTCGGGAAAGTCTCCAGTGAACTTGCCTCCACAAATTAGAAGAAAGGAGTGTGGTGGGAATAGGCTTTGACATTGCAACGGTCAGCACGAGCTAGACAGACGGCATGCCACTTTTCATGGCTTATGCTTGGAAACAGCTCCTATGTAGCGCAATCACTCCTGGCTGGAAGATTTCTACAAAGTCGGTGGCAAGAGAGCTGCTGTACTGAGAGGTCGTGGAGCTCTTTTGGCTAGTCGTCGTTAGCTGCACTCATTTCTCTGTGGCGTAGGCCAAGCGGTAAGCGGGCCTCGTCCAATGCAGCAGAAGCCTGCTCCCAGAGCTGAGAACGTTCAGGGAACGCTGAGGGAAAACAAAGAGATGTGCCACACACAGTGCTCTCGGCACACGTTACAGGATATCCTGCGTTGGACTCTCCATGTTAGGAGAGCGGTAGGAGTTCTGCCTACAAACCCTTTGGAGAGCTGCAAGCCCCAGCCCAGTAGCACACTGCGTTCATGTGGGGATGTGTTAGCAGGAAGCGTGTGGAACGTGTGTAGGCTTTGGAATAGGGACGTGTGGACGTCGGGGTCAGAGCGTGCAATTGTGGTTTGGCACTCTGCAAAGGGGACGAGGGCAGGTATGTAAGTATTTGAGAGAGGCAGAAGGCTGTACTTGGCAGAGGCTACGGTAAGAGGATCCTCAAAGCAGCCTTCTCAAGGAGCATAGAAGCAGAGGCCGTCTCCAGCGGCATCTCCACGAGAGTCTATCCACAAATGGAACACCTTGAAGCTGGCTGCGAATGCACAGCTTAGTTGGAAAGTACCCGCATGCTACGAATGTGATATCTTCATGGTGCCCCGGAAAGGAATTCTGGCACTTGTACTTTCGAAGTGAGCTTAACTGCACAACGTTTGCCCCACAGTGGCGAGCAGAAACATTGCTAGTGGGCAGGGAGACACCCAATACACAGGCGCAGTAATACTACCCACTTCTCCCAGAGAACAAAGACTTCGCATTCCGTGCGTGCCCTCTTCGAATGGAAGGGTAGTTTACTGTCTTCAAAGCACACTCATGGCCCACAGCGCTGCAGGAGTGCCATCTCCAAAGTGAATGGGAAGCTGCCCTCCCTCGAGTGGGTAATGGCCGAACACCAGCCCTGAAGGCATTTCCCTGTGTGCAAAAGAAGAACAGAAAACGGACATTTTCCCTTCAGCAAAAGGGCTCTATGTTTCTCAAACGGAAAGCCAAGCTGTCACAAGTACGGCCCTTTCAGTGTATGAGACTCAATACCATGAGGCACTGTGCCTTGCAAAGTGGTTGCATGTCCCGCCAAAGATCTTAGAGGTTTCCAGGAGAGCTGCCTGGAAGCC